>NC_140001.1:38213596-38813596 GCF_964263955.1 Coregonus lavaretus | reverse complement strand
GAACCTTACCATCGACATGCTGACTTCTCCAAAGTACATGAATGTAAACAGGAAGACAGTGAGACCATCAGCCAAGTGGCATACCTGAGCCTCCCCAGGGACAGAGAAATGATACTCCGTACCATCAGCAGCTAAAAAATAGCATTCCTTAGTGGAATGAGACCAGAAATAAGCTGGAATATTAAGAGGACTTTAGTGGGATGGGGAACTACTTCGTTAGCCGAGGTCAAGAGATATGCAATCCATCATGAGCGGAATAGTAGACAGGATAGAGTAAGAAAAATAACATACGGGAGCTGAGTATTTAATGGCCAATAGGGGAAATAGCTGGTAGAGGTAGAACTCCAGAATAGAAGGGGAGAGAGATTTTACTAGGGGGTGGATCAAATAATTGATAATGGATCATTTGAATGAGATCACATGTAGCAGATTTAGAGTAATCAATTAAATAATCATTGTATACTCAAGGAATTTTGAGGGATTTTATGAAGTTAGGCAGTATTTAGGTCATAAGAGGGAGCTACCAAATTAAGTTGAGCCTAACTATCTTTGATTGTTATTTTTCAATTGGGTTTTTCAAATAAATAAAAAAAACACACCCAGCATGATGTTTATAAAGGGTTGTTATGTTGAATTTAGGGGATTTTCAACAGTTCATAGGTGGTGTTTACTATGCTGTGGGATGGAACGGTTTATTGGGTGATATTTGAAACTAAATTAATGGAATAAGCTGCAGTAATCAGAGGAATGTACAATCTAAGGCGAGACAACTATTGCCTAGATCATTGATTTAGCAATAGGATCAGGTAGATAAGGACTAGGGAAAAAAAAAAAAAAAAAAAATTAGATGAAGATTGATGAGCTTTTTGGTAAGGATAGACTGCTGTAAAGCTTGGGTACTCCATTATGTAATGCATACGGGTAAATTAAGTGATCTTATCTATGGGAAGGCAATGGCAGCCCATGATAAAATCATTTGGAACTCTGAGGAGGAAGAACAGTTTATGTTGTTGCTCTCTTCCCAAACAGTCTTAGCTTTTCATACATATATCAGGGATGTTACCCAAATGGTAGATGGAGGGATATGACATTGGTCGTGATTTAAAGATGAGGTTTTTTTTTGGTGGGCTATTAGTGATAACTGGGTTAATCACGAACATAGAGGTTTTTATTCTTTGTTGCTAGGCAGAATACTTAGGTGACCTAAAAATGGACTTATCATGTCCAACAATCAGTCTTCAGGTCAAGCCCGGGAGAGCCGGGGTAGAACAGAGGTTGAACTAAACATAAGTGTTTTTACAAGATAAGAGATTGTTTGTTGGATTACTAATTGATTCTGAACTGAATGAAAGTCGAATTTAGCCGCCATAAAGACAAAGGAAGTGGGAGGAGCAATAAAGAAGCAAAAGACAATCTCAAAAATGAAAGGCATGGCAATTGGTTGATAAATAACCTAAGGGAATGTTTAGGAAGGTGGAAAAAATTTACACATAAGCAGAACTATGTGTCAAGAGGGGGGAAGAGGCTAATTGTATTAAATAATATACGAAGGGGAGGACAAAATACTTTTTTTTTTTTTTTTACATTTTTTTAGATACAGTCTAAAAAGAGAATGCAGTCAGAAATTGTTAGATTAATCTGAACATGTGTGAAGATAGTTTATTAACCACACCCGTATGTCAGAGGTTTTGTGCCCCACAGGTGAACTAAAGGAGAAGGTGACCCACTATCTAACCAGGTGACTGGTGAGCATCCAGTCACTAGAAGGAAAACTGGAAGCAGGCCTGTTGGGAAGGGCCCTATCAGGTTATGTTGGTCACCACCTTGGCCATTAGAATAGCAGAGAGAGGAACCTGGGTCCATGTTACCCACTGCAAGAAGGTAAGACCACATACAAGCACCGCTTAGCACACGCAGAGTTGACGAGCAGAACTGGGCCACAGGGTCCGGGGGTCACCTCTGTCAACGAAGATCTCCTACCCAGACCTATCATCACTGTAGTGTGTTCCTAGGGTGTGAGTATGGGGTGGTACCGAGCAGAAGGACTCAAGACAGGAGAGGGTTGGCGGTTTTTGGGAATATGAGTGACCCTGAGCTGCATCATAGACTCGGCAATAGTCGTGGTAGGTCAAAATCCACCACCACCTCGCACCAATTACGCTATGGCCTTACCATTATTAAGAAATAAAGGGAAAGCGACCCGACATACTGACCGTCAAGGGCGAGTGATCTACAAAATAGGAGTCAGAGAGGGGTGGGGAGTAAGATTCAAAATTAGGATTAGGGATTTTATCAGAGCGGATAAGCAAGCAACATGGGATTATAAGATCCCGTTGTATTTATGTTCAGCTCCCTCGGCAGATTGTTCCTGGGCTCAGGTATTTAGACATACTGGGGGACGGAGATATGAGACGGGGGGGGGGCTGGACGTCCAGATGGAGGATAAGAAGGTATAACGACATCCCCACGGAAATGGTAGTAACAATAGTAAAAGTCACTAAAGAGGACATGAAAAGAACTTACTGGGCTTGCGCGGACGTATACGGACGGGATACTTGTCTAAGATTATATTTGATGGAGTCAAAAGATATAGAGGGAGCAGGTACTGTCATTAATCCACTAACAGCAATAGACCGAGTAAATCAGTCAAGGGATGACGGAGTCAATTCAACTAACCCGTCCACTATGAAAGATTTTCTCCTCCAAGAATGGAACAATGGGGAAGTGGAGGGGGTCCCTGATGAGAATCTCTGGTTAAAGTGGATGAAATACACCGCTAGGGCCTTGGGGGAGACCAATTGTTATGCATGCTCCATTGGGCGACCAACAATGTTGACCGCCCCAATGCCAAAGGCAATGTTTCCCTGTGTATTAGACCTGGGGTCCAATCAAAAAGAGCCAAATTGCACAGGGATTGGGCTGGCAAAATTGACATACTGGGCCAGCCCACCTAGATTCACTTTAACTCCTGGCGAATACCAGTGTTACAGACATAGAAATGGCACCCGTAACTTGGGTGATTTTGATGGCTGTAAGGAGATAATTAATGTGACTGATTTAGATAAGGAAGAATAATTAGGAGAAAAAGAAATAAGTCAGGAAGGAAGGAAATAGCCCAATTTGGATAGATGGTATAGGCATCCCCAGGGGTGTTCCAGACGAATACAAAGCTATAAATCAAATATGGGAGAGTTTTACTACAACATTTTTCTGGTGGGTGACAAACAAAAATATGGATTGGATAAATTATATCTATTACAACCAACAACGATTTATTGACCAGACTAGAGATGCAGTAAAGGGGATCTCTGAGCGATTATCTGCCATCCCGCTCATAACTTAGTAGAGGTTGGTTCTAGATCAGGCAGAAAGGGCCGGTGTCTATAGAAAGATAAGCCATTGTTGCACATTTATCCCTAACAACACCACACTGGATGGGACAGTCACCAGAGCTCTTACAGAATTAACTGCACTAAGTGATGGATGAACTGAACTCAGAAGTTAGTACATTGTGGATAGGGTGGTTTGATGAAATATTTGGTAAATGGAAAACCCTAGCAGCCACCATCTTAGGAGTGATCAGTGTTTGTATGGGTATTCTTGTATTATGTGGTTGTTGTCTTGTTCCCTGTGTCCGAGGATTGGTGAGTCAGGCGTTGGTGAAATGCAGTATCTAAACAATGATGAGAGATGGACTGACTCCGGACTCTGACCAGGGGAATGTGAAAAACGATCCTCCAGGCTTGGTGGATGACGAGGATTTGGAGCCTGAAAGACCGCAATTGGATGAAATGTTTATTAGTTCTGATGTGATCTCTGAGATTAATCATGCTTGTAAAATACATTTATCCTGAATGTGGGAATATTTAGTCAAAGGGGTGGATTGTTAGATTAATTTGGATTTTAAGAATAATGACTAAAGGATTTTACCCCAAATACAGTATAAATGTTAGAATTATCATGTAGTGTCAACCCACTAACAGAGGGGGTACTAAACATTCAAGGGTAAAGGAGGAGGCGGGAACTGTTTAAGAAAGCCACCTAAAGGTGGGAGGAGCATAGTGCCTTTGTTTGTCAAGAAGTATAAAAACAGTATGTATGTGTTTTTAGCGCCAGAGCGCTCTCCATGAATAAATATACCGATAATTACTTGTGGATTGTGGACCTTGAATCATTGATGATTAAAACCAGAGCTTTACAACCTCTGGTAATGATTCGAGCTTAGGTTGAATTAGAGATAGAAATTCACGTGACAACCAGATCTTATTTAGTGGCTTCATAGCAAAGGTGATGGATACATATGCACGCACCACTTTTCTCTTATTTATTTGTTAGAATTTTTTGAAACAAGTTATTTTTTTCATTTCACTTCACAAATTTGGACTGTTTTGTGCATGTCCATTACATGAAATCCAAATAAAATTCAATTTAAATTATAGGTTGTAATTCAACAAAATAGGAAAAACACCAAGGGGGATGAATTTCTGGGTTTTTGTTTGTCCACCCGCCTCTTGAGGATCGACCACAAGTTCTCAATGGGATTAAGATCTGGGGAGTTTCCTGGCCATGGACCCAACATTTCTAAGTTTTGTTCCCCGAGCCACTTAGTTATCACTTTTGACTTATGGCAAGGTGCTCCATCATGCTGGAAAAGGCATTGGTCGTCACCAAACTGTTCTTGGATGGTTGGGAGAAGTAGCCTCGGAGGATGTGTTGGTACCATTCTTTATTCATGGCTGTGTTCTTAGGCAAAATTGTGAGTGAGCCCACTCCCTTGGCTGAGAAGCAACCCCACACATGAATGGTCTCAGGATGCTTTACTGTTGGCATGACACAGGACTGATGGTAGCGCTCACCTTGTCTTCTCCGGACAAGGTGTTTTCCGGATGCCCCAAACAATCGGAAAGGGGATTCATCAGAGAAAATGACTTTACCCCAGTCCTCAGCAGTCCAATCCCTGTACCTTTTGCAGAATATCAGTCTGTCCCTGATGTTTTTCCTGGAGAGAAGTGGCTTCTTTGCTGCCCTTCTTGACACCAGGCCATCCTCAAAAGATGCACACACACCTGCCTGCTGCCATTCCTGAGCAAGCTCTGCACTGGTGGTGCCCCGATCCCGCAGCTGAATCAACTTTAGGAGACGGTCCTGGCACTTGCTGGACTTTCTTGGGCGCCCTGATGCCTTCTTCACAACAATTGAACCTCTCTCCTTGAAGTTCTTGATGAGCCGATAAATGGTTGATTTAGGTGCAATCTTACTAGCAGCAATATCCTTGCCTGTGAAGCCCTTTTTGTGCAAAGCAATGATGACGGCACGTGTTTCCTTGCAGGTAACCATGGTTAACAGAGGAAGAACAATGATTTCAAGCACCACCCTCCTTTTTAAAGCTTCCAGTCTGTTATTCTACCTCAATCAGCATGACAGAGTGATCTCCAGCCTTGTCCTCGTCAACACTCTCACCTGTGTTAACGAGAGAATCACTGACATGATGGCAGCTGGTCCTTTTGTGGCAGGCCTGAAATGCAGTGGAATTTTTTGGGGGGGATTAAGTTCATTTTCATGGCAAAGAGGGACGTTGCAATTTAATTGCAATTCATCTGATCACTCTTTATGACATTCTGGATTATATGCAAATTGCCATCATCAAAACTGAGGCAGCAGACTTTGTGAAAATTAGTATTTGTGTCATTCTCAAAACTTTTGACCACAACTGTACACATGAAATCAATAAGACAGTATGCAAAAATTATTAAAATGACCAGTGTTCCATGTCTATGTAGATATGGCAGCAGCCTCTAAGGTGCAGGTATGAGTAACTGGGTGGTAGCCGACAAGTGACAGTAGCAAAAAAAATTCCACCGATACTACACATTGCTTTGACCCATGTCCTCCTGCACACTTTTCACATCTCGGAATCTCCCTCCTATACACTGCTGCAACATGACCATAAGCTTAGCATCTGAAACACTATAGTGGGTTCGGCACAAAAGCTCTCACTGGATAACTGGATAACTGACATATCCTAACAGGTAAAGACTCTGCTTCAAAAGGACAGACAATGTCTTTTCAGTTTCACCACGCTCGCCACCGGGTCTGCGTTTCACCAAGCGGCGTTATAAATCTATACAATTCGTGGTAGTTGTTTGCAGGGTCTAATCCTTTTTGTCTTGAAAATTAAAGGCCTGCTCATTTAAAAGTATTACATTATTAGAAACATGCAATGTCCTAAATCTAAATCTGTAACTTAAACTTAGATTTGCCTTAATTGTCACTCAATCAAAATTCAAAGAACATGGTCTGATGGAATAAATATTATACACTATATATACAAAAGTATGTGGACACCCCTTCAAATTAGTGGATTCGGCTATTTCCGCCACAACCGTTGCTGACAGGTGTATAAAATCGAGCAAACAGCCATGCAATCTCCATAGACAAACATTGGCAGTAGAATGGCCTTACTGAAGAGCTCAGTGACTTTCAACATGGCACAGTCATAGGATGCCACCTTTCCAACAAGTCAGTTCGTCACATTTCTGTCCTGCTAGAGCTTCCCCGGTCAACTGTCAGTGTTGTTATTTTTAAGTGGAAACGTCTAGGAGCAACAACGGCTCAGCCGTGACGTGGTAGGCCACACAAGCTCACAGAATGGGACCGCAGAGTGCTAATGCGCGTAGAAACATCTGTCCTTCCAGAGGAGTTCCAATAACTGTTCGTCGGGAGCTTCATGAATCGTCGGGAGCTTCACCATCTGGCAGTCCGACGGATGAATCTGGGTTTGACAGATGCCAGGAGAATGCTACCTGCCCCAATGCATAGTGCCAACTGTAAAGTTTGGTGGAGTAGGAATAATGGTCTGGGGCTGTTTTTCATGGTTCGGGCTAGGCCCCTTAGTTTCAGTGAAGGAAATCTTAATGCTACAGCATACAATGACATTCTAGACGATTCTGTGCTTCCAACTTTGTGGCAACAGTTTGGGGAAGGCCGTTTTCTGTTTCAGCATGACAATGCCCCTGTGCACAAAGCGAGGTCCGTAAAGAAATGGTTTGTTGAGATTGGTGTGGAAGAATTTGACTGGCCTGCACAGAGCCCTGACCTCAACCCCATCGAACACCTTTGGGATGAATTGGAACGCTGACTGCGAGCCAGGCCTAATCGCCCAACATCTGTGCCCGACCTCACGAATGCAAGTCCTCGCAGCAATGTTCCAACATCTAGTGGAAAGCCTTCCCAGAAGAGTGGAGGCTATTATAGCAGCAAAGGGGGGACCAACTCCATATTAGTGCCCATTAGTGAGATGTTCGACGAGCAGGTGTCCACATACTTTTGGCCATGTAGTGTATCTTTCTTAGATCATTGGAATAAATAGAAAAATAACAATTCTAATGTTCCTTGCCATCAGCGCTTAAAGGGTTAACATTTTACAGGAAGTCTTTCTCTGTGCGTGCATTACTGCAATTGCGCTTCCTGTAGAGAGAATAACGGTTGTTGACACTTTTCTACTACTAAGTGGTGGACTTTTATTTTGAACATGTCCGGAATTCTGTGACCCGGAAGTGCTTTTTTAGTGTTGCTGAAGAGACGCGTATGACGCTGATCTTATTTTGAACGATTCATGGCTTAATACATTTTATACACAGCGATTAGCTACAATTAAACCACAGAGATACTTACACACGATCACAATGAACTACATGCCAGGGACCGCGAGTCTCATCGACGATATAGACAGTAAGTAGGGATAGAGAATGTTAGGATGAGTTGAGGCAGCAGTGTGAGTGTGAGCAAGTCCGCACTGTTTCCAACGTTCGAAAAAACATTGATGATGATCATGATTAGCAGATACAGTTACCGTTATTATAAATCCCTTCTTGTAACTATTTATTCTTCAGTCGTCAATCGTCACGGGGCGACCTTGCAACATTGTATCCTGAACTCAGTGTTGGGGACAACGATTGGCTACTTTGTATCCGTTTGCTGTGGCTGAACTATAAACATTCATTTTTCTCTTGCAGAAAAACATCTTGTACTTCTTCGTGATGGAAGAACGCTAATTGGGTTTCTTAGAAGCATTGACCAGTTTGGTATGGCAAATAAACCACCTAATAATCATATAGTAGTTTAAACACACTAGCCCACTTGGCATACTAAGTTAGCTCAAGTTTAGATCCCTGTACTATGGATATCTTCCATACATTGAGATGGAGTTGAGTTTACTAAGCTACCTACTATGTAAGCCTTGAAATAATGTAACATATTCAAAAGTAGCTACATTCAGGCAATCAAAGGGGAAATTATATCAACTTCACTATCTCTTAACCTCTCTTTCAGCCAACCTAGTTTTCCATCAAACAGTCGAGCGCATCCATGTGGGCAAGAAGTTTGGGGACATCCCCAGAGGAATCTTCATTGTGAGAGGAGAGAATGTTGTTTTGCTTGGTGAAATAGTAAGTGTTCATCCATGCCACCCTCTTGTTCTTTATCAGTAATTGTTTAGCCTTCCTCGTAGAGTAGGTCTACACATAGTAATGTGTTTGTGTTCAAGTAGCCTGTTGATTAGACCCGTTACTTGAGTGTATAGCAGTTTTCCAATATGCTCACATGATTAATTTTGCCTTAAACTTTAGTTGTCACCTACTTAGCGTGGTTCACACACAGTTGATGATAATCAGTTGCTGGGGTTTACAAGTGTGTGCCACTGCGATTGTTCTCCAGCAGGATATGCGTGACATGTAGGTTTACAGTATGTTTAATATGGTGTTCCCCTCTTTAGGACATGGATAAGCCATGTGACACAGTCTTGCAGCAGGTTTCTATAGAGGAGATCCTAGAGGAGCAGCGATTGCAACAGCAAGCCAAGCAGGAGACAGAGAAAGCCAAGGTGACCGCACTGAAGGACAGAGGCCTATCCATCCCCAAGGCAGATAATCTTGATGAATACTGAAGGCACTTCTGTTCTATTTTCCTCTGTTATACTAGACTCCCCAGTTATTTTGGAGATGGGGAGAAGAATGTGTGTTTTGTAGATGACGCAGCGTCACACTAAATACTGTACTGATTTCATTTTGATAATGGCTCATTGGTTAGAAAGCAAGCAATGATTTAAGTGATGCATTTTTGTTATCTTTGATGGCTGGCGTAATGCAGGAATTGAGGGTAGACCACACACACTAGATTGTCTGCAAGACTACATTTGATGCGATAAATCAATTGAATACGATTTTCATACCACAGCACTTAAAACTTTGTCAATAGTACATAATGATGGACTCTTTATGTTTGTGTAAACGGACCATAACTGTAATGGTAAGATTTGTTTTCCAATAAAGTGTGTTTTATTTTAATACTGAAGTCCACTTTGTAGAAATTAAATTGGTTCTGGAAGTGTCATAGTTCAGGTGCAAGCTGTGCCACAGTAAACCTCTTCCGGTGAGTCTGTGGTAAAACAGTGTACAAACAGTAAGGGTTGCTTTTGTACTTGGGGGTGATATGAAAGTAGACTGTTTAAGGTTTCCACAATCAAGGTTCAACTGACATTGTGTGGACATGTTGTTGTGGGTCAACCAAAAACACCCTAATTAATTGACAAAGAGCCGCCCACAATGCAGGCCATGGCTACATGGTGCAGTTGATATGTAAAGGGTACGGGCAAACTGAGACACGAACACGGATGAAATCATATGACATACATCATTGTCCATTTTTGTCCATCAAAAGTACAACTCATCTCCACTTTTTTTCGGACGTGTTAAGACTAGTTGCGTACATAACAATATGGACAATTTGTTATTTTTGTCAGGAACTCTGTCATTCATCCAGCAACAGAAGACTCCTATTGAAAAATAATTGCTTCCTCCTGGAATTTTCAGACACAAAATCGCAATGTGGCCATGGCCTAATGCAATAAACATTCAAAGTTGGTGATAGATGGCCACCGACTGCAGAGAACTTTCAAGCATGTGGCACATTGACTGAATTTGGATCATATTTGTCTCCTTTCTGTGTTAATAGGCCAACTGATGTTTTAGTTTTTTATACCATATTGCTCAATAGTTTCTCCAGTAATGAATGGAAGGGGAAAAGGTGTGGAAGTAACACAAACACTCCCCCCAGTGTCCCATGTGATGGAGCCAAATTCCCAACATAACTAATAACTACACTGAACAAAAATATAAACGCAACATGTAAAGTGTTGGTCCCATGTTTCATGAGCTGAAATAAAAGATCCAAGAAATGTTCCATACTCACAAAAAGCTTATTTCTCTGAAATGTTGTGCACAAATTTGTTTACATCCCTGTTAGTGAGAATTTCTCCATTGCCAAGATAGTCCATCCACCTGACAGGTGTGGCATATCAAGAAGCTGATTAAACAGCATGCTCATTACACAGGTGCACCTTGTGCTGTGAACAATAAAAGGTCACTCTAAAATGTGCAATTTTGTCACAACACAATGCCACAGATGTCTCAAGTTTTGAGGGAGCGTGCAATTGGCATGCTGACTGCAGGAATGTCCACCAGAGCTGTTGGCAGATAATTTAATGTTCATTTCTCTACCATAAGACACCTCCAATGTCGTTTTATAGAATTTGGCAGTACGTCCAACCAGCCTCACAACCGCAGACCACGTGTAACCATGCCAGCCCAGGACCTCAACATCCGGCTTCTTCATCTGCGGGATCGCCTGAAACCAGCCACCGGGACAGCTGATGAAACTGTGTGTTTGTGCAACCCAAGAATTTCTGCACAAACTGTTAGAAACCGTCTCAGGGAAGCTCATCTGCGTGCACGTCGTCCTCACCAAGGTCTTGACCTGACTGCAGTTCGGCTTTGTAACTGACTTCAGTGGGCAAATGCTCACCTTCAATGGCCACTGGCACACT
Source organism: Coregonus lavaretus (assembly GCF_964263955.1). Lineage (NCBI taxonomy): Eukaryota > Metazoa > Chordata > Actinopteri > Salmoniformes > Salmonidae > Coregonus > Coregonus lavaretus. The sequence goes on along the minus strand of NC_140001.1, from coordinate 38,802,714 downwards.
GGAGAAGTGTGCTCTTCATGGATGAATCCCGGTTTCAACTGTACTGGGCAGATGGCAAACAGCGTGTATGGCGTCGTGTGGGAGAGCGGTTTGCTGATGTCAACGTTGTGAACAGACTGCCCCATGGTGGGGTTATGGTATGGGCAGGCATAAGCTATGGACAACGAACACAATTGCATTTTATGGATGGCAATTTGAATGCACCGTGACGAGATCCTGAGGCCCATTGTTGTGCCATTCATCTGCCGCCAGCACCTCATGTTTCAGCATGATAATGCACGGCCCCATGTCGCAAGGGGCCGTACACAATTCCTGGAAGCTGAAAATGTCCCAGTTCTTCCATGGTCTGCATACTCACCATAAATGTCACCCATTGAGCATGTTTTGGATGCTCTGGATCGAAGTGTACAACAGCTTGTTCCAGTTCCTGCCAATATCCAGCAACTTCGCACAGCCATTGAAGAGGAGTGGGACAACATTCCACAAGCCACAATCAACAGCCTGATCAACTCTATGTTGCGTTGTATGAGGCAAATGGTGGTCACACCAGATATTGACTGGTTTTCTGATCCATGCCCTTACTTTTTTGTAAAGGTATCTGTGACCAACAGATGCAGATCTGTATTCCCAGTCATGTGAAATCCATAGATTTGGGGCCTAATTCATGTATTTCAATTGACTGATTTCAATATATGAACTGTAATTCAGTAAAATCTTAGAAATTGTTGCATGTTGCATTTATATTTTTGTTCAGTGTATATTAACCTATTGTAGACAGGCAGAGCATCACCAATGGTATACATATAGTCTACTGGTAGGCCTATGAGATATTGAGATCATACGATTTTGTATTTCATCAGTTTTTCATAATTATGTCAATGAAATAAATGCACCGCAGTTCTTAGGCTATCCAAACCATGTCAGATGAAAAACAGCATTTGAACGAAGGTCTTTCATCTTCAGTGCTACCGCTTGGCATTCCATTGAGAGGGGATGGCAAGAATGTTCTGTTATCAGATGTCTATGACAGCCAGACACGCATACTCTATGGTAGTACCGTCTATACCAGAGAGGAATAGGCGAAGAGAGAGGGAAAACAGGGCCCAAAATCTGTCTTCTCCAGCAGGTGGCGTTTTTTCCCTTTCCTAATCAAGCGAGGAGTTTTTGTATGGAGGTCAATGAGAGAATATTGAATTTGGTCAACAAAAAATGTAATTGCTTATATGCTACGTGTGGCTTAATTGATCGAATAGAAGTTTCGTAATGCGTAGGTTGTTATGAGTGTCCTGATATACGTAGAACGTGACATCCGGGCAACTTTTAAAATAAAAACGCTATATATCGGAGTTATTCCTGTTGTTCAGCCGGTATCTGCCCTCTCATTGGCTAGAATGGTCCCACCTGATCTTGACTCCTCCCGACTGCCTTCCATTTTTAAAGAAATGTATTTCCATTGTTACATTTTAGTCATTTAGCAGACGCTCTTATCCAGAGCGATTTACAGTTAGTGCATACATTTTTTCATACTGGCCCCCTGTGGGAATAGAACCCACAACCCTGGCGTTGCAAGCGCCATGCTCTACCAACTGAGCTACACGGGGCCACGTTGTTAGAGCAGCCACTTGAGTATCTGGTCAATATAATGGATAATCAGTGTCTATAACCACAAAGTAATAAACCCTGCGCATTTCTACAATTTCTCTTCTTAAAATGTGATTTTGAATCAGCATTATCCACACTGCTAACCTTATGCCTAACCCTAACCTTAAATGAAGACCAAAAAGCATTTTTTTAAAGCAAATTTGACTTTGTGGCTGTGGAATCTGACTTTGTGGATATAGAAGTTAGTGGAAACCAATCCTCTATCAACATACATACGTCATTGGCCAGATCCCAATACGCCCCTTCCGACTGGATGTGTGTGCCACGGGCGGTGAAACTGAATATTGGAACCAATTTGGTGGATGAAGATTAGCGAACCCCTACTACAAATCACTCAACTTCCATTGGCTGTGCGCTTAGCCCCCTGCACGATATCCAAATGTAACCGAAATCTTGACCAGACACACGGGGGAAACAGCTTGGAGCTTCGCCAAACGTGGGGGATATTGATGGCCAAACCAAGAGAAAAAAACCAAGCCCATTTTTTGATTAGGCCTATGCACCGAGAGGGGGAGCACGTTGATGTTCTAGTACACTTCACCAACTCCCCCCAGTGCTACTGTGCTGTGCTTCAGCCGCTGTTAGGAATGCGTTACTAAATGATGTAGGTCTTGCGGTGGTCTCTGGCTGTATTGATAGCTCAACCGTGATCTATCCTTTGATGGGATTCCGCGCCAAATTACGCACGAAACACAACGGTCTTCGGAATTGGAATGGAAATGCCCTCCCAACGCTGGATTCGGAGCCCACGATATGAACCATGCCTAGTTAATTTTACAAGGATTTCTCCTATAGCCTGTGTATAGACCGTGAACGAGTTTGAAATTTATACATTTTATTCGGATTTGGAATAAAACGAACGGCAATTCATCCGTGAAGAGCGAGGTGTTGCTGTCGACTTGTTTTTAAATTTTTTATCTATTCAGCTAATATCAAAGGATTTTAGATGGAACTGGAGAATATTGTGGCCAATACGGTACTGCTAAAAGCAAGAGAAGGTAGGTCTTCAAACAGCCTAATACAATTACTGGACAATTTCTACGCATAGAAGTGATTTCGAATTCCATTTTGTGGTGAATGCTACAGTGATGTAATCTAAACTGGCTCAGAACATGATATTTATACAGATGCTATGCTCTTCAATCAAGCCTATACCATACATCATCAATATCAAACAACATGTTTTATTGGTTATACTAGGCTTTTAAAACCGTCCATTATCTCTCCTTATCTCCATTGATTTCCACAGCCTATGTATGTTCAGGCCTAATATCAGTTTGACAGCTCTTACGTTACGGTGTGGGCAAAGGTCCTCCAAATGTAACAAAAAATCTAAATCAAATTGGTGACTGCGTGATTTATGATTAGACTATTGAGCAGCGATGAAACTAACAATTCAGCATTGCTAGAACTGGGGTCAAACTGATCTGATGATCATTTGCTTCAGTTGGCATATTTATAATGAAAAATGACGTGATCTGAATCGAAGTGGCCATGGTCTCCGTGCTGCAAAATGCAGCCAGTTCAACTTCGAGACCCCAAATAACCCTGCGATTGGACACTTAGGTTCTGTCAATTTCATCTTTACCGACTGTTTGCACGTGTTCAGCAGGTGGACAGTTTCAGAGACGGGCTGCTTTGTTGTTGACATTCTTTGATATTTTAGTAATTCTCCTTGCACAAACACATACGCCTATACCTTCACTTTAAACTCAAACACTGATCCGAACTGCTGAAATTAATGACACTGCCTTAGGTTACTAATGAGAATGTTTTGGCTCCTATGTCGTGTTAATGCTGCAAGCTTCCGTCTATCTGAATAAATATTACAGAAACTGAGAAGGCTGTGTTGCTCTTACTCAGAGAAACACACACTGTTGTGCGTGGTGTAATGTGGCTATGGGTTCTTTGGGCTGCATTGGGTCACAGACAGAGACTAATGTTTGCAGTCAGTGTACCACTTCTGTACAAGGGTCCTTTGTTGTTTTGAAATGCTGCTTGAAACCATCTTATTACTGTGTAAAGAAACACTAGATCACAGATGATTCCAAAGAAAATCACACCATCAAACAATCTCTATAGCATAGGTAGAGTATTTGGCAACCAGTCCTCAGGTGATCCAAGAAGATTCAAACCCAGTGGGGAACCGTGAGGGCCTTCAGAGAAGGCCTAAGGATTTATAAAAATTTATATAAATACAGTGCCTTTTGGAAAGTATTCAGACCACCTGACTTTTTCCACATTTTGTTACGTTACATACAGCCTTATTCTAAAATTGATTCAATAATTTTTTCCCCCTAATCAATCTACACACAATACCCTATAATGACAAAGCAAAAACAGGTTTTTAGAAATGTTTGCTAATTTATTAAAAATGAAAAACTAAAATATCACATTTACATAAGTATTCAGACCCTTTACTCAGTACTTTATTGAAGCACCTTTGGCAGTGATTACAGCATCGAGTCTTCTTGGGTATGATGCTACAAGCTTGGGACACCTGAATTTGGGAAGTTTCTCCCATTCGTCTCTGCAGATCCTCTCAAGCTCTGTCAGGTTGGATGGGGAGCGTTGCTGCAGTTATTTTCAGGTCTCTCCAGAGATGTTCGATCGGGTTCAAGTCCGAGCTCTGGCTGGGCCACTCAGAGACTTGTCCCAAAGCCACTGTGTTGTCTTGGCTGTGTGCTTAGGGTCGTTGTCCTGTTGGAAGGTGAACCTTCACCCCAGTCTGAGGTCCTGAGCACTCTGGAGCAGGTTTTCATCAAGGAGCTCTCTGTACTTTGCTCCGTTCATCTTTCCCTGGATCCTGACTAGTCTCCCAGTCCCTGCCACTGAGAAACATCCCCACAGCATGATGCTGCCACCACCATGCTTCACCATAGGGATGGTGCCAGGTTTCCTCCAGACGTGACACTTGGCATTCAGGCCAAAGAGTTCAATCTTTATTTAATCAGTTTCTCATGGTCTGAGAATCTTTAGGTGCCTTTTGGCAAACTCCAAGTGGGCTGTCATGTGCCTTTTACTGAGGAGTGTTTTCTGTCTGGCCACTCTACCATAAAGGCCTGATTGGTGGAGTGCTGAAAGTTCTCCCATCTACACAGAGGAACTCTAGAGCTCTGTCAGAGTCGGGTTCTTGGTCACCTCCCTGACCAAGGCCCTTCTCCCCCGATTGCTCAGTTTGGCCGGGCGGCCAGCTATAGGAAGAGTCTTGGTGGTTCCAAACATTTTCCATTTAAGAATGATGGAGTTCTTGGGGACCTTCAATGCTGCAGAAATGTTTTGGTACCCTTTCCCAGATCTGTGCCTCGACACAATCCTATCTCAGAGCTCTACAGACAATTCCTTCAACCTTTTCTCTGTCAACTGTGGGGCCTTATATAGACAGGTGTGTGCCTTTCCAAGTCATGTCCAATCAACATAATTAGCGACTTACATTATATATTTTTTCATACCTGTGGGAATCGAACCCACAACCCTGGCGTTGCAAACACCATGCTCTATCAACTGAGCTACATCCCTGCCGGGCCAATTGTGTGCCGCCCCATGGGTCTCCCGGTCGCGACAGAGCCTGGATTCGAACCAGGATCTCTAGTGGCACAGCTAGCACTGCGATGCAGTGCCTTAGACCACTGCACCACTCGGGAGACACTAAATGAGTAGGTGTTGTAGATGTTGTAGAAATATCTCAAGGATGATCAATGGAAACAGGATGCACCTGAGCTCAATTTCGAGTCTCATAGCAAAAGGGCTGAATACTGTAAATAATACTGTTTTTAATTTGTAATACATTTGCAAACATTTCTAAAAACCTGTTTTCGATTGGTGATTATGGGGTATTGTGTGTAGATTGCTGAGGAAAATGTGTTATTTAATCCATTTTAGAATTAGGCTGGAACGTAACAAAGTGGAAAAAGTATATGTACAGTACCAGTCAAAAGTTTGGACACACCTACTCATTCAAGGGTTTTTCTTTATTTTTACTATTTTCTACATTGTAGAATAATAGTGAAGACATCAAAACAATGAAATAACACACATGGAATCATGTAGTAACCAAAAAAAAGTGTTAAACAAATCAAAATAAATTTTCGATTTTCGATTCTACCCTTTGCCTTGATGACAGCTTTGCACACTCTTGGCATTCTCTCAACCAGCTTCACCTGGAATGCTTTTCCAACAGTCTTGAAGGAGTTCCCACATATGCTGAGCACTTGTTGGCTGCTTTTCCTTCACTCTGCGGTCCAACTCATCCCAAACCATCTCAATCGGAATGCTTCTTTGCACACTCTTGGCATTCTCTCAACTAGCTTCATGAGGTAGTCACCTGGAATGCATTTCATTTAAATTAAGGAATTTCTTTCCTTCTTAATGCGTTTGAGCCAATCAGTTGTGTTGTGACAAGGTAGGGGTGGTATACAGAAGATGGCCCTATTTGGTAAAAGACCAAGTCCATATTATGGCAAGAACAGCTCAAATAAGTAAAGAGAAACGACAGTCCATCATTACTTTAAGACATGAATGTCAGTCCATTTGTAAAATTTCAAGAACTTTGAAAATGTCTTCAAGTGCAGTCGCAAAAACCATCAAGCGCTATGATGAAACTGGCTCTCATGAGGACCGCCATGAGAGCGGTCCTCATGGCATGCCACAGGAGAGGAAGACCCAGAGTTACCTCTGCTGCAGAGGATAAGATAATTAGAGTTACCAGCCTCAGAAATTGCAGCCCAAATAAATGCTTCACAGAGTTCAAGTAACAGACACATCTCAACATCAACTGTTCAGAGGAGACTGTGTAAATCAGGCCTTCATGGTCGAATTGCTGCAAAGAAATCACTACTAAAGGACACTAATAAGAAGAAGAGACTTGCTTGCGACAAGAAACACGAGCAATGGAAATCTGTCCTTTGGTCTGAGTCCAAATTTGAGACTTTTGGTTCCAACCGCCGTGTCTTTGTCAGACGCAGAGTAGGTGAACGGATGATCTTTGCATGTGTGGTTCGCACCGTGAAGCATGGAGGAGGAGGTGTGGGGGTGCTTTGCCGGTGACACTGTCTGTGATTGATTTAGAATTTAAGGCACAATTAACCAGCATGGCTACCAGAGCATTCTGCAGCGATACGCTACCCCATCCAGTTTGGGCTTAGTGGGACTATCATTTGTTTTTCAACAGGACAATGACCCAACACATCTCCAGGGTGTGTAAGGGCTATTTGACCAAGAAGGAGAGTGATGGAGTGCTGCATCAGATGACCTGGTCTCCACAATCACCCGACTTCAACCCAATTGAGATGCTTTGGGATGAGTTGGACCGCAAAGTGAAGGAAAAGCAGCCAACAAGTGCTCAGCATATGTGGGAACTCGTTCAAGACTGTTCGAAAAGCATTCCAGGTGAAGCTGGTTGAGAGAATGCCAAGAGTGTGCAAAGCTGTCATCAAGGCAAAGGGTAGCTACTTTGAAGAATATAAAATCGAAAATATATTTTTATTTGTTTAACACTTTTTTGGTTACTACATGATTCCATGTGTGTTATTTCATAGTTTTGATGTCTTCACTATTATTCTACAATGTAGAAAATATTCAAAATAAAGAAAAACCCTTGAATGAGTAGGTGTGTCCAAACTTTTGACTAGTACTGTCTATTCTTTAATTAAATGTATATTTCATCTTTACAAGAATTGTAATGATGTTCTGATTTCGTCTCTTCAGTTTTTGTTGGAAAGAGAAGGGTTAATACTGAAGAGAAAAAAATATCCAATCAGGATTTTCTTTGTTGGTCCCTGGGTAGAAAAAAATATCTCAGCTAACCATTGGCTAGGCTTTCAGAAGCTGGATAGAAGGCCTCTGCCATTCAACTGTATTAGAGCAGAATTTGGAATGACAGTGGAATAAACCAATCACATTTTGATTTACAATAGGTGTGACCGTAAAATAAAATAAATAGTGATGTGTCTAGGCCAGGGCTCTCCAACCATGTTCCTAGAGAGCTACCTTCCTGTAGGTTTTCACTCCAACCCCAGTTGTAATTTACCTGATTCACCTTATCAACAAGCTAATGATTAGAATCAGGTGCGCTAGATTAGGGTTGGAGTGAAAACCTACAGGACGGTAGCTATCCAGGAACAGGGTCGGAGAGCCACGTTATGACTGAGAGCACAAGAGAAAATAATCAGTGGCGCAAGCAGTACAGTCGTGGTCAAAAGTTTTGAGAATGACACAAGTATTGGTCTTCACAAAGTTCGCTGCTTCAGTGTTATGAGATATTTTTGTCAGATGTTACTATGGTATACTGAAGTATAATTACAAGCATTCCATGTCAAAGGCTTTTATTGACAATTACATTAAGTTTATGCAAAGCGTCTGCAATCCGCCCTGGCATGCTGTCAATTAACTTCTGGGCCACATCCTGACTGATGGCAGCCCATTCTTGCATAATCAATGCTTGGAGTTTGTCAGAATTTGTGGGTTTTTGTTTGTCCACCCGCCTCTTGATGATCGACCACAAGTTCTCAATGGGATTAAGGTCTGGGGAGTTTCCTGGCCATGGACCCAAAATGTTGATGTTTTGTTCCCCGAGCCACTTAGTTATCACTTTTGCCTTATGGCAAGGTGCTCCATCATGCTGGAAAAGGCATTGGTCGTCACCAAACTGTTCTTGGATGGTTGGGAGAAGTTGCTCTCGGAGGATGTGTTGGTACCATTCTTTATTCATGGCTGTGTTCTTAGGCAAAAATGTGAGTGAGCCAACTCCCTTGGCTGAGAAGCAACCCCACACATGAATGGTCTCAGGATGCTTTACTGTTGGCATGACACAGGACTGATGGTAGCGCTCACCTTGTCTTCTCCGGACAAGGTGTTTTCCGGATGGCCCAAACAATCGGAAAGGGGATTCATCAGAGAAAATGACTTTACCCTAGTCCTCAGCAGTCCAATCCCTGTACCTTTTGCAGAATATCAGTCTGTTTTTCCTGGAGAGAAGTGGCTTCTTTGCTGCCCTTCTTGACACCAGGCCATCCTCAAAAGTCTTCGCCTCACTGTGCGTGCAGATGCACTCACACCTGCCTGCTGCCATTCCTGAGCAAGCTCTGCACTGGTGGTGCCCCGATCCCGCAGCTGAATCAACTTTAGGAGACGGTCCTGGCGCTTGTTGGACTTTCTTGGGCGCCCTGACGCCTTCTTCACAACAATTGATCCTCTCTTCTTGAAGTTCTTGATGATTCGATAAATGGTTGATTTAGGTGCAATCTTACTAGCAACAATATCCTTGCCTGTGAAGCCCTTTTTGTGCAAAGCAATGATGACAGCACGTGTTTCCTTGCAGGTAACCATGGTTAACAGAGGAAGAACAATGATTTCAAGCACCACCCTCCTTTTTAAAGCTTCCAGTCTGTTATTCTAACTCAATCAGCATGACAGAGTGATCTCCAGCCTTGTCCTCGTCAACACTCTCACCTGTGTTAACGAGAGAATCACTGACATGATGGCAGCTGGTCCTTTAGTGGCAGGGCTGAAATGCAGTGGAAATGTTTTTTGGGGATTCAATCAATCAATCAATCAATTTTATTTTATATAGCCCTTCTTACATCAGCTAATATCTCGAAGTGCTGTACAGAAACCCAGCCTAAAACCCCAAACAGCTAGTAATGCAGGTGTAGAAGCACGGTGGCTAGGAAAAACTCCCTAGAAAGGCAAAACCTAGGAAGAAACCTAGAGAGGAACCAGGCTATGAGGGGTGGCCAGTCCTCTTCTGGCTGTGCCGGGTGGAGATTATAACAGAACCATGCCAAGATGTTCAAAAATGTTCATAAGTGACAAGCATGGTCAAATAATAATCAGGAATAAATCTCAGTTGGCTTTTCATAGCCGATCATTAAGAGTTGAAAACAGCAGGTCTGGGACAGGTAGGGGTTCCATAACCGCAGGCAGAACAGTTGAAACTGGAATAGCAGCAAGGCCAGGCGGACTGGGGACAGCAAGGAGTCACCACGGCCGGTAGTCCCGACGTATGGTCCTAGGGCTCAGGTCTCTCAGTTGGCTTTTCATAGCCGATCATTAAGAGTTGAAAACAGCAGGTCTGGGACAGGTAGGGGTTTCGTAGCCGCAGGCAGAACAGTTGAAACTGGAATAGCAGCAAGGCCAGGCGGACTGGGGACAGCAAGGTGTCATCATGCCCGGTAGTCCTGACGTATGGTCCTAGGGCTCAGGTTCTCAGAGAGAAAGAGAGAACGAGAGAATTAGAGAGAGCATACTTAAATTCACACAGGACACTGGATAAGACAGGAGAAGTACTCCAGGTATAACCAACTAACCCCAGCCCCCCGACACATAAACTACTGCAGCATAAATACTGGAGGCTGAGACAGGAGCGGTCCGGAGACACTGTGGCCCCATCCGAAGAAACCCCCGGACAGGGCCAAACAGGAAGGATATAACCCCACCCACTCCGCCAAAGCACAGCCCCCGCACCACTAGAGGGATATCCCCAACCACCAACTTACAATCCTGAGACAAGGCCGAGTATAGCCCACAGAGGTCTCCACCACAGCACAAACCAAGGGGGGGGCGCCAACCCAGACAGGAAGATCACGTCAGTAACTCAACCCACTCAAGTGACGCACCCCTCCCAGGGACGGCATGAAAGAGCACCAGCAAGCCAGTGACTCAGCCCCTGCAACAGGGTTAGAGGCAGAGAACCCCAGTGGAGAGGGGAACCGGCCTGGCAGAGACAGCAAGGGCTGTTCGTTGCTCCAGCCTTTCCGTTCACCTTCACACTCCTGGGCCAGACTACACTCAATCATATGACCTACTGAAGAGATAAGTCTTCAGTAAAGACTTAAAGGTTGAGACCGAGTCTGCGTCTCTCACATGGGTAGGCAGACTGTTCCATAAAAATGGAGATCTATAGGAGAAAGCCCTGCCTCCCGCTGTTTGCTTAGAAATTCTAGGGACAATTAGGAGGCCTGCGTCTTGTGACCGTAGCGTACGTATTGGTATGTACGGCAGGACCAACTCGGAAAGATAGGTAGGAGCAAGCCCATGTAACGCTTTATAGGTTAACAGTAAAACCTTGAAATCAGCCCTTGCCTTAACAGGAAGCCAGTGTAGGGAAGCTAGCACTGGAGTAATATGATCAAATTTCTTGGTTCTAGTCAGGATTCTAGCAGCCGTATTTAGCACTAACTGAAGTTTATTTAGTGCTTTATCCGGGTAGCCGGAAAATAGAGCATTGCAGTAGTCTAACCTAGAAGTAACAAATGCATGGATTAATTTTTCTGCATCATTTTTGGACAGAAAATTTCTGATTTTTGCAATGTTACGTAGATGGAAAAAAGCTGTCCTTGAAACAGTCTTGATATGTTCGTCAAAAGAGAGATCAGGGTCAAGAGTAACGCCTAGGTCCTTCACAGTTTTATTTGAGACGACTTTACAACCATCAAGATTAATTGTCAGATTTAACTGAAGATCTCTTTGTTTCTTGGGACCTAGAACAAGCATCTCTGTTTTGTCCGAGTTTAAAAGTAAAAAGTTTTCAGCCATCCACTTCCTTATGTCTGAAACACAGGCTTCTAGCGAGGGCAATTTTGGGGCTTCACCATGCTTCATTGAAATGTACAGCTGTGTGTCATCCGCATAGCAGTGAAAGTTAACATTATGTTTTCGAATAACATCCCCAAGAGGTAAAATATATAGTGAAAACAATAGTGGTCCTAAAACGGAACCTTGAGGAACACCGAAATGTACAGTTGATTTGTCGGAGGACAGACCATTCACAGAGACAAACTGATATCTTTCCGACAGGTAGGATCTAAACCAGGCCAGAACTTGTCCGTGTAGACCAATTTGGGTTTCCAGTCTCTCCAAAAGAATGTGGTGATCGATGGTGTCAAAGGCAGCACTAAGGTCTAGTAGCACGAGGACAGATGCAGAGCCTCGGTCTGACGCCATTAAAAGGTCATTTACCACCTTCACAAGTGCAGTCTCAGTGCTATGATGGGGTCTAAAACCAGACTGAAGCATTTCGTATACATTGTTTGTCTTCAGAAAGGCAGTGAGTTGCTGCGCAACAGCTTTTTCTAAAATTTTTGAGAGGAATGGAAGATTCGATATAGGCCGATAGTTTTTTATATTTTCCGGGTCAAGGTTTGGCTTTTTCAAGAGAGGCTTTATCACTGCCACTTTTAGTGAGTTTGGTACACATCCGGTGGATAGAGAGCTGTTTATTATGTTCAACATAGGAGGGCCAAGCACAGGAAGCAGCTCCTTCAGCAGTTTAGTAGGAATAGGATCCAGTATGCAGCTTGAAGGTTTAGAGGCCATGATTATTTTCATCATTGTGTCAAGAGATATAGTACTAAAACACTTAAGTGTCTCTCCCGATCCCAGGCCCTCGCAGAGCTGTGCAGATCCAGGACAGCTAAGCCCTGGAGGAATACGCAGATTCAAAGAGGAGTCCGTAATTTGCTTTCTAATGGTCATGATCTTTTCCTCAAAGAAGTTCATGAATTTATCACTGCTGAAGTGAAAGCCATCCTCTCTTGGGGAATGCTGCTTTTTAGTTAGCTTTGCAACAGTATCAAAAAGAAATTTTGGATTGTTCTTATTTTCCTCGATTAAGTTGGAAAAGTAGGATGATCGAGCAGCAGTGAGGGCTCTTCGGTACTGCACGGTACTGTCTTTCCAAGCTAGTCGGAAGACTTCCAGTTTGGTGTGGCGCCATTTCCGTTCCAATTTCCTGGAAGCTTGCTTCAAAGCTCGGGTATTTTCTGTATACCAGGGAGCTAGTTTCTTATGACAAATGTTTTTCGTTTTTAGGGGTGCAACTGCATCTAGGGTATTGCGCAAGGTTAAATTGAGTTCCTCAGTTAAGTGGTTAACTGATTTTTGTCCTCTGACGTCCTTGGGTAGGCAGAAGGAGTCTGGAAGGGCATCAATGAATTTTTGTGTTGTCTGAGAATTTATAGCACGACTTTTGATGCTCCTTGGTTGGGGTCTGAGCAGATTATTTGTTGCGATTGCAAACGTAATAAAATGGTGGTCCGATAGTCCAGGATTTTGTGGAAAAACATTAAGATCTACAACATTTATTCCATGGGACAAAACTAGGTCCAGAGTATGACTGTGGCAGTGAGTAGGTCCAGAGACATGTTGGACAAAACCCACTGAGTCGATAATGGCTCCGAAAGACTTTTGGAGTGGGTCTGTGGACTTCTCCATGTGAATATTAAAATCACCAAAAATTAGAATATGATCTGCTATGACTACAAGGTCTGATAGGAATTCAGGAAACTCAGAGAGGAACGCTGTATATGGCCCAGGAGGCCTGTAAACAGTAGCTATAAAAAGTGATTGAGTAGGCTGCACAGATTTCATGACTAGAAGCTCAAAAGATGAAAACGCCATTTTTTTTTTTTTTTGTAAATTGAAATTTGCTATCGTAAATGTTAGGTTCATTTTCATGGCAAAGAGGGACTTTGCAATTAATTGCAATTCATCTGATCACTCTTCATGACTTTCTGGAGTATATGCAAATTGCCATCATAAAATACTAGCGTTAGCATGGGAAAACTACAGTCGTGGTCAAAAGTTTTGAGAATGACACAAATACTAATTTTCACAAAGTCTGCTGCCTCAGTTTTTATGATGGCAACGCTAGTAAAGTTAGCTAGCTTGTGTTGTAGTAGAGTGACAATGAAAATGCAAGCGTGTTGTAGTAGTGTGACAATGGCCACGGCGCCTGCAGCAGCTGTTATCAACTTCAAGGTGGAATTAGCAACACCCTTTTCAAGATTAACTTTCAAACTTAATTTGTAAACTATCATCTGGTGTGTGGATCTGTTTTTTGTTGCAGCTCACTTGCTGTTAGATATCTCTTTGAAAAGAATGACTGTGAAACATTGTTGCATTTAAACTTTAGGTCACTGGTTAATGTGATGAACGTGATAAAATATATTTGCAATGGGAAGTAATAGCTGGTTTGTTAATTTCATTTTCGAAATGAAATGGTTGTGCTTTTGTATTGTTTTTATTTCATGGGGCCTACTGGAGTGAATGGGCTGCTTATTCTTTATAATTATTTCATGCTGTGTGAGACTGCTGTCGCCTGTATGTCAGCCGTGTCTATGTGTTTGACCAAAACTGGCTCTCTTTCAGCGCCATGGAGTGCACAGGTATTACGGTCGCTGTCATTTCGGCACCATGAGCCTGTCACCGTCGGTGTGACGCTGTTGTTGTCACTATTGGTGATAGTGTGATAGTGGTGTTAGGCTACCATAGGTTGTGTAAACAGTGTGTTTTTGGTTTTGCTGGTCGCATTATTTTATGCTGTGTGTCCATGCTGGTTCTGTCTCTGTGTGTGCGGCAGCCTGAAGCACGGCCAGGCCTGTTTAATTCATAATGTCATCAAAAAGCATTGCTCCTCTTTCACTAGAATGGTTCCGACTACAGAATATATAACGTCGGGCGCATTAAGTGATGCTATGTTTACTGTTCTTTTCTATATTTTCTTTAGTGATACAACGTATTGGTAGATTTTTGGTCCCTCTGAAAGCCTAGGTCCAATAGTCAAGGTTTGCCACTGTTCAAACCCATGGTATGACAACCCATGACATTCTTGTTGTCCCAGCTGCTCTATACCCGAGCCAGCATACGGGTTTGCAAGTTGGCACAGTGTAAACCATGCTCTGATACACCCCAGGCAGACATGATCAACATAGATTTGCCCTGTGAAGAGCTGTTGTATAAGATATTGGTGAAGATGGCTCCATAACAAGTGATCAACTGTCAAGCTTTCTTTCACGATTCATTGCTGATTGGAGTGTATTGAGTCCATTGAGTGCTTAGTTGCTTCGATTCTGCCTGGTAATGTTAGAATTACTAGGGACGTTATCTGACAGCGCCCATAGTGTCAAGGGTTGTGTGAATGCCTGTGAGAGTCTTTTGGAGTCTGGGATGTACAGGGACGCTCCTATCTTTGTGTGTACGCCCGCTGTATGCCGAGGCTGGTTGAGAGGTCACAGACCAAGGACATAGCGAGAATGGGGAAGGGAGAACCATGTTTATTCCTGTTTGTTTATGCAAGTGTGTCTCAGCCAGAGCTGAGCGGAGAGACCCGCATTCCCTGTCCACATTTTTCCAGAGTAACTGAGACAACAGGAAGGCCCAGTTTACACTCCACTCCCAGTGTTTACACCAGTGTCCTCACGCTTCCGAAATCACTGGAATAAAGTGAACCATAGCCAAGCAGAGAAATAAAAAGCCATCAATATCCCCTTCCTTCTGCAAAGCTGACCAGAGAGAAGGAGAGGCCCTCTTCCAGTACTTGGTAAATGCATATCTCTGTTCTTCCATCTTCCTTTTGAAGTAAGTAATCATCACTAATCTGACATGACTGGTTTGGGCTAAGTGTAATATTTAGCCAATTCAGTTATGTTAGGTAAGTGATCACTCCAAAGGAGGATTTGTAAAAGAGGTCAGAGGATGGATTTGAACATATTCATGCCTGCTGAAGAGGACATTTGATGACGTTACAGTTGAGATTCCAGTAAGTCTATCTCACCTGCTCTCTCTCAAATACTATGGAACAACGGAGTAGCTAGTAAGACCTGAGTATAATTCAGAATCAGGCAAAGGCTAAACGCGCACACAAAACAGTCACATCGTTATTATACAGAGTATACCAAACATTAGGAATACCTTCCTAATATTGAGTTGCCCCTCCCCTTTCCCTGGAGTCACCTGGTCAGTCTGTCATGGAAAGAGCAGGTGTTCTTAATGTTTTGTATACTCAGTGTATATCATGAATATAACCTACAGTGTTAGCTGAAGTGAAGGGTTGCATGCAGTTTTGATTACAGATTGACTGCGTTGTGGTCATCCAATCGCCATCCTTTTCTCCCTGGTGTCCAGTAATCGTGTCTTTGTGGAGGATGTTGAGGGGATTATGCAGTGAAATCCAAATGTCCATTCAGCCATTTCACCTCTGCTGTGGATCACCTAACAGGTCCTATTACCAGTCACAGCCCACAGCATTTCAGAGATGCTGACATGTTGAACATAGAAACATTAAAGGTACAATCCATAAGTTCTCTGTCTCTTGTGGCAATGAGGCAAAGCACAAACATTTACATTACATTTTAGTCATTTAGCAGACGCTCTTATCCAGAGCGACTTACAGAAGCAATTAGGGTTAAGTGCCTTGCTCAAGGGCACATCGACAGATTTTTCACCTAGTTGGCTCGGGGATTAGAACCAGCGACCTTTCGGTTACTGGCACAACGCTCTTAACCACTAAGCTACCTGCCGCCCTTCAAACAGTTGATTTGAATGAAAACACACAATTCGCTTGTTGTCCTGTTCCGCTGCGCTTTTGCTTTTGAACTCACAAAGACCTTTCCCGTCAGTCCTCCAAAACGTGTTGAGACAATTTTTTTTTTTTACGTTGATCTTTAATGGTAGTTTGAACATTAGGAAAGCCTAAGTGTGTGAACCCAGTCAGTGTTTTACCTATCAGACTACCCTGAAAGGGTCATACACTGAGTGTAGAAAACATTAGGAACACCTTCCTAAAATTGAGGTGCACCTCCTTTTGCCCTCCGAACAGCCTCACTTCATTGGGGCATGGACTCTGCAAGGTGTTGAAAGCTTTCCATAGGGATGCTGGCCCATGATGACTCCAAAGCTTCCCACAGTTGTGTCAAGTTGGCTGGATATCATTTGGGTGGTGGACCATTTTTGATACACACAGGAAACTGTTGAGCGTGGAAAACCCAGCAGCGTTGCAGTTCTTGACACAAACCGGTGTGCCTAGCACCTACTACCATACACCGTTCAAAGGCACTTCAATCTTTTGTCTTGCCCATTCATGCTCTGAATGATACACATTCCATGTCTCAATTGTCTCAAGCCTTAAAAATCCTTATTAAACCTGTCTCTTCCCCCTCATTTACACTGATTGAAGTGGATTTAACAAGTGACATCAATTAGGGATCATAGCTTTCACCTGGATTCACCTGGTCAGTCTGTCATGGAAAGAGCAGGTGTCCTTAATGTTTTGTACACTCAATGTATAACAGTGAGAGCAGCAGTGTTTCTTCCTGTTAAAATACTAGGTGTCACGTTTACTTGATTTTTAGGAAGCATTTCCTCAGATGGCGTAGTGTGTTACCAATTGTTTTCTTGGTGACTATGGTCCCAGCTGCCTTGAGATCATTGACAAGATCCTCCCGTGTAGTTCTGGGCTGATTCCTCACCGTTCTGCTAAAACATGGAAATATCTAAAAGACAGCATATTAGTACGTAGTTTAATATGCAAAAATATGTATTTATTTAAATGGGCAATGAGCATCTGTGACCTTTGCTTGTACCTACGTTACTGTTAACAGTTACAAATGTTCTCAACATACACTACCGGTCAAAAGTTTTAGAACACCTACTCATTCAAGGGTTTATTTTTATTTTTACTATTTTCTACAAAGTTCTTGAAATTTTCCGGATTGACTGACCTTCACGTCTTAAAGTAATGATGGACTGTCGTTTCTCTTTGCTTATTTGAGCTGTTCTTGCCATAATATGGACTTGGTCTTTTACCAAATAGGGCTATCTTCTGTATACCACCCCTACCTTGTCACAACACAACTGATTGGCTCAAACGCATTAAGAAGGAAAGGAATTCCACAAATTAACTTTTTAAGACGGCACACCTGTTAATTGAAATACATTCATGAAGCTGGTTGAGAGAATGCCAAGAGTGTGCAAAGCTGTCATCAAGGCAAAGGGTGTTTAACACTTTCTTGGTTACTGTAGCTCAGTTGGTAGAGCATGGCGTTTGCAACGCCAGGGTTGTGGGTTCGATTCCCACGGGGGGCCAAAGAAAAAAAAAAGAAAAAAAATGTATGCACTCACTAACTGTAAGTCGCTCTGGATAAGAGCGTCTGCTAAATGACTAAAATGTAAATGTAAAATGTACATGATTCCATATGTGTTAAGTCATAGTTTTGATGTCTTCACTATTATTCTACAATGGAGAAAATAGTAAAAATAAAGAAAAAACCTTGAATGAGTAGGTGTTCTAAAACTTTTGACCGGTAGTGTAAGAATCTGAGCAGTGATAATATTTGAGGTTTCTGCAAATGCTTTAAAATCAGGTAGGTCTACACAAGGTGAACTCAACACAAGATAATTAACATCAATCAATTACCAGCAGTTTAAAAGTTACATCAGATTCCATTTACTCGTTTGGATAGTTTGCAATAGTTGTTCAGTAGGGATCTGAGTACTGCTGAAAAAACGCGTCGGTATAGGGAAGGGAAGAACGCTCCGATTTTATATAAAAGGCCTGGAAGATAAAAGATGCAGAGGGTCAAGGTCACGCTGTAACGGAGTCACACTCCCACTAAATAAAAACAGACATATCTTTTAAAAAATTAGGGCCAAATCTTAATACTATATTTATTTGTTAGTGCTTGAATGCAATACTAACAAGGAATTGTTCAAATATATATTTCATGCAAAAAATGGATTAGTGCTTGGTGATGGCGTCACAGCTGCCCAGAAACCATACATCTTGCTTTACATAATTTTGATGCATTTTATGGTTCCATGAATCATATTAAATCTTGCAATCAGGAAATTGCCCTAGAAATATAGATCCAGAGTTCATTTTATTGCATTATGCTATTTTGCATGTTTGTACCGGACATCTCTTTTGAATTTCATGAAGTAATATTGCATCAAATGATACCACAATTGGTGTTGATATAGTCAACTAAGAACTTTATAAAATGATATGTTACATTAAGTGATTATCACTAAAGAACCACATGTTATGCAGGATGTTAAAGGTCCCATATGTTAAAATGGATGTTTAAGGTCCAATGCAGCCATTTTTATCTCAATATCAAGTCATTTCTTGGTTGTGTCAAATTAGTGGATGTCTTTTGAGCGTGAAAACCCAGCAGCGTTGCAGTTCTTGACACAAACTAGTGCGCCTGGCACCTATTACCATACCCCGTTCAAAGGCACTTAAATATTTTGTCTTGCCCATTGACTCTCTGAATGGCACACACAAACAATCCATGTCTCAATTGTCTCAAGGCTTAAAAATCCTTCTTTAACCTGTCTCAACCCCTGGATTTATTTTGCTTAAAACTTTTTTTATTTGTTTTACTTTGCATTGTTGGTTAAGGGCTTGTAAGTACGCATTTCACTGTAATGTCTACACCTGTTGTATTCGGCGCATGTGGCAAATAAAAATTGATTTGATTTCATCTACACTGATTTGAAGTAGATTTAACAAGTGACATCAATAAGGGATCATAGCTTTCACCTGGAATCACCTGGTCAGTCTGTCATGGAAAGAACATGTTCTTATTGTTTTGTATACTCAGTGTATGTGGGGCCAGTATGAAAAAAATAAATAAAAAATTGTATGCACTAACTGTAAGTCGCTCTGGATAAGAGCATCTGCTAAATGACTAAAATGTAAAATGTAAATGTGGGTGTGTGGAATGGTGCATATCTGTTTGGGTGTGTGCGTGAGTGAGTGCATGTGTGCTAAGGTGCGGAAAGTTAGTGCAGGTGGTCAGTCCAGTTCAAATGTTCAGCAGGCTGATGGCTTGTAGATAGAAACGGTCTGTGAGCCTGTTGGTATCCGACTTCATGCTCCGATATCGTCTGCCTGACTGTAAGGGAGTGAACAGCTCATGGCTGGTGTGTGTGGGGTCCTTGATGATGCTGCAGAACTTCCTCAGGCACAGTTTCGAGTAGATGTATTGGATGGGTGGCAGCACGGTCCCAGTCATATACTTGGCCATCTTCACCATCCGCTGAAGGGCCTTGCGGTCGTGGACAGAGCAATCAGGATGCTTGGTCAGGATGCTCTCGATGGTGCAGCGGTAGTATTTGGAGAGGGCCCGGGGTGGCATGCCGAATTTCTTCAGCTGCCTTAGGGTCACTGTAGGGTCACTGTTGCGCCCTCTTGACAAGTGTGGTGGTGGTGTTGGTCCATGTCACGTCCTCAGTGATGTGGACGCCAAGGAACTTAACTGCTGATTCGCTCTACTGCAGTCCCGTTGATGTGGATCGGGGCATGTTCCTTCCTCTGCTTCCTGAAGTCAACAATCAACTTCTTTGTTCTGCTGACGTTGAGGAAGAGGTTGTTGTCCTGGCACCACAATTCCAGTTCACGTACCTCCTCCCTATAGGCTGACTCGTTGTTGTTGGTTATCAGGCCTACAACCGTGGTGTTGTCAGCAAACTTGATGGAGTTGGTGTCGTGCAAAGCCATGCAGTCGTGGGTGAACAGGGAGTACAGCACAGAGCTGAGGACACCCCCCTGGGGGGCCCCTGTGTTAAGAGTCAGTGTGGAGGAGGTGTTGTTGCCAATCCTCACAGCCAGTGGTCTGCCTGTCAGGAAGTCCAGGATCCAGTTGCAGAGGGTGGTGTCTAGACCCAGGGCTCTGAGCTTGGTGTCGAGCTTGGAGGGAACAATTAGTGTTGAACGCTGAATTGAAGTCAATTAACAGCATTCTCACATAGGTGTTGCTCTTGTCCAGATGTGTTACGGCCGTGTGAATACCGATGGAAATTGCATCTTCAGTGGATCTGTTGGAGAGGTAGGCAAATTGGAGTGGGTCCAGTGTGCCTGTGATACAGCTCATAGCGAGACTCAAACTCAGGACCTCTGCCTTACAAACACATGTGACTGCTCTCCTGAAGTGGTCCAACCCACCGCACTATTGAAAAAGGCCTTTTTCAATTGTGCAAGGAGCGACACTTCAGGCTGATGAGTGAGTTTCACAGATCCCCTTCTGCTACAGTCACCCCCTAAACTCACTCCACAGTGACCCCAGTGGTTGAACCAGCGCAACTGTAGATCTAAGTCCAGTTGCACCATTGTAAAGGATGTCATGCTGCCTGCTTAGCGGGTACCGCTTTCCCCTGATTCAGCTCATGTGGAGACACGAACTCAGGACTTCTGCCTCAAACACACGTGACCGCCCTTCTGAAACATTCCAACCTGTCGTGCTATTAAAAAAGTCCTTCTTTAAATTGTGCAAGGGGTGACACTTCAGGCTGAGGAGTGAGTTTCACAGATCCCTGCTACACTAATAGAAATCTTCAAGATCCAGCAAGGTTACTAATCAAAAGAGCATGGTTTTGGTGATCCATGCTTATGTGATGAGAACCTTGCCTGAGACCTGAATAACGTGTTAGTTTGACATGTGTTAGACGTGTTCAAGTCTCCGGCAAGGGTAGTCATTATAAGGTTAACATGTGACTGACTGGGTTAAGACTGTGTTAGCCTGTTGAGCTAAAGCCTAGGTATTTTTCCTGTTACTTGGATGGAGGTCAAAGGGGGGTGAAGTGTAACACAGGTGGTTCGGTGACCACGCTTGTGATGATTAACTTGTCTGAGACCTGAAAAGTTGTCTGACACACAGGAGACCTGGGTTAGAACCCCATCAGTCAAACTAACACGTCTTCAGGTCTCAGGCATGGTTGCTCATCACATGGATCACCAAACCACCTCTGTTGCAATCTCATTAAATGGGGTGGACAGATCATTCTGCTTCTGTTTGTCACAGAAAGTTTTGTTGTGGTGCAGTAGGCCTGAATTCGAACCCAGTCATTTATATTGGTGCTGTGATCACTGAGTATGAGGTCAAAGGGGGGTGAAATGTAACTGAGGTGGTTCGATGAACCATGCTCTTTTGATGAGTAACCTTGCTGGAGACGAAGACTTGTGTTAGCTTCCTGAACTAATCCCTTTGGGCTTTAGATAAGTGGGCTAACACAGTCTTGTCACTTGCAGGAGACCTGGTTCGAACCCAGTCAGTCACAAGAGCAAGATTTAAATAGGGAGTGGAAAGGTTTTCCTTAGAAGGGCAATGCAAGGGTTATTGAAATGTATTCTTATGGGGGCCATTTTTTTGTTTTGGTGTGACACTCCCTTCTAACGTGGCATGTGATTATCATAGAGGGGAACAGAAGGCACATCCATGTTCCAGAGAGTCTTAGCTTTCAGGAATGGGGTCATTATAGCTTATAGCCAAAATGGCTAAAATGCTAAAGCCAAATTCATTGGAAGATAATAAATTCTACATGAAACATTGGCTTCAGAAACCGCCAGAAGCTTCTGTTTACCGGAGTGAGCATTTGATTCTATCTGTTCTCCTCTACCTTTCCTGTCTGGCAAAGTACCAGGATGTTGTCTCTGGTTTTGAATCTGAATATAGAGAACTGAATTGGAATGCACCTGAGACGTTGACTATATGAAACTTTGATCAACTTGAAATTATAGTTTGTAAACTTGATACACAGACAATTAATGCAATATCTACCATATTGAAGCTGAATATATAAATATAGAATTTGACTATTCAGTTAAATTGAAATTGAATTTTAAAACAATGCAATATTCACTCAATTCAATTTCAAATCATGAAAGAAGTTATATTTTTTAATTCAATTTGTGCATTACAAGTTCAAAAATATTCAATTCAAATTCAGTAGCCTAATTCAAATGTAAAATTATAGAATTAAAATACAATTTCTGTAAGGCACTGAAATCGCTCCATAATAGCTAGCTGTAAAATCACCTAAACAAACTGCACTATCAATTTAGGAGTTCTCATGAATTCAACTTGCAGTTCTCTGCCCTGAACGAGTGTAGGTTATGTTGCTATGGCAACAACGGGCCTTTCCCACAGACACACAGGGTGCATTGCAAGATGGTAGGCCTACTTGAAGGAGAAACTGAATTGAATAATTTGGTACACTGTTTAGATTGAGCACATCTAAGCGCAATATATAGATTTTTCATGACGATATAAACAGATGGATGTGTTCTAGACAAGTATGCCCATACCATGTATTGGCTGATTTGGTGATCTGGAGTGCAGGTAATTGTTTTTAAAGTGTTATGAAATGTGACAGTGTGTTATCCTCTATCTCCAGTGTCGAGAACCATGTAGCCATGGTTCCTACATGATTTCCTGATTTCACAGACGGTCCACTTAGAAGTGAAATCATGGACATTTTAGATGTTACTCACTGATAGAACATAGGCTTTCAGGAAATGTTTCTGGGGGCGGATTATCCCTATAAGTACCTTACTGTGATTGTTTTCAATTATAATGGTATCATTTTTTTGTTTAGCAAAGAGCAATTTCTCAAGCAAGAATTTTGCTAGGACTGTCTGGGAGTGGTCTGAGTGGTCAGGGGGAAACGGAAAACTAGCTTTTATTTGCACTGAGGTTTGGAACTCTCTTTCTTATTGGTCTATTAACTAATTTAACGCCTTGTGATGCCACCAGGCAGGCCAAAACTCCAGCCCACCAAAACGGGCTGAAATTTCAGGCGGTCTTTTCAAACTAAAATGACATTTTCATTTTCACAGTATTATTCCAACTTCATAGTGTGGAAATATATACAGTTGAAGTCCGAAGTTTACATACACTTAGGTTGGAGTCATTAAAACTCGTTTTTCAACCACTCCACAAATTTCTTGTTAACAAACTATAGTTTTGGCAAGTCGATTAGGACATCTAATTTGTGCATGACACAAGTAATTTTTCCAACAATTGTTTACAGACAGATTATTTCACTTATAATTCACTGTATCACAATTCCAGTGGGTCAGAAGTTTACATACACTACGTTGACTGTGCCTTTAAACAGCTTGGAAAATTCCGGAAAATGATGTCATGGCTTTAGAAGCTTCTGATAGGCTAATTGATATCATTTGAGTCAATTGGAGGTGTACCTGTGGATGTATTTCAAGGCCTACCTTCAAACTCCGTGCCTCTTTCCTTGACATCATGGGAAAATGAAAAGAAATCAGCCAAGATTGTAGACTTTCACAAGTTTGGTTCTTCCTTGGGAGCAATTTCCAAACGCCTGAAGGCACCACGTTCATCTGTACAAACAATAGTATGCAAGTATAAACATCATGGGACCACGCAGCAATCATACCGCTCAGGAAGGAGACGCGTTCTGTCTCCTAGAGATGAACATACTTTGGTGCGAAAAGTGCAAATCATTCCCAGAACAACAACAAAGGACCTTGTGAAGATGCTGGAGGAAACTGGTACGAAAGTATTTATATCCACAGTAAAACAAGTCCTTTATCGACATAACCTGAAAGGCCGCTCAGCAAGGAAGAAGCCACTGCTCCAAAACCGCCATAAAAAAGCCAGACTACGGTTTGCAACTGCACATGGTGACAAAGATCGTACTTTTTGGAGAAATGTCCTCTGGTCTGATGAAACAAAAATATAACTGTTTGTCCATAATGACCATTGTTATGTTTGGAGTAAAAAGGGGGTGCTTGCAAGCTGAAGAAAACCATCCCAACCGTGAAGCACGGGGGTGGCAGCATCATGCTGTGGGGGTGCTTTGCTGCAGGAGGGACTGGTGCACTTCACAAAATAGATGGCATCATGAGGTAGGAAAATTATGTGGATATATTGAAGCAACATCTCAAGACATCCAGTCAGGAAGTTAAAGCTTGGTCGCAAATGGGTCTGCCAAATAGACAATGACCCCAAGCATACTTCCAAAGTTGTGGCAAAATGGCTTAAGGACAACAAAGTCAAGGTATTAGAGTGGACATCACAAAGCCCTGACATCAATCCTATAGAAAATGTGTGGGCAGAACTGAAAAAGCGTGTGCGAGCAAGGAGGCCTACAAACCTGACTCAGTTACACCAGCTTTGTCAGGAGGAATGGGCCAAAATTCACCCAACTTATTGTGGGAAGCTTGTGGAAGGCTACCCGAAACATTTGACCCAAGTTAAGCAATTTAAAGGCAATGCTACCAAATACTAATTGAGTGTATGTAAACTTCTGACCCACTGGGAATGTGATGAAAGAAATAAAAGCTGAAAGAAATCATTCTCTCTGCTATTATTCTGACATTTCACATTCTTAAAATAAAGTGGTGATCCTAACTGACCTAAGACAGGGAATTTTTACTAGGATTAAATGTCAGGAATTGTGAAAAACTGAGTTTAAATGTATTTGGCTAAGGAGTATGTAAACTTCCGACTTCAACTGTGTGTATTTGATACACTGCCGATTTTGCAGGTTTTCCTACTTACAAAGCATGTAGAGGTCTGTAATTTTTATCATAGGTACACTTCAACTGTGAGAGACGGAATCTAAAACAAAAATGCAGAAAATCACATTGTATGATTTTTAAGTAATTAATTAGCATTTGATTGCATGACATAAGTATTTGATCACCTAACAACCAGTAAGAATTCCGGCTCTCACAGACCTGTTAGTTTTTCTTTAAGAAGCCCTCCTTTTCTCCACTCATTACCTGTATTAACTGCACCTGTTTGAACTCGTTACCTGTATAAAAGACACCTGTCCACACACTCAATCAAACAGACTCCAACCTCTCCACAATGGCCAATACCAGAGAGCTGTGTAAGGACATCAGGGATAAAATTGTAGACCTGCACAAGGCTGGGATGGGCTACAGGACAATAGGCAAGCAGCTTGGTGAGAAGGCAACAACTGTTGGCGCAATTATTAGAAAATGGAAGAAGTTCAAGATGACGGTCAATCACCCTCAGTCTGGGGCTCCATGCAAGATCTCACCTCGTGGTGCATCAATGATCATGAGGAAGGTGAGGGATCAGCCCAGAACTACATGGCAGGACCTGGTCAATGACCTGAAGAGAGCTGGGACCACAGTCTCAAAGAAAACCATTAGTAACACACTACGCCGTCATGGATTAAAATCCTGCAGCGCACGCAAGGTCCCCCTGCTCAAGCCAGCGCATGTCCAGGCCCGTCTGAAGTTTGCCAATGACTATCTGGATGATCCAGAGGAGGAATGGGAGAAGGTCATTTAGTCTGATGAGACAAAAATTGAGCTTTTTGGTCTAAACTCCACTCGCCGTGTTTGGAGGAAGAAGAAGGATGAGTACAACCCCAAGAACACCATCCCAACCGTGAAGCATGGAGGTGGAAACATCATTCTTTGGGGATGCTTTTCTGCAAAGGGGACAGGACGACTGCACCGTATTGAGGGGAGGATGGATGGGGCCATGTATCGCGAGATCTTGGCCAACAACCTCCTTCCCTCAGTAAGAGCATTGAAGATGGGTCGTGGCTGGGTCTTCCAGCATGACAACGACCCGAAACACACAGCCAGGGCAACTAAGGAGTGGCTCCGTAAGAAGCATCTCAAGGTCCTGGAGTGGCCTAGCCAGTCTCCAGACCTGAACCCAATAGAACATCTTTGGAGGGAGTTGAAAGTCCGTATTGCCCAGCGACCTGAAGGATCTGGAGAAGGTCTGTATGGAGGAGTGGGCCAAAATTCCTGCTGCAGTATGTGCAAACCTGGTCAAGACCTACAGGAAACATATGATCTCTGTAATTGCAAACAAAGGTTTCTGTACCAAATATTAAGTTCTGCTTTTCTGATGTATCAAATACTTATGTCATGCAATAAAATGCAAATTAATTACTTAAAAATCATACAATGTGATTTTCTGCATTTTTGTTTTAGATTCCGTCTCTCACAGTTGAAGTGTACATATGATAAAAATTACAGACCTCTACATGCTTTGTAAGTAGGAAAACCTGCAAAATCGGCAGTGTATCAAATACTTGTTCTCCCCACTGTATATATATATAACACAGAAAAAACAAGTTTTTGACTGCACTGGGCCTTTAACTGGCTGTGATTCCTTTACCAAGCACTAATCAATTTTTTGAATGAAAGATTTATTTGAACAATTACTTGTTAGTATTGAATTAGAGCACTAACAAATACCTACAAAAACATACATAGCATTAAGACTTGGCCCTGATTGTAAAAAAAGATTGTGACTCCGTTACCACGTGACCTTGACAAAATGTAAATCCAGTATCTGTCTCATGCAGGAAACACAACTGTAGTGCTGCAAGCACCAACCATGCTCCAGGTAACAGCGGTTAGGTTGTGAACAATGCACTATCAAGCTACAGTTCATTTTCTCTACAGAGTATGTAGATGCATCTCACCTCAGGCCTAGTTTGTGAGGAGCCTTTGTGGTAAGGTGAGAAAAAAATGCTGCTTGATCCTATTACAGTCTCAGCTAACCAGAAGGGCAAAAATATACGCTTTATGCTCCCTAAAGATTGAGTCAGGGGTCGGCCATAGGCTCTTGTGTGCTTATATCGAAGTACAGTTGAAGCTTGGCAACTTTCTCGGTTCTCCTTTTTGTGACATTGTATTTGGCAGTCCTCTCAGATCTTTAGAGGGTGAGTCAATGAGGGTGAAGTGAAGTGAGCAGGTTATTGAATTGAAATCCACCTCTGTGTCAGACATCATTGACTACTTTTTCAGTCGTTTTTTACTAACAAGCTTATTCTCTTCTAGTGTCCTGTCTTCCATGATCACTGATCTGGCAGGACATGTCAGGGAAAAGCGTGATGAACACATATCCACTATCCAGTGCATTTATGAGGGAAAGGAGATGAGGAGAGGATGCTATTAGACAGAATTTTGACACCGCTATCAAGTAGTGAGTCAATGGTGCTGTTCTCTCTCACTCACACACACACACACACACACACACACACACAGAGCCTGGAGTGTGTTCCCTCAGGGCGTCTCTCAGAGGGCTGAGCCATGACATAATGCTGAGGAGTTTTATTGAGGAGACAACTGAGGAACATTAATGGGAGGAGAATCAAATCCATAAGAGGAGAGTTGAGGCCCATGCAGGCCAGCCAGTTTCCTCTTTGTGTGGTTATGTTTGTTTGCATGGGAATAAAAAGAAGACAAAGGGAAGAGTGTTTCACATACTTGCTGTCTCTCACGCATAGCTATAGAGCAATGACTCTCCGACTCTTGCTGTACAGCCCCCACCCTCCTAAAGTTGAAAGGTAGATAGAGTTTTCTACTTTGCTGTCATGTGTCGCCTTGTAGAATTGTCTCTTATGTGAGTGCCTGTCCATGCATCTCTGTTTAATTTCTTTAGACCTAATGAATATTTGATGTTTGTAAATTGTTAGACGATCAATATCTAGGACTGCTCAACTCTGACAAGAGTTTGGCTTGTGTACTTTCGCTGCACACACACACATCAGAAAAGGGAATGTATTAGTTATGGGGTAGATGTTGACCCACACTGGCCTTTTGGTGTTGTGAAATTTGGGCTATTTTCCCAGTTCACAGACCTTATCAGAGTTCTCTATTTAAAGGCTGTTTTTGGTATTCCTGAGTCCCTTGGTATGCCCCAGATCCATTGCTCATTTTAGAGCTTCCAGCACAACACAAGACATGGTAGAAAAAGGGAGAAGAGAGAAGAGGAGGGTTGCAGGTCGGATACTTATGAGGGGAGGGTAGGAGAGTGAGTGAACTAAAGAGGATAAGAGGATGAGCTGATAGAAGAAAGAGGATGGATTAGATGAGCATTCAGAGGGAGGAAAGATGTGTGTGTGTGTTTTACAGAGGAAAGGAAATGGGGAACAGCTGGAAAGGAAGCAGAGAGCCTAGAGAAGGCCATCATAATCACTTTAACCCTGTTTCCGGGATTGCTGTGTGGCGAGTTGCTTTGATTTTGTCTTGTGTTGGTCTGTCTTTTTGTGTCTGAGTCCACGTTTGTGTGCTGTGCATTTGTTTGTGTGTTGTGCTTGTGTGGTTGTGTCTGTCTGTGTGTGTTGGAGACAGAGAAATAGAGTAGGCCTATCTGCTCAACAAAAACCTGTTGGACAGAATCAGTGCTAGCCTAAGATTGGATCAGGTCAAAGGTTTAGTCTGTACCATTGTTCCTATTGGAGGATTCAGAGCAGTAGGCCTAGTGCTGGATGACCCTTTGCACTGTTCTGTTCTGTTCTGTTCCTCTCCTGTAGATGTATAGCATGTGTCACCTAGTGTGCCGTCAGCTGTGTGCTGTCACACGGTTGTTTAATATGTAACTTCAGCCCAGAGAGTGAAGCTCGGGTGATGAGCATGTTTTCTCACATTCCATGTGTGGTATATTTATAGAACAGGAAGCTTGTGGCACCTGACTCTTCCCATACAGGAAGTGTAATCCCCCCCATCTCCCCCCTCTTTGTTACTCTCTCTCTGTCTTTCTCTCGCAAACACTCACCTCTCTCTCTCTCTCTCTCTCTCTCTCTCTCTCTTACTCACTCACATTCTCTCTCACTCACTCACACTCTCTCTCTCTCACTCACTCACACTCTCTCTCTCTCACTCACTCACTCTCACACTCTATCTATCTCCCTCTCTCAAACACAAACACACCCACGCACGCACGCACACACAGAGAGAGTGTCTGAGACAAGCATCAGAACAGTGTTTGTGAGGTCAGGGACCGGTCTGACCACCTCTGTCAGGGATCTCACTAGGAAGGCCTATTTATGACATCACCGTTTTCTTTACAAGACTCCATGATAAGCATGAAGAGAGAACCTGTTACACTCAGGCCATTGTGTACATAATCAATTCCTGGAGTTGGTAAATGTTTTCTTTTTGGTACATTGTACTTATAGTGCTCATGATTTGTATTCAGTATATTCTCACTACATGTCATGCTACAGAGTGTAAAGCCTGTTTTGTCTTTATTATTCCCCAGTATGTTTGTATGTATTATTCCACTGTATGATCTCAATTTGAAAAAATTTCACACAACTCAAAACAGAGGTCATTGTCAGTGTACCAAGCTCTGCTTTAAGTTTTAGCAACATATACATTGCATTCGGAAAAGTATTCAGACCCCTTGACTTTCAACATTTTGTTACGTTACAGCCTAATTCTAAAATTGATTAAATTGTTTTTTTCTTCTCCTCATCAATCTACACAAAATACCCCATAATGACAAAGCAAAAACAGGTTTTATAGATTTTTGCAAATGTATTACAAATAAAAACCTGAAATATCACATTTACATAAGTATTCAGACCCTTTACTTTGTTGAAGCACCTTTGGCAGCGATTACAGCCTCAAGGCTTCTTCGGTATGACGCTAGAAGCTTGGCACACCTGTATTTGGGGAATTTCTCCCATTCTTCTCTGCAGATCCTCTCAAGCTCTGTCAGGTTTGATGGGGAGTGTCGCTGCACAGCTATTTTCAGGTCTCTCCAGAGATGTTAGATCGGGTTCAAGTCCGGGCTCTGGCTGAGGACATTCAGATACTTGTCCCGAAGTCTCTCCTGCGTTGTCTTTGCTGTGTGCTTAGGGTTGTTGCCCTGTTGGAAGGTGAACGTTCATCTTTCCCTCGTTCCTGACTAGTCTCCCAGTCCCTGACGCGAAAAACATCCCCACAGCATGATGCTGCCACCACCACCTCCAGACGTGCTGCTTGGCAGTCAGGCCAAAGAGTTCAATCTTGGTTTCATCAGACCAGAGAATCTTGTTTCTCATGGTCTCAGTCCTTTAGGTACCTTTTGGCAAACTCCAAGCGGGCTGTTGTGTCTATTACTGAAGAGTGGCTTCCGTCTGGCCACTCTACCATAAAGGCCTGATTGGTGGAGTGTTGCAGAGATGGTTGTCCTTCTGGAAGGTTCTCCCATCTCCACAGAGGAACTCTGGAGCTCTGTCAGAGTGACCATCGGGTTCTTGGTCACCTCCCTGACCAAGGCCCTTCTCCCCCGATTGCTCAGTTTGGCCGGGCGGCCAGCTCTAGGAGGAGTCTTGGTGGTTCCAAACTTCTTCCATTTAAGAATGATGGAGGCCACTGTGTTCTTGGGGACCTTCAATACTGCAAAAAAAAAATGGGTACCCTTCCTCAGATCTGTGCCTCGAAACAAACCTGTCTCGGAGTGCTACGGACAAACCCTCGACCTCATGGCTTGGTTTTTGCTCTGACAACTGTGGGACCTTATATAGACAGGTGTGTCCCTTTCCAAATCATGTCCAATCAATTGAATTTACAACAGGTGGACTCCAATCAAGTTGTAGAAACATCTCAAGGATGATCAATGGAAACAGGATGCACCTGAGCTCAATTTCGAGTCTCATAGCAAAGGGTCTGAATACTTATTTAAATAAGGTATTTCTGTTTTTTATTTTTAATACATTTGCAAAAATCTCTAAAAACCTGTTTTTGCTTTGTTGTTATGGGGTAGTGTGTGTAGATTGATGCTTTTCTATTTATTTAATCCATTTTAGAATAAGGCTGTAATGTAACAAAATGTGGGAAAGGGGAAGGGGTCTGAATACTTTCCGAATGCACTGTATGTATTGCATTGAACATAAAAATGTCCTTTCTGTGTTCTTTATTCATCTATGAGCAGAGACGGGAGTTTTTCTTAGTCAGGTGAGGACACATTCTCAGGCTATAACTTGATGGGACTAGTAAGCCCAGAGTTCTCATGAACAGAACTCCTGGCCCTATCTATGAAATATTTAGTTTATGACCCCCACTAAGTAGTTTAGCATGTGCCACTGAGAAGAATAGTCCTGTGTGAATGCTACAGCCATACGTACGTCATTGATGTTTGCTTAAAGCACACTAATAGATGTTACAGCTGCTTGGAACATCCCATTATTATTGTGATGATATAAGACATTTAAACACCAGGTCCGTTTTATACACCATAAAAGGACAAACAATGACATCACCATGGTGGAACTGGGTAGCAAAGAGCTCTTCCTCCCATAGTCCCCTTTCACTCCGATGGTTAGGCAGAGCATTTCTCAGTATCACACACACACACACACACACAGACCTGTTGAACACACAGCCTAAAAAGTATGTGTGCTGGAAACAGTCTGACATATTTCCAAGAACGCCTGTGTTAGCCCGAGGCACACTCAGTGTTCTCTTTGTTTGACTGGAAGGATAGAGATCTCTTATCACCGCCTAATGTCCTTCTGTGGATAAATATTTGTTTTGGCTAACCACTGGATCCCTCAGAGTCAACAACACTCTCTTGTTATCACGTTAATCCAATTTACTAACCTGGTAATTCACCCTGTTAGTTTTACATTGGCAGTGTGGGTAGATGAGACCTGAAAGAACACCTCTATATGCTCTGACCTCAATGCAAATGCTTTTTCAGGATCAGACAGGATGACATTGTTGAGAGCACTAGACTTTGTATTCCAACTGTATTGACATCCTGGTTGTAAGAAAGACTCGGGTCACACACGACTTCCTCACAGTGCTGAGGAAGGTGGTGGCTTCACCTAGCTCTGCTTATGGCCCTGCTGCCGGGCCTTAGGTTCAAATCAAAATCAAATCAAATTGTATTTGTTACATGTGAAATGCTTGCTTACAATACGAGCTCTTCCCAACATTGCAGAGGTAATAAGTAAAAAATGAAATTGTCTCATCCGGCTCCGGTGGCATGCATTGAAATGCATAGTTTTATTTTTTGCCAAATTACTATGAATTAACGGACTTCTAAAATTAAGGTGTGGGATGAAGGTGTGGGACGTTCACTGTATGACAAGAAAAAACGAGCAGGTCTATTTCACTCCAGCAGATAGCATAATCAGTCCGTTCACAATTCACCTGTGGTAACATGGCGTCTCTCAACACAAGACAACAGAAAGAGCTAGCCGCTACCAACCGAGAGATTGTTCGTGAGGAGATTACCTCTGCTCTCGACTTGTAAATTAATCACTCGAGTGGCTCACTTCTAAAGTGGATGCCTATTCAACTAAAGTGGAAAGTCTTGAGAAGACAGCCAATGTGAGAGAGGTGTGACTCCATGACCTGGAAACAGAGCAGGCTAAGTTCGAGGGGGAAATAAATGTCATAAAAGACTAAACGGAATCACTTGAAAATCATTCCCGTAAATTCAATGTGTGGGTCATAGGACTTGAAACTGGCATGGAAGCGGGCAACCCAACTTCTTTCATGAACAATCTTGTCTATGAACTGTTCGGGCAGGAGGAGCTTGGTCCCATGCCACTAATTAATATTGCGCACGCACGGGTCCTCACCGGAATCACTGTATGATTGTATGAATCCATAGTTTTGATGTCAAATGGCAAATTGTTCGCCTTGCAGCGGAATCGGGGGTTCTGACCTATGCGGATAAGAGTATCAGCCTCTACACAGACCTGAGTGCCAAACTGCTAAAACAGAGGGTGATTTACAATGAGGTGAAATCCCAGCTACTCAAGCTAAATCTCAGATGTGGCTTTATCCACCCGGAGCACAACACACGTTCTCCACTGCCACGTTCTCCACTGCCACGCTCTCCACTGCCACGCTCTCCACTGCCACGCTCTCCACTGCCACGCTCTCCACTGCCACGTTCTCCACTGCCACGTTCTCCACTGCCAAGGAAGCTCAAGACTTCTTCAAGAATGACATCACACATACAAGGGGACGAGTCGACAGATGGAACCCCATTATGACTGGCTCAATATTCAGGTATGCTATCTATGCACAATCACGCAGCCTAGCCTATGGCTATGATACTGCCCTCAGCATAAGACAATGAGGACACCCCCTCAAGTGAGTACAAGGAACAGTATTACTATTATTACTGAGTATTGGATTTTGTTATTATACTGAACAAAAATATAAATGCAACATGCAACAATTTCAAAGATTTTACTTAGTTACAGTTCATGTAAGGAAATTAGTCAATTGAAATAAATTCATTAGGCCCTAATCTATGGATTTCACATGACTGGGAATGCATACCCCCCCCCAAAAAAAAAAATTAAAATAAAATAAGGTTGTGGATCAGAAAACCAGTCAGTATCTGGTGTGACCACCATTTGCCTCATGCAGCGGCAAATTATGTCCCACTCCTCTTCAATGGCTGTGCGAAGTTGCTGGATATTGGCGGGAACTGGAACACGCTGTCGTACACGTTGTTCCAGAGCACTGCTTGCGAGGAGAGCGTTATTGTGAGTAGGCATTACATTGTATTGTGTAGCTTACATGCTGTGTAATAAATACACTTTGATTTGATTAGCTTGAACACATGGTTACAATATACCCTATTACAGAATAAAAGAGGTGATCTATCAATTCATAGTTTATTTCCATAGATTAAACATGCTATCAAATCAATTGACCAAGTAATAAACATAAATCATTACTACATAGAATTACAGGGAATTCATTTTAAAGCAGCCATAAAATCAAGCTTTTGGTATGGTGTATTCATGCATCTCAATAAACTACACTGCTCAAAAAAATAAAGGGAACACTAAAATAACACATCCTCGATTTGAATGAATTAAATAATCTTATTAAATACTTTTTTCTTTACATAGTTGAATGTGCTGACAACAAAATCACACAAAAATTATCAATGGAAATCAAATGTATCAACCCATGGAGGTCTGGATTTGGAGTCACCCTTAAAATTAAAGTGGAAAACCACACTACAGGCTGATCCAACTTTGATGTAATGTCCTTAAAACAAGTCAAAATTAGGCTCAGTAGTGTGTGTGGCCTCCACGTGCATGTATGACCTCCCTACAACGCCTGGGCATACTCCTGATGAGGTGGCGGATGGTCTCCTGTGGGATCTCCTCCCAGACCTGGACTAAAGCATCCGCCAACTCCTGGACAGTCTGTGGTGCAACGTGGCGTTGGTGGATGGAGCGAGACATGATGTCCCAGATGTGCTCAATTGGATTCAGGTCTGGGGAATGGGCGGGCCAGTCCATAGCATCAATGCCTTCCTCTTGCATGAACTGCTGACACACTCCAGCCACATGAGGTCTAGCATTGTCTTGCATTAGGAGGAACCCAGGGCCAACCGCACCAGCATATGGTCTCACAAGTGGTCTGAGGATCTCATCTCGGCAGTCAGGCTACCTCTGGCGAGCACATGGAGGGCTGTGCGGCCCCCCAAAGAAATGCCACCCCACACATGACTGACCCACCGCCAAACCGGTCATGCTGGAGGATGTTGCAGGCAGCAGAACGTTCTCCACGGCGTCTCCAGACTCTGTCACGTGCTCAGTGTGAACCTGCTTTCATCTGTGAAGAGCACAGGGTGCCAGTGGCGAATTTGCCAATCTTGGTGTTCTCTGGCAAATGCCAAACGTCCTGCACGGTGTTGGGCTGTAAGCACAACCCCCACCTGTGGACGTCGGGCCCTCATACCACCCTCATGGAGTCTGTTTCTGACCGTTTGAGCAGACACATGCACATTTGTGGCCTGCTGGAGGTCATTTTGCAGGGCTCTGGCAGTGCTCCTCCTGCTCCTCCTTGCACAAAGGCGGAGGTAAAAGTCCTGCTGCTGGGTTGTTGCCCTCCTACGGTCTCCTGATGTACTGGCATATCTCCTGGTAGCGCCTCCATGCTCTGGACACTACACTGACAGACACAGCAAACCTTCTTGCCACAGCTCGCATTGATGTGCCATCCTGGATGAGCTGCACTACCTGAGCCACTTGTGTGGGTTGTAGACTCCGTCTCATGCTACCACTAGAGTGAAAGCACCGCCAGCATTCAAAAGTGACCAAAACATCAGCCAGGAAGCATAGGAACTGAGAAGTGGTCTGTGGTCACCACCTGCAAAACCAGTCCTTTATTGGGGGTGTCTTGCTAATTGCCTATAATTTCCACCTGTTGTCTATTCCATTTGCACAACAGCATGTGACATTTATTGTCAATCAGTGTTGCTTCCTAAGTGGACAGTTTGATTTCACAGAAGTGTGATTGACTTGGAGTTACATTGTGTTGTTTAAGTGTTCCCTTTATTTTTTTGAGCAGTGTATAACCTAAATGCATTATTGCCTCCAATTCACATTTCCAATTGCCCACCTTGACATACCAAGCTAGAAAGTCTCAACCAATAGCCAATGTTGGCTAAATATCCCAAGCAGGGCTACAGCATCTTCCAGAGAGGGTCAGGCTCCTTGGGCTTTGCAGTGGCCACTGGTTTGGGTGTCCTCGGCAGAACGGTGTCACCATAACCAAGTGGTCACATATATCGTTCTGGGTTCCACTGCGCAAGACGGGGCTCGTGGAGTTTTATGAACATCAAGACAGACACACAGTGAATTTAGATATTTTTTTTCCAATGCTCTAATTGGCCCAAGTGGTCAAGCCTCCGACAGGCCTCCAAAATGCGTAGCCTATAGTTCTTCATCATTCTCTCCACCGCCAGCGAGAAGAGGGCGAAGAAACCACAATTTACTGTACCTACCTCTAGGCTGCTATACATATTTATTTGGTTTGACATTCTATCATTTTTCATGGAATTTTAGTGGTAATTAAATATAATTTATTTAGAATTTATCAGAATACATTTTCCAGAAATATTTTTTGCCAGCTCTGTGCGTTCTCAAATTGAAAAAAGTATGGGAGCGCTGCTCTTCCGCGCTCCGGCACCACTACACCCCTGGGAAGGACCAAGGGAAGTGAAACAGAAATGGAACTGGACAATGAATGAACATCGGAGGAAGGTATTATTAGCCCACTGTCTTTCAACTCTCTTTTTGTATTAGACCAATGTCAACACACTGAGGAAAATAGGTGGGCCTTGGGTTCTGTCAGTCAGGACCTTACACATGGTTAGATGAGGATTCTCACACTATGTACTAACAAGTTTCATGCACAAATACATTAAAATGCCTTTCTTGCAAACTCAATTCTCTGACTATCAAGTTAACCTGCATTCATACAGTTTGCAGATGTGAGTTTTTACTTTTATTTTGTGTGCCATACAGTCTAGAATTCAGGATGTGGTTTTCTAGCTGTCACGTCCTCATTGTAAGATTGTGAGGTGTGTATTGTGATGACTGTGTGTGTTTCACAGAGGACAGAACTTTGAATCTACAGTGCCTTCGGAAAGGATTCACACCCCTTGACTTTTTCACATTTTGTTGTTACAGCCTGAATTTAAAATGGATTAAATTTAGCTTTTGTGTCACTGGCCTACACGCAATTCCCCATAATGTCAAAGTGGAACTATGTTCTTAGACATTTTTACAAATTAATTTTAAATGAAAAGCTGAAATGTTTTGAGTCAATAAGTATTCAACCCCTTTGTTACGGCAAGCCTAAATAAGTTCAGAAGTAAACATATGCTTAACAACATGATAAGTTGCATGGACTCTGTGTGCGACAATAGTGTTTTAACATGATTTTTTAACAACTACCTCATCTATGTACCTCACACATACAATTATCTGTAAGGTCCCTCAGTCGAGCAGTGAATTTCAAACAGATTCAACCACAAAGACCAGGGGGGTTTTCCAGTGCCTCGCAATGAAGTGCACCTATTGGTATTTGGGTAAAAAAGAAAAAAAAAGCAGACATTGAATATCCCTTTGAGCATGATGAAGTCATTAATTACACTGGATGGTGTATCAATACACCCAGTCACTACAAAGATACAGGGGTCCTACCTAACTCAGTTGCCGGAAAGGAATGAAACCGCTCAGGGATTTCACCATGAGGCCAATGGTGACTTTAAACAGTTAGAGTTTAATGGCTGTGAAAGGAGAAAACTGAGGATGGCACAACAACATTGTAGTTACTCCACAATACTAACCTAAATGACAGAGTGAAGAGAAGGAAGCCTGTACAGAATATATACAGTATATTTCAAAACATGCATCCTGTTTGCAATAAGGCACTAAAGAAAAATTGCAAAACATGTGGCAAAGAAATGAACTTTATGTCCTGAATACAAAGCATTATGTTTGGGGCAAATTCAACACAACACGTCACTGAGTGCCACTCTTCATATTTTCAAGCACCAGGCTGCATCACGTTCTGGGTATGCTTTTCATCGGCAAGGACAAGGGAGTTTTTTTAGGATAAAAATAAACTGAATATAGCTAAGAACAGGCAAAATCCTAGAGGAAAACCGGGTTCAGTCTGCTTTCCAACAGACACTGGGAGACAAATTCACCTTTCAGCATGACAATAACCTGAAACACAAGGCCAAATCTACACTGGAGTTGCTTACCAAGACGACATTGAATGTTCCTGAGTGGCCTATTTACAGTTTTGACTTAAATCAACGTAAAAATCTTTGGCAAGACTTGAAAATGGCTGTCTAGCAATGAACAACAACCAACTTGACAGAGCTTGAAGATTTTTTAAAGAATCATGTGCAGATATTGTACAATCCAGGTGTGCAAAGCTCTTAAGAGATTTACCCAGAAAGACTCACAGCTGTGATCGCTGCCAAAGGTGATTCTAACATGTATAGACTTAGGGGTGTGAATACTTATGTAAATTAGATATTTCTGTATTTCATTTTCAATTCATTTTCAAAAAATATTCTAAAACCATGTTTTCACATTGTCATTATGGGGTATTGTGTGTAGATGGGTGAGAAAAGTAATCAATTTAATACATTTTACATTTTAGTCATTTAGCAGACGCTCTTATCCAGAGCGACTTACAGGAGCAATTAGGGTTAAGTGCCTTGCTTAAGGGCACATCGACAGATTTTTCACCTAGTCGGCTCGGGGATTAGAACCAGCGACCTTTCGGTTACTGGCACAACGCTCTTACCCACTAAGCTACCTGCCGCCCCCATCCATTTTGAATTCAGGTTGCAACACAACATTTGGAATAAGTCAAGGGGTATGAATATTTTCTGAAGGCACTATATGTTGTTTTTGGTAACATACACCATGCTCTCTCAAGTTACGCCACTGATGCTTGTGTTCCTTTGTTTAATCCTATTGCCAGTGAGTTCACACATTATTTCACCCAATGAAGTCTTTTTGCATAAGAATTGTGAGTAATGGACTTTCTTGGCAAGATCTCTGGATGTTTGCGCTGTTGAAGTGGTTCCCACATAGTCCCAAACAAGGACTGTCTGGTTGCATTGTGTGTGTGTGTGTGTGTGTGTGTGTGTGTGTGTGTGTGTGTGTGTGTGTGTGTGTGTGTGACATACAGTACTACTGTGCCATAGGCCTCTCCTGGCCTCTGTCTTAGCCTCAACTGAAGTTGTAGTCAGGATGACCTCATCGCCAGAGAAAGGCCACAGTGGTGCGCTCCGCACTCTTGATACTCCTCAAACTTTACTTTCTCTCTAACGCGCGCACACACTCTACAAAGTTCCCTTTCACTCAGGAGCAGTAAGAGGATGGTACACACTCCTCTTGAATACTGCACACACACACAGATGTTTAGGATGACGGTAACTCAAGGTCATTTTCGTAACCCCGGTTCTCTGATAATATGAGTGAGATTCCTCACTATGAGATTCAGTCGAATCACTAAGACTCTCAGAAGAAAACCAATGGCAAGCGTCTCTTGGAGACCGCCATGTCGAGTGGCGAATGAGGTGAGTCCCTCACCTAAAGAGACACTCGCCCGCCCTTTGGTCATTCTCAAGCATGCTTCTCTTGCAAGCAGGGAAATGCGGTGAGATATCTCACTCATATTATCAGAGAACCAGGGTTATGAAAGTAACCTTGTTCTCTTTCAAATATTCACTCTATCTCACTATGGGATATGGCCAACTCACGTATTGCAAACCTGCTCTCCGAAGCCAGGGTATCCCCAATATCAGCAACCATCAGAGGCTCTGAAACTGAGGAAGTACGCACCACGTAGGTGCAGAGACAACCCGCCTAGAAAAACCTCATAACAGAGTGAAGGGAGGCCCAATACATGTTGTCTCAAATCTCTAAGCAGAGATACCCCAAAACAGTGCCCAAGAGGAAGCCACTCCTCTATAGGCGAGGGCCCTCAGGCCCCTCCGAAGGCTGCCACCCTTGCTATTAGATGTATAATAGCCTCACTTATCCAACAGGATAGCCGTAGAAGAGAGAAGGGCCCATCCTCACAGATGGGTGTCCAGGGAGCAAAGAGCATTGCGCTCTTGCCTAAAGCTCTCTTTCTATCCAAGTAGATGTGCAATGCGCGTACTGGACGTAAACGTGTAGACACTTTTTCTGTAGAAGTGAAGGTGATAGGTGGAAAGCCATAAGCTCTACGGTGCTGCTACGGAGATAATTGCTGATCTTAGGCATAACATGCAGACTACACCGAGCATGCGCGTCATCTGCCATCGTGCGCATGTTGATTTTGTCCATCCACACCAGACGCGATCAGGACACGCAGGTTGAAATATCAAAACAAACTCAGAACTAACTAATATTAATTTGGGGACAGGTCGAAAGACTTGAAACATTCATGGACATTTAGCTAGCTAGCTTGCTGTTGCTAGCTAATTTGTCCTTGGATATAAACATTTGGTTGTTATTTTACCTGAAATACACAAGGTCCTTTTTTTCCTGGATCTTGGTA
Source organism: Coregonus lavaretus (assembly GCF_964263955.1). NCBI lineage: Eukaryota > Metazoa > Chordata > Actinopteri > Salmoniformes > Salmonidae > Coregonus > Coregonus lavaretus. The sequence goes on along the minus strand of NC_140001.1, from coordinate 38,762,900 downwards.
GAATTTTGACCCATTCTGAGTCACACAAAATCGTGTGTTCTCTACTTCGACAATTAATCCACAGATAAAAGGGTAAACCTAGTTAGTTTCTAGTAATCTCATTGTCCATTTGGAAGACCCATTTGCGAACAAGCTTTAACTTCCTGACTAAATCAAATCAAATCAAATTTTATTGGCCACATGCGCCGAATACAACAGGTGTAGACATTACAGTGAAATGCTTACTTACAGCCCTTAACCAACAATGCATTTATTTTTTAATAAAAAAGTAAAATAAAACAACAACAAAAAAGTGTTGAGAAAAAAAGAGCAGAAGTAAAGTAAAATAAAATAACAGTATATATACAGGGGGGTACCGGTGCAGAGTCAATGTGCGGGGGCACCAGCTAGTTGAGGTAGTTGAGGTAATATGTACATGTGGGTAGAATTAAAGTGACTATGCATAAATAATTAACAGAGTAGCAGCAGCATAAAGACATGGGGTGGGGGTGGGGGGCAGTGCAAATAGTCCGGGTAGCCATGATTAGCTGTTCAGGAGTCTTATGGATTGGGGGTAGAAGCTGTTGAGAAGTCTTTTGGACCTAGACTTGGCACTCCGGTACCGCTTGCCGTGCGGTAGCAGAGAGAACAGTCTATGACTAGGGTGGCTGGAGTCTTTGACAATTTTGAGGGCCTTCCTCTGACACCGCCTGGTATAGAGGTCCTGGATGGCAGGAAGCTTGGCCCAAGTGATGTACTGGGTCGTACGCACTACGCTCTGTAGTGCCTTGCGGTCGGAGGCCGAGCAGTTGCCATACCAGGCGGTGATGCAACCAGTCAGGATGCTCTCGATGGTGCAGCTGTAGAATATTTTGAGGATCTGAGGACCCATGCCAAATCTTTTCAGTCTCCTGAGGGGGAATAGGCTTTGTCGTGCCCTCTTCACGACTGTCTTGGTGTGTTTGGACCATGATAGTTTGTTGGTGATGTGGACACCAAGGAACTTGAAGCTCTCAACCTGTTCCACTACAGCCCCGTCGATGAGAATGGGGGCGTGCTCAGTCCTCTTTTTTTTCCTGTAGTCCACAATCATCTCCTTTGTCTTGGTCACGTTGAGGGAGAGGTTGTTATCCTGGCACCACACGGCCAGGTCTCTGACCTCCTCCCTATAGGCTGTCTCATCGTTGTCGGTGATCAGGCCTACCACTGTTGTGTCGTTGGCAAACGTAATGATGGTGTTGGAGTCGTGCCTGGCCATGCAGTCATGGGTGAACAGGGAGTACAGGAGGGGACTGAGCATGCACCCCTAAGGGGCCCCCGTGTTGAGGATCAGTGTGGCAGATGTGTTGTTACCTACCCTTACCACCTGGGGGCGGCCTGTCAGGATGTCTTGAGATGTTGCTTCAATATATCTACATAATTTTCCTTCCTCATGATGCCATCTATTTTGTGAAGTGCACCAGTCCCTGCTGCAGCAAAGCACCCCCACAGCATGATGCTGCCACCCCTGTGCTTCACGGTTGGGATGGTGTTCTTTGGGTTGCAAGCCAACCCCTTTTTCCTCCAAACATAATGATGGTTAATATGGCCAAACCGTTCTATTTTTTGTTTCATCAGACCAGAGGACATTTCTCCAAAAAGTACCATCTTTGTCCCCATGTGCAGTTGCAAACCGTAGTCTGGTTTTTTATGGCGGTTTTGGAGCAGTGGCTTCTTCCTTGCTGAGCGGCCTTTCAGGTTATGTCAATATAGGACTCGATTTACTGTGGATATACATACTTTTGTACCTGTTTCCTCCAGCATCTTCACAAGGTCCTTTGCTGCTGTTCTGGGATTGATTTGCACTTTTCGCACCAAAGTACGTTCATCTCTAGGAGACAACACGTCTCCTTCCTGAGCGGTATGATGGCTGCGTGGTCCCATGGTGTTTATACTTGCGTACTATTGTTTGTACAGATGAATGTGGTACCTTCAGGCATTTGGAAATTGCTCCCAAGGATGAACCAGACTTGTGGAGGTCTACACATTTATTTTTGAGGTCTTGGCTGATTTCTTTTGATTTTCCCATGATGTCAAGCAAAGAGGCACTGAGTTATTCCACAGGAATACCTCCAATTGACTCAAAAAATGTCAATTAGCCTATCAGAAGCTTCTAAAGCCATGACATCATTTTCTGGAATTTTCCAAGCTGTTTAAAGGCACAGTCAACTTAGTATATGTAAACTTCTGACCCACTGGAATTGTGATACAGTGAATTATAAGTGAAATAATCTGTCTGTAAACAATTGTTGGAAAAATGACTTGTGTCATGCACAAAGTAGATGTCCTAACCGACTTGCCAAAACTATAGTTTTGTTAACAAGAAATTTGTGGAGTGGTTGAAAAACGAGTTTTAATGACTCCAACCTAAGTGTATGTAAACTTCCGACTTCAACTGTATGTTACTAATTTACAGGAGGCATTTGAACGTAAATATTTATTTTTGATCAAAAATAAGTTTTTTGGCAAATGGAGAGAGAGAGAGGGACACTGTCAACCGTTTACTGCTTTTCCCTCCTGAACTGCGCCCCAACCCGTGAGTGATGTGTCTGTTGTCGTTACCACCCTCCTTATTGACACTACTCCTAGGGGTGTGCCAGAAACAAAGATCGAGGGGCTCTTCCAGTAACGGAGAGAGACAAGTTGAGGTCACCCTTATCTTTCGATTGACTGTGGACAAGACCTAGGGCTGGATTGTGCGTGCGGGCCAGTTCCCTGCACTCGCGGGTAAGTGGGCTCCCTCCGTCTTCCTTGTGAGCAAACGCATAGAAATTAGTCGCTGCACAAAGTGAAGGGTTCTAGGAGCACACGAGAGGTGGCAGGCCAGGACAGAGAGTGAACTGTTGGCTGCTCCTCTCTGCCGATGGGGCGTACTTGCATGAAGCCTTTCGCTGCTCCTCGCTACATACGAGGGGCGTGGTGACGAGCATTGTTGTACAAAACAAAGTCAGAGATTGGATCGTCTAACCAATCAGAGTATCAAAGCCAATGCTGAATTTTGCCCAATCCATCGGTTTCTGGGACCAATCAGACAGTCTGAATGTGTCCGATTGTGTTTGCATTCTAGAAGGGTCAGGGAAGGAGTCAAATCCAGACTCATTGCTGAGAAGAAACAAGCGTTTGTGGGCGTGGCGTTTGGCCGGAGCAGTCTGCGTAGCCAGGCAATGGGCGTACCCCTAGGTCGGGACCTCGATGCGACTTGGACTGTGGATTTGCAGCCTGCTGCTTCGCTGGTCACTCTGTTAGGACTGGCACTAGCAAACTGCCCCTCTCCCTGATGCGGAGCCTTGGCTCGTACAGGGGGAGCGTGGAGACCAGGTTGCCACGATTTCCGGGTCTACCGGGCAGGTGGGGGCAAGGCTAGCCTTGACGCGTAGCTGACCTGTTTTTTTAGTCTCTTGGACCGGAGAACGTAGTAGGTGGGGCCGATAGAGTCGGTAAGTACAAAAAGGACAGAGCCTTATGTAAGCCATGCAAGATTCAAAAGAGCTTAGCTAGCGGTGGGCTATCTGAGGTAGGCCTCATTAGCGTTTTGCCCAGCATAGGTTAGTGATGGTACAGCCAGCCTTGCCGCGTTAGCTAGCCTGTTTCAGGCAGTCTCGTGGACCGGATCACCACGTGGTGGGACTGTTTCAGTTAGTAGGCACAAAGCAACTTAATGCTAGGCATACTAGATAGCATGGGCCGGTACAAAACTCGCAGGACTCATTAGAGAGCTGCCTGAACATGTTTGTTTCCCATGGGGTACGGGTCCCATTATAACTCCAGGAGAAAAGTATTGCTAATCGGGTTATGATGCTCATGGTTTGATGCTTAGCCATGAGGTGTTTTTGTTAGCTAGCTAGTGTTCACCCAGTGGGCTAACAGCCTAGCTAATGCTAACTATCACAGGGGGCGAAGCATGTAGCAATGCTAGTGTGGTTAGCACGCTTTCCAGAAAGCTAGCCAAGTTACCTTGTGCCTTGCGCCGTGGGCTAACCAAGTCTCAGTAGCTAGCTGTGTGACGCTAGATACCACAGGAGACTAAGCAAAATCTTTCCTTTTGGTAAGTTACTCCACACAAAAGACGAGCTAAAATACTGTCCTTGCGGCACACCTGTGAACAGTTAAGCTGGAAAACAGGGATCAAGTTGTACTGAGGAGAGCTTCCAGAGAGAGTGCTTTTCGTAAGGAAGAGAAGCAAGAATTTCCAGAGGGTGGGAAAGTGGCGCCTTATAATGTGAGGGGCTCCCCTCATTCGCCATTCGACCTGTCTGTCTCCATCAGACACTTGTCATTGGTTTCTTCCGAGAGTCTTACTGATTCAATTGAATCCCGTAGTGTGATATCGAGTGAATATTTGAAAGAGAACCCCCTGGTGTCTCGCCAGATGGATGTACAGGTAACTGCCAAAATAAAGGAAACACCAACATAGTGTCTTAATAGGGTGTTGGGCCACCACGAGCCAGAACAGCTTCAATGCACTTTGGCATAGATTCTACAAGTGTCTGGAACTCTATGATGCGACTCCATTCTTACACAAGAAATGCCATAAATTGTCAGACTCCAGGCCAAGCCACAGACTGTTCTCTCTGCTGCCGCACGGCAAGCGGTACCAAAGCACCACGTCTGGAACCAACAGGACCCTGAACAGCTTCTATCCCCAATACTTCTAAACAATACTGCTAAATAGTTAATCAAATGGCTACCCGGACTACCTGAATTGACCCTTTTTTGCACTAATTCTCTCTGTGCTCACACACTGGACTCTACCCACACACTCACACGTACAGCTGTGGAAAAAATTAAGAGACCACTGCACATTTTTCTTAAATCAGCATATATACATGTATGACAGCCATTCTACATTCCATTCCAGTGTCTGTTGAATTCCAACACAGGCACACCTCATTCTACTGAATTAGGTACTGATTAGGTGATCACCTGAACCAAATCTTATTTAATGAGGAAAAGTATAAAAACCACTGCTGTGGTCATCACTATCCTCTTGCAATAGGACCAGCTAGATGGCAAAAACAGTGCTAATAGTACCTCAAAAGTAATATGAATCAAAAATAGCTATTGACCATGCCAAAAGTGTTGAAAAGGAAAGTTTTGAGTGAGGAAAAGAAGGGTTCAATTCTGGCTTTACTGGCAGAGGGATACAGTGAGCGTCAGGTTGCTTCCATCCTTAAAATTTCAAAGATAGCGGTTCATAAGAACAAGTTCAAGCAGCAGACATTGGGGACAACAAAGCTACAGACCGGCAGAGGGCGAAAACGACTCTACTGACCGGGATGACCGCCAACTCATTCGAATGTCACTCAACAACCGTAGGATGACATCAAGTGACCTACAAAAATAATGGCAAACGGCAGTTGGGGTGAAGTGCACGGCGAGGACGGTTCGAAACAGGCTCCTAGGGGCAGGGCTGAAGTCGTGCAAAGCTAGAAAAAAGCCCTTCATCAATGAGAAGCAAAGAAGAGCCAGGCTGAGGTTTGCAAAAGACCATAAGAATTGGACCGTAGAGGACTGGAGTAAGGTCATCTTCTCTGATGAGTCCAATTTTCAGCTTTGCCCAACACCTGGTCGTCTAATGGTTAGACGGAGACCTGGAGAGACCTACAAGCCACAGTGTCTCGCACCCACTGTGAAATTTGGTGGAGGATCAGTGATGATCTGGGGGTGCTTCAGCAAGGCTGGAATCGGGCAGATTTGTCTTTGTGAAGGACGCATGAATCAAGCCACGTACAAGGTTGTCCTGGAAGAACTTGCTTCCTTTTGCTCTGACATTGTTCCCCAACTCGGAGGATTGGTTTTTCCAGCAGGACAATGCGCCATGCCACACAGCCAGGTCAATCAAGGTGTGGATGGAGGACCACCAGATCAAGACCCTGTCATGGCCAGCCCAATCTCCAGACCTGAACCCCATTGAAAACTTCTGGAATGTGATCAAGAGGAAGATGGATGGTCACAAGCCATCAAACAAAGCCGAGCTGCTTGAATTTTTGCGCCAGGAGTGGCATAAAGTCACCCAACATCAATGTGAAAGACCGGTGGAGAGCATGCCAAGAAGCATGAAAGCTGTGATTGAAAATCAGGGTTATTCCACCAAATATTGATTTCTGAACTCTTCCTAAGTTAAAACATTAGTATTGTGTTGTTTAAAAACAATCATGAACTTATTTTCTTAGCATTATTCGAGGTCTGAAAACACTGCGTCTTTTTTGTTATTTTGACCAGTTGTCATTTTCTGCAAATAAATGCTTTAAATGTTTTTTGAATTTTGGGGGGGATTTTGGGGGGGAATTTGGGAGAAATGTTGTCAGTAGTTTATAGAATAAAACTAAAATGTTATATTTACCCAAACACATACCTAAAAATAGTAAAACCAGAGAAACTGATAACTTTGCAGTGGTCTCTTACTTTTTTCCAGAGCTGTATTTACACTGACACCCCAAAACACACATACACACACACGCATACTGACGCCACACACACACCATATACGCTGCTGCTATTGTCTATTATCTATCGTGTTGCCTAGTCACTTTAGCCCTACCTATATGTACAGTACATATCTACCTCAATTACCTTGTAACCCTTCACACCAAGTCAGTACTGGTACTCCCTGTATATAGCCATGTTATTTTCTACTCCCTATATATAGCTATGTTATTTTAACTTTTTATTTGTATTCGTTATTCACTGTGTATTTATTCCTCGTGTCACTATTTATATTTTTTATTTTAGTCGTTTTAGCAGACGCTCTTATCCAGAGCGACTTACAGTTAGTGAGTGCATACATTTTTCATACTGGCCCCCGTGGGAATCGAACCCACAACCCTGGCGTTGCAAGCGCCATGCTCTACCAACTGAGCTACAGGAGGCTCACCATTTTATTTCTTATCTTTAACTCTGCATTGTTGGAAATGGACCTGCCTTTCACTTTTAGTCTACACCTGTGGTCTACGAATCATGTGAGAAATAACATTTGATTTGATTTGTTCATGGTGGTGGAAAACACTGTCTCAGGCACCACTCCAGAATCTCCCATAAGTGTTCAGTTGGGTTGAGATCTGGTGACTGAGACAGCCATGGCATATGGGTTCATTGTTTTCATGCTCATCAAACCATTCAGTGATCACTCGTGCTCTGTGGATGGGGGCATTGTCATCATATGGGGGCATATCCATGGTAGCCAAAATAATGGCCTGCCCAGCATTTTTATACATGACCCTAAGCATGATGGGATGTTAATTTCTTAATTAACTCAGGAACCACACCTGTGTGGAAACACCTACTTTAAATATACTTTATATCCCTCATTTACTCAATTGTTTCCATTATTTAGTCAGTTACCTGTAGTTCTCTCTGACATTTTTACTTTGCTTGGCTCACGTTGATGATGTCAGAGCTGTAAACCAGAAACATGAAACAAAGGGAGTAGTCCGCATGGAACAAATTAGACTGACGGGTTTCTGTACGCAATGAACTCTCACCGGAATGTTTGTGTGTGTGTGAGTGAGAGAGGGAGTGATACACTGTGATAGAAGGAGAGACAGAATGGGTTGACAGAGGAGGAGAGAGAGAAAGGGGAGAGGATAAAGAAAGTTTACACAAGACTTTTATGACTTTATTCATACTTTTACAAGCCAACTTTGTCAAACAGAAAGCTACAGTAACAAACCCAGACACTGTGCTCGCCAAGGGTTCCTACTTCACTCCAGTCTCCTTCTCACCTCATTTAACACCTGATTTACTTAACAAAAGGCAGTAGGTGGTTCAGGTATGTCATGACATAGCACAAGTGGGGGGGGCTTTCCTCTTTTGTTCTCTATTGCTTGTCTATTGTACCTCATGCAAGAAGGGAGGCCGATGACATCACGGATTCCCATCAGACTCACCTTGAATGCACTACTCCTTGAAGTTTGCAGTTGTCTAAAAAACACTATTTTGCTCAAAACTTATTTTATTACCGTTTAGTGTGTGTACTTTACTGTATTTATACTTGGGATATCGCTTTTCAACAAAAATCACTGGAGGAAGTCTTTAAACATTATACTATGATTATAAATCTGAACATATTCATTTATTATAGTTTCACATATTTCCACAAAGGCTTAGCACTATCACACAGTGCCAGATGCATTCCATTCCAGGCAGTCTTGGAATGTTCATGTCAATGTTTCCCCTTCATTAAGCAGCAATGGACGCCCGCCATGGAAGTAACATAGAATTATAAATAATGTGGAAGTAATGGCGTCATCTTTTATGCTCCTACTATGGCCCAGACAGCAGGAGAGGTTCAAACACACTCACAGACAGACAGGAAGTGATTTATCAGCAGGATTACGAATCCCCTCTGCAGAGTTGATGGAATATTTCATAATGGGTACGGGTAAGCAGTCTTCCTGTCTACGGTAGGTAGCATTGACTGCTACATACCCCTGGCTAGGTTGTTATTGTAAAATATCATATGTTCCCAGAAAGAGACCATTCTTTGGTTACACAGCTACCATGTAGTTACATATAGTTTAATTTCATGCTGTAATTGCATATACAGTACCTTCAGAAAGTGTCCAAACCCCTTGACTAATTCCACATTTTGTGTTACAACCTGAATTCAAAATGGATGAAATATGTTTTTCTTCACCCATCTACACACAATACCCCTTAATGACAAAGTGAATACGTTTTTTTGAAATTGTAGCTAATTTTTTGGAAATGAAATACAGAAATATCTAATTTACATAATTATTCACCACCCTTTGCTATGACACTCCAAATTGAGCTCAGGTGCATCCAATTTCCTTTGATAATCCTTGAGATGTCACAACAACTTGATTGGAGTCCACCTGTGGCCAATTCAATTGTTTGGACATGATTTAGAAAGAAACACACCTGTCTATATAAGGTCCCACAGTTGACAGTGCATGTCAGAGTAGAAACTATACCATGAAGTCCAAGGAACTGTCTGTAGATCTCCGAGATAGAATTGTAATGAGGCATACAGTATATCTGGGGAAGGGTATAAAACTGTTTCTAGAATGTTGAAAGTTTCCAAGAGCACAGTGGTCTCCATCATTGGGAGAGAAAAAAAAATTGCGTGACTACTTATGTAAATGAGATATTTCTGTATTTAATTTTCAATACATTTACAAACATTTCTAAAAACATATTTGTACTTTGTCATTATGGGGTTTTGTGTGTAGATGGGTGAGAAAAATATATGTAATCCATTTTGAATTCAGGCTGTAACACAACAAAATGTGGAATAAGTCAAGGGGTGTAAATACTTTTTGAAGGTGCTGTAACTACACTGTAATTATACTGGTAATGTCTTTAATGTGTCTTTGTCACACTTTAGTGTGTAATTTACAGTGGGACCCCTAATATATTCCTGTCTGTGATAGTGCTGAGCGATTTCTTTTTTTAAACAACTAATTGACCAACGTCGGTTCAGTTGTTTGAATTCCATTTCGTTCTGGTTTTTTTCTGTGAGCTCAATGCGCAGTTTCGCTAGAGATAAATAAGATCAAGCCCGAACTGTTTGATGTAGTAAGGTGTTGTAGGTTCCAACAGGCCAATATTTTCAGAAAACATGGTCATTAAACTACAATTACCATAATCCATACCTTCTACTTGTCTGGTCTGTGTGGGGCAGACACGGAGAGGAAGAGAAGAGACAGTAGAACAAACGATATCGCTACCTGAAAATATATGATCTAAGTGATTTGATAGTTGGTATTCAGTCATAAAAGTATGCCTTATTTACTTTGAAGAACTACTAAAATAGTGATTTTGTCAGACAGCATAGGCAGCAGCTCTATAGCTGATGATGACTTAGAATGAAATAATAGTCATCAAATAAAACAAATGTAAAATACACAACTGAAATATTTTATTAAAGTAATGTGAATAAATTACGGTTAATAAGTGATAAGCAGTAATGGGCAGTCACTACCATACAGCATTCAAAGCACGTAATGCATAGTGTATCTAATGTTTAAAAAAATTATTGAAATCAAAAAAAGTTTTTTTATTTTTTATCGAACTGAAACCGAACCGACCTCAGAAAAGCACGTATCGCTCAGCACTAGTCTGTGAGGCTCTGTGTCTGACTTGTTTATTGTTTTAATGTTGTTTTTAATCTGTGAAGTGAGTTCATGGAGCCCGCCCCTCAACCCAATATTTAGTTTGGGCTCTTTTCGCTGGCAGTACTTGCTTGCTTGTAATGTTCTAAAATTTTTGTCCCTGGTTCTGCTGTTTCTTAAGTCCTGTCAGCAAGTCTTATAGCACCGACTGTATTCTTGGACGAGATTCTAAGACTGTCCGTTACTGCTAACAATTAACTGCACTGACATAGGTACTACTAGAGTTTGCCAAGCAGTTAAAATGCTTTAAAAACACACACACACACACACATACACACACACACACACACACACACACACCTCTGTGGGAGCAGTCCTGAGCCTGTTTCTTCCTGTAGACTTTGTCCCTGTTTGTTTCAGTGGTGTGCAGCGCTGAACACCAAAGTAAAAGTCAATCAGATACATTTCAGGTTTAATGTGCCCACAGACACACTCTTGTTCATTGTGCTTTGATCAGTGTAGTAGTTTTCTCAAAGGGTACGTTTCTGGTTCTTTGTATTGTCCTAACCATAGAATTAGACATCTATTTATATGGTCCCTAGACATGTTTTGCTAAAACAATGTGGCAGATATGGCGCTGCATTTGATACACTTGCGTAAACATGTATTCCAATTCTCTACAGGGGGAACAACTCATATGCAAAATAAAAACATAATTCATTTGACTCCTGACAAGTGCAGTTCAACAGCCCCAAATGCACCATCCTTTACTGCGTCCCAGATATGTGAATGCTGACCCAGAATGTATTTTCTCTACTAGGAAACAACATGAAGGTTGTTAGTCTTGTTAACAAAAGGTTATAAACCTGTGACCTTAAATGATCCTAGAAGGAGGTAATTGATTGGTCAGTAGCAGGGAAAGAGGTCACTGATTGGCCATGAAAGCAGAAGTGCAGTTCAGTCACTGACCTGAAGTCAGCATGTAATAGTGATGATTCCGTAGGGTCGAATCAGACGAGAGTGAGACTGAGAAAGAGGGAGAGATTAAGACAAAGAGAGGACAAGAGCGAAAGGTAGGGTAAGAGAGAGGCGATTGAAGGAAAGACAGACAGACTGAGAGCTAGAAAGAGTTGGAGGAAGGGAGAGATTGAGAGAGGAAGAGAGTAGGGTAGATTCAGAGGGAGGAAGAAGTAGTATTGTGGTCAAGTACATATTGTGTTGAATTGAAAGACAGGGTGGAGGGCCACTATTTAGACATAACATAGGCCTGAGATTGACCCTTCACAAGAAATAACCTCGCCTCTCCTCTCAATGTCTACATGTCTACTTGTTCATTGTTTTACCCATTGAATCATAAAGGGGTGTATTTCTGTTCTCTGAGAAGTTGTCTGAATGTAACTAGGGAAGTGCTCTGGGTTAAAATGTCACAGTTACTGTTGCTAATGCCCAATAGTTATTTTAGAATGTTTAAGGTCAGGGTTAATAATTCACTAATAGGTTTGACTTGTTGACTTGTTGGAGTTACATCTCCATTATATCCCATGGTTGGGGACCATGTGACCCAAGCAGGAAAATCTCTGGGCCCTAGTTATGCCTCTTGTTGTTCCTGAAAGGCTTCCCTCCGCAAGTGTTCCACTACATAGCTTTCACCTATCCAGTCAATGTCAGATCAGTGAGATGGGAGGGGAGGAGGCATGGCCATTGTGTAACCCAGGCCAGACTGAGGACTGAGGAGAAGGTCTGTGGCAGCAGTCGGTGTGTGAGAAAGAGTTGGGGGTTAGTGAAGGGGAAAGGGATGTGAAAGCTGCTAAAGCATTCACACACACAGTGAGAGGCAAACACATGACGTACTTGTTGGAGCATTCCTGGATTATTGCTTAAAGATGTCTGTCTGTCTGTCTTTCACTGCCTCTCCATCTCTCTCCATCTCCCTCATGTTAGACAACCTGAGTGTGAGAATGGGAAGGGGAAACCTATCGAACATTAGCAACGTTTCAGTATCAAACAAGGCTAATCATCTGATATTGATGAGTGTGTGTGTGCTGGAAACATATGCATGGTTATTCAGTATGATAGAATCTGCTTTGGCCAAGCTCTGTGTTCCGATGGGAATCTGATTGGTTGGGATGTATTATCTGTTACACACACACTGTTCTGGTTCGGGATGGCCACATTCCCCGGAGCATTACACAGAGGAAGAAAAGAAAAGAGAAGGTGAGACGTAATGTAAAAATTATACATACACACATTCAGAGCTATGAGCTGAACTCATTTGTTAGTTGCAGAGCTCTCTCTCTCTTTCTCACATACTGAAACTAATAGTATGTGTTTGTGCCTCTCTGAAATGGCTTGTTCCTCTCATCCACTCATCCCTTCTTTTCTCTCTCTCTGTAGGTGGAGGAGGGAAGCGGAAAGGGAGGAGTAAGAAATGGAAGGAGATCCTTCGCTTCCCCCACATCAGCCAGTGCACTGAGCTGGGCAACAGCATCGGTACATCATTGTGTGTGTGTGTGTGTGTGTGTGTTTTTGGTTTTACTATCCTTGTCGGGATCAGAAGTCCTCACACAAGGATGGTAAAACAAGGAAAATTCTGACAAGTGGGGACATTTCGCCAGTCCCCACAAGGCAAAAGCAATTTTAGGTTTAGGGTTAGGTTAGGGGTTAAGGAAAATGGGATTTTGAATGTGACTCAATTGTTTGGTCCCCACAAGGATAGTAAAACAAACTTGTGGGTGCAAGTATTACATATGTGTCACGCTGCTGCAGTGCTGTTAATGTAAGTGATTGTAAACGTGCCTGGGTCTTTCCAAATGTGTGTTATTTCTACAGACCAGATACTAGTGTTTGTGTGTGTGTGTTTGTTTCTGGCAGATCGGGACTACATGAGCCTGTGTGAGAAACAGCCCATCGGCAGACTGCTTTTTCGCCTCTACTGTGAGACCAGACCTGAACTGCTGCGATGCATCCACCTACTGGACGCCATGGTAACACACACACAGACACACACACTTTTAAATGCATTCACTTGGATTAAACAGTCATCCAAAAAGCACTAGTCATGCTCAGTTGACTGAGAGAAGACAATCAAATTGAGTAGTGATTATAATAGCAGCCTCCTCCCCTTTACTCAGTGTCTAGACACAGTGTCCCAGATTACAGGTTTTAGATGTGAAAATGCCTCTAATCGTCAGAGAAGAAACAATCCGAATCAAATACCAATAGTAACCAGAAGCTAATAGTAACCAGAAGCCAATAGTAACCAGAAGCCAATGGTAACCAGAAGCCAATAGTAATCCCCTAACCTTCTCCCCCTGTTTTCTTGTGTCTAGACGGAATGCCTCGCACATGACACATTTCAGTTTTCGAGTAAAGCCCAAAATATCACTGTAGGCATGTGACTGGACAGAATGAGAGGATTGTTTCTGGTCAGACCCCCGTCCTGTTCTCACCCCTTCCCACCAACCTAAAAATGACCATCACACTCTGAGGGAAACTACCCTCGCCACACATGCACACACAAAAAATGCGCACATACAAGAATGGGTCAGCGGCAGATGCATTTTTGGAGAAAGAGAGAGAACCGGGAACCGGGAAAATAATGAAATAAGATATTGAGATTCCATCACCCAAATACTCTTGTTGGGTCATTTGAAAAGTTCCTAATTGATGGACAGGTACAGTGAGGGATAAAAGTATTTGATCCCCTGCTGATTTTGTACGTTTGCCCACTGACAAAGAAATGATCAGTCTATAATTTTAATGGTAGGTTTATTTGAACAGTGAGAGACAGAATAACAACAACAAAATCCAGAAAAACGCATGTCAAAAATGTTATAAATTGATTTCCATTTTAATGAGGGAAATAAGTATTTGACCCCCTCTCAATCAGATAGATTTCTGGCTCCCAGGTGTCTTTTATACAGGTAACGAGCTGAGATTAGGAGCACACTCTGAAAGGGAGTGCTCCTAATCTCAGCTTGTTACCTGTATAACAGACACCTGTCCACAGAAGCAATCAATCAATCAGATTCCAAACTCTCCACCATGGCCAAGACCAAAGAGCTCTCCAAGGATGTCAGGGACAAGATTGTAGACCTACACAAGGCTAGAATGGGCTACAAGACCATCGCCAAGCAGCTTGGTGAGAAGGTGACAACAGTTGGTGTGATTATTCGCAAATGGAAGAAACACAAAAGAACTGTCAATCTCCCTCGGCCCGGGGCTCCCTGCAAGAGTTGCAATGATCATGAGAACGGTGAGGAATCAGCCCAGAACTACACGGGAGGATCTTGTCAATAATCTCAAGGCAGCTGGGACCATAATCACCAAGAAAACAATTGGTAACACACTACGCCGTGAAGGACTGAAATCCTGCAGCGCCCGCAAGGTCCCCCTGCTCAAGAAAGCACATATACAGGCCCGTCTGAAGTTTGCCAATGAACATCTGAATGATTCAGAGGAGAACTGGGTGAAAATGTTGTGGTCAGATGAGACCAAAATCGAGCTCTTTGGCATCAACTCAACTCGCCGTGTTTGGAGGAGGAGGAATGCTGCCTATGACCCCAAGAACACCATCCCCACCGTCAAACATGGAGGTGGAAACATTATGCTTTGGGGTTGTTTTTCTGCTAAGGGGTCAGGACAACTTTACCGCATCAAAGGGACGATGGACGGGGCCATGTACCGTCAAATCTTGGGTGAGAACCTCCTTCCCTCAGCCAGGGCATTGAAAATGGGTCGTGGATGGGTATTCCAGCATGACAATGACCCAAAACACACAGCCAAGGCAACAAAGGAGTGGCTTAAGAAGAAGCACATTAAGGTCCTGGAGTGGCCTAGCCAGTCTCCAGACCTTAATCCCATAGAAAATCTGTGGAGGGAGATGAAGGTTCGAGTTGCCAAACGTCAGCCTCGAAACCTTCATGACTTAGAGAAGATCTGCAAAGAGGAGTGGGACAAAATCCCTCCTGAGATGTGTGCAACCTGGTGGCCAACTACAAGAAACGTCTGACCTCTGTGATTGCCAACAAGGGTTTTGCCACCAAGTACTAAGTCATGTTTTGCAGAGGAGTCAAATACTTATTTCCCTCATTAAAATGCAAATCAATTTATAACATTTTTGACATGCGTTTTTCTGGATTTTTTTGTTGTTATTCTGTCTCTCACTGTTCAAATAAACCTACCATTAAAATTATAGACTGATCATGTCTTTGTCAGTGGGCAAACGTACAAAATCAGCAGGGGATCAAATACTTTTTTCCCTCACTGTATGAACAATGTCCAAAGGAATGTTTGTGTGTTGTATTTTTTGTGTGTGTCCATGTGCTTCTAATGTATAAGCTAGGGTGTTAGTGAGGGAAAATAGCACAGTAGCTAGCGATAGAGAGAGAGAGATGTGTAACAGTAGAAGGAATGCGCCTGGGGGTCCCTGTGTTTCCTCTGACGTCAGTGCAGGAGGGAGGGGTGTATGTGTGAATGCTGCCGAATTATGATGGGCTATTGTTGGCAAGAGACTGCATTGTAAGACACAACACACACACTCACACAGAATGAGCCACCCAATTGTTAGCCGAAGGGGTTAGCCGAAGAGAAATGGAAACGCCCCCTTGGCCTTTTGGCAGACTTACACACTCACACAGGACAGAGTAACAGCTCTAATGGCAGAAGTCTGTCCTTTTCACTCTATGCCTTTCTTTCTCTGTCTGTGTCTCAGAGCAGAGTAGACCAATATAGTGGGCCACAGCCAGGGTCAGGAGAGAAGCTCTAGGTGTGTGTGTGTTGGGGGGGACACACTGACACTAAAGGACCTCGCGGAATCCTGCCGTGTTGACTATGTGGTTGCCAGGCAACACAGGGTCACATATGGGGTCCCAGGCAGCGTGTGTGTCAGAGAGGGAGTGTGTCTGTTAATAACAGATTGTGGGTTAAAGAGGTGTTTGTGTGTGTTTCAGGGCAGGTGGGCTAGTGGAGAGTCTTGCATAAAGGCGCCGCGTAATAGGTTCGGTTTGCTTCTAGCAGAACTCAGTTAGGCGACACAGACGTCTGTATGCAAGGCATGCGACTGACAGACGTTCGCGTCGCCTTCCTCAAAATAGTCAGAATGAATCTAAGATAAATCAAGAAATCTGTAATTAATTTAGACATTTTTAGTCGCACAATTTTACATTTAACTAAGATGTTTGGAGCAGTATTTCTCAAGTAAAAAAAAAATCATGAAAACTAGTCGTCTCATTGAATGACAACAAACACTTCATCCACTAGTTACCCCAGCCACAAAGTCAAAATTGTCTATATCGTAAAAATCTGTTATGTCGAACAGCCTAAAAAAACCTGACGAACACCAAAACGAACAAAGACGTCACAAGATTTCATAATAATATATGCGCAAACTGTTTTGACTGGGAAGCATGCGACAGGCTTAATCAAATCAAATCAAATGTTATTGGTCACATACACATATTTAGCAGATGTTATTGCGGGTGTAGCGAAATGCTAATAGAATAGAGAGGCGAGAGAATGATCAGGGAGTGAAGGATTAACACCTACTCACCACGAGACTATGTCCCGGCCCCTAGCAATGCTGTACCACTCAGTGCTCTCGCACTCCTGGCTGATAAATACTGGAGGTGCTAAGGATATAGATAATGGCTGATCATTTCAACTCAAGGCAGTCCACACTGTTCTGGTCTAGTCGCATGCTGCATGTTTGCACAACACTGAAAGCCACACAATAATGTCATTCAAAACATGATCTCGTCCATACATTGCCCCTGATTATGGAATATTATTGTATGTCCAGTCACACCTGGCTCGAAATAGTATGTTTTTTTCTTTCAAATACTATAGTTGCATACCCAGGATGCCAGTTGGATGCGGTTTGCAGTTTTGGGACTATTCCATTGGTTGAATTATGCTGGGCAAGATAAAACGATAGTGCATTAAGTTTTTCAAAGAAAACAAATACTATTTGGAGCTATTATTATATTATGAACTGTAAGTGTATAATGATGTTGTGTTCTTTCAGGACGACTATGAGCTGGCGCCTGATGAGAAACGGAAAAGCAGAGGAGGTGAAATCATTGGGAAGTTCCTCACTAAACAGGTGAGTGAGTCTTTGTAGGGGGATTGATGAATGTAGATAGGTCAACAACTGTTAGAGCTATATAACATGTTTGTTTGTCAAATCCAAATCAAATTGTGTTTGTCACATGCTCCGTAAGCAACAGGTGTAGACTAACAGGGAAATGCTTACTTACGGGCCCTTCTCAACAATGCAGAGAGAACAATAGAAAAGTAATAGAAAAATAATAACACAAGGAATAAATACACAATGAGTAACGATAACTTGGCTATATACATGGGGTAGCAGTACCGAATCGATGTGAAGGGGTCCGAAGTAATTGAGGTAGATATGTACATATAGGTAGGGATAAAGTCACTAGGCAACAGGATAGATAATAAACAGTAGCAGTAGCGTATGTGATGAGTCAAAAGAGTTAGTGAATAGGGGGGGGGGGGGGGGGGGGTTTAACTATTTAGCAGACTTGGTGCATTGGTACCGCTTGCATGCGGTAGCAGAGAGAACAGTGTATGACTTGGGTGGCTGGAGTCTTTGACACTGCCTGGTATAGAGGTCCTGGATGGCAGGAAGCTTGGCCCCAGTGATGTACTGGGCCGTACGCACTACCCTCTGTAGCGCCAAGCAGTTGCCATACCAAGCGGTGATACAGCCAGTCAAGATGCTTTCAGTGGTGCAGCTGTAGAACCTTTTGAGGATCTGAGGGCCCATGCCAAATCTTTTCAGCCTCCTGAGGGGGAAGAGGCGTTGTCGTGCCCTCTTCACGACTGTGTTGGTGTGTGTGTGTGTACCATGTTAATTCCTTAGTGATATGGATACAGAGGAACATGAAGCTCTCGACCCACTCCACTACAGTCCCATCGATATGGACGGGGGCGTGCTCGGCCCTCCGTTTCTTGTACTCCACGATCAGCTCCTTTGTCTTGCTGACGTTGAGGGAAAGGTTGTTGTCCTGGCACCACACTGCCAGGTCTCTGACCTCCTCCCTATAGGCTGTCTCATCGTCTTCGGTGATTAGGCCTACAACACTAATTCCCATTTGTGTGTGTGTGTGCGTGTGTCTGTGTAGTCGTCAGAGTGTGTGGAAGCAGCAGAGAGCCTTGCTGAGCAGTGTAGAGAGAACCTGGAGCTTCACCCCTGCAAGGAGATCTTCAGTGACTGTCGCAAGTAAGGGAATCTTTCTTTGGTCTCACTCCTTTTTGTCAACTATGATATTCTTATTAAGAAACAGCTTGTCCTTAGCTTATCCCTAGCCTCGTCCCATACTCTACATGCTGTAGCCAACTCTTATATCATTTCTATCAAGTTGCTGACATAACGAAGCTTCAAAGGTGACTTTGATTAACACACTAGTAACAGTGGGAGAAATTAAGTGGTTGTTGTACCAGGTGTATATGCAATGTGTGCAAGGGCCTGGGGATGAGGTTGCGTTTGACAATGAAGGAACACAGAGAGGAGTTGGCTAAAGCACAAACACACTGGACCACCAGCTGGCTTACCTCCTACTGTAACTGAAGCTGTTGTCTGTTGTCTCAGGGCTTTAACCTTTAACCTTTTGTTTGTTGTCTGTTCTTTAGGGCTCTCCATGACTACCTGAGAGGAGCTCCCTTCTCTGACTACCAGAACAGCATGTACTTTGACCGTTTCCTACAGTGGAAGATGCTGGAGAGGTGAGTGCTGCTTAAACTCCTACAAAATCTAATAGAAACTGATGTTTTCAGTGATTATTGAATAGCACAGAGCTAGCTTGGGGGCCATGGGTGCGACCGCCCTAGGGCCCAAGCACCTAATTTTTCAATGATGATGTAGCCTACCAAAAACCAAAGTAAAAGCATTCTTTAAAGTTGAGATCCACAATAGGCACAACGGCGTCACTGGCCGCCAAAGCGCATTTGTTATTGTTTTTGTTATGAGGAAATGAGCATCCAGCATGGTGGTAAAAAAAAAATCGTAGTACATACTCTGCTGTTCTATCGCGCGTGCAATGATTTCTGAGGGGAAAAAAACAGTGAAGGTTGTTTAAAGTAACGTCTTTGTTGTTGTAATACCGCAATGGATTCCAGCTTTAACACCATAAAACATGGAAAAATGGACAGTACCAGTCAAAAGTTTGGACACACCTATTCATTCAAGGGGTTTTCTTAATTTTTACGATTTTCTACATTGTAATAGTAAAGACATCAAAACTATGAAATAACACATATGGAATCATGTAGTAACCAAAAAAGTGTTAAAACAAATCAAAATATATTTATATTTGAGATTCTTCAAAGTAGCCACCCTTTGCCTTGATGACAGCTTTGCACACTCTTGGCATTCTCTCAACCAGCTTCATGAGGTAGTCACCTGGAATAATTAACAGGTGTGCCTTGTTAAAAGTTAATTTATGGAATTGCTTTTCTTCTTAATGTGTTTGACCCAATCAGTTGGGTTGTGACAAGGTAGGGTTGGTATACAGAAGATAGCCCTATTTGGTAAAAGACCAAGTCCATATTATGGCAAGAACAGCTCAAATAAGCAAAGAGAAACGACAGTCCATCATTACTTTAAGACATGAAGGTCAGTCAATCCGGAAAATGTCAAGAACTTCGAAAGTTTCTTCAAGTGCAGTCGAAAAACCATCAAGCGCTATGATGAAACTGGCTCTCATGAGGACCGCCACAGGAAAGGAAGACCCAGAGTTACCTCTGCTGCAGAGGATAAGTTAATTACAGTTACCAGCCTCAGAAATTGCACCCCAAATAAATGCTTCATAGAGTTCAATTAACAGACACATCTCAACATCAACTGTTCAGAGGAGACTGCGTGAATCAGGCCTTCATGGTTGAATTGCTGCAAAGAAACCACTGCTAAAGGACACCAGTAAGAAGAAGAGACTTGCTTGGGCCAAGAAACATGAGCAATGGACATTAGACCAGTGGAAATCTGTCCTTTGGTCTGATGAGTCCAAATGTGAGATTTTTGGTTCCAACTGCCGTGTCTTTGTGAGACACAGTGTAGGTGAACGGATGAGCTCTGCATGTGTGGGTCCCACCGTGAAGCATGGAGGAGGAAGTGTGATGTTGTGGGGGTGCTTTGCTGGTGACACTGTCTGTGATTTATTTAGAATTCAAGGCACAATTAACCAGCATGGCTACCACAGCATTCTGCAGCGATACGTCATCCCATCTGGTTTGCGCTTAGTGGGACTATCATTTGTTTTTCAACAGGACAATGACCCAAAACACTCCTCCAGGCTGTATAAGGGCAATTTGACCAAGAAGGAGAGTAATGGAGTGCTGCATCAGATGACCTGGCCTCCACAATCCCCCGACCTCAACCCAATTGAGATGGTTTGGGATGAGTTAGACTGCAGAGTGAAGGAAAAGCAGCCAACAAGTGCTCAGCAAATGTTGGAACTCCTTCAAGACTGTTGGAAAAGCATTCCTCATGAAGCTGGTTAAGAGAATGCCAAGAGTGTGCAAAGCTGTCATCAAGGTAAAGGGTGGCTACTTTGAAGCATCTCAAATATAACATATATTTTGATTTGTTTAACACTTTTTTGGTTACTACATGATTCCATATGTGTTATTTCATAGTTTTGATGTCTTCACTATTATTCTACATTGTAGAAAATAGTAAAAATTAAGAAAAACCCTTGAATGAGTAGGTGTGTCCAAACTTTTGACTGGTACTCTATATATAATATGATATATTATATGATTTCATTAAACCCTGGAATTTGTCTGAGCTGGTGTTGCTTATTTTATAAAGCAATGTACAGCTTTCTGTCGCTATACCCCCTTGAGGGGCCCGCTGGCCTGGGACTGGCAACAATTCGAGGGAAAAACACATTCTAAAGTGCATCTGCTGCGAGCGGTTGCATATGACAGAGGCAAAATCTAAAGATGCAACAACTAGGATGGTTGCTAATATGACTAGGATTGTGCATCTGGCTTCTGGACAACGAAAGAAAGTTGATGTGGAAACAAATAGAACAGGACATAAATGCTGGTTTCAATGGCATATGAGGAAGTCTTTATTAAATAATTCACATTTCTAAGTTTGGATTTTGGCAAGGCCACTTTGAATCAATAGGCTATGAAGTAAAACTTCCAGATTACAAACAATTAAGTATATATTTTCAACATGCAGACTGCCTACAGCTCAGATTGCAAACCATGCCAGATAGGCTACTCTGGTTGTAGGCCTAATAAGTTGCAATTTGCTTAATATTAAGATGAGTTGAGAAATAAATATAGTAGCAATAGAAAGCTGGGATCCTCTTTTAGTGGACATCAAAACTCTATCACACTCGATTGCATGTAGAAATGTTGTGCATTGACTGGGCTTATAAGAACACGTTTGAGGAGCTGTCGCTGCACACTCAAACTAGGCTCTGTTACCCGACCCGAGCCCGACGGCCCCGACATTATACATCGGGTTAGGGCCGGGTACGGTATCACTAAATTGATCACTAACATTTCGTAGCTGAGCCATTTGCTCGTGCTCTGCTGCGCAGTTGAGTCATATCTGACTAAGATCATAACATGGTGTCAGAAGTGCTTCAACCTCATCAAATATAAAACAGGAGAGATTATTTCACAGAAAATAATAATGTTCCTTGAGTTTTGTCGGAGTTTAGTGATGAAAAGTAGCCAACAGCTAACTGCTGTCTGATGTCTCTTCTTTGAGCAGAGCAGCCCAACTGGAGCCGTTGCTATGGATACTCACAGACTTAGAGCCGCCATGAGCAGAACGCATGCAGAGCGAGCAGGGAGCGAGTGATGGACAGAGAGAAGCAGCTAATGGATTTACTAATGGAGGAAGTTATTTCTCATTTCGGGCAGGGCCTTAAATTTAGCAGAAGCAGGGTAGGGCCTGGGTAGAGTAGGGCCTGAACGTTGTGGGCATGGGTAGGGTTCGGGCTTAAAATTGATGCCCATGCAGGGCTCTAGTATGCGGTGCGCATGTGATAAAATAAGATACATGACGAACTAATGAAAATACACGCGCAAATTTATTTGCACTCATTTATGCAAATCAACCTATAGCTAGACCGGTAACCACGACAGGTTAAAAAAAATCTGCGACTAACAGTTACGCCTTACTGTTAACATCCCTAGTGATGATGCCTAGTTTGCGTTTGCGTTTATGATAGGACATACCAGCTATTCATTTAATTGATTTGGTCAGAAGGGCCCCTCTAGAGCACCCCTCCCCTTCTGTGGTGAGACGCTCTAGCTCTGCGCCTGGTACTATGTTATCCAGCTGTACATTAATGACTGATGTGTTTTCAGGCAGCCAATAACTAAAGACACGTTTCGACAGTACCGAGTACTGGGGAAGGGAGGATTCGGAGAGGTGAGGCACAATTTTCCATTTAGAGAATTATTAGAGAATTGTGTGTGAGATGAACTGGCCTATGATATAATACTGTGTGTTCTCTCAGGTGTGTGCGTGCCAGGTGCGAGCCACAGGGAAGATGTATGCCTGCAAGAAGCTGGAGAAGAAGAGGATTAAGAAGAGGAAAGGAGAGTCCATGGCCCTTAACGAGAAACAAATACTAGAGAAGGTCAACAGCAGATTTGTTGTGAGTCTCTTCCTATTATTTGGACACATGACCATACAATACATGTAGACACTCTTTCACTTTATTCTCTCTCTCTCTCTCCATCTAGGTGAGTTTAGCATATGCCTATGAGACCAAAGATGCTCTGTGTCTGGTGTTGACCTTAATGAATGGAGGAGATCTGAAGTTCCACATCTATAGCATGGGGACTCCAGGCTTTGAGAAGGACAGGGTCCAGTTCTATGCTGCCCAGATCTGCTGCGGCCTGGACCACCTACACCAGGAATCCATTGTCTACAGGTGACAGCTTTTTATCATAGCACCTACACTCACCAGATTCCTCACAAGTTTCCCTTAACACAGATTTAGGTTCACATTGCAACAAATCTAGGATCAGATGGGGGCAACTAACTTCTACCTACTCCTACCTTTAGCAAAATTAGCAGTTGATTCTTCTGATTGTCATTCACTATACTAATGTCTCATGAGATCACGTGATGTCAACACATTGGTTTTAGTCCCAATGTCAAATGCCCCAAATAAACGTTGGTTTTTATTTTTTTTCAGGGATTTAAAACCAGAGAATATTCTATTAGATGATAACGGTGAGTTTCTCTTACTACTGTACAGTAGCCTAACTACTGGGATTATGTATTTGAACTCAGAGAGGCTCTCTGTTAAATAGGACTGTTCTTTGACCCCTGACCTCTCTGCCCCTGTGCTGTAGGACACATCCGGATCTCAGATCTGGGCCTGGCCATCAAAGTGCCTGAAGGGGACCCCATACGAGGCAGAGTGGGAACAGTGGGCTACATGGGTAAGACAGCTCACCTTCATATGTTATTACCACACATTATAATTCATTTATAATGCATCAGAATACAATACACATAGGATATACACATCGGACAAAAACCGGACACATTTTTTACCATACAAAGAAGATATTATCATCAAATCTGTTGTACTCTGCTGTGTGTGTAGCTCCGGAGGTGATCAACAATGAGCGCTATGGGATGAGTCCAGACTGGTGGGGGCTGGGATGTCTCATCTACGAGATGACCGCCGGACGCTCACCCTTCCGCGCACGCAAAGAACGAGTGAAGAGGGAAGAGGTAGAGAAGAGGGTGCAGGAGGAAGAGGAGGAGTACAGCGACAAGTTTACAGAGGACACCAAGGCCATCTGTAGGGTGGTGAGAGCCCATTGATTGATTGACAAGACGTAGGCCTAGTTAGTGTCATCAGAAACCTCACACTGTATTGGGTAGTTACCCTGAGTACCTGATCTCATGATATTTGAAAATGACCGACTGTACATTGCATAATCTCTCCCCTGTCTCGCTCTCTCTCCCCCGTCTTGCTCTCTCCCCCGGTCTCTCTCTCACTCTCCCCCGTCTCTCTCTCTCTCCCCCGTCTCGCTCTCTCTCCCCCCCGTCTCGCTCTCTCTCCCCCCCGTCTCGCTCTCTCTCCCCCCGTCTCTCTCTCTCTCCCCCCCGTCTCTCTCTCTCTCCCCCCGTCTCTCTCTCTCTCCCCCCGTCTCGCTCTCTCTCTCCCCCCCGTCTCGCTCTCTCTCCCCCGTCTCGCTCTCTCTCCCCCGTCTCGCTCTCTCCCCCCCGTCTCTCTCTCTCTCCCCCCCGTCTCTCTCTCTCTCCCCCCCGTCTCTCTCTCTCTCCCCCCCGTCTCGCTCTCTCTCTCCCCCCCGTCTCGCTCTCTCTCCCCCGTCTCGCTCTCTCTCCCCCGTCTCGCTCTCTCTCCCCCGTCTCGCTCTCTCCCCCCCGTCTCTCTCTCTCTCCCCCCCGTCTCTCTCTCTCTCCCCCCGTCTCGCTCTCTCTCTCCCCCCGTCTCGCTCTCTCTCTCCCGTCTCGCTCTCTCCCCCCCGTCTCGCTCTCTCTCCCCCCCGTCTCGCTCTCTCTCCCCCCCGTCTCGCTCTCTCTCCCCCCCGTCTCGCTCTCTCTCCCCCCCGTCTCTCTCTCTCTCCCCCCCGTCTCGCTCTCTCTCTCTCCCCCGTCTCGCTCTCTCTCCCCCGTCTCGCTCTCTCTCCCCCGTCTCGCTCTCTCCCCCCGTTTTTCTCTCTCTCTCTTTCCCCTGTTTTTCTCTCTCTCTCCCCCCGTTTCGTTCTCCCCCGTCCCGCTCGCTCTCTCCCCCATCTCTCTCTCTCTCTCTCTCTCTCTCTCTCTCTCTCTCTCTCTCTCTCTCTCTCTCTCTCTCTCCCTCCCCCCGTCTCTCTCTCTCTCTCTCTCTCTCTCCCTCCCCCCGTCTCTCTCTCTCTCTCTCTCCCCCTCTCTCTCCAGCTGTTGACCAAAGATCCTAATCACAGGCTGGGCTGTACAGCAGAGGGGTCAGCGGGGGTGAAGGCTCACTGCTTCTTCAGGAACATCAACTTTAAGAGACTAGAGGCAGGCATCCAGGAGCCCTCCTTTGTACCTGATGTAAGTAGAGGAGGAGGAGGAGGAGGAGGAGGAGGAGGAGGATGGCAACTCTGGTCCCTCTTCAGCTCTGGAAACAACACCAGGAAGTGTTTAATATGGGAACCAACCAACTGTTCCAATTGTTTCAATCAGTTACATTCAGGACTGGGGGAATATGTTATTTACACCAGGGATGATTACCTCTACTCCAAATGAAGACTCTCAAACGTTTTACTCCTCCCTCCCTCTGTATCTTCTCCCTCTTTTCCTCTGTGCGTTTCTTCTCTCTCTCAGCCCCGGGCGGTGTACTGTAAGGACGTGTTGGACATTGAGCAGTTCTCTACAGTCAAGGGAGTAAATCTGGACCAAACTGACAACGACTTCTACTTCAAATTCTCTACAGGCTGCGTGTCCATCCCATGGCAGCACGAGGTGGGTGAACTAACTGGGACGTCTTTCCCTCTCCTCTGGCCTCTTCTGAGAGGTAGTCTGCAAGGTAACCTGAAAGACTGAATAATTGGTGGTCTTGTCTGTCAGTGGCAGTCATATACTGTCCTTACACCATCTCTCTCTGTCTCTGTCTCTGTCTGTCTCTGTGTGTGTGTGTGTGTGTGTGTGTGTGTGTATAGATGATAGACACAGAGTGTTTCAGTGATCTGAATGTGTTCGGGCCCCAGGGGACCAGACCCCCAGATCTGGACTGGAACACACTCCCCGAGCCTCCCCGACGCAGCCTGCTGGACAGGATCTTCAGAAGACATGTGAGGACACACACACACACCAACATACTCAGTCTCACACAGAGTTCACACTACACAGTTACATCCACACACTGATACTGAGACGACACAAACTCTCTTTCCCTCTCTCTCAACCCTCCAGCACCCCGAGGTGTCCATCACCAACAGTCGCGTGTCTTCCTGCAGTGTGAACTCAGTGGACTCCATGTCAAACTCTGCCCCCTAGTGGCCATGGCTCTGTGTGGCGCCACACACAGACAGAGGAGGAGGCTCTCCTCACTGCTGATTGGTTTACACCCGGCCTGACCAGCTGTCAGTCTTCCGGAGGCACCCAACCCAAGACCATGGTCAGTCTAGGGGAAATGCTGACCATGACCCGGGCCTGAGACCCATGGGGAATTATTGGAGGGACGTTCAATGACGCAAAGACGTTTTGAGAACAATGCTCAGACACTTCACTTACCCTCAGGATCGCTGGAGTAGAGAAGAGCCACTAACGGTGTTGATGAATAAGAAAAAACTAGCTAATTCAGGGGATCCACTGTCTAAGAAAGACTACCACAGAAAATACAAGATGGGATCTTTGTTGTTGCTGTTTTTCTTTTCTTTTTTATTGAATCCTTGCATAAATTCACATTCACACTCAAATGCACTCTGTATCTGTTCATTTTCTTCCTCTCTCTTTACCCCCTCTCTCTTTTTGTCTCTTTCGCCTTTCTTTTCCCCTCCCACTCTTCTAATCACTTATAAACATACATGCAACCAACAACATCACCAACCTCAAGACACAATGTGCATATTACCTTGTATACCCTCAGGCCAAAGATCTAGTTCAGTTGTGTATTTGTGTTATTGTTGCCATATTAGATTTGGAGGAGGAAGGGGGATTTGCCTGGTCTTTATTCAATCACATATTAAACTTGAGTCTGCAGCTATGCTACACCTAAGTCACAATCAAACAAATGTGTTTGCATACAACAGGCTCCCCCCCCCCTACCCCCCACCACACACACACACACACACACACACACACACACACACAACTGTGGAGTTAGAATTGTAACTACAATACTTATCTTGTTTTCTGCACTTTTCCCAAAGAGTGCACCACCGGCACCCTGTTGACCTTGAGCAAAAGGAGATTTGTCAAACCAGTAATGCACCATTTATATACCAATTAAGATGTTTTAACAGTAAATATGTTATTGTTTTACGTCAGACATTAAAGTAATATTACTGTGATGTAATATCCAATCAGCCGGTGCTGTTTTGTGTTTGTGTTGCCATCATGACCATGGGTGCATCTCGATAGTCTCAATGGGGAATTTTCTCTCCTCCTTTTCTTCATCTTCACTGATCCTAAAGGAAAGCTTAGGAATCCTGGCAGATATATGACCTTTTTCTACAGGAAATAAGCTTTAACCAATCCAGTGCAGATGAAGGAAAGGAGACGAGGAGAGGAAGCCATGTTAGACTATTGAGGTGCATGGGCTCTGGTAGAGTAATTGGTAAAGGGACCACACGTCACCACACAATGGGAAGCCTTCCTACACGCCCGAACAAAAGGGAAGAACAGCTTTGGCTTTGGAATTTGATATGTCTTATTTTAAGGAAGAATAAATCATTCATTACAGTAAACAATTGTCCTTACACATTTCGTCTTGGCCTGTTATTATTTTATTCGGAAATAATTGTACAAATTGAAAATCAGAAGTGCCTGATCCCCCAGACGACACGCACACAAATGTTTGCACTTTGTTCCTCTCATGATCGGTTTGTTTCTTTATGACATAGTGTGTGTATTTGGCTGGTGGTGGAGGGTGGGAAGTGAAGAGAGAGAGGATAAGAAGGAGATGAAAGGAGGATGGAAAGCGGAGAAGAGAAGGAGAGAACGAGGGATGATATCTTCCTGCTATTGTTGTACATTACAGTGCTGAGTGTACAGAATGTAAAGCCAAACCCACTGTGTCCTGCAGCTCCGAATAAATAAACCCTGTGCTTCCTTAGCACCTCTGTACCATCTGTGTCTGTCTGTCTGTCTGTCTGTCTGTCTCTGTAGCAAATACAAGAGTCAGGGCATTCTCAAACGGATGGATCGATACAAGAGTAATCAGTTTCGTAATAACATTTCCACAAGATTATTGATACCATTTTCACTTTCTGGGCCAGTTTCATAGACCCATATAATATGAATCCAAAAGCAGGCCAAATTCTGCCTCTGTTGATCAACAACTACAAAGTGATTTCATGAACATTTATTAACATTGGTCCCAGTCAATAGCAATAGCAATATTTTACACATGTCTATGAGACCAAATCAAAGTAATTGTATTCTATGAGAAGACAATATTGGTCAGTGGAACAAGCCTGATGTGTTTGCCTGGTGAACACAGACCAAAGATTACAGGAATTGATAGGTTTCCAACCTACCTATTTCTTATTGGGTGAATGAGAAAAGGAAACAGCATATCATATGTTAATTCTATCATTGTTTAATCAAGCAGTAACGCATGAGAAGCCATGATATATAACTAGTGATAATATTGGTCAGGTGTATTGTTGTATGTGCATGCATAGCCTACTTGGCTGCTGAGAAGGTCAGTGGAAAAAGGCCCCTAAAGCTGTTTGATGAAGACCTTTTTGGTCTAAACGCTTTGCAGTATGAAACCTTCTGTAATGTTGTCGTACAAATGTTTTAACAATGTGGAGGACTCCGTATAGCTCCGCATTGACATGATTGGTTGACGGAAGGTGAGGGCGGGAGGTCCTGTATAATCACAAACTCACTTCCTTGACAACTTCCTTCACAACAGCTCTGCGCTGCTCCACGAAGCGCAAAAAGTATGTTTGCTCTGACTTCTGCAGAGGCAGCATAGCAGTAAATGCTGTTTGGCCAAGGCAGACGTCAGATTGACCATGCAACGCCTTTAAGGTTAATGTTGCCGAACGTAGAACCTCAACTCCTGTCGATAGTGTTGAGTACTGAACATCTTGAAGAACAATCTGGCCTCAATGGCTATGTACTCCGATAATCTCCACCCGGCACAGAGAGAAGAGGACTGGCCACCCCTCAGAGCCTGGTTCCTCCCTTGCTTCTACATCTGCATTGCTTGCTCTTTGGGGTTTTAGGCTGGGTTTCTGAAAAAAGGCCTTTAAACACTGAACAAAATATAAACTCAACATGTAAAGTGTTGGTCCCATGTTTCATGAACTGAAATAAAAGATAATAAATAAAATGTTCCATACGCACAAAAAGCTTATTTCTCTCAAATTCTGTGCACAAATGTGTTTACATCCCTGTTAGTGAGCATTTCTCCTTTGCCAAGATAATCCATCCACCTGACAGGTGTGGCATATCAAGAAGCTGATTAAACAGCATGATCATTACAAAGGTTCACCTTGTGCTGGGGACAATAAAAGGCCAATGTAAAATGTGCAGTTTTGTCAAACACACAATGCCACAGATGTCTCAAGTTTTGAGGGAGCATTTGGCAGTACGTCCAACCGGCCTCACAACCGCAGACCACGTGTATGACGTTGTTTGGGCGAGAGGTTTGCTGATGTCAACGTTGTGAACAGAGAGCCCCATGGTGGCAGTGGGGTTATAGTATGGGCAGACATAAGTTACGGACACAATTGCATTTTATCGATGCAATTTGAATGCACAGAGATACCGTGACGAGATCCTGAGGCCCATTGTAGTGCCATTCATCCGCCGCCATCAACTCATGTTTCAGCATGATAATGCATGGCCTCATGTCGCAAGGATCTGTACACAATTCCTGGAAGCTGAAAATGTCCCAGTTCTTCCATGGCCTGCATACTCACCAGACATGTCACCCATTGAGCATGTTTGGGATGCTCTGGATCGATGTGTACGACAGCGTGTTCCAGTTCCCGCCAATATCCAGCCATTTCGCACAGCCATTGAAGAGGAGTAGGACAACATTCCACAAGGCCACAATAAACAGCCTAATCAACTCAATGCAAAGGAGGTGTCACGCTGCATGAGGGAAATCTGTGACCAACAGATGCATACAGTGGGGAAAAAAAGTATTTAGTCAGCCACCAATTGTGCAAGTTCTCCCACTTAAAAAGATGAGAGAGGCCTGTAATTTTCATCATAGGTAAACGTCAACAACTTTTTTCCAGAAAATCACATTGTAGGAATTTTTATGAATTTATTTGCAAATTATGGTGGAAAATAAGTATTTGGTCACCTACAAACAAGCAAGATTTCTGGCTCTCACAGACCTGTAACTTCTTCTTTAAGAGGCTCCTCTGTCCTCCACTCGTTACCTGTATTAATGGCACCTGTTTGAACTTGTTATCAGTATAAAAGACACCTGTCCACAACCTCAAACAGTCACACTCCAAACTCCACTATGGCCAAGACCAAAGAGCTGTCAAAGGACACCAGAAACAAAATTGTAGACCTGCACCAGGCTGGGAAGACTGAATCTGCAATAGGTAAGCAGCTTGGTTTGAAGAAATCAACTGTGGGAGCAATTATTAAGAAATGGAAGACATACAAGACCACTGATAATCTCCCTCGATCTGGGGCTCCACGCAAGATCTCACCCCGTGAGGTCAAAATGATCACAAGAACGGTGAGCAAAAATCCCAGAACCACACGGGGGGACCTAGTGAATGACCTGCAGAGAGCTGGGACCAAAGTAACAAAGCCTACCATCAGTAACACACTACGCCGCCAGGGACTCAAATCCTGCAGTGCCAGACGTGTCCCCCTGCTTAAGCCAGTACATGTCCAGGCCCGTCTGAAGTTTGCTAGAGTGCATTTGGATGATCCAGAAGAGGATTGGGAGAATGTCATATGGTCAGATGAAACCAAAATTGAACTTTTTGGTCAAAACTCAACTCGTCGTGTTTGGAGGACAAAGAATGCTGAGTTGCATCCAAAGAACACCATACCTACTGTGAAGCATGGGGGTGGAAACATCATGCTTTGGGGCTGTTTTTCTGCAAAGGGACCAGGACGACTGATCCGTGCAAAGGAAAGAATGAATGGGGCAATGTATCGTGAGATTTTGAGTGAAAACCTCCTTCCATCAGCAAGGGCATTGAAGATGAAACGTGGCTGGGTCTTTCAGCATGACAATGATCCCAAACACACCGCCCGGGCAACGAAGGAGTGGCTTCGTAAGAAGAATTTCAAGGTCCTGGAGTGGCCTAGCCAGTCTCCAGATCTCAACCCCATAGAAAATCTTTGGAGGGAGTTGAAAGTCTGTGTTGCCCAGCAACAGCCCCAAAACATCACTGCTCTAGAGGAGATCTGCATGGAGGAATGGGCCAAAATACCAGCAACAGTGTGTGAAAACCTTGTGAAGACTTACAGAAAATATTTGACCTGTGTCATTGCCAACAAAGGGTATATAACAAAGTATTGAGAAACTTTTGTTATTGACCAAATACTTATTTTCCACCATAATTTGCAAATAAATTCATTACAAATCCTACAATGTGATTTTCTGGATTTTTTTTCTCTCATTTTGTCTGTCATAGTTGACGTGTACCTATGATGAAAATTACAGGCCTCTCTCATCTTTTTAAGTGGGAGAACTTGCACAATTGGTGGCTGACTAAATACTTTTTCCCCCCACTGTATCTATATTCCCAGTCATGTGAAATCCATAGATTAAAGCCTAATGAATTTATTTCAATTAACTGATTTCCTTATATAAATTGTAACAAATCTTTGAAATTGTTGCATGTTGTATTTATCTTTTTTTTGTTCAGTATAAATACATTTGATTGATTGATTGAAAGAAACGTTTTTGCTATGAGTTGAATTTGTCTAAAATTCTACCTTTTCAGTCTCCAGTGGTAGCTAGTGTCACAAGGCTAGCTATCGAGACCTAGTTAGCCCACGCTGCAAAGCTTAAGCTAACTTGGTTAGCTTGTTGGAAAGCAAGCTAACCATGATAGCTAGCAGTTCTACCTGCACATACGGTAGCATTGCTAGCTCTCTCCTCTCGTTTAGTTTAACCTACATTCACTCATTCGTATTAACTAAACCGACCAAGTTTAGGCTGACGGCGTTAAGGTCGTGGGAGGATAAGAGCCCGAAGTCTAACTAACCCAAGATAGACCACAGCCTGTCGTTTCCAATGGGAGCAAATTAATCATAGTGGGCAGAACAAGCAAGGGCGTAGGCAGAGCCAAGCATGAGCTAGCGAGAGCCTATTGGCGTGTTCTAGCATGTATTTGCATATTTCCGTTAGGGAACGCCTACTCTGTGAAGTGCATGTGTGCAATAACTCAATTCGCCCTTACACTCCTTCTAAACAACGCAACGCTAAAGTCTACAAAACTTACTCCACTCTGTTCGTAACAGATTTTAGTTTTGGAAACAGAAAACTGTATTGAGATCAAGTGTTTCATCGATGAGAAAATTAGCAGAATGTAGGCCAAAATCCATCTCGTTCCATCTTCTCGCACTGCCGTCCACTGAGCTTCCTCTCACCACCATATTTGGTAGTGAGTGGAAACGCCAACCGGATGCTTCACATTTATACATCCAGTGAAATATCTGTCTCATTGATCTGTGCCGTGCTCACTCTAGGTAGTGTTGTGTCGAGTAAACGTTGCTAATTATGCTGTGTGACCAAGGAGAACCGCTGACGCTGTATTTTCATCATAAAGGTTTATTCATAACAAAGGGTTACAGCGTCGATTTACAGATACCTGCAGATACCTGGAGAATAATCGCCCCATCTCAAATCTGATTATTCTGTCGTCCTTTGTCCCAACTGTGGTATATAGCCTATGTAATCTGATATGGGTGTTCCCCTACAGACCAATCCCAGGAGGACACCTAACAGACTTCCTCTGCTTTAGGGTGCCCCTCTAAAACTGCTCCCCAGATGCTCCCTCTAAGCTGAATAAACCTCCTCTCAGGTTCCATTTGAAAACGTTAGCAAAGTCATAATTCCTCAGATACTACAGTAGGTACCTGTTTTTTTACAATGGCCACTGCTGCCCCGTCACAGCAAACCTCACGTTCTTGCACTTGCGGCTCCATGATTGCGGGGAAGGATTCGGGGCAAGTTTAAGGAGGCTCAAACATACCTCCGTCTCTGCCCCCCCTCTCGCCTCTGAGCCATCAGCCAAGGCTGAGGTTCAGTTCCCCACAACCGAGTCCAGCTGGGGAAAGATTCCTTTCCCTCACTATCTGACGAATTGATGACGGGATTAATCTCATGGGTCTCCTCGACTTCAAGCATGAGATCGAAGGTGGGACCACAGTCTCCCTCCCTCTCAAGTCCCGAGGGGGAGGGGAGAGGTTCCTCAGTGTCACCCATGGAGTTGTTCGGGCCCACTGTCGCCACCACGCGGAAGAAGTGTGACATGCGCAAGAAAAACGGTGAATCCTTCAACTTCTGCCTGCCCCACAGACCTAGACCCTGTTGCAGCCTGTTGGTTCCTGCAGCTTCACAGCTGGAAAGGGGCAGCATGCTGGCTTTGGGGGTCTTAGATCCCCAGCGATGCAGCAGACTGCTGATACCCTGGCAAACACGGAAGCAAACAGTCCTTTGCTGCAGCCGCCCTCTACGAAACCCCTTCAGCCCACGGGGCCCCACCCTCTCAGGAACCCTATGAAAAAGGCCACTGAGGATGTGGAACGGCCAAGTGTGGGCCTGAGTGCCCACCACTATGGCCTTGTCTCTTACCCGAGATGTTTTTGAAATCCATCTCGTGGCTCCATCCTCTCTCTATCCTTGACTCTTAGTATAACGCCTGGTGGAGAAAAAGAGAGGAGAAATAGGTTTTTCTTCGTTACCACAAGGGTGGGGCACAGTCCGAGAAGTTCGAGCTTGTCTTGTTAAAGAAGGGCTCTGCTCAACATTTTTACTAGGTACCACAGTTACTGTGATACACTCTCTGCCCCTCTGCAGTGTCATTGGGTGCACTTGACGTACGTGCACTAGCGCATTCCGCCTGTTAGAAGCGACAACCCAGTGGGGTTCGGAGATTCCATCACCAAGTAGTGAAAACAAACCACTAGGGGTGAAAACACTGCCACATCCTTGGCAAGGGTGATGTTTTGTCCTCCTCTGTGCGTCTTTTCTACTCCCCACTTTAGTTGGAGTGAAGGAGCAAGGCCTCCTTGCTCGCAACACGCTTTTCAGTTCTGCCCACACATTTTCTATAGGATTGAGGTCAGGGCTTTGTGATGGCCACTCCAATACCTTGACTTTGTTGTCCTTAAGCCATTTTGCCACAACTTTGGAAGTATGCTTGGGGTCATTGTCCATTTGGAAGACCCATTTCCTGACTGATGTCTTGAGATGTTGCTTCAGTATATCCACCTAATTTTCCTTCCTCATGATGCCATCTAATTTGTGAAGTGCACCAGTCCCTCCTCCAGCAAAGCACCCCCACAGCATGATGCTGCCACCCCCGTGCTTCACGGTTGGGATGGTTATCTTCGGCTTGCAAGCCTTCCCCTTTTTCCTCCAAACATAATTATGGTCAGTATGGCCAAACAGTTCTAATTTTGTTTCATCAGACCAGATGACATTTCTCCAAAAAGTACGAATCTTTGTCCCCATGTGCAGTTGCAAACCGTAGTCTGGCTTTTTTATGGCGGTTTTGGAGCAGTGGCTTCTTCCTTGCTGAGAGGCCTTTCAGGTTATGTCGATATAGGACTTGTTTTACTGTGGATATAGATACATTTGTACCTGTTTCCTCCAGCATCTTCACAAGGTCCTTTGCTGTTGTTCTGGGATTGATTTGCACTTTTCGCACCAAAGTACGTTCATCTCTAGGAGACAGAACGCGTCTCCTTCCTGAGCAGTATGATGGCTGCG
The DNA here is from genome assembly GCF_964263955.1 of Coregonus lavaretus. Classification (NCBI taxonomy): domain Eukaryota; kingdom Metazoa; phylum Chordata; class Actinopteri; order Salmoniformes; family Salmonidae; genus Coregonus; species Coregonus lavaretus. The sequence goes on along the minus strand of NC_140001.1, from coordinate 38,728,198 downwards.
TGGTCCCATGGTGTTTATACTTGCGTACTATTGTTTGTACAGATAAATGTGGTACCTTCAGGCGTTTGGAAATTGCTCCCAAGGATGAACCAGACTTGTGGAGATCTACAAAAAAAATTCTGAGGTCTTGGCTGATTTCTTTTTATTTTCCCATGATGTCAAGCAAAGAGGCACTGAGTTTGAAGGTATGCCTTGAAATACATCCACAGGTACACCTCCAATTGACTCAAATGATGTCAATTAGCCTATCAGAAGCTTCTAAAGCCATGACATAATTTTCTGGAATTTTCCAAGCTGTTTAAAGGCACAGTCAATTTAGTGTATGTAAACTTCTGACCCACTAGAATTGTGATACAGTGAATTATAAGTGAAATAATCTGTCTGTAAACAATTGTTGGAAAAATTACTTGTGTCATGCACAAAGTAGATGTCCTAACCGACTTGCCCAAACTATAGTTTGTTAACAAGAAATACGTGGAGTGGTTGAAAAACGAGTTTTAATGACTCCAACCTAAGTGTATGTAAACTTCCGACTTCAACTGTAGCTACCAAGAAGCCATTTCAGGCTATCAATCAAGTTAGAGTAACTAGCATGTCTAACTATCTTAGCTGGCATGCTTGCTGTCAAGGTTGGTAGACTTTAGAAAAGGAAGCAATAACAATTCCTTTCAATCTTTTACCCAGATTTTAGTAGAGATATGCAGTACAATACAATTAAGCATAATGATAATGGTTCTAGATTGTAGCAAAAAGCTGTTTCAGGTATTTGAAAAATACAAAATTCTCCAACCTCAGATTTTTGGGGTACATGACACTCCTGCCTCTATGGCCAGGGAAACTCTGAGTAGCCGAGATCCCTCTCTGGCTTTACGGCTAGTCCTTGTAGCTACACAGGGATCTGTATGACCCAAGCGAGCTAAGAGACTTCCCACTCTCACCCAGCAACCATAGCCCTCTAGGTCTGACCAGTGAGAGGATGGTTTTTTCTCCACTGCAAAGGTCTATTTAGATTTTTTTGGCCTATCATATAGGCCTCGACAACCACACAGTAGGGTAGCACCCTTTGTCATATCGCTTTACGAAGGGTGAGTGTCGCTTACGTCCAGTCTCGAAGCCTTTAGTTCATCTTGGGACCTGTCTATTGTGCTTGAGGCTTTTTCACAGCAGCCGCTGGAAAGTGTGGAGATGAAATATCTCTCCTTTTTTCTAACCGCTTTACTAATTGCCCTTATGCTGCAAAGCGAGTGAGTGAGCTGCACGCACTGTCAGTTCACCATTCGTGCCTACAGTTTGACCGGGGGTTATCAAGATATGTTATTATCTAACCCTGCCTTTATGCCTAAGGTCAGCGATCATTTTCTAATTGTCCCGCCTTAGAGCATATGGTTTTCCATCCGCCGCCCTTCACCGCTACGGTAGAAGTGCATCTCCACCGTTTGTATCCAGTACGCTTGTTGAGCTTTTACTTGGATAGAACGGGAGCTTTATGCAAGAGCGTCCAACTCTTCATTTCTCGGGCGTCCCCCTGCAATTACTATCCCATAGGATAGTGGAGGCTATTATATTGACCTATAATAGCAAGGGTTGAAGCCCTCGAGGGCCTGATGGCTCATATATTATATGAGATTTTTACCGACTGGATGTCACTGCACTTTTGTTGATGCATTCTGTCCTCAATGTCAGAGCCTCTGAGGGGTGGTACTGTCAGAAGACTACCTTGGCTTGGGAGAGCATGTCTGCGATACGGTAGTTGACCATATCCCATATGTGATACATCAAAACAAGTATTTGCAAGAGAACTCAAGGTTACTTTCATAACCCCTGTTCTCTGATAATATGAGTGAGATATCTCACCACTTTTCCCTCCTCACAGTACGCAAGGAAGAGAGACATGCTTGAGAATGACCAGTGGGCAGGCGAGTGGCACCTTATAGGGAGGGGCCCACCTCTTTCGCCACTCGACCTGTCTGTTTTCGGCAGACGCTGTGTGATTGGTTACTTCCTGTAGTGAAATGCGATTTCCCATATGTGATACATCTCACTCATATTATTACAGAACCGGGGTTACAAAAGTAACCTTGAGTTCTGTGTGTTCCCATTTTCTATGTCAGAACTCAGCCATGATAAGGCCCAAGATATAAATCAATGCAGCCAGAGGGACAAGGGGCTTCAGGTTAAGGCCACTCTCCCTTCATGATTTATGACCTGTTCTTTTTTTTCCCATGGCACTTTTTATTGACTTTTCAGTTCAGATGGCTTGTTATCTTATGCTCTAGTGATATGAATGCTGTTGCAATGGTATTGAACAATGTTGACTTCCTCTGCCTAGTTTGACACGCAAGTCATTGGAGCAATATTTTCGTAAGATAATTTGGGTTTTGGTTGGACTCAGAAAGCAAGGCTAAAAAAGTGTGTAAGACTCCTTGAGTAATAGTTTGTTACCACAGCATGGTGATTACAGTGACAGTCAGTGGTTTAGCAACCCACAGTCACATCTACAGTAAAAGGATGGACACCTTCCAGAGGGTGACACAACCCCACAGACATGGACATTAGACTGGTCCATTTTGTACCATGATACTGGAATTATTTGTACATTTGCATTGTGAGAAATGCTACACTGCAGCATATCTGGTAGGCTATAGGGCACATTTTCAGGATCAGGTCAGTTTGACACTTTACATGAGGTTGCCTGTGGGACATGTGCTTAGGTACCATAATTCAGCATTTTGACACGTCCCTCTGTGCATTTAACCCACTCAACCCCAACATTCATCATTGTAAAGTTATTTGGTTGCTTTGACAAAGTCATTTCTGAAGATTATTATTTATTTCATGTGATGTTTTTTAAAATTATTATAATTTTTAAATATATTTTCTTTTATTACGTTCCAACCCCACCACCCCTCCCCTAATTGGAGTAAACTAGTGAACAACAACGCTTATGCCTCTACTTCCAGCTTATAGATACTATATACATTTTATGGACACAGTCAATTTTACAATAGTTCTATTTTGTTTGTTTTTACTCCTGAACTTCCTCTATCCTCAACCTCTCAGATCATTTTCATGATGTCCATCCGGTTTGCTTCTGTATGCAATATCTTTCAAACTGTGCTCTTTCACAAAAGTTCTTAATATACAACCTATATACTTATCATGGACACAGTATGTTTTACATTAGTTATCTTGTTGTTATTAGTTGTTATTAGTCCCAACCTTCAGCTCCATTCAACCCCTCCCATCTATCTCTTAACACCATCCATATTGGATTTCTATTTGCCATATATTTTTCAACTGTACTGTGATGTTTCACAAAAGTTCTGAACGCTTCAATTCTCATTGTTTCTACAGATTGTAAATTGAAAATAAACATTTATGCTAAAATTATTATTATATTATTGATCGATTGACTATGTCTTTTCAGATCACCCAGTAGTGCTATCTCCAGGTAAATATTGCAATCCTGTGACCAAAAACAAGCTACAAATGGACAGTACCAAAACAAATGATCTAATGATTCTGTCTCTTCGCAGCAAAATATGCAGAGCTGGGAAGATTGTATCCCCCATATAAAAAACATTATATTGGTAGCAAGAATTTTGTATAATAACTGAGTTTTCAATCCGGCATCGTTTTGCGAATCAGTTCATAAACCATTTGCCATGGAATTGGTACGTCAAAAATCTCTTCCCAACTATTTTGCAATCTATATGGGACGGCTGTCAATCCTTTGGTCCTTAAATGAAACTGGTATACTTTTTTATTTATCACAATTTTCTTTAACCAATTATGGTCTTTAATGCAGGGCCGACAGACAAGTTCCATTTTTGCGGTAATGCTGCAATTATTTGGTTGTAATCTTGGGTAGAGCAGACATTTCCATATGTTTTTGTTAGCTGCATGTGCAACATGATGATATCATTTACGAAGATTATACCTTTTTTAAAAATTGTATTCAAAAATAATGTTTTCTTATCAATTTGTATATTTGAGTTTAACCACAATATTTGTTGCATTATTTGTTCTATCGTTTCTGGAGGATTAAATTGAAATTGCAACCAACTTTCTATGGCTTGTTTTAGAAATAGTGATATTTGGGAGATTATTTCCTTTTCAAATAACTGTAAATTAGAGGTTGTAATCTGAATAAAGGGAAATAGGCCATTCTTGAACATGGGGTGAGACAATCTTACTACTTTGCTAGAGAACCAGTTTGGATTTAAGTATAACTTTTGTATGACTGAAGCTTTTAGGGATAGGTCTAATGCTTTAATATTTAATCATTTCTGTCCTCCGAATTGATATTCATTATAAAAATAGGCCCATTTAATTTTGTCTGGCTTGCCGTTCCAAATAAAATTGAATATTTTTTTCTCATATAATTTAAAAAACTGTTCGCTAGGCGTAGACAAGACCATAAGCAAATATGTAAACTGGGATAATACTAAAGAGTTAATCAGGGTGATTTTTCCACAAATAGACAGGTATTTACCTTTCCATGGTAGCAAGATCTTATCTATTTTTGCTAACTTTCTATTAAAAGGTATTGAAGTGAGATCATTTATTTCATTTGGGATATGTATACTGAGTATATCCACATCACCATCAGACCATTTCATTGGTAAACTACACTCTAATGTAAAAATTGTATTTTTTAGTGATCCAATACGTAATATAGTACATTTATCATAATATGGTTGTAATCCAGAGAGGTTAGAAAATGTATCTAGATGCTCTATGAGGCTGTGGAGGGATTCAAGGGATCAGCGTTCAATGACACCTTTGTTTTTAAGCCCTGGATTTCTAATCCCTTGATATTATTGTTGGATCTGATTTTAACAGCTAACATTTCGATGGCCATAATAATTAGATATGCCGATAGTGGACAACCTTGTTTTACTCCTCTTGACAGTTTAAAACTTTCTGAGAAATAGCCATTATTTATTATTTTAAACCTAGGGTTACTATACATGATTTTAACCCATTTTATAAGAAATTCTCCAAAATTGAAATGCTCCAGGCATTTATATATAAACTCCAGTCGTACTTTATCAAAAGCCTTTTCAAAGTCAGCTATGAATAGGAGGCCTGGTTTCCCAGATTTTTCATAGTGTTCTATTGTTTCCAGTACTTGCCTTATATTATCTCCAATGTACCGTCCATGTAAAAAACCTGTCTGATTAGAATGAATAATGTCTGACAATACCTTTTTAATTCTATGCGCTATCCATTTTGCTAGAATCTTTGCATCACAACACTGAAGTGTAAGGGGCCTCCAATTTTTTTAATGGACTGTATCTTTATATTTACCACTTGTATCCTGTTTCAGTAATAATGAAATCAGACCTTCTTATTGAGCGTCTGATAATCTACCATTTACATAGGAGTGGTTTAAACATGCTAATAACGGTCCTCTGAGTATATCAAAAAAGGTTTGGTATATCTCAACTAGTATGCCATCCAACCCTGGAGTTTTCCCAGACTTAAAGTCTTTAACTGCATCCAGAAGTTCCTCCTCTGTAATTTCACCTTCTTTCTGTATGGCTGTTTTTGACATTATCAATAGAAGAAAAAAATCCAGTTAGAGGAGATCGAGGCGACTGAAACTAAAACATATGCTTAAAGTACTTTGCTTCCTCCTTCTAAATATAATTTGGTGAATCATGGGTGACTCCATCATTTGTAACCAATTTCAGTAAATTATTTTTGGTAGCATTTCTATGTTGAAGATTAACAAATAATTTGGTGCATTTTTCCCCATATTCAAATAAAATAAAATAAAATAAAATTTTATTGGCCACATGCGCCGAATACAACAGGTGTAGACATTACAGTGAAATGCTTACTTACAGCCCTTAACCAACAGTGCATTTATTTTTAATAAAAAAGTAAAATAAAACAACAACAAAAAAAGTGTTGAGAAAAAAAGAGCAGAAGTAAAATAAAATAACAGTAGGGAGGCTATATATACAGGGGGGTACCGGTGCAGAGTCAATGTGCGGGGGCACCGGCTAGTTGAGGTAGTTGAAGTAATATGTACATGTGGGTAGAGTTTGCTTTATTTTTATAATATATTACACTTGATCTTTCTTGAATAAGTTCCTCCATTTCTTTTTGTTTCCCCTCTAACTTATTCTGAGCCTCTATGTTACAGTTTTTATTGCTATCTATCTGTTCTGTTAGACCTTCTATTTCCTTTGTTGGTATGGACTCTTTTGACCTAAATTGCTTTTGTTTTCGAGATGAGTACTGAATTGCATGGCCTCTAAAGGCACATTTAAAAGTGTCCCATACAATAAGGGGATTTGCTGTACCTATGTTATGTCGGAAAAATTCAGTTATGAATTCCTCTGTCCTAGTTAGAAACAAGTTATCATCCAATAGGATTTGATTACATTTCCAATATCCTCGCCCACGTGGAAATTCAGTAAGAGTAATGTATATGCCAATTATATGATGGTCATGTGATTAATTTTAAGAAATAAAAAAACTTTCCCTCACGTAACAGGTCAACCCTGTTACGTGAATTGAACTCTCGTTTTAATATGGTGAAACTTCCTTTTTTTTTTATTCAATGAACATCTAATCGTCAAATCATATTGTAAAAGCAGGTGAACTGGTTCTACTCTTTTTGGCAATCTTTTTGTGTTTGTGGTGGAAAACTGAGCAGGTCAAGCAAGTCAAACCTGCTACTCATAGCTAGACAGGCTAGGAATTATTTAACATTCAATTGCCCCTCCCTGTTGCACACAACAAGCTTCCATTCCAAGATTTATGGATGATTTAAGATGAAGTAGTCAACCCTATTACGGTCAACCCTGTTACTTTATTTGGTAGCTAATAGGTACTTACTATAGTCTTTCTATTTATTTAACCTCTTGAAATGGGAAAACATGGATTTTATTACAGTTTTTCTCAATTGCGTAAAGCATTTTTTGGAACTGTGGATAAATGTTCCTATAGCAGAACAACAATGATCAAATGCTTAAATACATCAGCAGAATGTTCTTGCCTTTGTACCTGGATTGCATATCTTAGACCCACTTTTGCAAAACTTTAAATACAATCGTCATCAATGAATACAACATTTATTGTAAAGTGTTTTGTTCACAGAATATCAACACGTGAAGAGAAAAGGTTGCAAACGTGTTCACTGTTTCTGGCAATCAGTAAATACTACTGCACATTGTAATTGTTTTTATCAGTAGTAAGGTACAATATAGGTACAGATCTAGGTAACGAGACTGTCTCATTTTTATGATCTTACACCATTGTGGACATGCAGAGATGCAGAGAATGAAATGAAATTAATTATGTAACCTTAGTTTACTTCTAAGTCATCATCTCCAACATTGTGACCTTCCATTACATAGCTTTGCTTTGGTGTGGATTGAGGCCTATAAATTCATATCAGTTGTGTTCCTCCACTGTATTCACCTTTGCTTATTTCTATTCGGGATTGTGTTTCTACTTGCCGATGGAAAACTACAAACCTGTAAGCAGACCAGCCTATGGACTGAATACATAGAATTGGATTGTGATGATACCAGTGAATGAATTCTGCACACAATGTGCTTATTTTCCATTTTCTTTTTGAACAGGAATAATATTTGATTTGATGTGTATGACATTGTTTAAGGAAAATATGCATAAAAGGAGAGTAATAGCCCAAAATTCTGCACCTTTTGATAGTGATTTGGTGACTGCAAAGAAAATGTATTGATCTACTGGGATTTTTTTAAAGACAGACGGTCTTTTTGTCAGCTTAGACTCAAAAGATATGTATGTTTGTGTTAGTATTTTTGCAGACAGTCGTGTTCTTTTGATGAATGTATTCGCAATTTTGACAGTATAATATTTAGTTTTGATGAATGTATATATACAACGTTTTTTACCACCAGGTTAAACTACTCAAAAGGCACATAATTGGTGGAATGACCACTGTATGAGGATAGAGTCAACTTCCACCAAGTTGAAGATGTCCAATATCTCTTAGTGTCAGAGCACCATGCGCTGCTTAGATCATATCATATTGTTAAAGATGGGATCATACTCACCATAAAGGTGGTTTCAACACATACTGTTGGCAGAATATTCTGTCCAGCAAACATCCAGTAAACACTGTTTATTTCATACATTCCTGTGATTTGGCTGTGAGGGACCTTGGGAGTGTGAGCGGATGTGACTGTTACTGGTCCTACTACACTGACTGGCATGTGTCTGTCTGTCTGTCAGTCTGTCTGTATGTCTGAGGGACTGTGTGTGTGTGTGTGTGTGTGTGTGTGTGTGTGTGTGTGTGTGTGTGTGTGTGTGTGTGTGTGTGTGTGTGTGTGTGTGTGTGTGTGTGTGTGTATGTGTGTGTGGTATAGTGGGCCTGAGCACTGGACGTTATCTGACACAATGTTTATAAGAGCTTGGAGACATTCTCAGCTTGTCCAAGAGGTATCCTTGGCCACAGGGTCGTTAGATCGGCGGGATGATGTGTGTGTTTATCTCCGAGGTGACAGCATCACGGCCTTGCTCCACGCTTATATAGACACACATACGGCAACTCCCACAGACAGAATCTCAAATCCTCTTGACAACACAACGATACTGGTGCTCTCTGTTTTACAGTTCTATGATTCTCTATTTCTCTCTTTGAAATACCAAGAACAAGATTGACAATCTAAACGGGTCCTCTGATTTATATATTTTATATTTTAGCATTATCTATTTCACTCAGAAGCTAAACTTAACACTAAATTGATACAAAATGTTGCCTGCAACTTTCAAACTGTGCGCTGGCATCTCCTACAGACATATGAGGAACATGACAGGTTAGTGAGAGAGAGTTTGTGAATGATTCTCTAGTGTTTCATAGCCCTGTGGCCCTGTGGCCATGGTGTGTTCTGAAACTCTAATTTTCAGTTGTAAATCGTTAGCTCACAAAAACTGTATGTAATGGTTTGGTATAACAATAATATACAAATTGTTTTGATGGTACTAAAGATGTTTTAATTGTACTGACTTTTGTACTAACAATTTAATGTATTGTAGATTCCTCTACTGCTTTTTACAAACTGTTCTTATCTACTTTTTCTCCCATTCTTCTTGTCCCAGGTTTGAGGAAGAATGCGATGGTGGCCATTCACCATGAGTTGAACATGCTAGCAGGCCCCAACCCTAGCAGCTGGATCAGCCATGTCCGCCGCAGGAGCTCACTGCTCAGTAAGTCCACACCCTCCACTCAGAACACACTTCTTACTTGTTTTTCTTTCTTTCATTCACAAATACCCAAAAGGAAAGTCCTTTCTTCTAACTCTACTGATAATGTTGTTTTCTATCTGTGCTGTGCTCCAGGCTCGCGGATCGAGGAGGAGCAGGGCTACAATGAGGCGGAGGTGTCATATGTGAAGCAGGGAGAGGAGGCGCTGCAGAAGTCTATCATCATCCTCGGCGATCAGGATGGATGGACCACTGAGATCACTGCTGTGAGTATAGAGATGGAGTACCAAAGACAGGAGGGCTGGCACACTGAAATTCCCTTCATCACCTATTCAATGTAGTAATTACAGACCTTTATCTGTTTTGAATTGCAATATAACGGTTGTTGTTTAAGGTTGTTGTTTATTCTTGCAGAACTATGAGTTTTAATTATCTGGACCTATGATCTCAGGCGAATGGCGACAAGGTGCTGAGTAAGGTGTTACCTGACGTGGGGAAGGTGTTTAAGCTGGAGGTGCTGTTGGACCAGCGCTCTGATAACCTCTTTGTGGAGCTGGTGGGCAACATGGAGCAAATGGGAGACTGGAACCCTAACGTCAAAGAGGTCAAGGTGGGACAATCAACGTTTTCCAATCAACTTTATAAACAAGGCACGCACTACACTGTAAGTCGCTTTGGATAAAAGGGTCTGCTAAATGGCATGTAGAACGCAACAACAAAACAAAACATTAAGAGGAATTGGCTCATGTGTACACAGATTGCATGGATTGACTAGAAGTCGCATACTGTGGGTTGTTTTGTTCCCATGTGCATTCTCGCATTGAAGAATATACAGAGGTTTCTGACTCTCTCCTCTCCTTTTCTCCTTCCTTTTCTCTCTATCTTTCCCTCTCTCTCTTCCTCCCTTTTTCTTCCTCTCCTTCCCCCTTTAGATCCTTCAGAAGATAGGTCAGGAGACCATGGTGACCCACGAGGTGTCGGGACCCACGCCTGGTAACGTGGTGGGGCCGCGGGACTTCGTTAGTGTTCGCTGTGCCAAGCGCCGGGGGTCCACGTGCTTCCTGGCTGGCATGTCCACTCAGCACCCCACCATGCCCGAACAGAGGGGAGTTGTTAGGTGGGCTAGTTTATACTCAAGGGATGGATGGAAAGATGGATGGATGGAGATTATAAATCACTAACAATACATAATATAAAAAATAACATTTTGAATATTGTGTTGGACTCCAACATATGCTAACATGAATGTTCTAAACCGTATTGTTGACTTTTTCAGGGCGGAGAACGGACCAACATGTATAGTAATGCGGCCCAGTGCTGATGACCCCAACAAGACCAAGTTCACCTGGTTGTTAAGCATAGATTTAAAGGTAAGGAGGCCATTAACCTGCCGTTTATCACTAGGGTCAGACAGATACAACTGTTACTATCTGGTTTCATCATTTTACATTTTAGTAATTTAGCAGATGCTCTTATCCAGAGCGACTTACAGTTAGTGCATTAATCTTAAGATAGCTAGGTGGGACAACCACATATCACAGGCATAGAAAGTCTGTTTTTCCTCAATAATGTAGCTATCAGTAGAGTGTGAGTGCTGGGGGTGGGGGTCGAGGTGAGGAGGAGGATTATTTAAGATACTGTTTGAAGAGGTAGGGTTTCAGATGTTTTCAGAAGATGGGCAGGGACTCTGCTGTCCTAGCTTCAGGGGTGTAGCTGGTTCCACCATTGGGGTGCCAGGACAGAGAAGAGCTTGGACTGGGCTGAGTGGGAGCTGCCCTCCCGTAGGGGTGGGAGGGCCAAGAGACCTGAGGTGGCAGAACAGAGTCCTCTGGTTGGGGTGTAGGGTTTGAGCATAGCCTGAAGGTAGGGAGGGGCAATTCCTTTTGCTGTTCCGTAGGTAAGCACCATGGTCTTGTAGTGGATGCGAGCTTCGACTGGAAGCTAGTAGAGTGTGCGGAGGAGCGGAGTGACATGAGAGAACTTGGGAAGGTTGAACACCAGGTGGGCTGCAGTGTTCTGGATAAGTTGCAGGGGTTTGATGGCACAAGTGGGGAGCCCAGCCAAGAGCGAGTTGCAGTAGTCCAGAAGGGAGAAGACAAGTGCCTGGATTAGGACCTGCGCCACTTCCTGTGTGAGATAGGGTTGTACTCTACGGATGTTGTAGAGCGTGTACCTGCAGGAGTGGGTCACTGCTTTGATGTTTGCAGAGAACAACAGGGTATTGTCCAGGGTCACACCAAGGTTATTTGCACTCTGGGAGGGCGACACTGTGGAGTGGTCAACCGTGATAGAGGGGTTGTTGAGCGGGCAGGACTTCCCCGGGAGGAAGAGCAGTTCCGTCTTGTCGAGGTAGAGCTTGAGGTGGTGGGCTAACATCCAAGTTGAGATATCTGCCAGGCACGCAGAGATGCGTGTTGCCACCTGGGTTTCAGAAGGGGGGAAGGAGAAAGGTAGTTGGGTGTCATCCGCATAGCAATGATAGGAGAGACCATGTGAGGATATGACGTAGCCTAGTGACTTGGTGTATAGAGAGAAGAGGTGAGGGCCTAGAACCGAGCCCTGGGGGACACCAGTAGTGACCCAGACACAGATCCTCTCCACGTCACCTGGTAGGAGCGGCCTGCCAGGTAGGATGCAATACGAAAATGTGCAGAGTCTGAGACGCCCAGCCCTGAGAGGGTGGAGAGGAGGATCTGATGGTTCACGGTGTTGAATGCAACGGATAGATCTAGGAGGATGAGAACAGAGGAGAGAGAGACAGCTTTGGCAGTGCAGAGAGCCTCCATGACATAGAGAAGTGCAGTCTCGGTTGAGTGACCCGTCTTGAAGCCTAACTGGTTAGTGTCAAGAAGATCAGAAGATCCTTTCTGGAACTAATGGTCCCATAGATATTGTTTGGCCTTTAATCATAGTGAGGGATTTCTGTTCAATGTGACACACCTGTGTTGTTGTAATCAGATGCTATTGATCACTGCCTAAGGTTATGGTTGATGATGGTTGTATTGAGGACACTTAATTGTTGTTTCTCATCATGTTCTCTCTTCCTGTTTTACCCTGTCTCGCTCCCTCACAGGGTTGGATCCCAAAGACCATCATAAACAAAGTGCTCTCTCAGACGCAGGTGGACTTTGCCAACCACCTGAGGCAGAGGATGGCTGACAACAGTGTTTCCATGGAGATGGCACCAGCCTGCTGATACCATGCCCTTTGACCTTTCGATTAGTGAGTACACCAATGACAGGCCACCAAATGGACAGCTCCGCCCAGTCATCGTTGCCACTTCCTCCACCAAAGGCACTCCAAGAGAATCAGGACAAATGGGCCAAATTCTAACTACTCTTTTGAGTTATTAGGACATAATTTCAGTACAATTGAGTAAAACCTTGGATGCAACTCTGGATGCATTAATAGTCTAAAGTGGCTTACTCTCCTCATGTCCTTTCCTTCTCTCATATACACCTAATCTGTTCACACACCAGTCCAGATGAAGTGGAGAGACTAGGGCTGCGTTTACACAGGCAGCCCAATTTTGATCTTTTCCGCTCTAATTGGTCTTTGACCAATCACATCAGATCTTTTCACATCAGCTATTTTTTAGAGCTGATCTGATTGGTCGAAAGACCAATTTGTGAAAAGAAAGATCAGAATTTGTCTGCCTGTGTAAACACAGCCCTAGGAGAGGATGCTTAAGACTAGATGCACCCTGTGAGCCCCCTTCACACAGCACACACCATCTTCTCAAAACATACAAACATTCCCACAAGTCTGTATAGTGTCTCTATGGCACAGTATCCACCCAAGTCACTTTTTATCCAGCCATAGCACTGGTAATTACATTGTCATTGCACCCTCAATGTGAAATTTGCACTTTTATTTCAATATTATATTTATTGTAAAACAATATCATTGCATTACACTTGGTTAGGATGACTGCCAAGTGAATAAATGATTTCAACATCATTAAAATGTACAAGGATCATTCTTCTATTACTATTATTTAAATACATCTTGAGAATTGTAAAATGTCTCACTTGACAAAATGTGGCAAAGCACTTACAAATCAAACATTTTTGGCATACCAATCAAACTTTATCAAGATTTATATATCGTCAGTCATAAAATCATTTAATATGCCTCAATTGGAAAATACCAAATTATTACACATCTGAACACATCTAACATAAAACTAATACAACCAAATATGACAATAACATCACAGAAAAACTCAAGCCAACTAAGCGAACCATCTCAAGTCCTCACAATCATTACGTAAATATTCCATTTCAACTGGGGGGAGGAATTCAAAAGGTATTTTTTAACCACAAAGTTTAGCTCATAAAAATGTTTTCCTGTCTAAGATGGATTTGGCTGTTGTGTTTGCCAAGGCAAGCAGGTGTTTGACCATTCACATGTGTGTGAAGGACTCTGCAGCACTGTGAGCCTTGGCCTGGGCCTGCAGTACATTCCCTGGGATGAAGTCAACAGCACAACTCACGCCAAAGGGGAAGTCTGCCCTCTGTTATTGTCCTTGTAACATTTTCCTATGATTTATAGTTGTAATTGTTCCAGAAGGTTTTGTACTTTTCTAGGATATGGTGTACGCTGTAAGGGAAAATGGGTTTCAGGGGGGAAAAGGGGGTGTCATATTTGTCAGAGAGACAGGTTTTTTCGTTAATACAAGTCAGCGTCTTCTAGGATTACAGATGCAGTCTTTTTAATTGCACACGTCACAGCACAGCATGCCGCACTTGCCTAAATCAAAATCTGTGAGAGTAAGGTAGACAAAATAATTTCATTTGGCTGAAGATATACATTTTATTGGTAAAATAAATTTTCTGAATTTGAGTAACAGCTAACATTGAAGTAATGAGCTAAATCGAACATGTGAATTACAGAGCAGTGACTGTCAGTGGAGACTGCTGAGGGGAGGACGGCTCATAATAATTGCTGGAACTGAGTAAATGGAATGGCATCAAACACATGGAAACCATGTATTTGATACCATTCCACTAATTCCACTCCAGCCATTACCACTTGCCTGTCCTCCCAAATTAAGTTGCCACCAACCTCCTGTGGTGACTGTCATACCTAACATTGGTATATTCTTGGCAGCTGTTTAAACTATAAATTGTAAACATTTTACCCTGCGCTTCTTAGGCAATTAAGCTCATAGCAACAATGTTGGCTGTTGCATACACAGATTTTCTGAGGATTGTGAATAGTTAAGAGGGTGGGTTTCTGTTATGCAGAAATAAATGTATTGGAACCATGTTCTGAGGCATAATAATTGACGTTTGCATTAAATCCTTTACAGTAGAATAAGTGTTCAAGCCACTCCATGGCCTTGGTCTATACAGTTCACTTAATACATGGGAAGTGGATAAGAGACACGATCACAAACATATGTTAAGGGGGAAGGGAATTTATAACATTTACATTTTAGTCATTTAGCAGACGCTCTTATCCAGAGCGACTTACAGTTAGTGAGTGCATACATTTTCTTACTGGCCCCCTGTGGGAATCGAACCCACAACCCTGGCGTTGCAAACGCCATGCTCTACCAACTTAGCTACACGGGGCCTCAAAACACAGCCATAAAGTGAAGATAAGTGAAGTAACCAAACAAAATAGACAAAACAAACAATCTGAATATTAAATACAATACTTGACTAAGATGACAACCATGGTTCAATTCCCTCTTTTGAAAATGCATACACCATGTCCTCGACTGTAATGTAGTCCCCATGCCCCAGTCTGTTTCTCTGTGGCCGCCAGGCCGGCTAACCCTGATGCTGGCTGGGATGGAGAGTCCCAGTCTAACTACCAACTGTACGTCACCCCAGCCCACCCATGTTCTACCACAATGATGTCAAAGGTTTACATAGGTGGTGTGCCCGGGGAGATCTGGTCAGAGAGCTGTTATTTCTCAGAGTACATGTCCATGTCGAGCTCTGCGAGCTGACCACACAGCCAGGGACAGCCAGTCACCAGGAATAACTGCTTTCCTACCAGTGTTTCCCCTTCACCATTGGATAACTGTAAACACATTGGTGAACTAACCGCATGTAGAGCTAATCGTAATGTTTTGGCAAAATGTTTAACTTCTCATTTTAGGTATTTTTTCCCCCTCAAAATTTAAAAGCGGAAGAGCATGTGAATATGCAGTCAGCCAACGAATAAAATGTGCCCTGGTCCAGGTGCTGGACAGTTTTGTGATTGGGTGTGGTTAACCTGACTCTAGATCTGTGCCAATAGGAAACCAATGCAGAGTGGTGAAATATGTCAGTTTGTGTTAAATGCCAGATGTCTTTGGGGGTTTGAGGGATGGACCATGAAGATATGAAATTAGAGTCGTAAACATATTATTTTTCTACTTCACGTCAACAGAAGTATAGAGTACAGTGAGTAAGGTCACATCATTCTGACCTCCTCTGACCTGTACAGCATCCTATCACAACCATGGCCTCAGCGCACACGCACACACACACACACACACCATTATATCAGGCCACTTTACAGGATAGGTGCATTATGGTTATATACGTTTTTATATTACCATAAACAGTTTACTATACCACCGATTTGCAGTGTCCAGTACAATCAAGATCCATTCTGGGAAATGTATCCCTGTTTTTGCTTTAGCCATGACGTAATCGAAAACGAACCGTCCAGCGCAGGCAAGTTAGGCAGGGCAGGAAACCACAATTCCCAGAATGCACTTGACGTTAACTGTGGAAAGGGGGAAGGGAAACTGAGATTGGAGGGAGAGAAACTGAGGTAAAATAAACTGCATTAAACGATTTTTAAATATTATATAGATAGTTGCTGCTGTGAGATGAATATTTAAGAAACAGAGCGAAGTCAAAAAAATCCGAAAATGTTTTGATAGTCTCCAGTAGGCCAGTAGTTAACCTAGTGGTTGGCTTGTGAAAAAATATTTAGCTTGCTAGCTGGGCTAATTTAGCTAACATTTAGAGTTAGCTAGCTAATGTTAGCTTGCTGGATGACAGTTCTTCTGAGACACTGGTGTTTACTGTCTTCTTCGCACAAATGTTATGCAAATAAAAAAATGCATTCATGATGTAGATAGCTAGCCACTAGCGAGCTAGAGGTGCTGCAGGGCTGGGTATGGACTAAATTGACCTGACGATAAAATCAATGTTAGCTGAATGTACAGTAAGTTAGACTAGCTAGCTAGTGGTAGCCTATCAGCTCACGTAGCTAGCTTGCTAACGTACCGGTAGTTAGCTAATGTTGTCAGTACCGGTAACATTAACCACGTTTCAGATTATACCTTGAAGTTTTTGCATTTTTGTGTAGGCTGTGAGTGGGTCTTCGGCATCACGTTAGCGAACAGCTCATATGTTGGCCATTTGGTGAGCCTAGTAGTTTGACAGCTTGATAACGGTTCTAGCTATGTACTGTAGCTAGCTAACGTTAGTTAATAATTCAATGAGTTTGGTTTGGATACTTTTTCCAAAAATAATTGGAAATAGACCATTGATCAGTTTGGGTTCATGAATAATTATTATGCTTTTGACATTTTATTTGTGAGCAAGCTAGCTAGTTACCCACCTTATTTTTCTGCCCCAAATTGCAGATATCCATGACAACCAGTTTGACATAGCATGGCATGAGTGCCCCCTATTGGTTGGATCCTGTCAAGGAGAAGGCCCACTCCAACTCTGCAAGACTTCGACTCGCCCCACCTGGGCTTGAACATTGTTACATCGTGGATGTGAGGTGCCAACATTGAGTGTCAAAGCAATGAAGCGGCTGGGAAAGAGAGAGGCCATCCCAGACCAGCAGTGTCCTTACCCAGCCCTGCAGCCCCTCTAATGGGGCAGGATGCACAACAACTGAATTCAGTGAGATCAACCTGTTGACTCTAGTCTGGACCGAGAGAGAGGAAGGAAGGAAGGAAGGAAGGGGAAGTTTGACAAGCAGTAGTTGTGGAAAGGGACACAACAGACAACATGGGGGTCTTCCCAAAAGCACTTCTGACCGCCTCAGTCTGATAAATTAAGCTTTAAAGAACAGGGATTACACACTCACACATACATAGACACACACACTCATGCCATGGAAGAGGACAGCGGTGTCACATCACACACAGAGGTAGGTGTTTTAACATTGAATAGCCTAACCTTTTAAAGTAGTTTAAACTGTGTGGAAACTATGTGATTGACAGTCGCATCAGCATGTAGCATTTCGCTACACCCGCTATAACATCTACAATGAAATGGAACAGTATCAGTCAACAGACATCAGTCAAGTTCCAAATCAACATTTTGACCTTATGGTCTGTTCTGTACACGTTACCTGTATACTGTCTGTGTGATACCATCACAGGTGTAGACAATGTGGGTGTGGTGGTATTCAATCAGATTGCACAATGAAACTTGCTGCACTAACATATATATCTGCTTCAAGGTACAACCTTATGGTACTGTACACACATCCATTAGATTGTTTTTCTGACTATTGACCCTAAAATGTGTGGTTCTTAGCTGAATTTCCATCTCTCCCTTCTTTTTTTAATCCCCATTGTGTTAGTGAGTGGAGGAGGAAGTAATGAAGCATATTCCCCTCTAAAGTGTTCACATGGGGAAATAAAAGGTTTTCACCACCATGTAGCCTAACAGTTCTCTTTCCCTGCAGTGTCTGCCCTGGCACTGTACCATCCTGCCAGGGGTGTATTCATTAGTTTGATTCCGTTGCAAAACGTTTGGTCTGTGGCAAAATGTTTTGCAACTGAAACCATTTACAGTTTACTATAGGAACCAAATGGACACAAACGGAACGAAACTGTGAGGGACCTACCTGAATTTGTCCAATAGAAACAATTTTCAGTCGCAAAACATTTTGCAACAGACCAAACATTTTGCAAGGAATCAGACTAATGAATACATTCCAGGTCAGGTGAGAGGACAACCACTTGATCCTCAGCTGCGTCTCATTCCACAGAGACGTTCCTGCCCTTCCATGCCACTCTGGCTGTGTTTGTGTGTGTCTGATGATGCCTCGTTCTGTCCCCCTCCTCCTCTCAGGGTCTGAATGGTGTGTTCCATGAATGTAAAGAGACAGAGGAGCTAACCAATGGCCACTCCAACCACAAACCTGTGAGTACAACAACCAACCAGAGTTCCCGTTCATAGATTTTATTAGCAGGAATTTCTGTATACCTCTCGTGTTATCATCGGTATGGACTGGAAGCTTGTTGGTCCTGCTGTTCTATGTTGCATTGTGTAACCTGTTGTGTTTCTGTATTCCCAGGTGATGAATGGACTGACACCAGGTCATAGTGTTAAAGAGCACGCCAACGGAAGTTCACTGCTCAAGTCTCTGCCAGTGAGTTGCTCTATACTGGCCCTCATGTCAAAGGCATTACAGGAAAGGGCACCGACCCGACTGTTGTTCTCTTTTCTTTTTTTATGTGTTTGGTGTGTTTACAGATACGCTGAGTATACCAAACATTAGGAACACCTTCCTAATATTGAGTTGCACCCCCCCCCCCCCCTTTTGCCCTCAGAACAGACTCAATTTGTCGGGGCATGGACTCTATAAGGTGTCTAAAGCATTCCACAGGGATGCTGGCCCATGTTGACTCCAATGCTTCCCACAGTTGTGTCAAGTTGGCTGGATGTCCTTTGGGTGGTGGACCATTCTTGATACACACGGGAAACTGTTCAGAGTGAAAAACCCAGCAGCGTTGCAGTTCTTGACACAAACTGGTGCGCCTGGCACCTACTACCATATCCCGTTCAAAGGAACTTAAATATTTTGTCTTACCCATTCACCCTCCATGTCTCAAGGCTTAAAAATCCTTCTTTAACCTGTCTCCTCCCCTTCATCTACACTGATTTAAGTGGATTTAACAAGTCAATAAGGGATCATAGGGGATCAATAAGGGATCGTAGCTTTCACCAGGATTCACCTGCATTCACCTGGTGAGTCTATGTCATGGAAAGAGCAGGTGTCATTAATGTTTTGTACACTCAGTGTATTTTATTGTGATTTGTCTAGATTTCAGCTCTGAAGCAGAATGGCCTTCTGCGGTCCCTGGCTGCAGGAGGAGAGCAACCCAAGACTGAAGGTAAGACACACTACACGCAGTGGCCCCTCTTCCCAAAGGAACAACCATGTATCCTAGCTACCAGGTAACCTTAGCAGGTCCCCCTCTCAGGGACTGAGGTAGCTGGCTGTGGGAGGGTGGGGAGATGAGGAGGGGCAGGGTATGAAATTATGGTGTCATGGCAAAGAAGGGGAGAAGGTGTGGTTCAGATTGAAAATGAACTGGAGAGGTGGTGGCACCATGGCTGAACGATTACTCCTCACCTGTGTATGTTGTTGCAGGTTAGCTGTGTGTGTGTGTTGATGGGTTTGTTTCTCAACTGTGTGTATGTCTGTGTTTGCAGAAGAGAGTGCGGAGGTGGAGCAGGCACGAGAGGAGTGGGAGGCTCTAGAGAGTATCCAACCAGGTGAGTTGTTGTTAGGGGTTGTTAGGGGCAACATCTACCTACTCCCTGGCTGCCTGAAAGCTGTGACGTATTACTCCTTCATTCTAGGTTTGTATATACGAGTCTGTTAAAGTGTGTTATTGTCCTGTGTGTCTCCAGTGGTCACTGAGGAGTCCAGTCCCACTCCTCTCATCTCCTTTAATGAGGCGCTGCAGCACTTCCAGACCACAGACCTTGGCGAGGTGCTGGTAAGAATGTGGGTCTCTGTGTGTCTGGGGGTTTTAGGACTGCATTGTAGAGTCTCATTGAGAAAAACAATTCAGTTTGCGTTTTGTCCCTTATCTCTCTCTCTGTAGAAGAACATCCAGCCCACCATCCGTAGGACGGGTCTGGCCGCTATCACACACTTCCTGTTCGGCCCGCCGCGACTTCACCGAGAACTACTGGAGGAGAGGGACCTGGTCTTCGCCATCGCACAGTGTAAGTGTGTGTGTGTTTGAATGAGAGAGCGGGAGAGCCGTTTTGCAGACGATAAGAGGCAGATTGTTTGTGTGTTCCTCTCTGTAGGTTCTCTGGATAACAGTCAGGCTGTACACATGCGTGTTCTACAGACCATCTATAAGAGGCTGACAGGCAGCAAGCAGGACTGTCCTCGGTTCGGCACACACTGGGAGAACGTGGGCTTTCAGGGTGAGAGACATCTTCTGCATCTATGCTTCATTAGATGCCACTCTCACACTGAGATGAAAAGTGTGATAAAATTATATTGCTATAAAGAAATTAACAAAACACTGAAATTATGAGTGTGTCTGTGTGTAGGTATGGACCCAGCCACAGACCTGCGTGGTACAGGTTTCCTTGGGCTGATGCACACCCTGTACCTGGTGATGGACCCTGAGACTCTGCCTCTAGCCAGAGACATCTACAAGCTGTCCCAACACCCCACACAGGTACATACACACACACACACACACTGGCCACAAACTGTTCAGGTGAAGGCAAGTGGGGAAATCTATTAAATGTGTGCTTGGCTACTTGAATAGTCTTTCTATTTACAAACCACATTTGGTTTGTACTCTTTCTGCCCAATCTTTCTCCAGAACTTCCCGTTCTGTGTGATGTCCATCAACATGACCCGTATCGCCCTGCATGCACTCAGAGAAGAGTCCCTCTCCAAGTAAGTGTCCGGCCCTACTCCTCTACGACAGACAGACAGAGAGACAGACCGACACATTGGCTTGACAGTTACTTACAAGAGCCTAGTCACTTGCTTACAAGATGTCCTCACTTTTGTGTGTGTGGTCCTCCAGGGAATGTAACCGTCGGCAGCAGGTAGTGGGGGTGTTGAATGAGTTCTATGTTGCCACGTTCCTGCACCTCTACCAGCTTTGGAAGAGCCAGCAGAAGACTATCTCTGACTCTGGCTTTGTCCTCAAAGGTAACTCTCTGGGTTTTTACCCCAGGCTTAACCAAGCCCAGTTGTTTCAGCAGAGTATCATGTCATTATTAACAACATCCCTTTGTAACACAATCACATCCTTGACATCCACTGTGTCTCTGCTCCCCTCTAGAAGTGGAACTGTTTGCCAAAAAGAACCCCAAGCAGATGCTGCGTCGGCTTGACGTCTTCCTGAGGGAGAGGAGGTCGGGTGGCGCCCCCCGGGCCTCCCCAGACCCCACGGCCCAGCAACCCTCACCCTACCTGGGGGAGAGAGGGGCCAGGTCTGAGGGAACCAGGGGCAAGGAGATGCACTTCACTGGAGTGTGTGAGCTGACACCAGACATGGAGGGAGAGGCCAGGCTCATCTGACACTCTGGGACAGAGGGAGAGCTAGAGAGAGACTGAGAGTGAGAGACTGTATGTGAGTACGGCTAGACTAGTCTGAGCTGGAAAGAGAGTGTGTGTGTTAGTGTGTGTGTGAGAGACAGAAAGAGAATGAGGACCCCACCAAGCCCTGACCCCACTACTTGTGGTACATACCCATTGATGCTGTAAAGCTGCTCTCAGATCAGTTTGTATGGGATCACTTTTCTCCCAACAGAAGTACATGACGGTGTGGCGGTCAGTTAACACTAAATCACAGACATGGGACTGATGGATGAATAGAAGATGTCATTAAAGAGAAAGTATTAGCGTTTTCTCTGGGTCTAGTGCAGGGACAGGCAATTTTACCAAACAAGGACTGTCAGTGCAGGCTTTTGCTCCAGCCAAGCAGTAACGCACCTGATTCTTCTACTAATCATCCAATCATAGTCTTTAATCAAGGCTTCGAAAAGTCGAATCAGGTGTGTTATAGCTTGGCTGGAGCCAAAGCCTGCAGAGTAAGACTGCCCACCCTTGGTTTATTGAGGCCAAATCAGTAGCTGCCAAACCCCAGGGCACTGATCTGTCTATACGGCCCCAGTAGAGTTCTGGAAAGCCATAGTGTGTATGTCTGTTTTCTACTGTCAGCAAAACCAAGCCTGGGTGTGTTTTTGTGTGTGTGTGTGCTGGGTATGAAGGTAAAGGTGTGTGTTGGCTTATAGGGAGTTGGAACAGTGAGCAATGTGTTTGTGTGTGTAGTCAGGCTATTGTGTGTGGTGGGTCTGTGGGCTCGGATGGTTATTGTCTCCATCTCCCAGTGCAGGTTGAATAGGCCCAGAGCCCCCCTATTGTATGGGGGATATATTTTTTAATAATTTAAAAACTATTTTAGTCCTTTCCAAAGGGATATCTGTCATGAAAATAGATGAAATTATACTGTATATGAAAATGATATTATATGGATATAGCAATTGATGATATTTATAAAAGTGAAAGGAACTTCTTCTGCTAAGAAACTCAGGATGAGGATTAGAATTGTTAAGCCCAGTTCAGATACATAATATGAGACGCGACGCAACGCAACTGTCTTTAAGGTAAATTCTGCGAAATGACATTGCCACGAGCAGCAACGCAGATATTGAGATGCAAGACTAAGCTCTCTCACAGCCGCACACAGTATCTGCGCATGCGCACGGGTTTGCTTCAGGTAGTGATGGGAAGTTCGGCTCTTTTCTGAGAGCCGGCTCTTTTGACTCGGCTCCCAAAGAAGAGCCGGCTCTTTCGACTCCCGAACGGCTCTTTATTTAGGATCTTTTGTAGCCTATATTTTACCTTAACTTTGAAAAAAAATCATGGTTTATGTGTTGAAAACCCTTTTGCTTTCAGTGTTTTTATGAGAGACCTTATAATGCCTAATTCTGTGCATTTATTCTGTGACAAAACCACTCTTACATTTGTTTATTTCAATTAAACTTTTTTATTGCACAAATTAACAATAAACTTCAAACAAATCCACAGAACAGAATCAAAACCAGAACCAAACTCCAGCAAACAGCATTAGTCCTCAGGGCAGGTTGGCATTCAGGAAGATCAGATGCCTCAGCTTGGAT
The DNA here is from genome assembly GCF_964263955.1 of Coregonus lavaretus. Taxonomy (NCBI): domain Eukaryota; kingdom Metazoa; phylum Chordata; class Actinopteri; order Salmoniformes; family Salmonidae; genus Coregonus; species Coregonus lavaretus. Next base: position 38,705,114 of record NC_140001.1, on the reverse strand, counting down.
GGGCTGATACGATTTCGCCTCTCCGTGAGTATCTGCCCTGTTTTGGAGAAGATTCTCTCAGAAGGAACTGATGTGGCAACAATACATAGTCTCCCCTCCATCACCTTCACCAGGAGTGGAAAGACTGAGGCCTTGGCCTGCCACCAGCTCAGTGGGTCTTCTGCTCTCTGGATGAGGGGCTCCTCAAGGTAGCTCCTCACCTCCATTATAGCATCAGCTGTCGGATTTCTCCTTGAAGCATCTCCTGTAGCTCTGTCATCAAAAAGCCTCCAAACAGCAGAGGTTTGCTGCTCCTCCTCCACTTGGCCCTGTAATGGTGGAGCTGGCTGGCTGCTGGGGGTGCATTTTGCTGCTGCTGCTGCACTAATCCTCTGAAGAGCTTCATCAACAGCTCTACGATCACTGAAGGCAAGTTTTTTAAACCTTGGATCCAATAAGGTAGTTTCTGAAAGGACAGTGTTGTACTCCATCCGCAGAAATTTGCGGTCCATGGCTGAACAAAGAGCTGCAACTAATTCCTTCACTTTCTGCACAGTTACTGTCCATTGGTTCTCGGCTGTCACCAGCTGCAGACCTTTGCAAAGCAGGAGCATTTTCGAGGCTGTGACATAGCTGAAGGAGAGAAAACAGCAACTTTTAGAATTTAGTTTTTTAAAAGTATGTGGCATATTATACGTGATGCATTATACTGTATGTGTTGTGTTTGCAATGTATAATAGTGACTGAATAGTAGTAGAGAAAACAATGCTTCAATGGTTCTAGGTACCTGTCTGCACTTATCTCCACAGTCACCTCCTGGAATGGTTGCAGGACGGCGCAGACCTCTTTCACCAGCTCCCATTCCTCTTGGCTTAATGGCTCAATAGATGCGTTGATGAGGGCCAGGGTGGAGATGATGGCATCTTTTATTTCAAGCATTCGTTTCAACATATCAAATGTTGAGTTCCACCTGGTGGCACACTCTTGTTTGGGCCTCAGTTCAGGAATCCCCATTTGGCGCTGTGTGGACTTTAGCTTCTGTGCTGCTACTGTGCTTTTGTGGAAAAACTCCACAACAGCCTTCACCTTATCCACGGTTGTTTTGATCACCTTCAGAGCATCTCTAACCACCAGGTTTAGTGTATGCGCCAGACATGGGTGATGGGTCCACTTCAAAACTTTTATGGCTTTGGTGATGTTTGCAGCATTATCACTCACACAGCACACCACTTTGTCCTCTACTTGCCACTCTTTTGCCACTCTTAGTAGCTCCACTGCCAAGTTTTCTGCAGTGTGTCTGTCGGTGAACTCGAAGCAGTCCAGAAGGCAAGATGTCATCTTGTAATCTTCAATAAAGTGGCAAGTGACAGACATGAAAGAGCAGGTTGTTCTGGAGGTCCAGCAGTCAGTTGTCAGGCAAACTGATGGAGCTTTTGTCACCCTTTCTTGCCATAATGCACGTTCTGTGTCATATAGTTTTGGGATCATTGTTTGGGAAAGTGTTTTTCTACTGGGTAGAGTGTATGTGGGATTTAGGGCTTTGACAAAGTTTTTCATTCCTTTGTCCTCCACAATGGAAAAGGGTTGAAAATCAGAAGCTACCATTTTAGCCAACTCATCATCAATACTGTGCTGTTTGGCTGGGGTCATCAGTTTAGGTAAAAGTTTAGGTAAAAACTGACTTATTTTGCTTTGAGTTGCAGTAGGAGAGGTTATACTTGCACGCATGGGGATGGCAGTAGACGTTACAGCAGCTGTTGTTCTGGTATGAGACACACCAGGATCAGTAGATGGTGAGCTGGCTTGCCCTCTCTCCTCTAACTGCACTGTAGGATGGACAGTTCTTGTATGTCTATGCAGGTTTGTGGTGGAACCTGCTCTTATAGTGACCTTCGTTTTGCAGTGAAGGCACTCTGCTTTCTTGTTCCCAATATCTTTAAACTGCAGCCAGATGCTGCTTCGCTTTCTAGTGTCACTCATAGTTAAACGACACGACAATGCAAGACGCACACACGCTCCTCAGTCCGCTCTGTCTCTCTCTTCACTTGCAGTGGAGTCAAGTGGTGTGTCTGCCCCGCCCCCTCTCTGTTTACACATCCTTAATTCTCACGTGAATGCCGCATGCTGGTCGCCATGCTGGCCAATCATAACAGACCTCTGTGAAAGTGAAACCTAAGCAGCGAATGGGCAAAAAACTGGGAGCCGGCTCTCACTCGATGCGAGCCGGCTCTTCTGATTCACTACAAAGAGCCGGCTCTCAGAGCCGATGCTTGTGCGCATGACCCATCACTAGCTTCAGGCTCTTGGCGCGTGGTAGCCACAGGACCAAAACAGCGGAGAAGTTGACCCTCATGCTTCAAGTTGTTGCGGAAATTTACCCACTATACTGTTTACTTTCTGCATCATAATGCTGAGCCTACCTTTAAGGGGTTTTATAACTAAGTTTGTTTGATATGAACGGAGTAGTTTTAGAACGTCTCATGTCGTTGGCTGGAGTTTCCAAGATTCAACATGTCAAATCTTTAGCTAAACTCTTTCGACGAGACTGATCCATTATAGCCAATCAGAGAAACGTGTGCTAACGTTCTGTGTTCAGCCAAGCAGCTAGCTAGCCAAGCAGACAATTAGCTAGCTATTTTGCTGCACATAGCTAGCCTTGCTTGCTGATACAGTATTTATCTGACAAGTCACAAAATGTACACTGTTTCTGGTGCTTGTATTTCATGACACTCGTTTGCTACAACAAGTGGCAACTTCGTTTCAAAGTTTCATCCCGTAATTGTAAAGAGGCACCGTTACTGTGGAAACGGTCTCAACTGCACTTCTCGTCTTGATCTGATTGCCCCTTCTTTAGTCAGCTGTTGTACATTCTAAAATTAGCTCGTTTTTATCTCGTCTCATGTCGGCTGTTGTATCTGAACTGGGCTTTAGCCTTTGTCTCAAATGATACCCTAGTAGTCCCTATATAAAGTTATACTTTTGATCATATGTCCTGTGTTGCTCTGGTCAAAAGTAGTGAATGATATAATAAAAAGGGTTTCATTTGAGATGAGCATTTAGACAGGTCAGTCAAGCCAACAGCTGACGAGCCATGGAGTAGCAGAGTATGTTGGTGGGGTGGTTATGTCTGACTAGTGAAAGAAGTCTGCTGGAAGCTTTCTACATACATTCCGTTATAGAGCATCCAACTGGAGTTGTTTGACCAGTGCAAGATAAAAGCCAATTGTGTGTGGGTTATCTGACTAAATGGATAGTGCACACAAATTACACATTTAACTCATCTCATGGATATCTAGAATGAGCTAAAGCTTAGGGTGTCCATAGACAACGTGGTATTGTTATGATGAGGAACATTTGTGATTTGGGTGAATTTATTTCTTTTAAATGATAAGCTTATAGTGATGATAACAGTGAAGGGTGTCTCTCTAAGAAGGTGTACCGTATGCAATCCCAACTCTGTCATGGATAATCAGTAATAATAGTGTTGTATGATGAGGGAAATCCTTCCTCGTTTCAGGGTGGGTGTGCGCGTGCGTATGTGTTTGCGTGCGTGTGTCTGTGGGGAATGGTACAGTATGGCAGGGGAGCGTAGCTCTGCAGTCTCAATCAGTAGCATGTTCAGGTAGCACTAGTACTGTAGCATCTGATAGCATCCTTGTTGTTTTACCTTCCTTGTAGAACTTGTTGCTCTTGGTCATGTCTCATTTACAGTCTTTAGTGTCGGTGAGTGTGCAAGCTGTTACTATAGTACATTCACCCCCCCCCCCCGGAGACACACACATCTCATTAGTGGAGCTACTCAGTGGATGAATGTTTTGGAGGTACTTGTAGATCTTCGGTAGCCTGTTCTTAAATATGATCTTTGTCTTCTGCGGTGAAAGCAGAACAAGCAGGAGGGGGTCATTTGAACCATACTGTAGAATTACAGTGATGTCATTCTGTGAGTAGGATGCTGCTTGTGTTCCAGATGGTTCTATTGTGTGTGCCCCGCCCAGAGGATGTCATGTTGCCCTCTAAGGGCAGCCCATAAGGTTGGATGTATCACTGTGTCAGGGGTTATCTCTTTTGAGGCAACACAAACCCATTCAACTCATTCTAAAGTATACACATCTATACACATGATATAAACATCTATAAACGTGGACATTATCAGCTCCTATACATAGCCTACCTTGTTTTATTGGGTTATTTCCAAGCACATTACTCTCCACATATACCCCCTATTTAAAAAACAAAAAGGAATTTGTGCTCTTTATTTTGCCAAGCGTATGTGTTTTTGTTGATCAGCAAAATTTGCACTCTTATAGAATGTTGGAGGTGTGTACAGTGTGAGTGTTGCTAGGTGACTGAATATTATGCTTTGTCTGTGTTGTGTTTTCAACCCACCTTAAAGGAACAGGGCTCTACTCAATATCTCTTTGTAGCCATAATCTCACCACCCCTCTTTAATCTGAAATAATGGCCTAAAATCAGTCATATAACTGAACCTGCATTTCAGATCGTGAAGATACACATAAAGTTGTTGTTTTTTGTTCTATTTTAGCAGAGGGGCTTGTTCCAGTTCAGTGTGTGAATCAGGAAGTTTGTACAAAAGATGATTGTAACTATATGATTGTCAGTAGGGCATTCTATTGAAACACATTGCTTACCTCAAGACTTGAGACAAATCTTCTCTTTCTCTACTTTGAATGTCTGTTAAGAAGGACAACGGCTTCTCACTTCATATAATGGCAGGTTGTATCTTTTCTCTTTTCATTTGTTATACACATACTCCCTCATACACAGCTTGGACGTCAAATGTCATGTATATTCCACACCTGAAACACTAGTGAACTAACACTGAAGCTGGTAGGTCTATGTAATTTATTTCAAATGACACAGGCCCACTATTGGCCCACACACACACGCTTAGATCCACATAGCTTTATGTCAGCTTGACTGCAGATCCACTCTAATGGTATTTTGAACAATCATTACTGATGTTGACTGTGTTAATGATAAGCTAATTTACTTGTGGCTTCGACGGTATCCACTTTCGTGTGTGTATTGGTGATTGTTCCCACCTTCGACCATGTCCAGAAAAAAAACACGTAATAACACAATGATATTATGATATTAGTTTCTGATTGTACAGAACATTTGTGCTGCTTCTCCAAATTTGATTTGCAGTCCTAAATCAAGGTTTTGGCTTGAATTTTGCACAAGTTGGGTCATATTTTGTTTTCAACAGTTAGACCTCCTCAGTTCAGAACCAAGAGAAAACGGGTCTTAGGCAGGATGCAAGGTACTCTGAAATGAGTGGTCTGAATCTCTGCTTTGTGGACAACAAATCACTTCCTGAATCTCCTGCGCTTTATATGAAGGTGTTCTACTGTTGCTGTTGTCGTCTTTTGTCCCTGAAAGCATTTTATGACTGTACCTTGATTGTAGAAGCCCTATTTTATAATGAGAGTTATTTCAGAAATATGTGCCGTTGTACAGTAATGTATTGTATGGAGAAACCTAAATAAATGCAATTTAAAACAGTTATTTGCTTGTTCTTTTTCTTTGTGCTGTGGTTATTATTCTTTCTATTTGTATTTATTAAGGATACCCATTAGCTGCTGCCAAGGCAGCAGATACTCTTCCTGGGGTCCAGCAATATTAAGGCTGTTATATACAATTATAATATGACATTACATTTATAACACTTTTCACAACACATTAAGTGTGCTCCCTCAGGCCACTACTTTACTGTCACATATCTACAATATAAAATCCATGTGTACGTGTGTGTAAAGTGTGTGTCTTATCATGTGTATGTGTGCCTGTGTGTGTCTTCACAGTCCCCGCTGTTCCATAAGGTGTATTTCTATCTGTTTTCTAAATCTGATTCTACTGCTTGCATCAGTACCTGATGTGGAAAAGAGTTCCATGTAGCTATGGTTCTGTGCAGTACAGTGCGCCTCCCATAGTCTGTTCTTAATTTGGGGATCGTGAAGAGACCTTTGGTGGCATGTCTTCAGGGGTATGCATGGGTGTCCGAGCTGTGTGCTAGTAGTTTAAACAGACACCTCAGTGAATTCCGCTTGTCAACACTTCTTACAAAAACAAGTAGTGATGAAGTCAATCTCTCCTCCACTTTGAGCCATGAGAGATTTACATGCATATTATTCATGTTAGCTCTCCGTGTACATTTAAGGGCCAGCCGTGCTGCCCTGTTCTGGGCCAATTGTAATTCCCTCTTTGTGGCACCTGACCACACTACTGAACAGTAGTCCAGGTGGGACAAAACTAGAGCCTATAGGACCTGCCTTCTTGATAGTGTTGTTAAAAAGGCAGAGCAGTGATTTATTATGGACAGACTTTTCCCCATCTTAGCTACTGTTGTAGCAACATGTTTTGACCATGACAGTTTACAATCCAGGATTACTCCAAGCAGTTTAGTCACCTCAACTTGCTCAATTTCCACATTATTTATTACAAGATTTAGTTGAGGTTTAGGGTTTAGTGAAGGATTTGTCCCAAATACAATGCTTTTAGTTTTAGAAATATTTAGGACTAATCTATTCCTTGCCACCCATTCTGAAACTAACTGCAGCTCTTTCTTAAGTGTTGCAGTGATTTCACTCGCTGTTGTAGCTGACGTGTATAGTGTTGAGTCATCCACATACATAGACACACTGGCTTTACTCAAAGCCAGTGGCATGTCGTTAGTAAAGATGGAAAAAAGTAAGGTGCCTAGACAGCTGCCCTGGGGAATTCCTGATTCTACCTTGATTATGTTGGAGAGGCTTCCATTAAAGAACACCCTCTGTGTTCTGTTAGACAGGTAATTCTTTATCCACAATATAGCAGGGGGTGTAAAGCCATAACAAGTTTTTCCATCAGCAGACTATGATCGATAATGTCAAAAGCCGCACTGAAGTCTAACAAAACAGCTCCCACAATCTTTTTATCAACAATTAATCTCAGCCAATCATCAGTCATTTGTGTAAGTGCTGTGCTTGTTGAATGTCCTTCTCAATAAGGGTGCTGAAAGTCTGTTGTCAATTTGTTTACAGTAAAATAGCATTGTATCTGGTCAAACACAATTTTTTTCAAAAGTTTACTAAGGGTTGGTCGGCTATTTGAGCCAGTAAAGGGGGCTTTACTATTCTTGGGTAGCGGAATTACTTTTGCTTCCCTCCAGGCCTGAGGGCACACACTTTCTATTCCTTGCCACCCATTCTGAAACTACCATCCAATTTGTCAGACCCCGGTGGCTTGTCATTGTTGATAGACAACAATCATTTTTTCCCCTCTTCCACACTCACTTTACAGAATTCAAAGTTACAATGCTTGTCTTTCATAATTTGATCAGTTATACTTGGATGTGTAGTGTCAGCGTTTGTTGCTGCCATGTCATACCTACATTTTCTAATCTTGCCAATGAAAAAATCATTAAAGTAATTGGCAATATCAGTGGGTGTTGTGATGAATGAGTGTATTTGACTTTTTGCCCAAAATTTAATTTAAGGTGCTCCAAAGCTTTTTACTATCATTCTTTATATAATTTATCTTTGTTTCATAGTATAGTTTCTTCTTCTTTTTATTCAGTTGAGTCACATGATTTCTCAATTTGCAGTACATTTGCCAATCGGTTGTGCAGCCAGACTTATTTGCCATTCCTTTTGCCTCATCCCTCTCAACCATATAATTTTTACATTCCTCATCAATCCACAGAGATTTAACAGCTGTTACAGTCATTTTCTTAATGGGTGCATGCTTATTAGTAACTGGAATAAGCAATTTCATAAATGTGTCAAGTGCAGCGTCTGGTTGCTCCTCATTACACACCACAGACCAACAAATATTATTTACATCAACAACATAGGTATCACTACGAAACTTATTGTATGGCCTCCTATACTACTAGGGTTGCTGGAGTCTTTGACAATTTTTAGGGCCTTCCTCTGACACCGCCTGGTATAGAGGTCCTGGATGGCAGGAAGCTTGGCCCCAGTGATGTACTGGGCCGTACGCACTACCCTCTGTAGTGCCTTGTGGTCAGAGGCCGAGCAGTTGCCATACCAGGCATTGATGCAACCAGTCAGGATGCTCTCGATGTATAACTTTTTGAGGATCTGAGGACCCATGCCAAATCTTTTCAGTCTCCTGAGGGGGAATAGGCTTTGCCGTGTCCTCTTTTTTATTTTTATTTCACCTTTATTTAACCAGGTAAGCCAGTTGAGAACAAGTTCTCATTTACAACTGCGACCTGGCCAAGATAAAGCAAAGCAGTGCGATAAAAACAACAACAACACAGAGTTACATATGGAATAAACAAAACGTACATTCAATAACACAATAGAAAATCTATATACAGTGTGTGCAAATGTAGTAAGTTATGGAGGTAAGGCAATAAATAGGCCATAGTGGAAAATAATTACAATTTAGTATTAACACTGGAGTGATAGATGTGCAGAAGATGATGTGCAAATAGAGGTACTGGGGTGCAAATGAGCAAAATAAATAACAATGTAAATAACAATATAGGGATGAGGTAGTTGGGTGGGCTAATTACAGATGGGCTGTGTACAGGTGCAGTGATCGGTAAGCTGCTCTGACAACTGATGCTTAAAGTTAGTGAGGGAGATAAGTGTCTCCAGCGTCAGAGATTTTTGCAGTTCGTTCCAGTCATTTGCAGCAGAGAACTGGAAGGAATGGCGGCCAAAGGAGGTGTTGGCTTTGGGGATGACCAGTGAGATATACCTGCTGGAACGCATACTACGGGTGGGTGTTGCTATGGTGACCAATGAGCTAGTAGCAACACCCAATGGGCAAGTTGCAGCGGAGGGTGCAGAGCTGGTGGCTGGAGTAGGGGTAGCCAGGTGGAAAGCATGGCCAGCCATAGCAAAATGCTTATTGATTTATCGGCGGTGACAATGTTTCCTAGCCTCAGTGCAGTGGGTAGCTGAGAGGAGGTGCTCTTATTCTCCATGGACTTTACAGTGTCCCAAAACTTTTTGGAGTTAGTGCTACAGGATGCAAATTTCTGTTTGAAAAAGCTAGCCTTTGCTTTCCTAACTGCTTGTGTATATTGGTTCCTGACTTCCCTGAAAAGTTGCATATCGCGGGGGCTGTTCGATGCTAATGCAGTACACCACAGGATGTTTTTGTGCTGGTCAAGGGCAGTAAAGTCTGGGGTGAACCAGGGGCTATATCTGTTCTTAGTTCTGAATTTTTTGAATGGGGCATGCTTATTTAAGATGGAGAGGAAAGCACTTTTGAAGAACATCCAGGCATCCTCTACTGACGGAATGAGGTCTGCTCGCTGAAGTGTTTTAGGGAGCGTTTGACAGTGATGAGGGGTGGTCGTTTGACCGCGGACCCATTACGGACGCAGGCAATGAGGCAGTGATCGCTGAGATCCTGGTTGAAGACAGCGGAGGTGTATTTAGAGGGTCAATTAGTCAGGATGATATCTATGAGGGTGCCCATGTTTACGGATTTAGGGTTGTACCTGGTAGGTTCCTTGATGATTTGTGTGAGATTGAGGGCATCTAGTTTAGATTGTAGGATGGCCGGGGTGTTAAGCATATCCCAGTTTAGGTCACCAAGCAGTACGAACTCTGAGGATAGATGGGGGGCAAGCAATTCACATATGGTGTCCAGGGCACAACTTGGGGCTGAAGGGGGTCTGTAGCAAGCGGCAACAGTGAGAGACTTATTTCTGGAAAGGTGGATTTTTAGAAGTAGAAGCTCAAACTGTTTGGGCACAGACCTGGATAGTATGATAGAGCTCTGCAGGCTATCTCTACAGTAGATTGCAACTCCGCCCCCTTTGGCAGTTCTATCTAGACGGAAAATGTTGTAGTTCGGAATGGACATTTCTGAATTTTTGGTGGCCTTCCTAAGCCAAGATACAGACACTGCTAGATCATCAGGGTTGGCAGAGTGTGCTAACGCAGTGAATAACTCAAACTTGGGGAGGAGACTTCTGATGTTAACATGCAAGAAACCAAGGCTTTTACGGTTACAGAAGTCAACAAATGATAGCGCCTGGGGGGTAGGAGTGATACTGGAGGCTACAGGGCCTGGGTTAACCTCTACATCACCAGAGGAACAGAGGAGGAATATAATAAGGATACGGCTAAAGGCTTTAAGAACTGGTCTTCTAGTGCGTAGAACTGATTCAGGGCATTATGTACAGACAAGGATATGGAAGGATATGAGTACAGTGGAGGTACACCTAAGCATTGGGTAACTATGAAAGAGATAGCATCACTGGAGGTACCGATTGAGCCGGTCTCCACGTGTATGGGGGGTGGGACAAAGGAGCTCTCTGAGGCTGGTTGAGCTGAACTTAGGGCTCTACAGTGAAATTGTATAATAAGAACTAACTCAAACAGCAAATGGCTAGGCATATTGACATGGGAGAGAGCCATAACGCAATCACAGGTGTTATTCGAGAGGGCTAAGACAACAACTGGTAATGGCGACGAAAGTTTGGGCTGAGGCTAAACAGATAAACAGGATGGGGTACTGTGTAAAGGAACAGTACAGCAGGCATTAGCTGTGTAGCTGAGTGATCATAAGGTCCAGTGAACAGCACTAAGTAAGTCCGGGAGTAGATCGTAGGCTGCTAAATCACAGGCGAGCAGGAGGCACGGCTGTTGATTGCGCGTGTTAGCGGTCCGGGGCTAGCAGATGGATCTTCATGGTCGTTGCAACGGGAAGCCTGTTGAAACCACATCAGACGATTACGTTGGCAGACCAGTCGTGATGGATCGGTGGGGCTCCGTGTCAACACTAGGAGGTCCCGTCCGGTTGACAGAGAGGTAGATAGCCGGGAGATGGGCCTGGCTCGAGGCTAGCTCAAGGCTAACTGGGGCTAGCTTCGGACAGTGGTGATTAGCCAACAACAACAACAACAGCCACTCGGTTGCAGCTAGCTAGTTGCGATGATCCGGTGATAAGGTCCAGTGATTCCGGCAGAAAATCCGATATGCTCTGGCTCGATAGCGCGATGTGCAGACTGTGCAGACTGGCCGATAATTGTCCAGGCTAGAGCTGGCTGGTAGGTAGTGCAGGCCACACACAATGGTGAAGACCGCTAACGGTGGCTAATAGCAAGTAGCTAGTTAGCTGGCTAGCTGGCTAGTTTCAGCCAGAGGTTCTGGATAAAAATAAATAATAGAATCCGTTCCACATTGGGTGAGGCGGGTTGCAGGAAAGTATATTTAGTTAACGGATGGAAAGTGAGATTGAGAAATATATACGAAAATATATACGAAAAAGACACACACAAAAAAAACTGTCTATTTACATGAGGACACTATAGAAAACACGAACGCACTGCTACGCCATCTTGGTGTTTTTGGACCACGATAGTTTGTTGGTGATGTGGACACCAAGGAACTTGAAGCTCTCAACCTGCACCACTACAGCCCCGTTGTTGAGAATGGGGGTGTGCTCGGTCCTCTTCTTTTTCCTGTAGTCCACAATAATCTCCTTTGTCTTGATCACGTTGAGGGAGAGGTTGTTATCCTGGCACCACACGGCCAGGTCTCTGACTTCCTCCCTATAGGCTTTCTCATTGTTGTCGGTGATCAGGTCTACCACTGTTGTGTTGTCGGCAAACTTAATGATGGTGTTGGAATCGTGCCTGGCCATGCAGTCATGGGTGAACAGGGAGTACAGGAGGGGACTGAGCACGCACCTCTGAGGGGCCCCCATGTTGAGGATCAGCGTGGCAGATGTGTTGTTACCTACCCTTACCACCTGGGGGCTGCCCGTCAGGAAGTCCAGGATCCAGTTGCAGAGGGAGGTCTTTAGTCCCAGGGTCCTTAGCTTAGTGATGAGCTTTGAGGGCACAATGGTGTTGAACGCTGAGCTGTAGTCAATGAATAGCATTCTCACGTAGGTGTTCCTTTTGTCCAGGTGGGCAAAGGGCAGTGTGGAGAGCAATAGAGATTGCATCATCTGTGGATCTGTTGGGGCGGTATGCAAATTGGAGTGGGTCTAGGCTTTCTGGGATAATGGTGTTGATGTGAGCCATGACCAGCCTTTCAAAGCACTTCATGGCTACAGACCTAAGTGCTACGGGTCGGTAGTCATTTAGGCAGGTTACCTTAGTGTTCTTGGGCACAGGGACTATGGTGGTCTGCTTGAAACATGTTGGTATTACAGACTCAGTCAGGGACAGGTTGAAAATGTCAGTGAAGACACTTGCCAGTTGGTCAGTGCATGCTCAGAGTACACGTCCTGTTAATTCGTCTGGCACTGCGGCCTTGTGAATGTTGACCTGTTTAAAGGTCTTACTCACATCGGCTATGGAGAGTGTGATCACACAGTCGTCCGAAACAGCTGATGCTCTCATGCATGCTTCAGTGTTGCTTGCCTCGAAGCGAAGCTCGTCTGGTAGGCTCGTGTCACTGGGCAGCTCGCGGCTGTTCTTCCCTTTGTAGTCTGTAATAGTTTGCAAGCCCTGCCACGTGACGAGCGTCAGAGCCGGTGTAGTACGATTCAATCTTAGTCCTGTACAGTGCCTTGCAAAAGTATTCATCCCCCTTGGTGTTTTTTCCTATTTTGTTGCATTACAACCTGTAATTTAAATTGATTTTTATTTGGATTTCATGTCATGGACATACACAAAATAGTCCAAATTGGTGAAGTGAAATGAAAAAATAACTTGTTTCAAAAAATTCTAACAAATAAATAACGGAAAAGTGGTGGTGCATATGTATTCACCCCCTTTGCTATGAAGCCCCTAAATAAGATCTAGTGCAGCCAATTACCTTCAGAAGTCACAGAATTAGTTAAATAAAGTCCACCTGTGTGCAATCTAAGTGTCACATGATCTGTCACATGATCTCAGTATATATACACCTGTTCTGAAAGGCCCCAGAGTCTGCAACACCACTAAGCAAGGGGCACCACCAAGCAAGCACCCACCAAATCTCACGGACCAAGCAAGGAGGGCATTAATCAGAGGCAACAAAGAGACCAAAGATAACCCTGAAGGAGCTGCAAAGCTCCACAGCAGAAATGGGAGTATCTGTCCATAGGACCACTTAAAGCCGTACACTCCACAGAGTTGGGCTTTACGGAAGAGTGGCCAGAAAAAAGCCATTGCTTAAAGAAAAAATTAAGCAAACACGTTTGGTGTTCGCCAAAAGGCATGTGGGAGACTCCCCAAACATATGGAAGCAGGTACACTGGTCAGATGAGACTAAAATTGAGCTTTTTGGCCATCAAGGAAAACGCTATGTCTGGCGCAAACCCAACACCTCTAATCACCCCGAGAACACCATCCCAACAGTGAAGCATGGTATTGGCAGCATCATGCTGTGGGGATGTTTTTCATCTGCAGGGACTGGGAAACTGGTCAGAATTGAAGGAATGATGGATGGCGCTAAATACAAGGAAATTATTGAGGGAAACCTGTTTCAGTCTTCCAGAGATTTGAGACTGGGATGGAGGTTCACCTTCCAGCAGGACAATGACCCTAAGCATACTGCTAAAGCAACACTTGAGTGGTTTAAGGGGAAACATTTAAATGTCTTGGAATGGCCTAGTCAAAGCCCAGACCTCAATCCAATTGAGAATCTGTGGTATGACTTAAAGATTGCTGTACACCAGCGGAACCCATCTAACTTGAAGGAGCTGGAGCAGTTTTGCCTTGAAGAATGGGCAAAAATCCCAGTGGCTAGATGTGCCAAGCTTGTATAAATATACCCCAAGAGACTTGCAGCTGTAATTGCTGCAAAAGGTGGCTCAACAAAGTATTGACTTTGGGGGGGTTAATAGTTATGCAAGCTCAAGTTTTCTGTTTTTTTGTCTTATTTCTTGTTTGTTTCAAAATAAAAAATATTTTATATCTTCAAAGTGGTAGGCATGTTGTGTAAATCAAATGATACAAACCCTCAAAAAAAGTATTTTAATTCCAGGTTGTAAGGCAACAAAATAGGAAAAATGCCAAGGTAGTGAATACTTTCGCAAGCCACTGTATTGACGCTTTGCCTGTTTGATGGTTCGTCGGAGGGCATAGCGGGATTTCTTATACGCATCCAGTTTAGAGTCCCGCTGCTTGAAAGCGGCAGCTCTACCCTTTAGCTCAGTGCGGATGTTGCCTGTAATCCATGGCTTCTGGTTGGGGTATGTACGTACGGTCACAGTTGGGACGACGTTATCGATGCACTTATTGATGAAGCAAGTGACTGATGTGGTGTACTCCTCAATGCCATCGGAAGAATCCCGGAACATATCCATGTTATTTATGTTAGTGCAGGGTGAGCTGCACACAGTTGACTTCCTACTAGGGCACACCGCCTCAGTGCTAACAGTATAACTCTGGTTCATAGGCACATAATTACTGCATACAATAGCTGTAGGATCAGCAGAGGCATTCAGGGCAGTTAGAGGGACATAAATTAGGTTACTTACATTGTGTCTTCCAACGCCCCTGGGATATTGTACATTTGCTGAAGCATTATGACAACTCAGCGAGACAATGGTAGGGATTAACTGAGTTGGGCTTGGGTCATTGATAAGTCAGTCTCAACGCAGCCTTATAATGCTGTGAAAGGATCCAGGAACCCAAATGATTTGGGTGGAGCAGCTTATTGATATCTTGTACTCGTGCTCCTGGATAGCACAACGTTTTTGCTCCAGAGACTGAGGCATTTCTCACCGTTGAACTGCCCAATACAACGGATGGAGAAATCCGCCCATTCCTACCTCTCACAATTTGTGGAACCTTTCACGGGCCCACGAGAAGCAGGATGGTATACACCCGCAGCTCCCGGCGATAGGTCCAGACCTACCACAGTAGGCAGTGCCCCGTCAGATCCAGAGAGAGGGAAAGGAGCCGAACTCGATGACGAAGCCGCTGCTGGAGTCAGCGTAGTTGGAGTCAGCACAGCCGTCGCAGACACAAGCAGTGCCAGCGATTTGAAGGCGCAAGTAGATCAGGCACCAGGGCAGCGAAGCTATTCCTCATGTCAATCTGCTCCGGACATCTCGCAGACACTCCAGTCTGCTTAGCAGCATACCGCTGCCTTCGGTTTCCACGACTTGTGACATGGGACCAGCGCAAATTCGAACAATCCTCCTGCTGTTCTCCGTCTACTCCACTACAAGATGGAGGAGGAGAAGCAGATGGAGACGACTTCCTTGGTAGCCAAGTTCCAGGTAGCACAGGCCATTCGGATAGGGACAGCTGACAAGGCGGGGATACATCCATCAAGCCCGAGCGGTGTTCAGCCACAGGAGTTGAGAACGTTTTTCCCATAAGTTCGTGCATAATTAAAATGTGCTTGCTAAGGATAGCCACGTCATTCCTGTAATCCTCTGCAAGCAAACAATTGCCGCATTGGAACTCCGGATTATCAATATTGTCCTGGACAAGAGCATATTAAACACAGCTTCTACAGCGCTGGAAACGTTTGTTAGCTATTCCAGGCGAAGCGGGCACGATTGCAATCTAGCTAGCTGGCTAGTTGGTAGCAGGTTTTGACACAAACACAATGATGTATAGTAGGTGACAAGCATCTCAGTCCTTGAGGGAAAGCACACTGTCATTGACTGTGCACAGTATGACCTTTTCCAGGGATATTTTTTAGAAACACTCTAAACTGTCCCCCAGTTGTGTCGAGATTCTGATTGCCTATTCAGGCAAAAAGGTGATTGTTAGAGGGGATGGGGTTTCTTTCTTGTAATTTTGTAGCTTCACCACTTAAGGGCGCCCTTTGACAGGGAAGTGTAGGCTTGTTCCAGGCTCAACTCAACTCTGTTAAATTGAAACATCTTCTCCACACTGGAACAGTGTAGTTCCTAAATTGACCCCAACCCTGCACTTTTTGTACAGTGGAAAGTTGAGACATTTAGTAATGGCCGATGGCGTGTATATTTCCACCCCACATCCGTAACTCATGCATAGCTGATCTGTCCTGTCTCTCTGGCTGTCACACTTACTGTAGATACTCAACTTATCTCCTAAACTGACTGCATTTAAATGGTTTGACCCTGATCCTGATTACTACACATAGCACTGTTGTCATATGTGACCGACCGCCTCGATTCGGTCTTATGTAGCAAAATTTGAAATTGTGTTTTTTTACATTGGATAAAAGTAGAGACTCAGAGCTAGAAAATGGTATATCATACACTGCAGTTAAGGAACAATGGGAAAGTAATTCTGCTTTGAAAGTAACCCCACTTTTGAGAAAATGGCCCTTGAATGTTTTGGTACACCTACTGGAGTACTCTTCTTTGTCTACACCCATTCAGCATCATTCACAGCATCATGCCTTAGCCCCACCCATCTCTTTAAGGATTCACATGTGAGGCCATGTGGGAAACACATGCTATATCAAATAAAATCTAAGTTTATTTGTCACATGCACAGGATACAGAAGGTGTAAACGGTACAGTGAAGTGGTTACTTGCATAGTAGCAATATCAAAAACAGAAAGTGTCCAGATAAAAATATTTTATAAATATTTTATCATTATTAGATGATGCTTACCCGACACACTTGTCTAAATGGATGGGTCATGTGAAAGAAATGCTATAACCACCCCTCCCCCAGCCACATCTAGCTAAGTGGATGGGTCACTATTGTCTAGACATGTACACATGTTCATGAAATACATTAGATGGCCGTAATCACCCCCAGACACATCTGGCTAATTTGATGGGTCATGTAATAATCCGGCCGAAGTGGAGTCTTTTGTTTAGACATGTAGCTAGCTAGGTTGCTAGCTAAACAATGAACCGGCATAATCCCAACTCATTCTACTACCAATACAAACATTGTCATAGCTGTAGTATGAATCTGCAGGTAGCTAAAGCTAACAAACTAGGTTCAATGTTAGCTTGCTAACATTAGGCTATAACTAGCAATGCAAATTGATTTCTGATTCAAATAATATTACTACACAGATCATACCCATAACTTTAGCTAGCCAGCAAGCTAACGTTTGCTAGCTCACTGACAGTACACTTTAACTTGCAATAAAAACGACTTTCTGACAAAATTAGAAACTTCTATCTGAAAATGTAGCTAGACTCTTACCCATATACATGGATGAATACTTCACGGCAGACTGGAACCATTTAACTCAGTTTTGTTTGTAGCTACATCTTGTTTGGCCAGCGTTGTGTCAAGTCACTCCGGTTCACACTGACTGTGGCGTGTGCAGAAAGTAGCCTATCACTTTTTCCAACTGATTTGTTGATAGCGCCTGCTAAATTCAGGGCATCAATGTTGTTGAGAACATTGGCTAATGTTATATCTTTCAAAAACGGTGCGGTAGAAAGGACTGTCAACACATACTGAACAGCTCACATTATAGACAGAAGCATGCTACATGGCAGACCAATCCAAACTCATCTCCCGGCATTTCCAGCCCCATCGATTATCTCAGCCAATCATGGTTAGCGGGAAGGTTCCTGTCTTTTTCTGTGGCTAAACCAACTAGGCTCGTAATTTTATTTATTTATTCATATTTATGGATGGAATACAAGTTTGTTATTAAGGCACATGAAAGTTCACATCACATGTTCCAGAAGGCATTTCTGCCAAAAAACGCATTTTGATAAAAAAATTATGTTTACGTTCAAATGAAGTAGTGACGTGCGACTTACGCCTAGTTTCCTGAAACGGTTCACATATTACTTTCCCCCCCATTATCCCTTCATGTGATTGATGGCTTCTATGTTTGCTGCCTGTGGGTTATCCAAAGTGTGATGATGAAATGGGTCGATGTCTCCTCCAGGTCTGTATATTTTAGCCAAATCAACAAAAGTGTCTGGAGCGTTTGAGTTTCACCCTCTGGAAGGGAGGCCGGGTTCTCTCATTCACTTCAGACTCACAACTGCAAATGAGCTCCTGCATGGCTAAATATGGACAGTGTATTAATACCAGGGCCCAGTTTTTCAAAAGTCATATATCCAGATTTCGCCTATCGGATAGGATTAAATGCAAAGAAATATAATGGATAGAATGGACTAATTATTGACTTGAATGGGAACTCTTGTTCTATTCATTCTATTTCTATGCATTTAATCCCGTCCGATAGGCCGAATCCGGATTGATAACTTTTGAAAAACGGGGCCCTGAGGATTGCTAGTTCTCTACTATTACCCGTTTGTCTCAGTTGGTAGAGCATGGCGCTTGCAATGCCAGGGTTGTGGGTTCCATTACCATGGGGGACCAGTACAAAAATATATGCACTTACTACTGCTGTAAATCGCTCTGGATAAGAGAGTCTGCGATATCAGGGGTTCCTAAATGTTTTCATTCAGGCCCCCCTTCCAGCATTGGGGAACATCTCTGCACATGCTAGAGCTGACCCCAAATAGTCGATTGTTTGGTCTTTAGGCTGTTGGTCGACCGAGATTGTTTTAGTCGAGTAGTAACAAATACATATATATTTGCGCCCTTCTCAGTGAACTAATCCATTGTGGAGGCCTAGACTAAAAGCCAATTTTTGCTTGATCCGAAAATGTGGTTGGAGGCTCCATATGGAGGGTGTGATGCAATTGCGGAGCCTCCAGAGGCATTTAGAGGCCAAATCGAGCTCTGTATTGCATCGCCATGCGCCTCCCAAATGTTGTAATGATGCGAAGGGCTCTGTATAGCTCCGCATTGACATGATTGGTTGAAGGTAGGTAGAGGCGGTAGAGACGGTAAATCCTGTATAAACACAAACTCACTTCCTTGACAACAGCTCTGCACTGCTCAGTGAAGTGCAAGAAGTATGAATGCCCTGACTTCTGCTGAGGCCATATCACCGTAAATGCTGCATGGCCAATGCAGACGTCAGATTGACCATGCACCTAGATGCAGAATGCACTTCTCTCTGCAGAATGCGCTCTCTCCTGCCAATTTGTGCACATTCATTGTTTCATAACTTCATTGTGTGAATTGTTTGCATTTGATTGTTAGTGTATATCAATTCCCCATTACATATTTCACCAGTAGTACATTTACCATTAATTCCTATAATTTCTAATCTACAATGTTTGTTACTTTGGTCACTGTAATTATTTTAATGCATTCAATATTATTCCAGTCTTCCCCTTTTCATTGTCTGAGTGGACACATTGTTTGCAGAGTGCACAACCTATGCTACACTTGTGAGAAACAAGTTTTGGTTTATTTCATTCCATTTATGAGTTTTGTCAATTTAGTCATTGTCTTTTGTTTGGAGTGCTCCTGTCAATGTTGAGTAAGGACGTGCACGCATAGAAGTAGGCCTATAGGCTACCTAAAGTTTTTTATCCAGCTCTCTCCCTTTCGATAACCACTCAGCATGAAAGCGAAAAATGTCATGCTCTGATCCAGTAGAAACATCATAAAATAGGCCTACCTGATTACTTATCAGTGCTTGACTTGGACTGAAATAGGTTCCGGTACTCATTTTGGGTGCTGGTACTGTATATATTTACAGTTGATGTCGGAAGTTTACATACACTTAGGTTGGAGTCATTAAAACTAGTTGTTCAACCACTCCATACATTTCTTGTTAACAAACTATCGTTTTGGCAAGTTGTACTTTGTGCATGACACAAGTAATTTTTCCAACAATTGTTTACAGACAGATTATTTCACTCATAATTCAATGTATCACAATTCCAGTGGGTCAGAAGTTTACATACACTAAGTTGACTGTGCCTTCAAACAGCTTGGAAAATTCCAGAAAATGATGTCATGGCTTTAGAAGCTTCTGATAGGCTAATTGACATCATTTGAGTCAATTGGAGGTGTACCTGTGGATGTATTTCAAGGCCTACCTTCAAACTCAGTGCATCTTTGCTTGACATCATGGGAAAATCAAAAGAAATCAGCCAAGTCCTCAGAAAAAAAATTGTAGACCTCCACAAGTCTGGTTCATCCTTGGGAGCAATTTCAAAATGCCTGAAGGTACCACGTTCATCTGTACAAACAATAGTACGCAAGTATAAACACCATGGGACCACGCAGCCGTCATACCGCTCAGGAAGGAGACGCGTTCTGTCTCCTAGAGATTAACGTACTTTGGTGCGAAAAGTGCAAATCAATCCCAGAACAACAGCAAAGGACCTTGTGAAGATGCTGGAGGAAACAGGAACAAAGTATCTATAGCCACAGTAAAACAAGTCCTATATCGACATAACCTGAAAGGCCGCTCAGCAAGGAAGAAGCCACTGCTCCAAAACCACCATAAAAAAGCCAGACTACGGTTTGCAACTGCACATGGGGACAAAGATCTTACTTTTTGGAGAAATGTCCTCTGGTCTGATGAAACAAAAATATAACTGTTTGGCCATAATGACCATCATTATGTTTGGAGGAAAAAGGGGGCAGCTTGCAAGCCGAAGAACACCATCCCAACCGTGAAGCACGGTGGTGGCAGCATCTTGCTGTGGGGGTACTTTGCTGCAGGAGGGACTGGTGCACTTCACAAAATAGATGGCATCATGAGGAAGGAAAATGATGTAGATATATTGAAGCAACATCTCAAGACATCAGTCAGGAAGTTAAAGCTTGGTCGCAAATTGGTCTTCCAAATGGACAATGACCCCAAGCATACTTCCAAAGGGTTGGCAAAATGGCTTAAGGACAACAAAGTCAAGATATTGGAGTGGCCATCACAAAGCCCTGACCTCAATCCTATAGAAAATGTGTGGGCAGAACTGAAAAAGCGTGTGCGAGCAAGGAGGCCTACAGACTTGACTCAGTTACACCAGCTCTGTCAGGAGGAATGGGCCAAAATTCACCCAACTTATTGTGGGAAGCTTGTGGAAGGCTACCCAAAACATTTGACCCAAGTTAAACAATTTAAAGGCAATGCTACCAAATACTAATTGAGTGTATGTAAACTTCTGACCCACTGGGAATGTCATGAAATAAATAAATCATTCTCTCTACTATTATTCTGACATTTCACATTCTTAAAATAAAGTGGTGATCCTAACTGACCTAAGACAGGGAATCTTTACTAGGATTAAATGTCAGGAATTGTGAAAAACGTAGTTTAAATGTATTTGGCTAAGGTGTATGTAAACTTCCGACTTCAACTGTAGGTGCAGGAGCTCCACAATACCTTTGAGCTAAAATTCTATAAGAGAAACAGGAGCTCAAGCAGTAGAACATTTGAGGTGCCGGTACTCAGCTCCGGTGAGCTCCTGCCCAGGTCAAGCACTGCTTCTTATCCCTTGCGCAAATAGCCTACAGCTGTGTCTGTCCCGAGCTCATTGGCAGGGAAACTCTGTGGGCCCCGAATATTTTATATAATGTTGCAAGTTCGCTAGCTCAAGCTTCGGGGCCGGACTCAACTTAATAGTTGAAACAATGTTTCTAGTTCGTTGCAGCCAGGCCATGTGTAGCCAATGATTATTTATACGATATTTATTTTTATCAGGATATTTTCTACCTGCAGGCTGCAATGTTTTTATTTGTTGGCTTTATGTAGGCTATTTTTACATAGTTGGCAATAGAAGTTACTTTTTAGGTTTGTATCATTTTCATTTAGATTTAGATAGAATTTTGATTAACCACATGACAATGATTTTGAGATATGAAGACGTTATTATAAAATGTGCATATGAAAACCATAACTGGCATGCAGATCGGTAGAAATGGTAAGATAAATTGGCATTCAACATGAGAAATGTTGCCGACTCCTCGTGCAGCCTATTACCGGCAACTTCAGAAGAGTAATGGCAGAATCTGCGAAATCCAGCAGGAGCGGGAGGAGAATAGTTGGGTCAGGTTAAGTTTTTTTCCTTCTGGTTATCTAGATATCTGGCGCCCTCATGAGGCATTTGTCTTATTTCATATAACCGTAAGCTTTAAGCATCAGACAAGCTCAGTGCATATAGTTGATTTTATTAAAACACATAGGGTGTGTCTATATATGGAAAAATACTAGTTACAATTTTTCGACCAATCGAAAGAACCGACGACTTTCGGTCAACCAAGATTTGTTTTTGTCTGGGGACAGCCCTAGCACATGCGCCATATCTAAACAGGACCCTGTCTTTCAAAGATAATTCGTAAAAATCCAAATAACTTCACAGATCTTCATTGTAAAGGGTTTAAACACTGTTTCCCATGCTTGTTCAATTAACCATAAACAATTAATGAACATGCACCTGTGGAACGGTCGTTAAGACATTAATAGCTTACAGACGGTAGGCAATTAAGGTCACAGTTATGAAAACTTAGGACACTAAAGAGGCCTTTCTACTGACTCTGGAAAAAAAACACAGGTAAGCCAGTTGAAAACAAGTTCTCATTTACAACTGTGACCTGGCCAAGATAAAGCAAAGCAGTGCAATAAAAACAACAACACAGAGTTACTTATGAGGTAAAACAAAACATAAAGTCAAAAATACAACAAATATATAAAATAATACAAATATATATACAGTGTGTGCAAATGTAGCAAGTTATGGAGGTAAGGCAATAAATAGGCCATAGTGCAAAATAATTACAATTAGAATTAACACTGGAATGATAGATGTGCAAGAGATGATGTGCAAATAGAGATACTGGGGTGCAAATGAGCAAAATAAATAACAATATGGGGATGAGGTAGTGGGGTGGGCTAATTTCAGATGGGCTGTGTACAGGTGCAGTGATCGGTAAGCTGCTCTGACAACTGATGCTTAAAGTTAGTGAGGGAGATAAGAGTCTCCAGCTTCAGAGATTTTTGCAATTCGTTCCAGTCATTGGCAGCAGAGAACTGGAAGGAATGGCGGCCAAAGGAGGTGTTGGCTTTGGGGATGACCAGTGAGATATACCTGCTGGAGCGCATACTACGGGTGGGTGTTGCTATGGTGACCAATGAGGTAAGATAAGGCGGGGATTTGCCTAGCAGTGATTTATAGATGGCCTGGAGCCAGTGGGTTTGGCGACGAATATGTAGTGAGGACCAGCCAACAAGAGCCTACAGGTCACAGTGGTTGGTAGTACAGTGGGGGGAAAAAGTATTTAGTCAGCCACCAATTGTGCAAGTTCTCCCACTTAAAAAGATGAGAGAGGCCTGTAATTTTCATCATAGGTACACATCAACTATGACAGACAAATTGAGAAAAAAAAATCCAGAAAATCACATTGTAGGATTTTTAATGAATTTATTTGCAAATTATGGTGGAAAATAAGTATTTGGTCACCTACAAACAAGCAAGATTTTTGGCTCTCACAGACCTGTAACTTCTTCTTTAAGAGGCTCCTCTGTCCTCCACTCGTTACCTGTATTAATTGCACCTGTTTGAACTTGTTATCAGTATAAAAGACACCTGTCCACATCCTCAAACAGTCACACTCCAAACTCCACTATGGCCAAGACCAAAGAGCTGTCAAAGGACACCAGAAACAAAATTGTAGACCTGCACCAGGCTGGGAAGACTGAATCTGCAATAGACAAGCAGCTTGGTTTGAAGAAATCAACTGTGGGAGCAATTATTAGGAAATGGAAGACATACAAGACCACTGATAATCTCCCTCGATCTGGGGCTCCACGCAAGATCTCACCCCGTGGGGTCAAAATGATCACATGAACGGTGAGCAAAAATCCCAGAACCACACGGGGGGACCTAGTGAATGACCTGCAGAGAGCTGGGACCAAAGTAACAAAGCCTACCATCAGTAACACACTACGCCGCCAGGGACTCAAATCCTGCAGTGCCAGACGTGTCCCCCTGCTTAAGCCAGTACATGTCCAGGCCCGTCTGAAGTTTGCTAGAGTGCATTTGGATGATCCAGAAGAGGATTGGGAGAATGTCATATTGTCAGATGAAACCAAAATAGAACTTTTTGGTCAAAACTCAACTCGTCGTGTTTGTAGGACAAAGAATGCTGAGTTGCATCCAAAGAACACCATACCTACTGTGAAGCATGGGGGTGGAAACATCATGCTTTGGGGCTGTTTTTCTGCAAAGGGACCAGGACGACTGATCCGTGTAAAGGAAAGAATGAATGGGGCCATGTATCGTGAGATTTTGAGTGAAAACCTCCTTCCATCAGCAAGGGCATTGAAGATGAAACTTGGCTGGGTCTTTCAGCATGACAATGATACCAAACACACCGCCCGGGCAACGAAGGAGTGGCTTCGTAAGAAGCATTTCAAGGTCCTGGAGTGGCCTAGCCAGTCTCCAGATCTCAACCCCATAGAAAATCTTTGGAGGGAGTTGAAAGTCCGTGTTGCCCAGCGACAGCCCCAAAACATCACTGCTCTAGAGGAGATCTGCATGGAGAAATGGGCCAAAATACCAGCAACAGTGTGTGAAAACCTTGTGAAGACTTACAGAAAACGTTTGACCTGTGTCATTGCCAACAAAGGGTATATAACAAAGTATTGAGAAACTTTTGTTATTGACCAAATACTTATTTTCCACCATAATTTGCAAATAAATTCATTAAAAATCCTACAATGTGATTTTCTGGATATTTTTTTCTCATTTTGTCTGTCATAGTTGACGTGTACCTATGATGAAAATTACAGGCCTCTCTCATCTTTTTAAGTGGGAGAACTTGCACAATTGGTGGCTGACTAAATACTTTTTTTCCCCACTGCATATGGGGCTTTGGTGACAAAACGGATGGCACTGTGATAGACTACATCCAATTTGCTGAGTAGAGTGTTGGAGGCTATTTTGTGAGGGTGAGGGCTAGGGTCCCTGCTCATCTGCGTGAACATGCCTTAGACATGCTGCAAGGAGTCATGAGTACTGCAGATGTGGCCAGGGCAATAAATTGCAATGTCCGTACTGTGAGACACCTAAGACAGCACTACAGGGAGACAGGACGGACAGCTGATCGTCCTCGCAGTGGCAGACCACGTGTAACAACACCTGCACAGGATCGGTACATTCGAACATCACACCTGCGGGACAGGTACAGGATGGCAACAACAACTGCCCGAGTTACACCAGGAACGCACAATCCCTCCATCAGTGCTCAGACTGTCCGCAATAGGCTGATAGAGGCTGGACTGAGGGCTTGTAGGCCTGTTGTAAGGCAGGTCCTCACCAGACATCACTGGCAACAACGTCGCCAATGAGCACAAACCCACCGTCGCTGGACCAGACAGGTCTGGCAAAAAGTGCTCTTCACTGACGAGTTGCGGTTTTGTCTCACCAGGGGTGATAGTCGGATTCGCGTTTATCGTCGAAGGAATGAGCGTTACACCGAAGCTTGTACTCTGGAGCGGGATCGATTTGGAGGTGGAGGGTCCGTCATGGTCTGGGGCTGTGTGTCACAGCATCATCGGACTGAGCTTGTTGTCATTGCATGCAATCTCAACGCTGTGCGTTACAGGGAAGACATCCTCCTCCCTCATGTGGTACCCTTCCTGCAGGCTCATCCTGACATGACCCTCCAACATGACAATGCCACCAGCCATACTGCTTGTTCTGTGCGTGATTTCCTGCAAGACAGGAATGTCAGTGTTCTGCCATGGCCAGCGAAGAGCCCGGATCTCAATCCCATTGAGCACGTCTGGGACCTGTTGGATCGGAGGGTGAGGGCTAGGGCCATTCCCCCCAGAAATGTCTGGGAACTTGCAGGTGCCTTGGTGGAAGAGTGGGGTAACATCTCACAGCAAGAACTGGGAAATCTGGTGCAGTCCATGAGGAGGAGATGCACTGCAATACTTAATGCAGCTGGTGGCCACACCAGATACTGACTGTTACTTTTGATTTTGACCCCCCCTTTGTTCAGGGACACATTATTCAATTTCTGTTAGTCACATGTATGTGGAACTTGTTCAGTTTATGTCTCAGTTGTTGAATCTTGTTATGTTCATACAAATATTTACACGTTAAGTTTGCTGAAAATAAACACAGTTGACAGTGAGAGGACATTTCTTTTTTTTGCTGAGTTTATTTCTATGGGCACAAGCACTGTTCATGACACCAACTGTTCACACCCCTCTTGTTGGCTGAGAGAAAATGTTGCAGGTTTAAAGCTTATTTCCTGCAATTTTACACATTTTGTCATGGGGTGCAGAGAAAATGTTGCAGTTTTAAAGCTAATTTTCTTCCAAATCTATACATTTTGCCATGTGTATTCATGTGATATTTGAGTGTCTCGAAAATTACAAAAAAACCTATGGGCTCAAAAACCTAGCTAAAAAACGTTCGCTGACATGGGCTAGTTGATCTGGACATTTCTGACAAGTTTATAAATAGCTCTCTAAGGTATTGACAAGAGGAATACATGACAAGAGGAAAACTAATGATGCACTACCGAGTTTCGAAATTGCACCTTGTGCATTCTACTATTACAATTTACAAGAGTAAGTTGAAAGCCGGACTTAGTTCCAAACTGAGTTCCAGTTTGGGAACCACTCTGCTAAATTACTAAATTGTATTTACATCCCTTAGTACAACTCCAGTGTATGCCAAATATACCACCGCCGCTCTAGTTTATTGGCCAGTGCGAGGGTGTCTATCCCTCTGTCTAGGAATATGTGAATCAGTGATACACATGGGTAGACCAGACATGGGAAACTGTTACATGTGGCTCAAACCTCTCCTCTGCCAGAGAGGGAGAGCAAGAGAAGGAGGAATTGAGAGGAGAGCAGAGTCAGGTTAGAGACACTATAAAGTAGTTTAACAGACTGCTTAGGAGCCCCTTTACAACCATGACATCAGACCTGTTCACCTCCATTTAATTGAAGATGATCTGTGACACTGGTGCTGTATCAAATATAATAAACGACTTTGTCCTCCAGGAGGAAACATGCTTTGTGTTAGGCTACATAGACTGCTGTTTTCCTCATATTCTCCAAGTGTACAATGTCTCTCTCTCTAGGTAAAACCAGATCTGGCTGGAGTGTTTTGACGGAAAGTAAAGATGTCATGCTGAGATATAACCAACCCAACTCAGTCCCATTTGTCATGGTCACTTGTGTTTTTCTAATAAAGAGGCTTTGGCGTCCTCTAACCAAGCCAGAGTGGAGGACAGGACAGGACAGCCAGATCTGAGACCCATCCATCCAGCACCTGTTGCTCTCATCTACAGAAGAGCCAGGCACAATTGTTTCTCATCTATATTTTTTACAGTGTTTTCTGCATATTCAAGCAATAAAACAGTATCTTTTATGAATTTTACCGTATATGGTTTGATATGCCTTAATTTAATTCCACTGGTACTGTAACTAATTTAAATTCATTTCTGGGGAAAGAATTGGGCCTCCACCGGTTCTGTTTGGCTGTAGCCCTGAAATGAGACCTCATGTAGTGGGATATAAGTGGAGCAGACAGACACAGACACACAGGCACTATTAAAACCCTGAGGCCTCTGAGTGCATTACAGTTTGCCTTTCAAAGGGGTAGACAAATGACACTTAACAAGCAATTGAAGGTGCTTTTGCATCATAATAACATTTTAAACTTATCCTACTCCTTGTAAACTGTACAGCATAGCATACACCCTAAAGCTGTGCAGTTTTTGGATTGGGTTAGAGGGTGGTTCCAGTAGTCATTGGCCAACCAAAGCCAGATGGGTAACTCCATAGTTGCCAAATTCTATAATAGTCATTCTTCTATATTTCACAGGTTTGCTACCTTTAGATCAAACACTATTTCTTTAAAGCCCAAAGTCTATCACAGCCTATTGGCAGTCGGTGATAGTGATATAATTCCCCAACCACGCACCACAGAGAGGTTAGCCTGCCCTGACAGAGTAAAGGCAGGAACCTGCCAAAGGAGCTTTAGCTCTGTTCAGCTCTACATCTGTGTGTAATCAGGCTGGGAGTCTTGGCTTGTGGTGGCCAGCAGCAGATGACTGGGCTTTGGAGTCGCTGCATCAGGGCATGATGTGGCATAAAGCGCTGCTATATCCTCAGTTGATCTTAAGACATGAACGCTACAGGTAACATCTCACAGGTAAACATCACTGTTAGATCATCCAACAAAATTGAGATGATAAAAGTATGTTAAAGCATGCTAAAGTGATTTATTTTCCAGCAGCCAGACTGTAGTTTGTATGTTAGACATCTGAGAGGGTTTAGGAGGGTTTCAGAATGTTACAAGTCTAAAGGAAGATAAGGAGAATGAAGGCATAAGGCTGGGAGTAGTTTAAATAAATATCTGTTTCCATTTGTACCTAGAGAGCCTTCTGGAATACAGCAGCTCTCTCTCTCTCTCTCTCTCTCTCTCTCTCTCTCTCTGGGTTGCTTGCTGAGGGACTGTGGCAGCAAAAGGCCTGACATAGAAATAGACGTAGAGAATAGACATCAACAAAGCCATAGATATACAGTACATACCATAGAATTATAAGTGATATGTTCAAGGAGCAGGCCAGCTGGAAGGACGCCATTCCAACTCATATTATCCTGTGATAGACAACATGCATGAGCAATGATCAGACATGAGCAATGATCAACATAGTGTCATGAGAGGATAAGAGAATAAAGATGAATATGCTTTTCTAACTTGAGTTGGAATGTGACCATCTGCGTCCCATTCTCCGATTAGGTTTCAGAAAACTTGGAAGTTGAATAAAGAAGTGTATTACATTTGTGTGTGTGTCTGTGTTTCATTGAGTCATGAGACATCTGTATGGCATCTGTATGTGTGTGTACGGGCTAGTGTTCATGTGTGTGCATGTGCGTGTCAAAAATATATTGAAAACACACTCATCAGTCATCACACATCAGGGACTGGCTGTTCTACTCAATGTTGTCCCTTATTCCTTGTCATAGGGGTGAAAATGTACAACTGCAATCCAGCCCACAAACACTATTTCCTCATGTGCATGAACTATTCTCAGTACAAAATACATAGTGCCAACTATCTAATTTATATTTAATCACAAACTATGGAAAGTTTACTTAATACACTGCTTTTACAGGTTTAGCTCATGAGAATGAGTTTAATAATGGTGGAGTAGTTGTCTTTGGCTGGTGTCCTTTAAGCATCATGCCATGCAGTCCCACAATACTCCCACTAGGAGATACATTCAAGAGAAACATGGAAACTACACTGAATCAGATACAGTAATGATCACATTTGCGAAGTTGGAAGAAATATTTTGAGGGAAAATAAAATTCTGTGTGTAATGGTACTGTAGTCTAAGAACAGCTATTTTTAATGTGTTGAGAAACTTTTTAGCAATCCCACTTTGATTTACGTTTTTCCTTTCACTTTTCTTTTTAATCTCTGCATTGGGTCTCTAAAATCCTCCAGTGATGGGGTAGGGTCTCTAAAATCCTCCAGTGATGGGGTAGGATAGGAGAGCATGGGAAAACCACAGAAACGTACAAGGCTTTTGTCTCTTCTCTCTTGTGAAAATAGTAAAACGCCAGTCACTCCCCTCTGTGCCTGTAGCATTGCCAAATACGCTGGCCTCTCAGTTTGACCTTACTGTAGTCTGAATAGGAACCGTAATCTGCAGCATTCTTTGGCTGGAACGTCATCCCTGGACACAGTCTGAATCCCCATAGAGACAAACACAGTTAACAGAGCTCTTTCTGAAGTCTAACTCTGCATGACATCTTTATCTATTGTCTACCATATTTTCAGTATTTACATATTGGCCTATTTCTCTGCTCTTCTGTCCAGTGGCATACGAAGTGAATTACTTCACCACTCAGGGAGGTGTGTCTGTGGGCAATTGTGTGTGCGTGCGTCTGTGTGTTTGTCAATAAATGACAGAGATTATATGGTTTATTCAGACATGCTACAGTAGTGTCTGCAGAAGCAGGTTTCACAACTCATCGCCTACTCATCTATCAGGCATGGTGAAACAACATAGTCATCTCCACACACACACACACACACACACACACACACACACACACACGGACGCGTAAAAACAGACCAGCTATGACCTCCGTAAGGCGTTTAAAGTGGCATAACGACAGTACAGGGACAAAGTGGAAACGCAAATCAACGGCTCGGACACAAGATGTATTTGGCAGTGACTTCAGACAGTCACGGATTATAAAGGGAAAACCAGCCACGTTGCTGACACGACGCCTCACTTCTAGATAAGCTGAACACCTTCTTCGGCCACTTTGAGGATAATAACACTGAGCCGCCGATGGGGCCCCCCGCTGCTCATGAGGACTGTGAGATCTCCGTGGCCGAAGTGAGTAAGACTTTCAAGCGTGTTAAAACTCCCTAGAAAGTCAGGAACCTAGGAAGAAACCTAGAGAGGAACAAGGCTCTGAGGGGTGGCCAGGCCTCTTCTGGCTGTGCTGGGTGGAGATTATAAGAGTAAATGGCCATTAAGGCCAGATTGTTCTTCAAGATGTTCAAACATTCATAGATGACCAGCAGAGGCAAATAATAATCAAAGTGGTTGTAGAGGGTGCAACAGGTCAGTACATCAGGAGTAAATGTCAGTTGGCTTTTCATAGCCGAGCATTCAGAGGTCGAGACAGCAGGTGAGAGAGAGAGAGAAAACTGCAGGTCTGGGACAAGGTAGCATGTCCGGTGAACAGGTCAGGGTTCCATAGCTGCAGGCAGAACAGTTGAAACTGGAGCAGCAGCACGACCAGGTGGACTGGGGACAGCCAGGAGTCATCAAGCCAGGTAGTCCTGAGGCATGATCCTAGGGCTCAGATCCTCCGGGAAGGGAGGGAGAGAGAGAGAATTAGAGGGAGCATACTTAAATTCACACAGGACACCAGATAAGACAGGATAATTACACAAGATATAACAGACTGACCCTAGCCCCCCGGCACATAGACTATTGCAGCATGGATACTGGAGGCTGAGACAGGGGTGGGTCGGGGGACACTGTGGCCCTGTCCGACGATACCCCTGGACAGGGCCAACCAGGCAGGATATAACCCCACCCACTTTGCCAAAGCACAGCCCCCACACCTCAGCCCTCGTAATAGGGTCAGAGGCAGAGAATCCCAGTGGAGAGAGGGGAGCTGGCCAGGCAGAGACAACAAGGGCGTTTCGTCGCTCCAGTGCTTTGCCGTTCACCTTCGCACCCCTGGGCCAGACTACGCTCAATAACAGGACCTACTGAAGAGATGAGTCTTCAGTAAAGACTTAATGGTCGAGACTGAGTCTGTGTCTCTCACATGGATCGGCAGACCATTCCATAAAAATTGAGCTCTATAGGAGAAAGCCCTGCCTCGAGCTGTTTGCTTCAAAATTTTAGGGACAATAAGGAGACCTGCGTCTTGTGACCGTAGCATACGTGTAGGTATGTACGGCAGGACCAAATCGCAAAAATAGGTAGGAGCAAGCCCATGTAATGCTTTGTAGGTTAGCAGTAAAACCTTGAAATCAGCCCTAGCCTTAACAGGAAGCCAGGGTAGAGAGGCTAGCACTTGAGTAATATGATAAAAAAAATTGGTTCTAGTCAGGTTTCTAGCAGCCATGTTTAGCACTAACTGAAGTTTATTTAGTGCTTTATCCGGGTAGCCGGAGAGTAGAGCATTGCGTACCATTGTTCCGGTACCCAAGCAAGCGAAAGGGAACTGAACTAAATGACTATCGCCCCGTAGCACTCACTTCTGTCATCATGAAGTGCTTTGAGAGGCTAATCAAGGACTATATTACCTCCACCGTACCCAACACCCTCGGCCAACTACAATTTGCATACCGCCCCAACAGATCCACAGATGACGCAATAGCCACACACCACCCTATCACACCTGGACAAGAGGAATATCTATGTGAAAATGCTGTTCCATCGACTACATTTCGGCTTTCAACACCATAGTGCCCCCCAAACTCATCACTAAGCTCAGGGCCCTGGGAATGAACCCCTCCCTGTGCAACTGGGTCCTAGACTTCTTGACGGGTCGCCCCCAGGTGGTGAGGGTAGGCAAAAACACCTCCGCCACGCTGATCCTCAACATGTGGGCCCCCCAGGGGTGTATGCTCAGCCCCCTCCTGTACTCATGGCTGCGTGGCAATGCACGACTCCAACTCTATCATCAAGTTTGCTGACAACACAAAAGTGGGAGGCCTGATCACCCACAATGACGAGACAGCCTGCAGGGAGGAGGATAGTGCCCTGGGGATAGTGGTGCCAGGGAAATAACCTCTCCCTCAACGTCAACAAAACAGAGGAGAGCTGAACGTGGACAACAGGAGAAAGCAGAGAGAGCACCTGGCTCTCATGAGGACCACCACAGGAAAGGAAGACCCAGAGTTACCTCTGCTGCAGAGGATAAGTTCATTAGTGTTAACTGCACGTCAGATTGCAGCACAAATAAATGCTTCACAGAGTTCAAGTAACAGACACATCTTAACATCAATTGTTCATAGGAGACTGTGTGAATCAGGACTTCATGGTCGAATTGCTGCAAAGAAACCACTACTAAAGGAAACCAATAATAAGAAGAGACTTGCTTGGGCCAAGAAACACGAGCAATGGACATTAGACTGGTGGAAATCTGTCCTTTGGTCTGATGAGTCCAAATTAGAGATTTTTGGTTCCAACCGCTGTGTGTCTTTGTGAGACGCAGAGTAGGTGAACGGATGATCTCTGCATGTGTGCTTCCCACCGTGAAGCATGGAGGAGGAGGTGTGATGGTGTGGCGGTGCTTTGCTGATGACACTGTCTGTGATTTATTTAGAATTCAAGGCACACTGAACCATCATGGCTACCACAGCATTCTGCAGCGATACGCTATCCCATCTGGTTTGCGCTTAGTGGGACTTTCATTTGTTTTTCAACAGGACAATGACCCAAAACACACCTCCAGGCTGTGTAAGGGCTATTTGACCAAGAAGGAGAGTGATGGAGTGCTGCATCAGATGACCTGGCATCCACAATCCCCCGACCTCAACCCAATTGAGATGGTTTGGGATGAGTTGGACCGCAGAGTGTAGGAAAAGCAGTTCTCAGTATATGTGGGAACTCCTTCAAGACTGTTGGAAAAGCATTCCTCATGAAGCTGGTTGAGAGAATGCCAAGAGTGTGCAAAGCTGTCATCAAGGCAAAGGGTGGTTATTTGAAGAATCTCACATATATCATATATTTTGATTTGTTTAACACTTTTTTGGTTATTACATGATTCCATATGTGTTATTTAATAGTTTTGATGTCTTCACTATTATTCTACAATGTAGAAAATAGTAAAAAATAAAGAAAAACCCTTGAATGAGTAGGTGTGTCCAAACTTTTGATATATATATATATATATATATATATATATATATATATATATATATATATATATATATACAGTACCAGTCAAAAGTTTGGACACACCTGCTCATTCTTATATATTTTTTTAACTGTTTGGATTATGTGTGTATTGTTATTGTATTGTTACATTTTACTGCACTGTTGGAGCTAGAAACATAAGCATTTCGCTGCACCTGCGTAACATCTGCATATCTGTGTACATTACCAATAAACTTTGATTTGATTTGACGTGTGTTTATTGGGGTTGTGAAAAGAGTTTCGCATGAAGGTCACTGACATTTGGGATAATGTCTGATTTAGTTTTGTAATATGACACAATTTTTAAATGGTGTCATATGGTACCATTGCCTCTCTCGCTCTCTCTCCATGGGCCCAATTCCGACCTAGTTAATCTCACGTAAATGGAACGTAATATAATTTGTATGCACTTTTCTCTCTATGCGTATTCTGACCTTGAATTTAAGCATGCTATTCACCTGCTATTCGTTTGGGGTGGAGATCGAATAAATGAATGTGTGGTGGAGGTGTGTCTACATATACGCTGTATTCTGACCATGACTTCCCTAATAATTCCACAATTTCTACTGGCGCAGAAACTATAAATAAGGTCTAGCGAATCTACCAGTTCCAAGTGGAAAAAGCATCTGCTTTATTTAATTCGATAGAAATAACACCATTCTCCATGCACTGTAATTTACAGCTTGATAAGAGCTATTGATAAGAGCTAGGTAAATTAGTAATCTGTTTGGAGAAGGGAATTGTAAATATAATGACACTTGTTTTAGATCTATTTTACCTTATAATTGCTGGAGGCAAATGTGAAACCAGTCATATGGCAGCAAACTGAAGCATATCAACATATCAACTTTCCCACAGTAAAGATCATGAAATGCTGTGCCATTATGCAGAATTTAAATTGTACAGCCTTTTAACTTGCAGAGATGGGCGCTCTCGAATGTCTTAATTATAGACTACCCCGACTTTCTCTTTTTCCTATTTCTATCATGTTAAATATGATCCACTATCAGTATCGATCTGTTTCCTATTTCTATCATGTTAAATATGATCCACTATCAGTATCGATATGTTTCCTATTTCTATCATGTTAAATATGATCCACTATCAGTATCGATCTGTTTCCT
This sequence comes from Coregonus lavaretus, assembly GCF_964263955.1. NCBI lineage: Eukaryota > Metazoa > Chordata > Actinopteri > Salmoniformes > Salmonidae > Coregonus > Coregonus lavaretus. The sequence goes on along the minus strand of NC_140001.1, from coordinate 38,670,905 downwards.
ATTTCTATTATATTAAATATGATCCGCTATCAGTATCGACTGTCAGTAGGCCTAATAACCACTCATATTTAACAGCCAATTTACTGTCAGTTCCCTTCAGCTGGTATAGCCTACATTATCATTTCATTGAATTACATTGTTTTGTTTACCTTCATTTGCTTCCACTGTAAACGTCATCATGGCTGTGTGGTTGTTGCTGAGGATCATTAGTAACAGTTGATAATATATAGTGAACAAAAATAAACGCAACATGTAAAGTGGTGGTCCCATGTTTCATGAGCTGAAATAAAAGATCCCAGAAATGTTCGATTTTCTCTCAACTTTTATGCACAAAGGTGTTCACATCCCTGTTAGTGAGCATTTCTCTACTTTGCCAAGATAATCCATCACCTTACAGGTGTGGCATATCAAGAAGATGATTAAACAGCATGATCATTACACAGGTGCAGCTTGTGCTGGGGACAATAAAAGGCCACTCTAAAATGTGCAGTTTTGTCACACAACACAATGCCACAGATGTCTCAAGTTTTGAGGGAGCATGCAATTGGCATGCTGACTGCAGGAATGCCCACCAGAGCTGTTGCCAGAGAATTGAATGTTCATTTCTCTACCATAAGCCACCTCCAACGTCGTTTTAGAGAATTTGGCAGTACGTCCAACCGGCCTCACAACCGCAGGCCATGTGTAACCACGTCAGCCCAGGACCCCCACATCTTCTTCACCTGCGGGATCATCTGAGACCAACCACCCAGACAGCTGATGAAACTGTGGGTTTGCACAACCGAATAATTTCTGCACAAACTGTCAGAAACAGTCTCAGGGAAGCTCATCTGCGTGCTCCTCGTCCTCACCAGTGTCTTGACCTGACTGCAGTTCGGCATCGTAACCGACTTCAGTGGGCAAATGCTTACCTTCAATGGCCACTGGCACGCTGGAGAAGTGTGCTCTTCACGGATGAATCCCAGTTTCAACTGTACCGGGCAGATGGCAGACAGCGTGTATGGCGTTGTGTGGGCTAATGGTTTGCTGATGTCAATGTTGTGAACAGAGTGCCCCATGATGGCGGTAGGGTTATGGTATGGACAGGCATAAGCTACGGACAATGAACACAATTGCATTTTATCGATGGCAATTTGAATGCACAGAGATACCGTGACGAGATCCTGAGGCCCATTGTCGTGCCATTCATCTGCCACCATCAACTCATGTTTCAGCATGATAATGCATGGCCTCATGTCGCAAGGATCTGTACACAATTCCTGGAAGCTGAAAATGTCCCAGTTCTTCCATGGCCTGCATACTCACCAGAAAGGTCACCACCCATTGAGCATGTTTGGGATGCTCTGGATCAACGTGTATGACAGCGTGTTCCAGTTCCCGCCAATATCCAGCAACTTTGCACAGCCATTGAAGAGGAGTGTGACAACATTCCACAGGCCACAATCAACAGCCTGATCAACTCTATGCGAAGGAGATGTGTCGCGCTGCATGAGGGAAATGATGGACACCAGATACTGACTGGTTTTCTGATCCACACCCTACTTTAAAAAAAAGTGTATGTGACAAACAGATGCACATCTCTATTCCCAGTCATGTGAAATCCATAGATTAGGGCCTATTGAATTTGTTTCAATTGACTGATTTCCTTATATGAACTGTAACTCCGTAAATCCTTTGAAATTGTTGCATGTTGCATTTATATTTTTGTTCTGTTTAGGAAAAAAAAACACATAGGCTAGTTAAATCGTTATGGGGCGGTACGCAGACCAAGCCAAGCGGTAACAGTTTGAACCCGACATATGGTGCAATACTTGGCCGTGTTATCACACAGTTCCATGGTTTGTGCAGGCAATAGCCGAGGGTATAGCCTACCATTGTACACTATTCACCCTATTATAATTATATATACACTAATCTTCCAACATTACCATGGGTTGAAGAACTGAATGTGGCAATTTTCAGAATGAATCAAACCACCGTTTAGTTTCTTTCGTGTGTAAAGGCTATCCAAACCTGTTTTTTATGATTCATAAATACTTTCCTAAACCTAAATAATCTACAAGATAAGAGGATTTTTAAATCTGCCAATTGGTTCTGAAACGGAGATGAATATGCATATATTTAGATGGCTCGATATATTCTAGTGAGTCTGTTGACAAAATTCGAACTAAAAGGTACACCGTATTTAATGGGATGGCTTAAGATAAATGTGCTGAAAACTCTATTGAATGAAAACTCCACGAGAAAATCTGTTGGCCAGGAAGTGGGAGGGTGCGCGCAAGTGAGCCACACCTGCAGAGCGCGTTACGCGACTAAATAAGGTAAGTCTGAATACTAAATACTGAGAAGTGCATAGGAAAGGCGTGCGTAGGAAAGGTGTATTTCGGAATTCGGAATCGAGCCCTATGTGCATTTGTGGAAACTTATTGGGAATATGAAGAAGGGAATACCGGCCAAAATACTATAAATCCAGCTTGCTTTCATCAAGCAAACAGAGACAAAAACAAGATTGGTCAAAAACAACCCTGCTTACTCACTTTAAGTCATTTTCAACCAGATGCTTTTAACTTGATTTGTGGGCTATAACTTTAAACACATTTCATCAATAAGTCCTTTTGGCCAAATCTCAAGAGACACAGTACTACTCATCATCTAAACAATCCTGCTTAGAATCTGTTCGTTTTTTTGTTACTGTTTTTTTTTCTTCTGTAGCAGGTTGGTCCAGTCTGTGAGTCAGCCGAATTGTAAACATATCGGTTTCTTTTTGCAGCACTACAATTTAGTGCTGAAAAACATGCTGTTTGTTTTACGATGAAGAACTTTCCATTCAGATTTCCTCCAGTGGCTGCATATCTTTTGCACATTTAGTTTGCTCTCCAATTCATCCATCTTGGTTAAATGGTGAAGGTACTGTAATAGGGGACTACTCCTCCCTCACACTGCTGACACACACAGGAGGATGGGGAGGCCATAGACAGGGCAGAGCAAAGAAAACACAAAGCCCGAAAAGAGCAAACTTCTGTCATCTTCTCAAATAGTTCTCCTCTGTGTGTGTGTATGTGTGTATGTGTGTGTGTGTATGCAACTGTGTGCATATATGTGTGTGTGTGTGTGTGTTTGTGTGTGTGCGTGTGCGTGCGTGCGTGCGTTCAGGCTTGGCTGTGAATGAGTTTTCCTTCAAACTAATAAGAAGGTTTGCTAAGCTACATTCTAAGGAAAGAATGCTGCAGTTCCACTGAAATCTGGATAGAAAGATGAGCAGGACATTGTTAATCAAAACAAACGTATCCAGTTTGAGCTGGAATATTAAAATCAAATCAAAGTTTATTGGTCGCGTACAAAGTCACATAATCCAAAAAGTAAAAAAAAAGAAATTAAGAAATGTCAGAACGAATCCAATTAACAACCCAAATAGCACTGTTACATTAATCCAAATGCAATCTATACGTATCTATCTACACCGGGTGAATTTACACAAGATATACTAGGAATGATACAGTGCCTTCAGAAAGTATTCACACACCTTGACTTTTTCCCAACCTTTCTCGTATTACAGCCTGAATTTAAAATTGATTACATTTGGATTTTTTGAGTCAGTGGCCTACACACAATACCCCATAATGTCGAAGTGGAATTTGTTTTTTGATGTTGAAACTTTTACAAATTAATTAAAAATGAAAAGCTCAAATGTCTTGAGTCAATAAGTATTCAACCACTTTCTTATGGCAAGCCTAAATACATTCTGGAGTAAACATTTGCCTAACAAGTCACATCATAAGTTGCATGGACTCTGTGTGCAATAATAGTGTTTAACATGATTTTTGAATGACTACCTCATCTCTGTACCCCACACATACAATTCTCTGTAAGGTCTCTCAGTCGAGCAGTGAATTACAAACACAGATTCAACCACAAAGACCAGGGAGGTTTTCCAATGGATAAAAAAACAAAAACAACAACAGACAGACAGACATTGAATATCACTTTGAGCATGGTGAAGTTATTAATTACACTTTTGATGGTCTATCAATATACCCAGTCACTTAAAAGATACAGGTGTCCTTCCTGACTCAGTTGCAGAAGAGGAAGGAAACCGCTCGGGGATTTCACCATGAGGCCAATGGTGACTTTAAAACAGTTACTGAGTTTAATGGCTGTGATAGGAGAAAACTGTGGATGGATCAATAACATTGTAGTTACTCCACAATACTAACCTAATTGACAGAGTGAAAAGAAGGAAGCCTGCAACAAGGCACTAAAGTAATACTGAAAAAGAATTGGCCAAGAAATTAACTTTTTGTCCTGAATACAAAGTGTTATATTTGTGGGAAATCCAATACAACACATTACTGAGTACCACTCTCCATATTTTCAAGCATAGTGGTGGATGCATCATTTTATGTGTATGCTTGTGATCATTAAGGGCTGTGGAGATTTTCCGGCTAAAAAAGAAACGGAATGGGGCTAAGCACAGTCAAAATCCTAGAGGAAAACCTGGTTCAGTCTGCTTTCCACCAGACACTGGGAGATTAATTCACATTTCAGCAAGACAATAACCTAAAACACAAGGCCAAATCTACACTGAATTTGCTTACCAAGAAGACAGTGAATGTTCCTGAGTGGCTGAGTTACAGTTTTGACTTAAATCTACTTGAAAATCTATGGCAAGACCTGAAAATGGTTGTCTAGCTACAGTTGAAGTCGGAAGTTTACATACACCTTAGCCAAATACATTTAAACTCAGTTTTTCACAATTCCTGACATTTAATCCTAGTAAAAATTCACTGTCTTAGGTCAGTTAGGATCACCACTTTATTTTAAGAATGTGAAATGTCAGAATAATAGTAGAGATAATTATTTATTTCAGCTTTTATTTCTTTCATCACATTCCCAGTGGGTCAGAAGTTTACATACACTCAATTAGTATTTGGTAGCATTGCCTTTAAATTGTTTCACTTGGGTCAAACGTTTCGGGTAGCCTTCCACAAGCTTCCCACAATAGGTTGGATGAATTTTGGCCCATTCCTCCTGACAGAGCTGGTGTAACTGAGTCAGGTTTGTAGGCCTCCTTGCTCGCACACGCTTTTTCAGTTCTGCCCACAAATTTTCTATAGGATTGAGGTCAGGGCTTTGTGATGGCCACTCCAATACCTGGATTTGTTGTCCTTAAGCCCTTTTGCCACAACGTTGGAAGTATGCTTGGGGTCATTGTCCATTTGGAAGATCCATTTATGACCAAGCTTTAACTTCCTGACTGATGTCTTGTGATGTTGCTTCAATATATCCACATAATTTTCCTTCCTCATGATGCCATCTATTTTGTGAAGTGCACTAGTCCCTCCTGCAGCAAAGCACCCCCACAGCATGATGCTGCCACCCCCGTGCTTCACGGTTGGGATGGTGTTCTTCGGCTTGCAAGCAACCCCCTTTTTCCTCCAAACATGACTTTGGTCATTATGGCCAAACAGTTCTATTTTTGTTTCATCAGACCAGAGGACATTTCTCCAAAAAGTACGATCTTTGGAGATGTGCAGTTGCAAACCGTAGTCTGGCTTTTTTATGGCGGTTTTGGAGCAGTGGCTTCTTCCTTGCTGAGAGGCCTTTCAGATTATGTCGATATAGGACTCGTTTTACTGTGGATATAGATAGTTTTGTACCGGTTTCCTCCAGCATCTTCACAAGGTCCTTTGCTGTTGTTCTGGGATTGATCTGCACTATTCGCACCAAAGTACGTTCATCTCTAGGAGACAGAATGCGTCTCCTTCCTGAACGGTATGACGGCTGCGTGGTCCCATGGTGTTTATACTTGCGTACTATTGTTTGTACAGATGAACGTGGTAACTTCAGGCGTTTGGAAATTGCTCCCAAGGATGAACCAGACTTGTGGACGTCTACAATTTATTTTCTGAGGTCTTGGCTGATTTCTTTTGATTTTCCCATGATGTCAAGCAAAGAGGCACTGAGTTTGAAGGTAGGCCTTGAAATCCATTCACAGGTACACCTCCAATTGACTCAAATGATGTCAATTAGCCTCTCAGAAGCTTCTAAAGCCATGACATCATTTTCTGGAATTTTCCAAGCTGTTTAAAGGCACAGTCAACGTAGTGTATGTAAACTTCTGAACCACTGGAATTGTGATACAGTGAATTATAAGTGAAATAATCTGTCTGTAAACAATTGTTGGAAAAATGACTTGTGTCATGCACAAAGTAGATGTCCTAACCAACTTTCCAAAACTATAGTTTGTTAACAAGAAATTAGTGGAGTGGTTGAAAAACAAGTTTTTATGACTCCAACCTAAGTGTATGTAAACTTCCGACTTCAACTGTATGATCCACAACCAATCTGACAGAGCTTGAAGAATTTTTAAAAGAATAATGGGCAAATGTTCCACAATCCAGGTGTGGAAAGGTCTTAGGTCATGTCTACACTTGACACTTACATGCGACATCTGCTATCAGAATTCAAATCTCGCATTGAAAATACGGGTCTGTTTGACCACATGTTTGACCACATCCCTGACCACAGGAGGTGGTCAAGGATGCATTGTGTGCGGAGTTCTCCTCAGTCTGGATGCAATCAGGCTACTGAAAGCGCATACAGTGGGCGACGTCATCAGCACTCCCCCCACAAGTCTCCAAGAAACGTATGTTTTCGGGACCGAGAGGTACCTTTTCATTATAACGCTGGAGGAAATACGGTTCTACCGTGTGAGGAACGTGTTTGCTGGCCTCATAAATGCTAGCCAGCTATCTAATATTTTGCAAAACGAGAGTTATGCTAACCCGTTTGCAATCCCTTTAGCGTTGCTTGCTATCTTGCTTTCTAGCTACAGAGGTTAGCTGGCTAGTTAGCTACAGTAGTTAGCTAGTGCCATCAGTTGTTGTTGTGTTATTATGATATTTGGCCTATTCCACCATTTGTAGAATGCATAATGGCATTTGATTATAGCGTGGGAACGGACACAATATGGACATGGTGGACACATTTAAATGTAAATGTAGATGCATGATGTGTTCAGAATTCCATGATCAGAACTCCATTATCAGAATACAAAAGCTGCATGAACTGTCAAGTCTAGACACGGCCTTCAAGACTTAACCAGAAAGACTCATAGCTGTAATCGCTGCCAAAGGTGCTTCTACAAAGTATTGACTCAGGGTTGTGAATACTTGCGTAAATGAGATATTTCTGTATTTAATTTTCAATACATTTGCTAACTTTTAAAAACATTTCACTTTGTCATTATGGGGTATTGTGTGTAGATGGGTGAGGAAAAAATATATTGAATCCATTTTGAATTCAGGCTGTAACACAACAAAATGTGGAATAAGTCAAAGGGTATGAATACTTCCTGAAGGCACTGTATGTACAGCAGTAGGTATATTAGAGTGAGATATGTCAAGAATCCAGTATATAAAATAAAATAAATATTTGGTGTGTATAAACAGTGTAACTAAAATACAATGTATAGTAGTAGAAATATTAGAATAAGCTACACTACCGGTCAAATGTTTTAGAACACCTATTCATTCAAGGGTTTTTCTTTATTTTTACTATTTTCTACATTGTAGAATAATAGTGAAGACATCAAAACTATGAAATAACACATATGGAATCATGTAGTAACCAAAAAAGTGTTAAACAAATTAAAATATATTTTATATTAGAGATTCTTCAAATAGCCACCCTTTGCCTTGATGACAGATTTGCACACTCTTGGCATTCTCTCAACCAGCTTCATGAGGTAGTCACCTGGAATGCATTTCAATTAACGTTAATTTGTGGAATTTCTTTCCTTCTTAATGCGTTTGAGCCAATCAGTTGTGTTGTGACAAGGTAGGGGGGTATACAGAAGATAGCCCTATTTGGTAAAAGACCAAGTCCATATTATGGCAAGAACAGCTCAAATAAGCAAAGAGAAACGACAGTCCATCATTACTTTATGACATTAAGGTCAGTCAATACGGAACATTTCAAGAACTTTGAAAGTTTCTTCAAGTGCAGTCGCAAAAACCATCAAGCGCTATGATGAAACTGGCTCTCATGAGGACCGTCACAGGAATGGAAGAGCCAGAGTTACCTCTGCTGCAGAGGATAAGTTCATTAGAGTTACCAGCCTCAAAAATTGAAGCCCAAATAAATGCTTCACAGAGTTCAAGTAACAGATGCATCTCAACATCAACTGTTCAGAGGAGACTGTGTGAATCAGGCCTTCATGGTCGAATTGCTGCAAAGAAACCACTACTAAAGGACACCAATAATAAGAAGAGACTTGCTTGAGCCAAAAAACACGAACAGTGGACATTAGACCGGTGGAAATGTGTCCTTTGGTCTGGAGTCCAAATTGGAGATTTTTGGTTCCAACCGCCGTGTCTTTGTGAGACACGGTGTGGGTGAACGGATGATCTCCGCATGTGTATTTCCCACCGTAAAGCATGGAGGAGGAGATGTTATGGTGTGGGGGTGCTTTGCTGGTGACACTGTCTGTGATTTATTTACAATTCAAGGCACACTTATTCATCATGGCTACCACAGCATTCTGCAGCGATACGCCATCCCATCTGGTTTGGGCTTAGTGTGACTATCATTTGTTTTTCAACAGGACAATGACCCAAAACACACCTCCAGCCTGTGTAAGGGCTATTTTACCATGAAGGACAGTGATGTAGTGCTGCATCAGATGACCTGGCCTCCACAATCCCCTGACCTCAACCAAATTGAGATAGTTTGGGATGAATCGGACCGCAGAGTGAAGGAAAAGCAGTCAACAAGTGCTCAGCATATGTGGGAACGCCTTCAACACTGTTTGAAAAGCATTCCAGGTGAAGCTGGTTGAGAGAATGCCAAGTGTGCAAAGCTGTCATCAAGGCAAAGGGTGGTTAGTTGAAGAATCTCAAATATAAAATATATTTTGATTTGTTTAACACTTTTTTGGTTACTACATGATTCCATATGTGTTATTTCATAGTTTTGATGTCTTCACAATTATTCTACAATGTAGAAAATAGTAAAAATAAAGAAAAACCCTTGAATGAGTAAGTGTTCTAAAACTTTTGACCGGTAGTGTATGTCGATAATACCGTATATAAAAACACAGTACAAAACCCTATAGAAAAATGGATAGGATTGCAGTAAATTTGCTTCTAGACCTGAGTCAGGAATATCAATTATATATATGTATGGACAGTATGTGAATAGATAAAGGTGTGTATAGCAGTAGTATTATGTTCTTCTGTTCCTTAAATATCTGTGGGGTTCAATATTGTTAGCACAAACACACTCTGTCCTCGACTCCTCCCCCACCTTCTCTCCCCCCCTTTCCATTCCTGTGGCAGTCTGCAAAGGGGAAAGCAGGCAGTGTGGAGGAAGAAGTGGAAGAAGTGCTCTGCTGCAGGACTAAGCTCTTTTCACCTCTCCAACCAGGAGTTACAGCCTCTATAGAGCCAACCTGGATTCTTCCTTCCATCTCCTGGCTTCTCCAGTGAGCTGCTCTGCTCAATCTATGCTGAGATCTCCTTTTGCTCTCTGCACCTGTTGCAACTCATCAGTTTAGTGAAGGGGATTATATCTCTCTCAATAATAATTTTTTCAGCTGTCGATCCAGGAGAAATGTGGATCTCGTTTTTCCTTTAGTTCAATTGCAGGACAATTGGACTGATCTCCCTCCCTCTTCCTTCCTCCCTCCCTCCCTCCCTCACTCTTTCCTTCTCTCTGTGTCCAGCCCTGCCTCATGCTCTGAGTGAGTCTGGTTCTGGCTGTGACTTGGAGCTCCAGAATCTTCCTCACCGGAGAGAAGGCATGGAACACTAGAGTAGAAAACTGAGACAAACTGAGGTGTTTTGGTGAGGTAGAATTCTGTGGTAGAATACAGATATAGAACACTTCGGTAGAATTTCTGAGTAGCGTTCTGAGCTGGAACTTTTAGCAAGAATTTGGGAAATCTGAACTAGAGTACTGAGGTGGGATACTTAATTGGAACACTGAGCTGGAACTCTTCAGTGGAACATTGAGGTAGAATCCTGAGGCAGGTAGAGTAGGGAGGATGGGAGGTCATACTGCAGTGGTGTGTTTGGTTCTGCTGGCCTTATGCTGTGTGCTACTGCCCAGAGCAGGCGAGAGTGCAGGAGGCATTGTCTCTTTAGGCCAGGCTGGGGAGGAGGGAGGGATGCCGGCCCTACATGGAGAGGAGTCCCAGGCTGAACCAGCTAAAGAAGAGGAACTCACAGAGACACAAAGCCAGACTAGCAAGGCAAAGAGAGCCACAGAGGAGGATGCCCTACCAGGTAAGAACAAAACCAACCCACTGGGCACAGACATCAGTTCAACATCTAGTTTTTATTTACATTTGGTCGAGTTGTCAACTAGCGTGAATTCAACTCAACCAAAAATGTCACCCTGTCATTGGAATTAGATTAAACAAAATTTAAAAAACAAAATTCCCTTACGTTGAAGACTTTTTGCAAATTCAGTTTTCCACGTTGATTCAAAGTCATCACATTGAATTTTTTGGTTGAAATGACGTGGAAACAAAGTTGATTCAACCAGTTTTTGCCTAGTGGGTACCTTCCTATTATAATGCTATATATGTTATTAAGTGGATAATTGGGTCCCAACTGAGTTGTGGCTAGAAACATGGATGGTTTTATCAGCAAACTGTTTTGGAACCCCTGGCTTATGTTGCATCAGTGTTCTTGGATCCTAGTCCTAGGACTCACCGGGTGTACAGGCCTTTGTTCCAGCCCAGCAGTAACACATCTTATCATCGTATGAACTAATGATCAAACCCTTAGTAGTAGAATAATCAACAGTGTCTGGTTGTTGGGCTGGAACAGATGCCTCCTTCCAGGATGAGGATTGGAGAACATTATATTACATCATCAGGCAGGCACAGGGGACAGGGCACAGGGCAGGTGGAGGAGGAGGATGAATGGAGAGTGTTGGTCTTGAAAGAAGCCAGCGGTTTCCTGAATTACCCACACACTGTTCAGTCAACAGTGTCCGCGCCCCACAAACACACACCACACCACACCATACAGTACTCTTACCTTTCTGTCTCCAGCTCACACATATCTGGACTGTGTCTTTTGGCCCAAAGCAGAGTAGACCTGGGACTGGGGAAGATTCAGTCTGCTGCAGTAGCAGAACTGGCTGGGCTCTGAACTGAGCATTTTGCAGAAAGATTCGTACAGTTAACTTTTATTTTCCAAGGTACTGTGCTGTACCATAGAACCCAGCTCCACAGTGGAAGGATTCACCCTCTGAGACGGACTGATGATATAGTGTTAGTTATAAAACATTTTGTTTCTGAGATTCACAGCTTAACATCGAGGAAACTTCAGCACACACATCTGTTAGTTTAATCAGTCCCATTTCCCAATTAAATTGCACTAAAACCTTGTATTTACATGGTAATTACATTAGCTAATAGGTACTGTATAACTATGTAAAACTTACTACTACTGTTATAGGCTACCTATTTGTGGCTTGCACAATTGAAAATATATTAGAAACACCAACTACACAGAATCAGATTTCTTAAGGACAGGGACAGGACAATGTTGATGATGCTCTGACAGCGTGCCATTACAGTTTGACTGGGTTTACAAAACGGAGAGGAATATTTTCCTTGAATACACAGCCTCTTTTCCACAGATGTCACTGGCACAGGTACTCAGAAAGCCACTAATAGAGAGAGGGAAATACCAATGAGACACTCCACTGACTTCTGTAGTTACACAACTTCTTGTTTCCCAATACAATACAATATAATACAATACAATACAATACCCTCCGTGGCAATTTAGGCAGCACCATCAGTAAGTAGCACAAGAGCACAAGAGCACAATTACATCCACATCCTATACATAGCATGCAGAAAGAAGAAGATATTTATATTTTATCCATTACACATCAGATAGAAACTGATTATGTGATTATGGAATGTTTTAATGTTATGTGACGTAATGTGGAAACATTTATAAAAACCCAGATGAGATCTCCTTGACCTTCGGTGTGATGATGTCACTACAGTCCCTCTCCTTGATGTGTTTGTGTGTGTGTGTGTGTGTGTGTGTGTGTGTGTGTGTGTGTGTGTGTGTGTGTGTGTGTGTGTGTGTGTGTGTAGAGGACCCTATTGTTTCACCATGCGAACAGAGGAGCCTTTCTTCTGCACAGGACACCGTCATCTCCTCTACGTCACACACGCACGCACGCACGCACGCACGCGCACACACACACACACACACACACACACACACACACACACACACACACACACACACACACACACACACACACACACACACACACACACACACACACACACACACACACACACACACAGCCTGTCTGCCAGACGTTAGCTCAGCTGTGCCCCCTGCTAGAGTGATTCTGTCTGGCAGATTCCCCTTCCCCGTTACACCTGTCTGGACCGGGATTTCTGTCAGTATGTCTGTCTGTCTGTCTCTCTTTTTCGCACTCTCTGTCTCCATTTCTCTCCATCTCTCTCGGTCCCCTCTCACTCTATCACTCTATTTCTATTTGTTTATATGTCTCTCTATCTCTCATCAGTCTGTTTCAGTAGCAGAGAGTTGGTTTTGATTTATAACCTTTGTTTGAATGCCGTCTTGTCATATCCTGGCATATCCGACTGCTATAGGAGTGTTATATGCTGTTAAACTTGACGTTGGACCCTCAGGGATCAACACGTCAAAATTACCAAGTTTATTCACTTTCCTTTCCTCTGCTCCGTTGTCCATCTCCAAGCCAGGGTCAGGAGAGCCTCAGAGGAAGAGGAGGGCAAAGGGAAGAAAAAGAAGGACAAGAAGGACAAGAAGGACAAGAAAGACAAGAAAAACAAGGAGCCCAAAGAGCCCAAGGCCACCAAGAAGCCTAAAGCAGACAAAAAGCCAAAAGAGAAGGGAGGCCGCCGGGGCAAAGACAAGGAGCCACAGAGAGAAGCACCTACAACTCCACCACCCACTACTACCACACCACCACCCACAACTACCACACCACCACCCACAACTACCACACCACCACCCACAACTACCACAGAGGTGTACAGAGAAGCAGGTAATGCAGTAGCACACCACTTTACTACTGTAATCAACGTTTTCAATCAAAACAGACTAGAATTGGTTGATTAGATTTTAAAGGCTTTGTATTGTGTGAGGAACTAAGTTGTTTGTAAGACTTTGATCTCTGTCCCATCTGAAGCTCCCACAGAACCTGACCCATACCCAGACTACCCCTACCCAGACAACGGTGAGATCATGTGTACAGATGACAAAGCATTATATAATTTATCTGAAGCCGGTGCCTCAGTGTTCTAATACCACTCAAAACTTTATAGCATAGCCACTTTGTTTATGGTTTTATTTGTACGTTGAAAAACCATGTGGATTTTGTTTAAAAAAAAATCTCCACACTAATAATTTTACCTCTACTGTCCATGTGTCCCTCTGATAGAGGATGACTACTGGAAGCCAGATGAGGAGGAGCCTGCAGGCCCAGTGGTCGACCCAGAAGATGACTATTGGAAGGGAGAAGACCCAACGGCCACGCCCCCCACTTCTGTGGTGGATGGAGAGGGGGACAAGGGAGACGAGGACTACTGGGACGCCAGATGTATGTTTCATCTCCCTCTGTGTTCTAAAATGACTGACTCATTGACCGAATGAATGAATGAATCAGGGGAGAACGACTTCCCCCTTTCATTGAAGCCATGAAGTTCAAGGTCGACCGGGGTACAAAAGGCTGTTATGGCCAGGAAGCAGGATCCCCCAATATAGGCAATGGAAAAATGGCAATCTTAATGCTCAATATTCATGTAAATAAAATAAAAATTAGAAGACAATCATGGTACCAATACTTGCTTCTATTACATCAGATGTAAGTCCTTGAATCGATTATTTCGAAATCACACACAGTATGCCTTTCTAGACAATCAGAAACGAGTATTCAACAGTGCTGTGGAATAAATAAGGAAAATAGAGGAATATAAGGATAATTTATTTGCTGCAGCCTGCAGTACTTGAAATACTCAATGAGAGGGGGCAGCACTGAGCTAGCTTGAAACGTCACTTCCTGGAGTAACTCAAACTGCGCATGTTATGTCTAGCAAGCTAAAACCGACTTCCTGAGCTTCAAATGTGCCATTGAGTCTTCACATTTAATTGAATGGTGTGACGTCATTGATGGTTGTCCATTTACACTGAGTGTACAAAACATTAAGAACACCTTTCCATGACATAGACTGACCAGGTGAATCCAGGTGAAAGCTATGATCCCTTATTGATCCACTTCAAATCAGTCTAGATGAACGGGAGGAGACAGGTTAAAGAAGGATTGAGACAATTGAGACATGGATTGTGTTTTTGTGCCATTCAGATGGTGAGTAGGCAAGACAAAATATTTAAGTGCCTTTGAATGGGGCATGGTAGTAGGTGCCAGGCGCACCAGTTTGTGTCAAGAACTGCAACGCTGCTGGGTTTTTCACGCTCAACTGTTTCCCGTGTGTATCAAGAATGGACAAAGGCACCAACTACAAAAAAATACCAGATTGAAATAACTTTGATTATACATTTCAAGTATTTAGTCAAGTATTTTTTTAAATACTAGCTATTAGTTTAAACGTGTATAGGGTTATAACCTACCAGCTCTCACAGTATCATGTCAGAATTAGATGTTCATCCATGTTTCTCAAACGTCAAATTGCGAAGTTGTTCCAAATGTCGAATTTCAAAGTCTTTAAGGTTAAGTTTAGCTATTAACTCAGAATTTTTAAGGTTAGGGTTAAGTTCAGGCATTAACTCCAAATTCTTAAGGTTAGGCATTAACTCTGAATGGTTAAGCTAAGGGTTAAGGTTTGGGATAGGGTTAAAAAAAACCATCAAAAATTACTTTCTATTGCTGGATTTTAATTTGCAGCTTCTGGAATCAGAGGTAGATGCTTACACCCATCAACCATCCCCGTTCACAATGCCCTAGTAAAACCGAAACCTACTTGAAGGTAACAGCGCTCACTGTTGCCCCTAGTGGCCGGTTTACACATCATCTCCCGACGTCCTCAGACATGGATGGACGTCGAATACTGACTTGTATCACAGGTGACCTGGATGTTATAACAGCACATGTTGAACAGATTGGCCTTGTGCATTTCTCCTCCAGATCCTCTCTAAATCGAACCCTTTATGATATTTGCCAACTGGACTCTTTAACCAATGAGTCAGGTTTTCCACCTTATATGATGGAAATCTCATCTCATGTGAAGGTTTGTCAGTGACATTCATTGCAAAGCTCAGCTCATCTGTACTTTATATGATGGCTGCAACAGGTTTACATTACGTTTACTGTGTCCATAATTCCACTACTGTTTCACTCTACCATTCCTCCAGATTTCCACTCCTACAGTAACTCACTCTCCTGTACCTCTCCATTTCTCTCTGTTCTCACTCCATCATCTCTCTCCGTTCTCATCCTCTCCTTTCTCTTCTTTCTCTACTCGTACTTCTCCATCTGTCTCCTTCCTTACTCTCATGTGCGTCTTTTATCACGCGCTCTTCCATTTTGCTCTCTCTTTTCTATTTTCTGCTCTCTTTATTCTCTGAGATCTCTCAATTTCTCATTTTCTCCATTCTCCAATAACAGACGAGGTGCCCGAGAATCTTCCTTTCCCTGACGGTAAAGAGGTCGTCCCCACAGAGAAAGATGACTGGAGCTACGCTGTCACAGGTGACTTACATCTCAATTAACCAATCAGACAGTCAGTCAGTCGGTCAATCAGTCAGTCGGTCAGTCAGTCAGTCAGTCACTGTTTAGAGGGCCATAGTGTATGCTGCTATTCCTCCTTTCTAAGAATGAAAAACAACCCCTGTTTTAGGGTTTATAGTGTGGGAGTAGATCCTATAAACCATACGCTTAGACCTAGATTCAATCAGATCAGCTGATGTTTTGCCGGTGTCATTGGAGCTGTCAAATCGGTGAGCAGCTGCTCTTGATCATTGTCACAAAGCCACACCCGTCCCACTGGCATTAGAATTTCAGAACAAGAAAGTGTAGGCTATATAGAAATAATGGCGCTCAAATAGAAAATCATTAAACTAAATAATGAGGATTTCTATCAGCCTAGTCGAGGTATAGATTACACTTCTCACATTCCTGTGTTTGAACTAAGCTGCATGGGATTTCTCTTAATGCAACTCAGTGCAGCCAATGCCAAAAACAACCGCTATGCGGATGTCAGCTAAAGCGGATCAGATTGAATAGAGCTCTTAGTCCAGGGAATGACATCAGAGTAGGAGGCTAGATCATCACTCTGCTTTTTAGATGAGAGTGTAGTGCTAAACAATCAAAGGCTTTTCATGGTTTTGTTTTTGAGCGAGAAGCCTTTCACAAGATGGCTGCTCTGTTATATTCCTTGTAAATTTAAATTAAACATTTAACTAGGCAAATAACAGGCAGCGTGTTACGCTAGCTTTATGTGGGTCCAAACAGAGAGTGTCTGTTGTGGCTGCAGAAATAAAGGCACTGTTCCACCATCACTGTATTGGAAGATTACTGTATTCATGTTTTGAAACTATATACTACATTTTAGCTTCAGAGAGCTTTGGAAAGAGACTCTCTCTGTGATGTTGTTTAGTAAAAAGCTAATAGTCCTACTAGACAGGCTGCCAGTCTGCTCCTGCTTGAGCCAAGTTGTCGTGGTTTTGCCTGTTGAATCAATGCAGAAACAGTGTGCTAATCAGTCTAGGCTACTGTAATGATGTGTTTGTGTTTTCTCCCTCCAATACAGAGGAGCCTGTTACACCACCAGCCACCTATGAAAGCCCATGGTACGAGGAGTATGACTACGGGCATAGTGGTGGACAGAGTATGTACACACACACGCACACACACACACGCACACACACACACACGTTTGTTTTACTGTCCTTGTGGGAACCAAACAATTGATTCCCATTCAAAATCCTATTTTCCCTAACCCCTAAACCCAACCCTAACCCTTAACCTAACCCTAACCTTAACCCCTAACCCTAATTCTAACCTTAACCATAATTGTAACCCTAAAACTAACCCTTAAGCCTAAAATAGCCTTGTGGGGACTGACGAAATGTCTCCACTTGTCTGTATTTTTCTTGTTTTACTATCCTTGTGAAGTAAAACCAAAAACACACAGACATACACACACACACACACATACACACACATGCACTCTGACCTGTAACATTAACCCTTGGCCATATCTTCAATAGAAATATGTTTTTCATTTCAATTGGACCCTGCGGTAAAATGAAGATTAGATAGACACAATAAAGAACTGGACCTTTACCACAGAGTCAAAAGTAATGGGTTTACACTTCTCATTCCCCACAAGAATGAAGAAGAGTGTATACTGTCAGACTGTTTCAATTACATGGTCTGGGTTTAGCAAGACTTTGGCAGCTGATGTTACAAACAGCCAAATAAGCAAATACCAAGTAACTGGAACAAACAACAGTCAGGTCAATGACTAAGATTATTACCCCCTTCAAACGCTTTGTCATGTTTATCATTTGGATATGTGGCAAACCTTAAGAAACACCTGGGCCTGTTCAGGAGGGGGAAACTGTAAATGTATTGTGTATATTATGATTGATTGTCTGTCAGGTACAATAGGAAATCATGACAGCTATTTGTTATTCTATCTCCAACATTGTAAATGTTTCACTCCACTGAAAACACCCCACCTACACAGTATACTGTTACATGGAATGGGGAGGTGGGGGAAATGAATTCACCCTCTAATTCATCCATGATTGTTTTTCACTCCTTTGTTTACCACAGCGAAAAAACAGGAGGAGGGGGAGGAGAAGGAGAGAGAGACACAAAGGAAAGAAAAGGAGAGAGAGGATAGAGGTATTGTGCACAGCCTATTTTCCATTATGATCTGAAGGACTGTGATCCATCTATCTTCAGTTGTAGATACTTCACATTATACAGTAACATTTGCATTTATCCAGAGCAACTTACAGTCAACGCACTCACAAAAAAATGCTGGGTTAAAATCAACCAATTGTTGGGTTTTTGGTAACCCAGCGCTGGGTAAATATTGGATAGAACACACACTGGGTTATTTTGACCCAGCCAACCAATTGGGTTGCGTGAATAACCCAACATGTTGGGTTGTTGGGATTACCCAAACATTAATTTAACAATCAGTTGGGTTTTAATTAACTTTTATTCTGGGTTGACAAGCATTCTTTGGAATCATGTTGTTGATTTTCAAAACAGAGTCCATAAGACACAGAACTCCCTTTTGCAAAACAGTAAATGTGTTTTCAAAATGTAGTTGCCTTCTCAAAACATAAATACAATCATCAAAACTATATTATACAGTCGAAATTGCAAATACATTCATCAAAAGAACATGACTGCCCTGCAAAAAGATTAACGCAACCATACTTTTGTCCAAGCAGACAAATCAGAAAGTTAGTCTGTCTTTTAAAAATCCCAGTAGATCAAAACATTTTCTTTGCATTCACTAAATCATGATAATTAAAATTGGAAGTATAACTATACAAACATGCAAAATTATGGGCAATTATTCGCCTTTAATGCATATTTCACCAAACACTTTCATACACATCAAATCAAATATTATCCCTGATATAAAATGATATAAAAAATAAGCACATTGTGCAGGATTCATTCATGGGTATCATCAAAATCCATTTCCATGTACAGTATTCAATTACATAGGCTAGGTTGCTCATAGTTTTGTAGAGTTTCCAATTGGGCACAGAAACACAATCCCACAATAGAAATAGGAAAGGTAAATACAATGGAGGAACACAACTGATATGAATGTATAGGCCTCAATCCACACCAAAGCAAAGCTCCATAATGGAAGGTCACAATGTTGGAGATGATGATTTAGGAGTAACCCAGAGTTAGAAGTAACCCAACTTCATTCTCTGCATAGCTGCATGTCCGCAATATTGTAAAACAATCCTAACAATTAGACAGTCCCCATTGCCTAGATCTTTCTATATATTGTACATGGCGCTGATGGGATGATTTAGAATTTCGTGCATTAGTATTTACTGATTACCAGTAACAGTGAACACAATTGGACACATTTCTCTTCTGATGAAAACAATGTGTTAATATTCTGTGTGAACAAAACACTTAACAGTGAATTTTGTATTCACCGAATCATTTGCATTTAATGTTTTGCAAAAGGTGGTCTAAGATATGCAAGTCAGGTACTAAGGCAAGAAAATTATCAGAAGTTTTGTAAATTTATTTGAGCATTTGATGATTGCTTTTCTGCTATAGATACGTTTCAACACAGATCCAAAATGTTGTTGTACGCGATTGAGAAAAACTTTAATGTAATCCTTAGGTAATTTTCAGGAGGCGTGGCTTATTAGAGGTGTGGCTTTCAGATAGTTATTTCTGGCCACCCATGAGAGTAAATGTCATTCTTGTTCATCATGTTAAGTTTGAACACTGCAAGTTTATATTAATAACATTATTATTTACTAATTGAAAATTCTAACATTGTGATTTTCATAGGCTCTTAAGGAACTCATACAGTTGTATAAGCCTCATTAAAGCTACAAAACTGTCAGTGTTCAACCTTAACATGTGATAACAATACAACATTTGCTCTCACTATCTGAAAGCCACTCCCCTATTAAGCCATGCCTTCAGTCTTCTGATCTGATCCACTGGATTACAGTGGCTTGCGAAAGTATTCACCCCCCTTGGCATTTTTCCTATTTTGTTGCCTTACAATCTGGAATTAAAATGGATTTTTTGGGGGTTTGTATCATTTGATTTACACAACATGCCTACCACTTTGAAGATGCAAAATATTTTTTATTTTGAAACAAACAAGAAACAAGACAAAAAAAAAGAAAATTTGAGCGTACATAACTATTCACCCCCCCAAAGTCAATACTTTGTAAAGCCACTTTTTGCAGCAATTACAGCTGCAAGTCTCTTGAGGTATGTCTCTATAAGCTTGGCACATCTAGCCACTGGGATTTATGCCCATTCTTCAAGGCAAAACTGATCCAGCTCCTTCAAATTGGATGGGTTCCGCTGGTGTACAGCAATCTTTAAGTCATACCACAGATTCTCAATTGGATTGAGGTCTGGGCTTTGACTAGGCCATTCCAAGACATTTAAATGCTTCCCCTTAAACCACTCAAGTGTTGCTTTAGCAGTATGCTTAGGGTCATTGTCCTGCTGGAAGGTGAACCTCCGTCCCAGTCTCAAATCTCTGGAAGACTGAAACAGTTTTCCCTCAAGAATTTCCCTGTATTTAGCGCCATCCATCATTCCTTCAATTCTGACCAGTTTCCCAGTCCCTGCCGATGAAAAGCATCCCCACAGCATGATGCTGCCACCACCATGCTTCACTGTGGGGATGGTGTTTTCGGGGTGATGAGAGGTGTTGGGTTTGCGCCAGACATAGCGTTTTCCTTGATGGCCTAAAAGCTCAATTTTAGTCTCATCTGACCAGAGTACCTTCTTCCATATGTTTGGGGTGTCTCCCACATGGCTTTTGGCGAACACCAAACGTGTTTGCTTATTTTTTTCTTTAAGCAATGGCTTTTTTCTGGCCACTCTTCCGTAAAGCACAGCTCTGTGGAGTGTATGGCTTAAAGGGGTCCTATGGACAGATACTCCAATTACCGCTGTGGAGCTTTGCAGTTCCTTCAGGGTTATCTTTGGTCTCTTTGTTGCCTTTCTGATTAAAGCCCTGCCTGGTCCGTGAGTTTGGTGGGCGGCCCTCTCTTGGCAGGTTTGTTGTGGTGCCATATTCTTTCCATTTTTTAATAATGGATTTAATGGTGCTCCGTGGGATGTTCAAAGTTTTGGATATTTTTTTATAACCCAACCCTGATCTGTACTTCTCTGCAAAATTGTCCCTGACCTGTTTGGAGAGCTCCTTGGTCTTCATGGTGCCGCTTGCTTGGTGGTGCCCCTTGCTAAGTGGTGTTGCAGACTCTGGGGCCTTTCAGAACAGGTGTATATATACTGAGATCATGTGACAGATCATGTGACACTTAGATTGCACACAGGTAGACTTTATTTAACACATTATTTGACTTCTGAAGGTAATTGGTTGCACCAGATCTTATTTAGGGGATTCATAGCAAAGGGGGTGAATACATATGCACGCACCACTTTTCCGTTATTAATTTTTTAGAATGTTTTGAATTTGACTTCACCAATTTGGACTATTTTGTGTATGTCCATTACATGAAAATCAAATAAAAATCCATTTAAATTACAGGTTGTTATGCAACAAAATAGGAAAAGGGCCAAGGGGTATGAATACTTTTGCAAGGCACTGTATATTTCAATAACCCAGCATCAACAACTCAAACTTGCTCTTTTTAAAGAAAAACAACCCAACTAAGTGACCCAATGTCTGCAACCCAGCAGTTGGGTCAGCCAAACAACCCAGCATTTTTTTGTGTCCATTCAACTAAGGTAGGTAAAACAACTAAGGCAGGTAAATCAACCACATATCACAGTCATTGCAAGTAAAACTTAGTAACACTGCAATGTCATACTTTGCACTGTCAAAGCTCCCAGTCAAGCAGATTAACATTAGACAATGTCACTCACAGATTCATAATGTAGTGAAGTCCCTATTGGTTCATGTTTCCGCTTAAAGCGAATGCGGGGAAAAAACACAGATGTCAGTCTCTACCTGGGAATTGCAAACATGTGGCTGTGAAGCTTCAGTATGGCTTCACTTGCTAAGACGAGGGACAAAAGTTCATTCTCTCTAGAACAGGTCAATTCTCCACCATAGAAATGTGTTGTGAGGGAAGGTAGGGAAGGAAAGCCTGGGGTAGAGTGAGAGCGTTAGGTCAGTAACCGAAAGGTCACTGATTCGAATCCCTGAGTCGATTAGGTGAAAGATCTGTCAATGTGCCCTTGAGCAAGGCACTTAACCCTAATTGCTTCTGTAAGTCCCTCTGGATAACAGAGTCTGCTAAATGACTAAAACGTAAATCTCTTTAATGTGTATTGGTGCATGGAAGAAGTTTTGGAGCTTTGAGCTGGAGCAGAAAGAAAGGGAGAGACGGGGCAGCCAAGAGAGGTTACAGAACATGCTGGAAGGAAAGATAGAGGGAAAGAGAGAAAACAACATAAAGGATAGAAACAGAGTAGAGAGTCTAACAGTAAGGGGAGAGATGTTGAAATCACGAGCTTAGAATCAAGATCTAAACACTTGGGATGAGAACCAACAGCTGTTGCCACATGTTCTATTCTGTACTGCACCTCCTGCACAGCGAGGAGGGTAGAACCAGATAAATGTATAATCAGAATGGAACCAGGGACATTTGTCTATGGGAAATTACACTGAGTGTACAAAACATTAAGGACATCTGCTCTTTCCATGACATAGACTGACCAGGTGAATCCAGGTGAAAGGTATGATCCCTTATTGATGTCACTTGTTAAATCCACTTCAAATCAGTGTAGATGAAGGGGAGGAGACAGGTTAAAGAAGGATTTTTAAGCCTTGAAACATTTGAGACATGGATTGTGTATGTGTGCCATTTAGAGGGTGAATTGGCAAGACAAAAGATTGAAGTGCCTTTGAACGGGGTATGGTAGTAGGTTCCAGGTTCACTGGTTTGTGTCAAGAACTGCAACGCTGCTGGGTTTTTCCACGCTCAACAGATTCCCCTGTGTACCAAGAATGGTCTGCCATCCAAAGGACATCCAGCCAACTTGACAGAACTGTGAGAAGCATTGGAGTCAAAATGGAACTCAATATTAGGAAGTTGTCCTTAATGTTTTGTACATTCAGTGTAGATATATATTGTGTGGGGTTAACCAGTGAAAGGATGACAGATATACAGCATTTTCAGCTTGGGATAATCTTTATAAGGTTATAAACCAAAACCACTCAACTGAAGTCACTGAGTTATTAAACAGGTGTGTGCTTGCTTGTGTGTGTGCAAGTGTGTATGTGTGACAGTGTGTGTGTGTACATACTCTGTCCACCACTGTCTGTGACTGAACATGTGTATGTAGAACAAAACCACACTGAATAAAAAATGTGGCAGCTTTCACATCCAGTTATAGATGTTGACACTTTTAGCAGGGTTACCCATAAAATGTGACTGGTGGTTATGAAAGCTTGGATACAACAGTGTGCAACCAACGTAGGGAGTATGCTGCGGCCTGTCTTTGATTTACTGAAGAAAAAAAAGAACAATCTGAATTTAATCAGCACATTCCTGAATTTTGAGAAATAGAATACATCTGGTTTCCTTCCTATCTGCAACGTGAAGGCATGTGGGTCCTCTGAGGCATTACTGCATTTGCCCATACACACACACACACACGCACACGCACGCACGCACACACGCACGCACGCACGCACGCACACAGACAATCCATTACTGGAATTGTACTTAGTGATTGACTATGGTGCTGTTTGACAGAGAGAGCTCAGCAGAGGAGGGAGGAGGAAGAAAGGGCCAAAGCCAAGAAGAGACCACAAGTATTCAAGGAGCCCAAAAGTAAGTAACTTGCTACCATCCAATGATACAATACTTACATTTATTTGAGATAATCGGTTGGCAAGAGTTTTAGCAAACGCGTAAGAGGTTTTTCATTGTGGTTAGAAGTTTTTGAGATGTGTGTGTGACTGAGATGTTTTCCCCTGGTGGCAGAGTGTCCTCCCCTGGGTATGGAGTCTCACAGGATAGAATCAGACCAGCTGCTGGCCTCCTCCATGTCTCACTATCGCTACAGCCAGGGCAGGGCACGACTCAACAT
Source organism: Coregonus lavaretus (assembly GCF_964263955.1). NCBI lineage: Eukaryota > Metazoa > Chordata > Actinopteri > Salmoniformes > Salmonidae > Coregonus > Coregonus lavaretus. Next base: position 38,647,097 of record NC_140001.1, on the reverse strand, counting down.
GCAGGTAACACTAACCCTCACACACTGACCCTAATCCTCACACACTGACACTAACCCTCACACACTGACCCTAACCCTCACACACTGACCCTAATCCTCACACACTGACCCTAATCCTCACACACTGACACTAACCCTCACACACTGACCCTAACCCTCACACACTGACCCTAACCCTCACACACTGACCCTAACCCTCACACACTGACCCTAACCCTCACACATAACCCTCACACACTGATCCTAACCCTCACACACTGACCCTAACCCTCACATACTGACCCTAACCCTCACACACTGACCCTAACCCTCACACATTGACCCTAACCCTCACACACTGATCCTAACCCTCACACACTGACCCTAACCCTCACACACTGACCCTAACCCTCACACACTGACCTTAACCCTCACACATATCCCTCACACACTGACCCTAACCCTCACACACTAACACTAACCCTCACACACTGACCCTAACCCTCACACACTGACCCTCACACACTAACCCTCACACACTAACACTAACCCTCACACACTAACACTAACCCTCACACACTAACACTAACCCTCACACACTGACCCTAACCCTCACACACTGACCCTCACACACTGACCCTAACCTTCATACACTAACCCTCACACACTGACCCTAACCCTCACACACTGACCTTAACCCTCACACATAACCCTCACATACTGATCCCAACCCTCACACACTGACCCTAACCCTCACACACTGACCCTAACCCTCACACACTGACCCTAACCCTCACATACTGACCCTAAACCTCACACACTGACCCTAACACACTGACCTTACCCTCACACATAACCCTCACACACTGATCCTAACCCTCACACACTGACCCTAACCCTCACACACTGACCCTAACCCTCACACACTGACCTTAACCCTCACACACATCCCTCACACACTGACCCTAACCCTCACACACTAACACTAACCCTCACACACTGACCCTAACCCTCACACACTGACCCTCACACACTAACCCTCACACACTAATACTAACCCTCACACACTAACACTAACCCTCACACATTGACCCTAACCCTCACACACTAACACTAACCCTCACATACTAACCCTCACACACTGACCCTAACCTTCATACACTAACCCTCACACACTAACACTAACACACTGACCCTAACCCTCACACACTGACCCTCACACACTAACACTAACCCTCACACACTAACACTAACCCTCACACACTGACCCTAACCCTCACACACTAACCCTCACACACTAACACTAACACACTGACCCTAACCCTCACACACTAACCTTCACACACTAACACTAACCCTCACACACTGATCCTAACCCTCACACACTGATCCTAACCCTCACACACTGATCCTAACCCTCACACACTGATCCTAACCCTCACACACTAACATTAACCCTCACACACTGACCCTAACCCTCACAAACTAACTCTAACCCTCTCACACTAACCCATAACCCTTATACACTAACCCTCACACACTAACCCTAACACATTGACTAACCCTAACCCTATGTCTCAGTACTGCTCCAGCCAACACAGAGCATGACTCAACATGCAGGTACACTCCTCACACTAATTCGAACCGTACCTGTAAGCCCCCTTACCCTCATCTCCAACACTGTATGGTTTCCATGGTTTCCAGGCTTCGGATGATGAGGAGGACATGCGTGGTGGGGCGTGGTGTCCTAACCCAGAGGACAATATTCACTGGTTTGAGATGGACGCTCGCAGAGCAACAGAATTTACTGGGATCATAACACAGGGACGAGACTCACGCAACGAGTAAGACACACACACACACACACACACACACACACACACACTTATTTTACTATCCTTGAATCCTCCAAAATCCTATTTTCCCTAACTCGTAACTCTAAACCTAACCCTTAACCTTAACCCTAACCCCAAACCCCTAACTCTGAAACAAAATCTAACCCTAACACATTTACATTTACGTCATTTAGCAGACGCTCTTATCCAGAGCGACTTACAGTTTGTGAGTGCATACATTATTTTTACATACTGGCCCCCCGTGGGAATCAAACCCACAACCCTGGCGTTGCAAACACCATGCTCTACCAACTGAGCTACATCCCTGCCGGCCATTCCCTCCCCTACCCTGGACGACGCTGAGCCAATTGTGCGCCGCCCCATGGCTCTCCCGGTCGCGGCCGGCTACGACAGAGCCTGGAATCGAACCAGGATCTCTAGTGGCACAGCTAGCACTGCGATGCAGTGCCTTAGACCACTGCGCCACTCGGGAGACAAATAACCCTAAACCTAACCCCTAATCTTAATTCTAACCCATAAACCTAAAATAGCCTTTTTCCTTGTTTTACTATCCTTGTGGGGACTTTGGTCCCCACAAGGATAGTAAAACCACACCACACACACACACAAACACACATACAAGCGCACAGACAATTTCAGAAATATCAAAGACAAAATGGTGACAAAATTTGTGTGCATCTTTTCAGGAGTGACTTTGTGACGTCCTACTACGTGCAATTCAGTAATGACAGCAGAGAATGGAAAACCATCCATGACGGTTACTCTGACTGGGTGAGTCTGTCAGCCTCACTTCTTCAAATGTGCTTTGGACCCAGGGTTCACTGTCATGCTCTTTTTGTGGGGCACAAAAGTTTACCATGTCAATATATTTGTCTCTCCCTCTCTCTTTACCTCTCCCCCCCACCACCTCTCTCTCTCTAGTTGTTTTTTGGTAACTCCGATAAGGATACCCCAGTGCTGAATCAGTTAGCTGAGCCCATACTAGCACGTTACATCAGAGTTATCCCTCAGAGCTGGAATGGCAGTTGCTGTATGAGGCTTGAGGTACTAGGCTGCCCTCTGCCTGGTGAGTGACACACGTACCCACCCTACCAGACTTCTGGTCCCCACACGGATAGTAAAACATAAAACACACACAAACACTCACACTGTGTGTTTTTATCTCCTCAGACCCCACCAGTGCCTACCAGAGGCTGCAGAATGAGGTGACTCCAGTCCAGTACCTGGACTTCAGACATCACAACTACTCAGACATGGTCACGGTGAGATGGAACACTCCTATTTCAGGGGACTTCAATCCTTAAGGTCATCAGTACCACCTGTATGAACCTAATGTTTTGTGTGCCAGCTTGTGACAACTGACTTCAACACTGTCTTGACACTTAATTGAATAAGATGTGTTGCACATACTCACTGTAGGTGTCTAGGACCAGGGTTGGTGACTGCTGCTTTCCCCTGTATGTCTCTTCTGTTAGCTGATGAAGTCTGTGTCGGAGGAGTGTCCCAACATCACCAGTATGTACAGCCTGGGCCGCAGCTCCAATGGACTGGACATCCTGGCCATGGTGATATCAGGCAACCCCACAGAACACGAGATAGGTGGGATGAAACAAATATTGTGTCTGTGTCCACACTTTTCAGAACATGCACCCATTAGTTATTCCAGGCTAACTTTCATAGAAAGCTCTGTACTTGTGTCCTCTCAAGCATGGAAAGACAATGACAATCTGTGTTTTTCTCCTTAGGTGAGCCGGAGTTCCGCTACACGGCCGGTCTCCATGGAAACGAGGCGACGGGACGGGAGATGGTTCTTCTTCTGTTGCAGTACCTGTGTAAGGAGTACAGGGATGGCAACCCCAGAGTGCGCCGCCTGGTGGAGGGAATACGTATCCACCTGGTGCCCTCACTCAACCCTGACGGGCAGGAGAAGGCCCTCACAGCGGTCAGTACTGGGTATAATACGGTTAATTCTTGAATTGCGGTGGTAAATTCTGTCCCTTGACTTTGGCACCATGTAAAAACAATAAAACATGACAAAAACATGACAAATAATACATTCTAATTTTATTTCACTGTTATTTAATAAGAAAACATATGTAAGTCCTTTATACTGCAAAACATATATTTGTATGCATTTTTGAAACTACTGGGGGCTAGCAAAATGGCTTGTCCCACTGGTGATGTGTAGGGGTGTAGTGACATGTTTTGGGGTTTAGAGATACTGTATCTATCTATTATTTTGAATGCTAGACAGTGAACAAAAGTATTTAATATTGTATACTTTAGATACCTCAAACTCAACTCTGGACCTCGAAGCCAGTTCCACTGTATTTTTTCATTGTTCCCCTCTAATCAGGGACTGATTTAAACCTGAGACACAAGGTGGGTGCAATTAATGATTGGGTAGAACAGAGAAGCTGCAGGCTGCGGACCAAGTAGTGTAAGAGTTGAATACCCCTGCTGTAGATCAATAAAAACACCTATTTTTTTACTAGTATAATGTGTGTCCCTCTGTTTTATGTCATTGGTGTTACCGCCTTGAAAATCACTGATTACAAAGATATACAAGGACCTTGAGCATTCTCTCCAGTGGCAAACTGTTATTGAGGGAGGGTTCTATATTAAATTAAAGTATAAGCTATTCACAACCTTTAAGTATGTCATAGATTTGAGAATTCTATTAATACTTTTGTGTCACTTGCTGTCAGCCAATTTAAATGAATGGAAATAATTAATCTTATCACTTTAGTAAATTATTTTTTAAAGGATTGATGACCTTTGATTTGAGCATTTGTGACCTCCATTTCAGAAAATCCTCATTGGTGTTACTACTCCACTGGTGGCACAATGTTATCATAATGGTAAAAAGATATTTCAAGTCATTACGCTCCCATAGTACTTGATTTAGAATGGGAAGATGTACCCAACTACATTTAAATTAAAAAATTAAGTAATTATTTTCCAAAATGCCATGCCCAAATGCCTGTATTTATACTTTACTCTTCCAAATCTGTTTTCTTCTATTAAGGAAAAGGGGTGCCAGACAGTTTCTGTTTTAGCCAACTTCATGTCCTGTAGGAAAGTATTGTTGTATGCAGGAACAGTCTGGCACGCAGCTTTATTTTCCTCAAGAGAAGAAAACATATTTGATATGTTAAGTCAAGACTAGATACATTCAAGCAAATCCTAAGACGTTTGGTTTGAACACGTTGATATTACTGTAGTAAATATGCAGTCCTGCTCGGTTCTGTAAGGTTCTCTCCATAACATCCTGTCCCATTGCCACCACAGGGTTCCGAGCTGAGTGGTTGGACCACAGGCCACTGGACGGAGGACGGCCATGACATCTTCCAGAACTTCCCTGACCTGAACAGTGTTTTGTGGGAGGCCGAGGACAAGGGCATGGTGCCCAAACTGATCCCCAATCACCATGTCAAGATCCCTGCAGACCAAGAGGGGGATGACAGGGTGTGTGGAGGAAGGAATTGAAGGAAGGGAGAGGGCAGGGAGGGAGGGGAAGGTAGGGGAGAAAGAGAGGGGATAAAGACAGGAGGGGAGAAACAGGAGGGAAGGAAATGTAGATGGTGTGAAGAGCAGAGACAGTACAAGCAAGTTCATTTTTCTGTCTATTAACTCAACAAGACGGCTGCTGTTTGTTCTTCTTGTCCTGCAGATTGCTGTGGAGACTCGAGCCATCATCTCGTGGATGGAGAGCCACCCATTCGTACTGGGGGCCAACTTCCAGGGGGGGGAGAGGCTGGTGGCGTACCCCTACGACAATCACCGCCTAACCAAGACCACCGGCGCCAGCACCAGAGAGGGCGACAGAGAGAGGGCACAGAGCCGCAAGAAGAGACAGTACGAGGCGCTTCCTCTCTCTTTCTCTGTTTGTCTTCCCGTCTCTCTCTCGCTCTCTTTCTCTTCCTGCACTCTCTCTCTCTCTTCCTGCACTCTCTCTCTTTCTCTCTTCCTGCACTCTTGCGCTCTCTCTCTCTCTTCCTGCACTCTTGCTCTCTCTCTTTCTCTCTTCATGCACTCTTGCTCTCTCTCTCTCCCTCCCTCTCTCTTCCTGCACTCTTGCTATTTTTGGCAGATTAATAATGACATGAAACCAAATAAACAATAAACTAAATCTAAATCATTCTTCTAGGTACGAGGAGGAGTTTGACCTGACGGCATGGGGGAGGGGCTATGACCGTGAGGAGCCGGAGGAAGATTATAACATCAGGGGATACCAGCAGCCAGAAGAAGACCAGTGGAACAGGGGATACCAGCAGCCAGAAGCGGACCAGTGGAACAGGGGATACCAGCAGCCGGAAGAAAACCAGTGGAACAGGGGAGACCAGCAGCTGGAGGAGGAGTGGAGGGGACATGGCTATGGCCACAGGGAAGAGGAAGAGGAGGATGACAGAGGGAGAGGGGGAGGGGGGTACACAGAGCCTGAGGATGAACCCAGGGCCGCAGCAGACGCCTCCTTTTTCAGGTGTGTAGCATGAAGTTAACCACAGATCTAGGACCAGATTACCCTATCTGACTGTATGTGTGTGTTTGTGTGTTATAGGTGGTTGGCCATCTCTTACGCCTCTACTCACCTGTCGATGACATACACTTCCCACGGCTCCTGTCACGGCAATGACGTCACTGGAGGCGTTGGAATCGTCAATCGCGCCAAGTGGCAGCCCGTCACAGGAAGTAAGGACACAGTCTGACCGACAACATCCCATTTTTATTCCATTGTTGTCTGCTGTTCATTAAGCCATTTTAGTCGACATTACATACAGTAGTTCAAAAAGGTTGAAAGCTGTAATGTAACATTGATCAGAGTAAAGTACCCAGTTTTGAGGATAATGGTGCTCTCTGGTGACTCATCATGTGCATTGCAGATTCTCATTGCCACCTATCTTCCCCTCCCATCCCCTCCTCTCATCCTCAGGTATGAATGACTTCAGCTACCTGCACACTAACTGTCTGGAGCTGTCAGTGTTCCTGGGCTGTGATAAGTTCCCCCATCAGAGTGAGCTGGTCATTGAGTGGGAGAAGAACAGAGAGGCCATGCTCACCTTCATGGAGCAGGTACACACACACACACACACACACACACACACACACACACACACACAGACACATGTATGCAGACACACATACAGACACACACACACACACACAGACACATGTATGCAGACACACATACAGACACATGTATGCACACACAGACACATGTATGCACACACACAGAGAAACAATATACAAAGTTGGAGAATATACCAAACACACACAGTCCTGGAGTGTGGCTATAGAGCAGTGGTATTCAAAGTCTGGGTCGCGCCAAAATGTCATACAGTATTCAGACCCCTTGACATTCTCCACATTTTGTTACGTTACAGCTTTATTCTAAAATTGATTAAATTATTTATTTCCCTCATCAATCTACACACAATACCACATCATGACAAAGTGAAAACAGGTTTTTCTAAAATTTTCTAAATGTATTTTAAAAAACGGAAATATCTTACTTACATACAGTTGAAGTCGGAGGTTTACATACACCTTAGCCAAATACATTTAAACTCAGTTTTTCACAATTCCTGACATCTAATCCTAGTAAAAAACCCTGTCTTAGGTTAGTTAGGATCATCACTTTATTTTAAGAATGTGAAATGTCAGAATAATAGTAAAGAGAATGATTTATTTCAGCTTTTATTTCTTTCATCACATTCCCAGTGGGTCAGAAGTTTACATACACTCAATTAGTATTTGGTAGCATTGCCTTTAAATTGTTTAACTTGGGTCAAACATTTCGAGTAGCCTTCCACAAGCTTCCCACAATAAGTTGGGTGAATTTTGGCCCATTCCTTCTGACAGAGCTGGTGTAACTGAGTCAGGTTTGTAGGCCTCCTTGCTCGCACACGCTTTTTCAGTTCTGCCCACACATTTTCTATAGGATTGAGGTCAGGGCTTTGTGATGGCCACTCCAATACCTTGACTTTGATGTCCTTAAGCCAGCAAAGCACCCCCACAGCATGATGCTGCCACCCCAGTGCTTCACGTTTGGGATGGTGTTCTTCGGCTTGCAAGCAGCCCCCTTTTTCCTCCAAACATAACGATGGTCAATATGGCCAAACAATTCTATTTTTGTTTCATCAGACCAGAGGAAATTTCTCCAAAAAGTACAATCTTTGTCCCCATGTGCAGTTGCAAACCGTAGTCTGGCTTTTTTGTGGTGGTTTTGGAGCAGTGGCTTCTTCCTTGCTGAGCGGCCTTTCAGGTTATGTTGATATAGGACTCGTTTTACTGTGGATATAGATACTTTTGTACCCGTTTCATCCAGCATCTTCACAAGGTCCTTTGCTGTTGTTCTGGGATTGATTTGCACTTTTCGCACCAAAGTACGTTAATCTCTAGGAGACAGAACGCATCTCCTTCCTGAGTGGTATGACGGCTGCATGGCCCATGGTGTTTATACTTGCGTACGATTGTTTGTACAGATGAACGTGGTACCTACAGGCGTTTGGAAATTGCTCCCAAGGATGAACCAGACTTGTGGAGGTCTACCATTTTTTTTCTGAAGTCTTGGCTGATTTCTTTTGATTTTCCCATGATGTCAAGCAAAAAGGCACTGAGTTTGAAGGTAGGCCTTGAAATACATCCACAGGTACACCTCCAATTGACTCAAATGATGTCAATTAGCCTATCAGAAGCTTCTAAAGCCATGACATCATTTTCTGGAATTTTCCAAGCTGTTTAAAGGCACAGTCAACTTAGTGTATGTAAAGTTGCCTTACCTCCATAACTTACTACATTTGCACACACTGTATATTGATTTTCTATTGTGTTATTGATTGTACGATTTGTTTATCCCATATGTAACTCTGTGTTGTTGTTGTTTTTACCGCACTGCTTTTCTTTATCTTGGCCAGGTCGCAGTTGTAAATGAAATCTTGTTCTCAACTGGCTTACCTGGTTAAATAAAGGTGAAATAAATACAATAAATAAAAAAGTTCTGACCCACTGGAATTGTGATACTTTTTTTACATTTTTACATTTTAGTCATTTAGCAGACGCTCTTATCCAGAGCGATTTACAGTTAGTGAGTGCATACATTGATACAGTGAATTAAGTGAAATAATCTGTCTGTAAACAATTACTTGTGTCATGCACAAAGTGTAGCTCAGTTGGTAGAGCATGGCGCTTGCAACGCCAGGGTTGTGGGTTCGATTCCCACGGGGGGCCAGTATGAAAAAATGTATGCACTCACTAACTGTAAGTCGCTCTGGATAAGAGTGTCTGCCAAATGACTAAAATGTAAAAATGTCCTAACGGACTTGCCAAAACTGTAGTTTGTTAACAAGAAATTTGTGGAGTGGTTGAAAAACAAGTTTTAATGACTCCAACCTAAGTGTATGTAAACTTCTGACTTCAACTGTAAGTATTCAGATCCGCTGCTATGACACTCGAAATTGAGCTCAGGTGCATCCTGTTTCCATTGATCATCCTTGAGATGTTTCTACAACTTGATTGGGGTCCACCTGTGGTAAATTCAATTGATTGCACGTGATTTGGAAAGGCCCACACCATTCTATATAAGGTCCCACAGTTGACAGTGCACGTCAGAGCAAAAACCAAACCATGAGGCCGAAGGAATTGTCCGTAGAGTGCCGAGACAGGATTGTGTCGAGGCACAGACCTGGGGAAGGGTACCGAAAAATTTCTGCAGCATGGAAGGTCCCCAAGAACACAGTGGGCTCTATCATTCTTAAATGGAAGAACTTTGGAACCACCAAGACTCTTCCTAGAGCTGGTCGCCCGGCCAAACTGAGCAATCGGCGACGAAGGTCCTTTGTCAGGAAGGTGACCAAGTACCCGATGGTCACTCTGACAGAGCTCCAGAGTTCCTCTGTGGAGATAGGAGAACCTTCCAGAACGACAACCATCTCTGCAGCACTCCACCAATCAGGCCTTTATGGTAGAGTGGCCAGACGGAAGCCACTCCTCAGTAAAAGGTAAATGACAGCCTGCTTGGAGTTTGCCAAAAGGCACCTAAAGGACCATGAGAAACAAGATTCTCTAGTCTGATGAAACCAAGATTGAATTCTTTATCCTGAATGCCAAGCGTCATGTCTGGAGGAAACCTGGCACCATCCCTACGGTGGTGGCAGCATCATGCTGTGGGGATGTTTTTCAGCGGCAGGGACTGGGAGACTAGTCAGGATAAAGGGAAAGATGAATGGAGCAAAGTACAGAGAGATCCTTGATGAAAACCTGCTCCAGAGTGCTCAGGGCCTCAGACTGGGGTGAAGGTTCACCTTCCAACAGGACACCAACCCCAAGCACACAGCCAAGACAACGCAGGAGTGGCTTAGGGACAAGTCTCTGAATGTCCTTGAGTGGCCTAACCAGAGCCTGGACTTGAACCCGATCGAACATCTCTGGAGAGACCTGAAAATAGCTATGCAGCGACGCTCCCCATCCAACCTGACAGAGTTTGAGAGGATCTGCAGAGAATAATGGGAGAAACTCCCCAAATACAGGTGTGCAAAGCTTGTAGCATCATACACAAAAAGACTAGAGGCTGTAATCGCTGCCAAAGGTGCATCAACTATCATCAAGGCAAAGGGTGGCTACTTTGAAGAATCTAAAATATAAAATATATTTTGATTTCTTTAACACTTCTTTGGTTACTACATGATTCCATATGTGTTATTTCATGTAGAAAATGTAGAAAACAGTAAAAATAAAGAAAAACCCTTGATTGAGTAGGTGTGTCCACCTTTTTTGACTGGTACTGTATATATTGATTTTTTTGATTTTGGAAATTCTCCTGCGACCCCATTTTCATATCAGGTGACCCCACATAGGATCGCGACCCCTAGTTTGGGAACAGCTGGTACAGATTATTGTATGGGACAATATACAAATGTATTTTAGGAAGATAGCATTTTCATCTCTTATCAAAATGAAAATAAACCTATGAATTGACTGATTTCAAGGTTCTGTCATTAGATTTAGGGTGCGGTGGGATCGCAAAATAAATTTGAGGAAAAAAATGGGGTCCCCAGAAATTATTTTGGGGAAAAATGCAGTCCCTGCTGAAAAAGTTTGTATGCCACTGCTGTAGAGTTACTGACCTTTTGATCCTTGGTTTTCACCCCACCCAGGTGCATCGTGGGATCAGGGGTGTGGTAAAAGACAATGAGGGAAACCCCATCGCTAATGCCACAGTTTCTGTAGAGGGTGTCAACCATGATGTCTCTACAGGTGGGTACAGTGTCTGGCTTTATGTCAGCCATAACCCATAGCCTACTGCCCTTGGCATTCTGACTGCTGTGAACACATCAGTGTAGCAATGCACCGTCATATTGGTATATTCATTCAACTACAGGTGAGATAGATAGAGCACTATTGGTAACAGCCTGCTGTCCCTTACCCCTGAACAAACCTATATGCAGTGGATGTCCAGGAGAATGCTGGTGCTATCCTTACTGAATGTGCAGTCTAAGCCCTCTCCTCTCTCCTCCCTCCCAGCTGTAACAGGGGACTACTGGCGCTTGTTGAACCCAGGTGAGTACCGTGTGACGGTGCGGGCAGAAGGCTTCACCTCCCTGACCAAGCTGTGTGTGGTGGGCTACGAGCCAGGGGCAACTACCTGCAGCTTTAACCTGGCCAAGTCCAACTGGGACCGCATCAAACAAGTGGGTTCTGTTTAGCAAAAATGTTTATTTTCAATTCACAAACTGTAGAAACAATGAGAATAGAAAGGTTCAGAACTTTTGTAAAACATCACAGTACAGTTGAAAAATATATGGCAAATAGAAATCCAATATGGTTGGTGTTAAGAGATAGATGGGAGGTGTTGAATGGAGCTGAAGGATGGGACTAACAACAAAAACTAATAACAACAAGATAACTAGTGTAAGGCATGCTGTGTCCATAATAAGTATATACAGTGGGGAAAAAAAGTATTTGGTCAGCCACCAATTGTGCAAGTTCTCCCACTTAAAAAGATGAGAGAGGCCTGTAATTTTCATCATAGGTACACGTCAACTATGACAGACAAAATGAGAAAAAAAAATCCAGAAAATCACATTGTAGGATTTTTAATGAATTTATTTGCAAATTATGGTGGAAAATAAGTATTTGGTCAATAACAAAAGTTTTGTCAATACTTTGTTATATACCCTTTGTTGGCAATGACACAGGTCAAACGTTTTCTGTAAGTCTTCACAAGGTTTTCACACACTGTTGCTGGTATTTTGGCCCATTCCTCCATGCAGATCTCCTCTAGAGCAGTGATGTTTTGGGGCTGTCGCTGGGCAACACGGACTTTCAACTCCCTCCAAAGATTTTCTATGGGGTTGAGATCTGGAGACTGGCTAGGCCACTCCAGGACCTTGAAATGCTTCTTACGAAGCCACTCCTTCGTTGCCCGGGCGGTGTGTTTGGGATCATTGTCATGCTGAAAGACCCAGCCACGTTTCATCTTCAATGCCCTTGCTGATGGAAGGAGGTTTTCACTAAAAATCTCACGATACATGGCCCCATTCATTCTTTCCTTTACACGGATCAGTCGTCCTGGTCCCTTTGCAGAAAAACAGCCCCAAAGCATGATGTTTCCACCCCCATGCTTCACAGTAGGTATGGTGTTCTTTGGATGCAAATCAGCATTCTTTGTCCTCCAAACACGACGAGTTGAGTTTTTACCAAAAAGTTATATTTTGGTTTCATCTGACCATATGACATTCTCCCAATCCTCTTCTGGATCATCCAAATGCACTCTAGCAAACTTCAGACGGGTCTGGACATGTACTGGCTTAAGCAGGGGGACACGTCTTGCACTGCAGGATTTGAGTCCCTGGCGGCGTAGTGTGTTACTGATGGTAGGCTTTGTTACTTTGGTCCCAGCTCTCTGCAGGTCATTCACTAGGTCCCCCCGTGTGGTTCTGGGATTTTTGCTCACCGTTCTTGTGATCATTTTGACCCCACGGGGTGAGATCTTGCGTGGAGCCCCAGATCGAGGGAGATTATCAGTGGTCTTGTATGTCTTCCATTTCCTAATAATTGCTCCCACAGTTGATTTCTTCAAACCAAGCTGCTTACCTATTGCAGATTCAGTCTTCCCAGCCGGGTGCAGGTCTACAATTTTGTTTCTGGTGTCCTTTGACAGCTCTTTGGTCTTGGCCATAGTGGAGTTTGGAGTGTGACTGTTTGAGGTTGTGGACAGGTGTCTTTTATACTGATAACAAGTTCAAACAGGTGTGATTAATACAGGTAACGAGTGGAGGACAGAGGAGCCTCTTAAAGAAGAAGTTACAGGTCTGTGAGAGCCAGAAATCTTGCTTGTTTCTAGGTGACCAAATACTTATTTTCCACCATAATTTGCAAATAAATTCATAACAAATCCTACAATGTGATTTTCTGGATTTTTTTTTCTCAATTTGTCTGTCATAGTTGACTTGTACCTATGATGAAAATTACAGGCCTCTCACATCTTTTTAAGTGGGAGAACTTGCACAATTGGTGGCTGACTAAAGACTTTTTTTCCCCACTGTAGGTTATATATTGTGAGCTTTTGTGAAAGAGCACAGTTAGAAAGATATGGCATATAGAAGCATACCAGCCAGATGGACATCATGAAAATGATCGGAGGAAGTTCAGGAGTAAAAACAAACAAAATATAGTTATTGACTGTGTCCATAAAATGTATATAGTATGTATCAGCATGAAGTAGAGGCCTAAGCATTGTTGTTCACTAGTTTACTCGTATTAGGGAAGGGATGGTGGGGTTGGAAATTAATAAAGGGAAATATATATATATATGCGCGTGTATGTATGTATGTATATATATATATATGCGAGAGAAAAAAAAAAAAAAAACATATGGGGGATTGGAAGTGATGCAGACAATTACATTGATGGAAGTTACAATCTATCTGCAATATTAAAGCTGATATACCCCCTTAAAAAAAATATAAAAAAATACTAGTGGGTACTGTTACACCTACAATTATAATTAGATTGCCTATTAGCCACTTTAGAGCCAATGAAGCACTATATAAATGCTATCTATTCATCCACAGATCATGGCCCTGCACGGCAACAAGCCCATTCGCCTGCTCAGCCACGGCAACGGGGGAACACGACTGAACACAGTCTCCAATGGTAACAGGCGTGTGGTGCATAACAACGGTGGTACCGCCATGGATCCTGAGATGCGTCGCATGCAACAGCGAAAGCTAAGGCTCGCCCGCCTCCATCGTCTACGACAACAGAAACTGATGAGATCGACAACAACGTTGCCCCCGACGACCACACCGGTTCGCACAACAACAGAGGCGGAGCCCACCACTGCCTGGTACGACTCGTGGTTCATAGGAGAGGGGCAAACGTCAGCGCCGGAAGGTTTCACGGACTCCATCTTGGATTACAACTACGAGTACAAGATCAACGATTACTAAACTAAACACTAAGGCCTTGTTCCAATACATTTACAATACATCCTTCCTCCCCACTTCCTTGAAGTAATCAAGGTAGGCAGGAAGGAAGTATGCATTCTAAGGTATTTGAACAGGACCGATGTCATAGGCCTAAGCCCAGGCTGTTAACTCAATTCTTAGAGTAGACAACTAAGTGACCCCTTAAAAGGATACTTCAGGATTTTGGCAATGATGCCCTATATCTACTTCCCCAGAGTCAGTTAGGTCTCTGTGTCCAGAATGAAGGAAGTTAGAGTTAGTTTCGCAAGCCAATGCTAACTAGCATTAACACGATGACTGGAAGCATGCTAGCAGATACCCATAGACTTCCAGTCATTGCGCTTAAGCTAGTTAGCAATTGCGCTAGCGCTAGTTAAGAACTTCCTTCAAACTCCACACATATACATAAAAATGGTATCCACGAGTTCATCTGATTCTGGGGAAGTAGATAACAATCCCTTTAAAGAACTGACAAGTAGGGATAGGTTTAAGCAATATGCCTGAAACTCCAATAACTCTGGTAGCCCCTCACCCATCCATTCCTTCAGATCAACAAAGGAGCCGCAAGAAGTGTTTAGGTATATTTGCAAAAACTGATCAAAGGAACAATGCAATGTTGTTGAATGCAAAAACAGTCAGACACACAAGCTAATGTCAGTGGTCTGTATAATTGCTTGATTAGGTCTTTTGATACAACGTTTTTAACACACGAAAATGTCACTTTAGAGTAGAAAAATAGAACCACTGATATCTGGAAAATAAATGTTATACCAATTCAATTTGAAGAGTTGTTGTAAAGCTTTCCTAGAGAATGTACTTCAGAGATAATGTAGATGTGCTGGTTGCAGATTACAAACTTTTTATTACTATCGCCTACACCCCTGAAGAGTCAAAACAAAGAATCAAAGTTTATATTTTTCTTATAAAGGTGTCGATTCATTTACATTATTTTCACACATTGAAAGCAAAAGCCATAATATCAACAGACAGTAACTTGACAAAATGTTTGTTGAAGGTTAAGAGAGAAATCAAGAGAGATTTCCTGAAATGTTCCTCATAATTTAGTGGAGGTAGAGGAGAGTTATTTTTTCAATTAATAAAGGCTTGTTTACGTACAGCATTTGTGTTTTGTTCTTCATGTGCACCACACTGAACAAAAATGTGACCGACCGCCTCGATTCGGTCTTATGTAGCAAAATTTGAAATTGTGTTTTTTTTACATTGGATAAAAGTAGAGACTCAGAGCTAGAAAATGGTATATCATACACTGCAGTTGAGGAACAATGGGAAAGTAATTCTGCTTTGAAAGTTAATAAACTTGTAACCACACTTTTGAGAAAATGGCCCTTGAATGTTTTGTTACACCTACTGGAGAGCTCTTCTTTGTCTACACCCATTCAGCATCGTTCACACCCTCTTAAGCCTTAGCCCCACCCATCTCTTTAAGGATTCACATGTGAGGCCATGTGCTAAACAGAGTGAGTAGTTTAGTAAACAACCAAAGATTAAGACTAAAAGTGGTAAAAGTAGTAGCCTACAATAAGGAAAAAATACAGGTAAAAATACACTTTATCTAGTCCTTGGCCTATATCCTAATCTGACTTTGGTGCAGGTGATGTTGTTCTTCACATTACCGTCTCTGGTAAACACACACTATATCAAATCAAACCTAAGTTTACTTGTCACATGCACAGGATACAGAAGGTGTAAAATGTACAGTGAAATGGTTACTAGCATAGTAGCAATAGCAAAAAGAGAAAGTGGCCAGATAATTTTTTAAAATAATTATTAGATGGCGCTTACCCGACACACTTGTCTAAATTAATGGGTTGTGTGAAGAAAATGCTATAACCACCCCCAGCCACATCTAGCGGATGTGGATGGGTCACTATTGTCTAGACATGTACACATGTTCATGAAATACAATAGATGGCCATAATCACCCCCAGACACACCTGGCTAACTTGATGGGTCATGTAATCATCTGGTGAAGTGGAGTGTTTTGTGTAGACATGTAGCTAGCTAGGTTGCTACCTAAACAATGAACCGGCATAATCCCAACTCATACTACTACCAATACAAACATTGTCATAGCGGTAGTATTAATGTGCAGGTAGCTAAATCTAACAACTAGGTTCAATGTTAGCTAGCTAACATTAGGCTATAACTAGCAATGCAAATGTCTTTCTGATTTGAATAATATTACTACACAGATCATACACGTAACGTTAGCTAGCGAGCCAGCAAGCTAACGTTCACTAGCTAGCGAACAGTACGCTTTAACTTGCAATGAAAACGACTTTCTGACAAAATTAGAAACTTATAATATCTGAAAATGTAGCTAGACTTACCCATATACAGTGGTGAAAAAAAGTATTTAGTCAGCCACCAATTGTGCAAGTTCTCCCACTTAAAAAGATGAGAGAGGCCTGTAATTTTCATCATAGGTACACGTCAACTATGACAGACAAATTGAGGAAAATCCAGAAAATCACATTGTAGGATTGATAATGAATTTATTTGCAAATTATGGTGGAAAATAAGTATTTGGTCACCTACAAACAAGCAAGATTTCTGGCTCTCACAGACCTGTAACTTCTTCTTTAAGAGGCTCCTCTGTCCTCCACTCGTTACCTGTATTAATGGCACCTGTTTGAACTTGTTATCAGTATAAAAGACACCTGTCCACAACCTCAAACAGTCACACTCCAAACTCCACTATGGCCAAGACCAAAGAGCTGTCAAAGGACACCAGAAACACAATTGTAGACCTGCACCAGGCTGGGAAGACTGAATCTGCAATAGGTAAGCAGCTTGGTTTGAAGAAATCAACTGTGGGAGCAATTATTAGGAAATGGAAGACATACAAAACCACTGATAATCTCCCTCGATCTGGGGCTCCACGCAAGATCTCACCCCGTGTGGTCAAAATGATCACAAGAACGGTGAGCAAAAATCCCAGAACCACACGGGGGGACCTAGTGAATGAGCTGCAGAGAGCTGGGACCAAAGTAACAAAGCCTACCATCAGTAACACACTACGCCGCCAGGGACTCAAATCCTGCAGTGACAGACGTGTCCCCCTGCTTAAGCCAGTACATGTCCAGGCCCGTCTGAAGTTTGCTAGAGTGCATTTGGATGATCCAGAAGAGGATTGGGAGAATTTCATATGGTCAGATGAAACCAAAATAGAACTTTTTGGTAAAAACTCAACTCGTCGTGTTTGGAGGACAAAGAATGCTGAGTTGCATCCAAAGAACACCATACCTACTGTGAAGCATGAAGGTGGAAACATCATGCTTTGGGGCTGTTTTTCTGCAAAGGGACCAGGGCGACTGATCCATGTAAAGGAAAGAATGAATGGGGCCATGTATCGTGAGATTTTGAGTGAAAACCTCCTTCCATCAGCAAGGGCATTGAAGATGAAACGTGGCTGGGTCTTTCAGCATGACAATGATCCCAAACACACCGCCCGGGCAATGAAGGAGTGGCTTCGTAAGAAGCATTTCAAGGTCCTGGAGTGGCCTAGCCAGTCTCCAGATCTCAACCCCATAGAAAATCTTTGGAGGGAGTTGAAAGTCCGTGTTGCCCAGCAACAGCCCCAAAACATCACTGCTCTAGAGGAGATCTGCATGGAGGAATGGGCCAAAATACCAGCAACAGTGTGTGAAAACCTTGTGAAGACTTACAGAAAACGTTTGACCTGTGTCATTGCCAACAAAGGGTATATAACAAAGTATTGAGAAACTTTTGTTATTGACCAAATACTTATTTTCCACCATAATTTGCAAATAAATTCATTAAAAATCCTACAATGTGATTTTCTGGATTTTTTTCTTCTCATTTTGTCTGTCATAGTTGACGTGTACCTATGATGAAAATTACAGGCCTCTCTCATCTTTTTAAGTGGGAGAACTTGCACAATAGGTGGCTGACTAAATAATTTTTTCCCCCACTGTACATGGATGAACGCTTCACGGCAGACTGGAACCATTTAACTCAGTTTTGTTTGTAGCTACATCTTGTTTGGCCAGTGTTGTGTCAAATCACTTCAGTTCACACTGACTGTGGCGGGTGCAGAAAGTAGCTCATCACTTTTTCCAACTGATCTGTCTATAGCGCGTGCTAAATTCAGGGCATCAATGTCGTTGAGAAAAGTAGCAATACTTTTGTAGTTTTTGAGGACTAACGTTATATCTTTCAAAAACGACGCGGTAGAAAGGACTATCAACACACACTGTGCAGCTCACGTTATAGACAGACACATGCTACATGGCAGACCAATCCAAACCCATCTACCGGCATGTCCAGCCCATCCGTAATCTCAGCCAATCATGGCTAGCAGGACGGTTTCTGTCTTTTTCCGTGGCTAAACCAACTAGGCTCGTAATTTAACAATTGTATTGTATTTATGGATGGAATACATGTTTGAATTTAAGGCACATGAAAGTTCACATGTTCCCGAGGCATTACACCAAAGTAACGCATTTTGATAAAAAATAAATGTTTACATTCAAATGCCTGTCCTGTGAAGTAGTGACGTGCGACATATGCCTAGTTTCCTGAAACCAGTCACAAATATAAACACAACACGTAAAGTGTTGGTCCCATGTTTCATGAGCTGAAATAAAATATCCCAGAAATTCTCTATACACACAAAAAGCTTATTTCTTACAAATGTTGTGCACAAATTTGTTTACATCCCTGTTAGTGAGCATTTCTTCTTTGCCAAGATAATCCATCCACCTGACAGCTGTGGCATATCAAGAAGCTGATTAAACGGCATGATCATTACACCTTGTACTCAGGACAGTAAAATGCCACTCTAAAATGTGCAGTTGTGTCACACAACACAATGCCACAATGCAATTGGCATGCTGACTGCAGGAAAGTCCAAAGTATCTGTGACCAACAGATGCATATCTGTATTCCCGGTCATGTGAAATTCATAAATTAGCGCCTAATTAATTTATTTCAATTGACTGATTTCCTTATATGAACTGTAACTCAGTAAAATCGTTAAAACTGTTGCATGTTGCGTTTATATTTTTGTTCATTATAAATTGGGAACCATGTGTTGACAAATACAGGAGTGTGGGCACTGGCACAGATACGAAACGCTTCATTAGAAATTAAGTTCCATCACAATCCTTTTCACACCACACACACCTTTCATTCGTAAGAGCTTTCAACTCAAACAGTACTGGGATACTGGGATGACTGCACAGCATTGTTGAACCAACATATTCACAAAATACACTGCTCAAAAAAGTTAAGGGAACACTTAAACAACACAATGTAACTCCAAGTGAATCACACTTCTGTGAAATCAAAGTGTCCACTTAGGAAGCAACACTGATTGACAATACATTTCACATGCTGTTGTGCAAATGGAATAGACAACAGGTGGAAATTATAGGCAATTAGCAAGACACCCCCAATAAAGGACTGGTTTTGCAGGTGGTGACCACAGACCACTTCTCAGTTCCTATGCTTCCTGGCTGATGTTTTGGTCACTTTTGAATGCTGGCAGTGGTTTCACTCTAGTGGTAGCATGAGACGGAGTCTACAACCCACACAAGTGGCTCAGGTAGTGCAGCTCATCCAGGATGGCACATCAATGCGAGCTGTGGCAAGAAGGTTTGCTGTGTCTGTCAGCGTAGTGTCCAGAGCATGGAGGCGCTACCAGGAGACAGGCCAGTACATCAGGAGACGTGGAGGAGGCCGTAGGAGGGCAACAACCCAGCAGCAGGACTGCTACCTCTGCCTTTGTGCAAGGAGGAGCAGGAGGATCACTGCCAGAGCCCTGCAAAATGACCTCCAGCAGGCCACAAATGTGTATGTGTCTGTTCAAACGGTCAGAAACAGACTCCATGAGGGTGGTATGAGGGCCCGACGTCCACAGGTGGGGGTTGTGCTTACAGCCCAACACCGTGCAGGACGTTTGACATTTGCCAGAGAACACCAAGATTGGCAAATTCGCCACTGGCGCCCTGTGCTCTTCACAGATGAAAGCAGGTTAACACTGAGCACATGTGACAGACGTGACAGAGTCTGGAGACGCCGTGGAGAACGTTCTGCTGCCTGCAACATCCTCCAGCATGACCGGTTTGGCAGTGGGTCAGTCATGGTGTGGGGTGGCATTTCTTTGGGGGGCCGCACAGCCCTCCATGTGCTCGCCAGAGGTAGCCTGACTGCCATTAGGTACCGAGATGAGATCCGCAGACCCCTTGTGAGACCATATGCTGGTGCGGGCCAACCGTGGCCCTGGGTTCCTCCTAATGCAAGACAATGCTAGACCTCATGTGGCTGGAGTGTGTCAGCAGTTCCTAAAAGAGGAAGGCATTGATGCTATGGACTGGCCCGCCCGTTCCCCAGACCTGAATCCAATTGAGCACATCTGGGACATCATGTCTCGCTCCATCCACCAACGCCACGTTGCACCACAGACTGTCCAGGAGTTGGCGGATGCTTTAGTCCAGGTCTGGGAGGAGATCCCTCAGGAGACCATCCGCCACCTCATCAGGAGCATGCCCAGGCATTGTAGGGAGGTCATACAGGCACGTGGAGGCCACACACACTACTGAGCCTCATTTTGACTTGTTTTAAGGACATTACATCAAAGTTGGATCAGCCTGTAGTGTGGTTTTCCACTTTAATTTTGAGGGTGACTCCAAAGCCAGAGTTGATAAGCCATGGGTTGATAAATTTGATTTCCTTTGATCATTTTTGTGTGATTTTGTTGTCAGCACATTCAACTATGTAAAGAAAAAATTATTTAATAAGATTATTTCATTCTTTCAGATCAAGGATGTGTTATTTTAGTGTTCCCTTTATTTTTTTGAGCAGTGTACTTGTGTCATTGCTTGTCTTTGCTGATCAAGAGAAACCAACGAGAGACTTCAGACACTATGTCCCAGTCTATGAAGTCAAATTCATTTAGAAACGCATTGTGAACACTTCATGAAACATGTTCCAATGTCAATTAGCTCTCTGTCTGTGGCTTCTGCAAGGACATTAGATGTGAATTCTCTGTAAAACTTGTGGTTAACATTTGCTCCATCCATCGAAATTTGTAGGAGGAGAGACATCTTAAGTTTATCTGTCAACTCTGTGAAGGACAGTCCTTAGCTGTGCCATGTCCCATGAAAGGTGAGTCCAGGTAGTGTGTGGTAACCTTGTTGGTTGTGGGGTCTAAAAACCTTACGTGGACATCCATTTGCTTGAGCTGAAGTGGTTTGTTGTGCGATTCGTCAACAAGCAGCACATTACAGTCCCGTGTGGCTCATTTGGTAGAGCATGGCGCTTGCAACGTCAGGGTTGTGGGTTTGATTATCAGGAAGTGTATAGGTGATGTTGTGCCCACTGTGACTATTAAAACCTACCCTAACCAGAAACCGTGGATAGATGGCAGCATTCGCGCCAATCTGAAAGTGTGAACCACCGCATTCAACCATGGCAAGGTGACTGGGAATATGGCAGAATACAAACAGTGTAGCTACTCACTCCGCAAGGCAATTAAACTGGCAAAACATCAGTATAGAGACAAAGTGGAGTCGCAATTCAACGGCTCAGACACGAGACGTATGTGACAGGGTCTACAGACAATCACGGACTACAAAAGGAAAACCAGCCACGTCGCCGACACCGACGTCTCGCTTCCAGACAAGCTAAACACCTTCTTCGCCCGCTTTGAGGATAACACAGTGCCACTGACGGGGCCCACTACCAAGGACTGTGGCCTCTCCTTCTCCGTGGCCAACATGATTAAGACATTTAAGCATGTTAACCCCCGCAAGGCTGCCAGCCCAGACGGCATCCCTAGCCGCGTCCTCAGAGCATGCGCAGACCAGCTGGCTGGTGTGTTTATGGACATATTCAATCTCTCTCTTTCCCAGTCTGCTGTTCCCACATGCTTCAAGATGGCCACCATTGTTCCTGTACCCAAGAAAGCAAAGGTAACTGAACTAATGAAGTGTTTTGAGAGACTAGTCAAGGATGATATCACCTCTACATTACCTGTCACCCTAGACCCACTTCAATTTGCTTACCGCCCCAATTGATCCACAGACGATGCAATCATCATCACACTGCCCTATCCCATCTGGACAAGAGGAATACCTATGTAAGAATGCTGTTCATTGACTATAGCTCAGCATTCAACACCATAGTACCCTCCAAGCTCATCATCAAGCTCGAGGCCCTGGGTCTGAACCCCGCCCTGTGCAACTGGGTCCTGGACTTCCTGATGGGCCGCCCCCAGGTGGTGAAGGTAGGAAACAACATCTCCACTTCGCTGATCCTCAACACTGGGGCCCCACAAGGGTGCGTGCTCAGCCCCCTCCTGTACTCCCTGTTCACCCATGACTGCGTGGCCAAGCACGCCTCCAACTCAATCATCAAGTTTGCAGACGACACAACAGTAGTAGGCTTGATTACCAACAATGACGAGACAGCCTACAGGGAGGAGGTGAGGGCTCTGGGAGTGTGGTGCCAGGAAAATAACCTCTCACTCAACGTCAACAAAACAAAGGAGATGATCGTGGACTTCAGGAAACAGCAGAGGGTGCACCCCCCTATCCACATCGACGGGACCGCAGTGGAGAAGGTGGAAAGCTTCAAGTTCCTTGGCGTACACATCACGACAAACTGAAATGGTCCACCCACGCAGACAGTGTGGTGAAGAAGGCGCAACAGAGCCTCTTCAACCTTCAAATTCGGCTTGGCACCTAAAACCCTCACAAACTTTTACAGATGCACAATTGAGAGCATCCTGTTGGGCTGTATCACCACCTGGTATGGCAACTGCACCGCCTGCAACCGCAGGGCTCTCCAGAGGGTGGTGCGGTCTGCCGAACGCATTATCGGGGGCAAACTACCCGCCCTCCAAGACACATACAGCACCCGATGTCACAGGAAGGCCAAAAAGATAATCAAGGACATCAACCACCCGAGCCACTGTCTGTTCACCCCGCTATCATCCAGAAGGCGAGGTCAGTACAGGTGCATCAAAGTTGGGACCGAGAGAATGAAAAACAGCTTCTATCTCAAGGCCATCAGACTGTTAAATAGCCATCACTAGCACATTAGAGGCTGCTGCTGCCTATTGAAATCACTGGCCACTCTAAGAAATGGAACACTAGTCACTTTAATAATGTTTACAGTCACTTTAATAATGTTTACATATCTTGCACTACTCATCTCATATGTATATACTGCATTCTATTCTATAATATTCTACTGTATTTTAGTCCATGCCGCTCTGTCATTGCTTGTCCATATATGTATATTTTCTTAAATTCCATTCCTTAATAGTTTTGTGTGTATTATGTATATGTTGTGAAATTGTTAGATATTACTTGTTAGATATTACTGCACTGTCTGAGCTAAAAGCACAAGCATTTCACTACACCCGCTATAACATCTGCTAAACACATGTATGTGACAAATAAAATTTGATTTGATTTGAAACCAATGCCTGTAATCATTGAACAGACATAGAAAACAGACATTAAACAAACATAAATAGAACAATGATGGTATTTAAAACCATGGTTTCAAGAGAAATGTATGAAATGTCTATCATTATAGTTTGCCATAAGTAAGGTGCAGCTGTAGAAACTACTTTCTTCAACAATCGTTCATAACGCAGCAGATCTTGACTGGCTTTGTTGGAAAAATGTACTGTTCTATATCCAGAAATGAACAGTGGTCGAATTTGCAAGCTAGCTAGCCAAATGTTACCAAGCTGATTACTCAATATTAATTACAGTGGGGAAAAAATTATTTAGTCAGCCGCCAATTGTGCAAGTTCTCCCACTTAAAAAGATGAGAGAGGCCTGTAATTTTCATCATAGGTACACGTCAACTATGACAGACAAAATGAGAAAAAAAAATCCAGAAAATCACATTGTAGGATTTTTAATGAATTTATTTGCAAATTATGGTGGAAAATAAGTATTTGGTCAATAACAAAAGTTTCTCAATACTTTGTTACATACCCTTTGTTGGCAATGACACAGGTCAAACGTTTTCTGTAAGTCTTGACAAGGTTTTCACACACTGTTGCTGGTATTTTGGCCCATTCCTCCATGCAGATCTCCTCTAGAGCAGTGATGTTTTGGGGCTGTCGCTGGGCAACACAGACTTTCAACTCCCTCCAAAGATTTTCTATGGGGTTGAGATCTGGAGACTGGCTAGGCCACTCCAGGACCTTGAAATGCTTCTTACGAAGCCACTCGTTCGTTGCCCGGGCGTTGTGTTTGGGATCGTTGTCATGCTGAAAGACCCAGCCACATTTCATCTTCAATGCCCTTGCTGATGGAAGGAGGTTTTCACTCAAAATCTCACGATACATGGCCCCATTCATTCTTTCCTTTACACGGATCAGTCGTCCTGGTCCCTTTGCAGAAAAACAGCCCCAAAGCATGATGTATCCACCCCCATGCTTCACAGTAGGTATGGTGTTCTTTGGATGCAACTCAGCATTCTTTGTCCTCCAAACACGACGAGTTGAGTTTTTACCAAAAAGTTATATTTTGGTTTCATCTGACCATATGACATTCTCCCAATCCTCTTCTGGATCATCCAAATGCACTCTAGCAAACTTCAGACGGGCCTGGACATGTACTGGCTTAAGCAGGGGGACACGTCTGGCACTGCAGGATTTGAGTTCCTGGCGGCGTAGTGTGTTACAGATGGTAGGCTTTGTTACTTTGGTCCCAGCTCTCTGCAGGTCATTCACTAGGTCCCCCCGTGTGGTTCTGGGATTTTTGCTCACCGTTCTTGTGATCATTTTGACCCCACAGGGTGAGATCTTGCGTGGAGCCCCAGATCGAGGGAGATTATCAGTGGTCTTGTGTGTCTTCCATTTCCTAATAATTGCTCCCACAGTTGATTTCTTCAAACCAAGCTGCTTACCTATTGCAGATTCAGTCTTCCCAGCCTGGTGCAGGTCTACAATTTTGTTTCTGGTGTCCTTTGACAGCTCTTTGGTCTTGGCCATAGTGGAGTTTGGAGTGTGACTGTTTGAGGTTGTGGACAGGTGTCTTTTATACTGATAACAAGTTCAAACAGGTGCCATTAATACAGGTAACGAGTGGAGGACAGAGGAGCCTCTTAAAGAAGAAGTTACAGGTCTGTGAGAGCCAGAAATCTTGCTTGTTTGTAGGTGACCAAATACTTATTTTCCACCATCATTTGCAAATAAATTCATAAAAAATCCTACAATGTGATTTTCTGGATTTCTTTTCTCATTTTGTCTGTCATAGTTGACGTGTACCTATGATGAAAATTACAGGCCTCTCTCATCTTTTTAAGTGGGAGAACTTGCACAATTGGTGGCTGACTAAATACTTTTTTTCCCCACTGTAACTTGGCTAACGTTTGATGGCTAGCATCATTTCGCCCAAATCATTCATCACACTCACTATCTGATTTAAAGGAAGCATAGATAAAGTGTCACAAGCCGGGTTAGAACTCCGGTCTCAGATGTGTAGAGCTGGGGGTACTACCCCTTAGCCACAGAGGAGATGTTGTAGGACCCAAATGAAACACCCAAGGCAATACTCCAGGCAAGTAGATTTAATATTCCAAAACAGGAGGGTCAAAACAAAACAACTCCACGAGGGGAGAAAAACAAACTAAAGATAACTTCAACAACTTACTAGGACAGACACGGTGAGACAAAGCAGGAGACACACAGTCAGGACGCAATAACCAAGTGAGAAACAAGGGGAAAACACACAGCTAAAATACACAAGGGGAAACAAGGCACAGGTGACATGGATAAGCTAATTAGGACACATGAGGAAGAACTAAGGCAGAGGGGAACACAGCTGACCTCTAGAGGCCAGGAGACAAACAGGAGAAGCAGGAAGCTGACAGGACCCCCTCCTCTAGGAACGACTCCTGACGTTCCTTCCAGAACACCCTGGCCTCAGGGTGCGAAAATCTCGGATCAACCCTGGGTCCAGGATGTCCCTGGCTGGAACCCAGGAGCGCTCCTCTGGCCCGTAGCCCTCCCAGTCCACCAGATACTGCAGAGAGTTCTGGACCCTCCGGGAGTCCAGTATCCGGCGGACTGTGTAGGCTGGCTGGCCGTCTATGATCCTGGGAGGTGGCGGGGGTCTGTGTGGGGGGGCAAAAGGAGAAGACAAGACAGGTTTAAGGAGTGAAACATGGAAAGTGGGGTTAACTCTAAGGGAGCGAGGCAGAACCAAACGATACGATACAGGGTTAACCTTTCTAGCAATGCGGAACGGGCCGATGTATCTCTGGGAAAGCTTCTTGGATTCGACCCGGAGGGGCAAGTTCTTAGTGGCCAACCAAACTCTCTGACCAGCTCGGAAACTAGGGGCCGTCCGGCGGTGGCGATTAGCCTGACTTTGGTATCTCTGGGAGGTCCGAAGGAGGGTACACCTGGCCTTCTTCCAGGTCCGCCTACAGCGTTGGACAAAGCGCTGGGCCGAGGGAACACCAACTTGCGCCTCTTCCTCTGGAAATAATGGAGGGTTGTAACCGAACTGGCATTCGAAGGGGGACAATCCGGTGGCTGAGGACTGGAGGGTGTTGTGGGCATATTCAGCCCAAATGATATAGGTGGCCCAAGACGTGGGATTACTGGCCGCCATACACCGCAGGGTGGTCTCCAGATCCTGATTAATCCGTTCCGTTTGGCCATTAGACTCTGGATGGAATCCTGACGATAGGCTGGCTGTGGCCCCAATAAGCCTGCAGAAGGCCCCCCAAAACCGGGACGAGAATTGGGGACCTCGGTCAGAGACCACGTCCAGGGGAATGCCAAATATCCGGAAGACATGGTTCATGAGGAGCTCAGCAGTCTCCTTAGCCGAGGGCAGCTTGGGCAGGGGAATAAACCGGGCAGCCTTAGAGAAACGGTCTACCACCACAAGGATGACGGTGTTGCCCAGGGATAGAGGAAGTCCCGTAACAAAGTCCAGAGAAAGGTGTGACCATGGCCTTCGAGGAACAGGTAAGGGATGGAGCAGTCCCTGGGGTCGCTGGCGTGTCGACTTTCCCTGGTTGCACACAGGGCAGGCCTCAACATAGACCTGCACGTCCTTCTTGATGGACGGCCACCAAAACCGCCGTCGGAGGAACTCCAGTGTGCGAGCACTGCCAGGATGGCATGTCAAGGGCGACTCATGACCCCACTGCAAGACGCGGGCCCGAACCGAGAGAGGAACGTACAGGCGACCGGCAGGACCACCGCCTGGATCGGGCTCATGGGCAAGAGCTTCTCGTACCCCTCTTTCTAGTTCCCACTGAAGAGGTGCGACGATCCTAGACCTCGGAATAATCGATGCCAAGGGCTTCTCTTGTACCTCGGGAGAATAGACTCGAGACAGAGCATCCGGCTTGACGTTCTTGGTGCCAGGTCGGTAAGTCAGGATGAACTGGAATCGATTAAAGAAAAGGGACCATCGTGCTTGCCGAGGGTTCATCCGCTTAGCCTGTTGGAGATATTCCAGGTTCTTGTGGTCTGTGAGAACCTGGAAAGGGTGCTGAGCCCCCTCAAGCCAATGGCGCCACTCTTCCAAGGCCAGTTTAACCGCAAGCAACTCTAGATCCCCCACGTGGTAGTTGCGCTCGGCCTCAGACAGGCGGCGAGACATGAAGGCACAAGGGTGTAATCTCCCATCCGCACCCCTCTGTGACAGGACGGCTCCCACCCCCACCTCTGAGGCGTCCACCTCCACCACGAAAGGTCTCTCTGGGTCAGGGGTCACCAGAATCGGAGCAGAAGTGAAGCGGCGCTTGAGATCCTCGAAGGCCCCTGCTGCTTCCGGACCCCAGTGAATCTTGGTCCCTCCTCCCTTGGTAAGCGTCGTCAAGGGGGCTACCACCGAGCTGAAATTCTTGATGAACTTCCGATAGAAGTTAGAAAAGCCAATGAACCGTTGAACCTCCTTGACCGTGGCAGGTGTGGGCCAATCGTGGACCGCCTTGACCTTCTTGGGATCCATCTCTAGGTGCCCGGGAGTGACAATAAACCCGAGAAACTGAGTCTGAGAAACATGAAATTCACACTTCTCAGGCTTAACGTAGAGGTGATTGTCAAGGAGCCTCTGGAGAACCCGGCTAACATGCCCCTCATGCTCCTTCAGTGACCTCGAGAAGATGAGGATATCGTCCAGGTACACGAAGACGAACAGATTAAGCATATCCCGGAGAACATCATTAATCAGGGCTTGGAATACTGCGGGGGCATTGGTGAGCCCGAACGGCATCACCCGATATTCATAGTGTCCCGTGGGCGTGTTGAACGCCGTCTTCCATTCGTCTCCTGGCCGGATCCGCACGAGATGGTAAGCATTGCGGAGATCCAGCTTAGTAAAAATGGAAGCCCCTTGAAGCAGCTCAAAAGCAGTGGCCATGAGAGGAAGAGGGTATCGATTCCGAACCGTGATCTTGTTGAGTCCCCGGTAATCAATACAAGGCCTCAGACCCCCGTCTTTCTTTTCAACAAAAAAGAAGCCCGCCCCAGCCGGGGAAGTAGAGGCATAGATGAGGCCGGCTGCCAAGGACTCCTTAATGTAGGTGTCCATAGCTGCGTGCTCGGGGGAGGACAAGGAAAAGATCCGACCCCTAGGAGGGCAGCACCCAGGGAGTAGATCAATGGCACAGTCATAAGTGCGATGAGGCGGTAAGGCAGTAGCCCGGGCCTTGCTGAACACTGCTTTGAACCGATGGTAAACACTGGGGACTCGGGAGACGTCAACAGACTCTTGAAACTGGGTACTAGGGGCTGAGGAACTCTGAAGCATGCAGGTGAGTTGGCAAGTGGGACCCCAGCTAAGAATGGTGCCAGTAGGCCAGTCGATCTGGGGATTATGTCTGCATAGCCAAGGGTGACCCAGGATAATAGGATACTCGGGAGAGTCAATGAGATAAAAGGTCTCCTCCTGCTGGTGTTGAGAGATGGTAAGTCGCAGGGACTTAGTCGCCTCAGTAACTTTTCCTGGTTCCAGAGGTCTGCCATCTAAGGCTGTAACTGCCTGGGGTTGAGGAAGTAGTTGGGTAGGGATCTTAAGTTCCTTAGCCAAGGTTACATCCATAAAATCACCTGCGGCACCGGAATCGATCATAGCCTGGACCCGATGCTGGTGGCCCTCCCAGGACAGAGTGGCTGGAATAGCTAGGACCGCGTTAGTAGGAGGAGCTCTAACTTTCCCCATCACAACCCTCCTGTAGCTGGGCGGGGACAGGCGTTTCCCGAAAGCTCGGGGCAAGTAGGGCGGAAGTGGCCGGCAACCCCGCAGTAGAGGCACCGACGCTCCCTCATGCGACGTTCCCTTTCGTTGGAAGAAAGCCTGGAACGGCCTAACTGCATGCTCTCCGGGGAATCCTGGGGCAGTTCAGGAGCCGGGGCAGCTCTGAATGACGGAGTCCAAACAGGAGAAACAGAGCTGCTCAGAGGAACTTGGGACTGAGACACCTGACGGCGAGCCGTTCTCCGCTCTCTTAGACGATTGTCCAGGCGGATGGCCAAGGCTATGAGGGACTCGAGATCTTCAGCTGGTTCACGGGTGGCTAACTCATCTTGAAGGGGCTCAGATAACCCTCCCTGAAAGCAGACCCTCAGCGCTTCATCATTCCATCCGCTCCTTGCTGCTATGGTTCGGAACTCAATGGCAAAATCTGCCGTGCTTCGGGGGCCCTGACGGAGAGACAGTAGGCGCTTGGAAGCCTCCCGCCCACTGACAGGATGATCGAACACCCGCTTGAACTCTTCTACAAATGCAGCGTGGGAGTCACAACAGGCCTCCTGGGACTGCCACACCGCAGAGGCCCAGGCGAGCGCCTTGTCTGAAAGAAGGGTAATGAGGTAGGCAATCTTGGAACGGTCTGTGGGAAAACTTGAGGGTTGGAGCTCGAAGGTGAGGGAGCATTGGGTGAGGAAACCCTGACAAGAGCTTGGATCCCCAGAAAAGGGCTTGGGAGGTGGTAGTCGGGGCTCCGCCAACCGAGAAGGCCTGTCGTCACTGGGAGGTGACCGGGGGGAAGGGGGAGAACCAAGGAGGCGTTCAAAGAGCTGGTGAAGGGAACTCATCATTTCGGCCAGGAGTTGAGAATGTCTAGCCATCAGCTCCTCTTGTCGGCTGAGAACGGCTTCATGGCGCTGGAAAGAAGCCTCATGTCGAATGATCACCGCCAACAGGTCCTGGGAACTGAGTGTTTCTGGGTCCATGATTGACTTGGTTATTCTGTCACAAGCCGGGTTAGAACTCCGGTCTCAGATGTGTAGAGCTGGGGGTACTACCCCTTAGCCACAGAGGAGATGTTGTAGGACCCAAATGAAACACCCAAGGCAATACTCCAGGCAAGTAGATTTAATATTCCAAAACAGGAGGCAAAACAAAACAACTCCACGAGGGGAGAAAAACAAACTAAAGATAACTTCAACAACTTACTAGGACAGACACGGTGAGACAAAGCAGGAGACACACAGTCAGGACGCAATAACCAAGTGAGAAACAAGGGGAAAACACACAGCTAAAATACACAAGGGGAAACAAGGCACAGGTGACATGGATAAGCTAATTAGGACACATGAGGAAGAACTAAGGCAGAGGGGAACACAGCTGACCTCTAGAGGCCAGGAGACAAACAGGAGAAGCAGGAAGCTGACATAAAGTGCTATAGTTATC
Organism: Coregonus lavaretus; assembly: GCF_964263955.1. Classification (NCBI taxonomy): domain Eukaryota; kingdom Metazoa; phylum Chordata; class Actinopteri; order Salmoniformes; family Salmonidae; genus Coregonus; species Coregonus lavaretus. The sequence continues at coordinate 38,616,119 of NC_140001.1, read as the reverse complement.
TAGAAATCGTTTAATAATTTAGCTTGCGTTCCATTGTGTTGGTGCTGTCATCTTCAGGACAGGAATACCGGCTTACTTAACGGAGGAATAAACACACATGTTCATCGTTGGTGTTTCAACCAGAACGCGGGAAAATGCCCTTTCTTTATTTTCGCACATGCGCAGTTGTACATCTCTCATAGGGCATAACTGTACCAGTGTAAGAACACAATTTATAACATATTAGTCTATATGTTAACACATTGGCTAAGAGAACTAGTTAGCTAGCTAGTAAACTATTTTCATCATTTACACGTAGCTAGCTATACAGAGAACTAATTGATGTTTGAAACATTTCTTTACCTGATGGACTGGTTGTGCAGCTGGTTGTGATGTTGCTGCCGATGCTCTGGAGGTTGTTGTCGATAAAATGTCACGTAATGTAGAACTAGTGCCAGCCCGGGCTGCAGCTTTGTATCTCTCCCCCTTCACGTGGCTCTTCAGGGCCGATTCACCCATGCTCGCAATGTCAAAGCCTTGGACGCATTTTTTGCACCTTGCACGGTGTGTACTGTACTGCTAGCCCAGAGTGGTGGCATGATCCACTAAAGGGATCTAATCCACGGCATCAGCATGTGGTGGCTGCGAGGTCGAATCCCATTCAGGGGTATTCATGGATGCCAAAGGAAGCCAGGCTTCCCAAAAAAATAAACAAAGTAATTTATCTTTCATCTCTCTGTGTTTCATACATTTTCTTCAATTCGCAAAGGGCTGAATGTATCTCACCGGAGATAGCATTAGAGCAAACAAAACAGCGCCCCTCTGTGTAGTGTATCTATCTCATGCTGTCTGGTCAAAAGGATTATGACATTGTTGCCGCCCATAGCATTGATGCAAGTAAGTTAATCTTTTTTATTTGACGGATTCTTTCTCGCTGATGAAAGATAAGGGCCATATGTTTCGAAAACCATATCGCAAGGGATGATTATTGATGTTTCTAAATGTTAAAACACAGCGTTGGAATTGTAGTTCACATGAGGTAGTTGTAATCAATGACGTACAACGCTTTGTTTGATCACATGCTTTTTCAAACTGTGTGCTGCAAAATGCGAGATCCCACAGATTTCGCCGTGGTTCTGGTACTTTCTTCGATTCCAAGCTGCTTTCAAATACCGACCTCTACTGGACACTGTACTTACAAATATAGTTTGGATTTTGTACAGAAAGTTTCACCTGACCTTAACACGTAGAGCAGGGTACTATGGAACATTCAAGGACGCGAGGGTATGAGGTCGAATCCATTTGAATGCACACCATTTTGATTTGTTAATGTGACACCAAACTTTCTGCACTGTTGTTCAAATAATTTGTATTATTTAGTAAAGTATAAGCTTCTGTCTTAAGCATCCTAAATAATGCCATACAGTGAGTGAAAAAAGTATTTGATCCCCTGCTGATTTTGTACGTTTGCCCACTGACAAAGAAATTATCAGTCTATAATTTTAATGGTAGGTTTATTTGAACAGTGAGAGACAGAATAACAACACAAAAATCCAGAAAAACGCATATAAAAAATGTTATAAATTGATTTGTATTTTAATGAGGGAAATAAGTATTTGACCCCCTCTCAATCAGAAAGATTTCTGGCTCCCAGGTGTCTTTTATACAGGTAACGAGCTGAGATTAGGAGCACACTCTTAAAGGGAGTGCTCCTAATCTCACCTTGTTACCTGTATAAAAGACACCTGTCCACAGAATCAATCCATCAATCAGATTCCAAACTCTCCACCATGGCCAAGACCAAAGAGCTCTCCAAGGATGTCAGGGACAATATTGTAGACCTACACAAGGCTGGAATGGGCTACAAGACCATCGCCAAGCAGCTTGGTGAGAAGGTGACAACAGTTGGTGCGATTATTCGCAAATGGAAGAAACACAAAATAACTGTCAATCTCCCTCGGCCTGGGGCTCCATGCAAGATCTCACCTCGTGGAGTTGCAATGATCATGAGAACGGTGAGGAATCAGCCCAGAACTACACGGGAGGATCTTGTCAAAGATCTCAAGGCAGCTGGGACCATAGTCACCAAGAAAACAATTGGTAACACACTACACCGTGAAGGACTGAAATCCTGCAGCGCCCGCAAGGTCCCCCTGCTCAAGAAAGCACATATACATGCCCGTCGGAAGTTTGCCAATTAACATCTGAATGATTCAGAGGAGAACTGGGTGAAAGTGTTGTGGTCAGATGAGACCAAAATGGAGCTCTTTGGCATCAACTCAACTCGCCGTGTTTGGAGGAGGAGGAATGCTGCCTATGACCCCAAGAACACCATCCCCACCGTCAAACATGGAGGTGGAAACATTATGCTTTGGGGGTGTTTTTCTGCTAAGGGGACAGGAGAGCTTCACCGCATCAAAGGGACGATGGACAGGGCCATGTACCGTCAAATCTTGGGTGAGAACCACCTTCCCTCATCCAGGGCATTGAAAATGGGTCGTGGATGGGTATTCCAGCATGACAATGACCCAAAACACACGGCCAAGGCAACAAAGGAGTGGCTCAAGAAGAAGCACATTAAGGTCCTGGAGGGAGCTGAAGGTTCGAGTTGCCAAATGTCAGCCTCGAAACCCTAATGACTTGGAGAAGATCTGCAAAGAGGAGTGGGACAGAATCCCTCCTGAGATGTGTGCAAACCTGGTGGCCAACTACAAGAAACGTCTGACCTCTGTGATTGCCAACAAGGGTTTTGCCACCAAGTACTAAGTCATGTTTTTGCAGAGGGGTCAAATACTTATTCCCCTCATTAAAATGCAAATCAATTTATAACATGCGTTTTTCTGGATTTTGTTGTTGTTATTCTGTCTCTCACTGTTCAAATAAACCTACCATTAAAATTATAGACTGATCATTTCTTTGTCAGTGGGCAAATGTACAAAATCAGCAGGGGATCAAATACTTTTTTCCCTCACTGTAGATTCAGTTTTTGAAAAATAGTATACTTGAAGGTAAAAAATGGAAACATGATGTAAGATGCGAACCTAGTATTCCAACTGATTATAGGCTACTAAAGCCAACAACATCCCACTGTCTCAAATCCTTTTATGAAAACAGTGGGGGGGAAATGTTTTTATTTGATAATCACACGCTGCTATTTATTGCTGACCAGCAGATGCCACTGATGTTCATTGTGAACAGATAATGAAGTGCTGAGAAATTAACCGTTTTTCAACACAATTTGGTGAAAGCGCCGAAGCCTTCAGAAAGCCTTGGTTTCCCATCATTACTATTAACTAGCTTGGCTAGTGTGCGCATTAGTATCTAGCTAGCTAGTATCCTGCGAAAACAGAAAAACGTCAAATAAAGTTAACGTTACCTTTGGTCTTTTCTAGGTGACAAAATACCGATTTTATTGAAATACACATTTACTTGTTGAGAAAAGAGTTAGGGCTTTCTTCTTCTCTCTGGCGTTCACTGTTTGGGCTTTCAAAAGAGCATAGCAGCTTCTTCTTCTTCTTCTTTGGTATTATGGCGGTCTTCAAACAAATATTATAGGTGCATGCTGCCACCTACTGTATTGGCTGTGTATCAGCCTGTTATTCTGTAGTATGAATTCATTACACTTTGTGAAAAATTGCTATACCAACTAACCCTGCACCCATTAAAAACTCACCACTATTCCACTACTCTGGCCCTATCTGATCCTACTCCAGGCCAGCAGCCTGGGAGGACGGGACACTATCGTTCAAAACATATTGTAACTCTTCTGCAGTAAAATCTCATACACCCAAGTACTTCTCTGCAGCTGCCACCACAACTATCCTCTGTGATTTACATTCCATTCCTGCAGTACAACTGACAACCATGGCCAACCTTACTGAAGCACATGTTATTCCTATCACTCTCCATTGGCTTCAGCCTACTCACAGGGATCCTCACCCTGGACCCATCTTCCTCTACTACTCTTTTCACTGCCTCAGAATATGACACCTTCTGCACTACTCTGATCCTGGCAACCTCAACCTACCTTTCTCTCACCGGACACCTCTGATCTCCAGCACCATGGGTAACCCTACAGTTTATACACACAACGTTTTCCACTGATACTACACATTCCTTTGTCTCATGTCCTCCTGCACACTTCTCACATCTAGGAATCTTGCTCCTACACACTGCTGCCAGAGCATAGCATCGATATCTCCTGCGAAATTTGACAGTTCACCCGTGTACGTCGACGTCGCACAACGTCATACGTAACAGCCATGTTTGTAAGGTCAGAAATGAGTTTTGCTCGCTTGAGTGCTGTGACGAGTACTGAGGATACGAAGAGGCAGGACGCAGACGCAGGAATTAACAAAGTCAAGGTTTACTCAAACAATGACAAAGATAATTAACAAAGATAGAGTACATGACACAAAGCAAAATAATCACACACAACATCCTACAGAACCAGGGATAAATAGGGGTAGTGATGAGATGATGAGGTGTAGGTGCGCTGGAAGTGATTAGGGTGCGTTGGGTTTCCATTCCGGTGTTGCCAAGGTGGTGCGCTCAGACCGGTAGCTCAGTAGACCAGTGAATCCGAGCGCCGGAGGGGAGCAACGGGAGGAGATGTGACAAGTACCGACAACAGTAAGTCCAATACATCCACTAAACGCTTCAGCTCGCTTCTTTCCAAATGTATGCCCACTGCTATGGTAAGGAGGAGTTATGTTATGTTGATAGAGGGACACACGTGCCTCTATCTATCAGAATATGGCACACCCACCCACACAGGTTATGAGCAGAGGCATGCCCTGCCCATTGAGTGAATACAATAGGCAGTAGGTGTGTGACACTGGTGGCCGTGACACACACAGACATCCACATCATGACAATAAAACCATGATTCAGCCTCCAATAGGGACACATAACAGAGCATCAGAATAACACCATAGATGTCACTGTGTGTGTCAAATCAAATCAAATCAAATTGTATTGGCCACATGCGCCGAATAAAACAGGTGCAGACATTACAGTGAAATGCTTACTTACAGCCCTTAACCAACAGTTCATTTATTTTAAATAAAAAAGTAAAATAAAACAACAACAAAAAAAGTGTTGAGAAAAAAAGAGCAGAAGTAAAATAAAATAACAGTAGGGAGGCTATATATACAGGGGGGTACTGGTGCAGAGTCAATGTGCAGGGGCACAGGCTAGTTGAGGTAGTAATATGTACATGTGGGTAGAGTTAAAGTGACTATGCATAAATAATTAACAGAGTAGCAGCAGCGTAAAAACATGGGGTGGGGGTGGGGGGGCAGTGCAAATAGTCTGGGTAGTGTCACGCTCTGGCTCCGGGACTTTGTATTTTGAGCCAGGGTGTGTTCGTTTTGGTTGTGTTTTGTTTGGTTGGTTTGTCATTGGTTGTGTTTGGTCAAATGACTCCCAATCGGAGGTAACGAGTGTCAGCTGTCGGCTCGTTATCTCTGATTGGGAGCCATATTTAAACTGTGTGTTTTCACCTTGTGTTTGTGGGTTTTTGTTCTATGTTCAGTCGTTGTCACTGAGGACTTCATGATCGTGTTTTGTTTTGTATTCTCGTGTATTTCATTAAAGTCAATATGTTCGCTACCAACGCTGCGCTTTGGTCCTACTTCATAGACGGTCGTGACAGGTAGCCATGATTAGCTGTTCAGGAGTCTTATGACTTGGGGTAGAAGCTGTTGAGAAGTCTTTTGGACCTAGACTTGGCGCTCCGGTACCGCTTGCCGTGCGGTAGCAGAGAGAACAGTCTATGACTAGGGTGGCTGGAGTCTTTGACATTTTTGGGCCTTCCTCTGACACCGCCTGGTATAGAGGTCCTGGATGGCAGGAAGCTTGGCCCCAGTGATGTACTGGGCCGTACACACTACCCTCTGTAGTGCCTTGCGGTCGGAGGCCAAGCAGTTGCCATACCAGGCGGTGATGCAACCAGTAAGGATGCTCTCGATGGTGCAGCTGTAGAACTTTTTGAGGATCTGAGGACCCATGCCAAATCTTTTCAGTCTCCTGAGGGGGAATAGGCTTTGTCATGCCCTCTTCACGACTGTCTTGGTGTGTTTGGACCATGATAGTTCGTTGGTGGTGTGGACACCAAGGAACTTGAAGCTCTCAACCTGTTCCACTACAGCCCCGTTGGTGAGAATGGGGGTGTGCTCAGTCCTCTTTTTTTTCCTGTAGTCCACAATCATCTCCTTTGTCTTGATCACGTTGAGGGAGAGGTTGTTATCTTGGCACCACACGGCCAGGTCTCTGACCTCCTCCCTATAGGCTGTCTCATCGTTGTCGTTGATCAGGCCTACAACTGTTGTGTTGTCGTCAAACTTAATGATGGTGTTGGAGCCGTGCCTGGCCATGCAGTCATGGGTGAACAGGGAGTACAGGAGGGGACTGAGCACGCACCCCTGAGGGGCCCCCGTGTTGAGGATCAGTGTGGCAGATGTGTTGTTACCTACCCTTACCACTTGGGGGCAGCCCGTCAGGAAGTCCAGGATCCAGTTGCAGAGGGAGGTGTTTAGTCCCAGGATCCTTAGCTTACTGAAGAGCTTTGAGGGCACTATGGTGTTGAATGCTGAGCTGTAGTCAATGAATGGCATTCTCACGTAGGTGTTCCTCTAGTCCAGGTGGGAAAGGGCAGTGTGGAGTGCAATAGAGATTGCATCATCTGTGGATCTGTTGGGGCGGTATGCAAATTGGAGTGGGTCTAGGGTTTCTGGGATGATGGTGTTGATGTGAGCCATGACCAGCCTTTCAAAGCACTTCATGGCTACAGACGTCAGTGCTACGGGTCGGTAGTCATTTAGGCAGGTTATCTTAGTGTCCTTGGGCACGGGGACTATGGTGGTCTGCTTGAAACATGTTGGTATTACATACTCAGTCAGGGACATGTTGAAAATGTCAGTGAAGACACTTGCCAGTTGGTCAGCACATGCTCGGAGTACACTTCCTGGTAATCCGTCTGGCCCTGCAGCCTTGTGAATGTTGACCTGCTTAAAAGTCTTACTCACATCGGCTACGGAGAGCGTGATCACATAGTCATCCGGAACAGCTGGTGCGCTCATGCATGCTTCAGTGTTGCTTGCCTCGAAGCGAGCATAGAAGTAGTTTAGCTCGTCTGGAAGTCTTGTGTCACTGGGCAGCTCGCGGCTGTGCTTCCCTTTGTAGTCTGTAATAGTTTTCAAGCCCTGCCACATCCGACGATCGTCAGAGCTGGTGTAGTACGATTCAAACTTAGTCCTGTATTGACTCTTTGCCTGTTTGATGGTTCGTCGGAGGTCATAGCGGGATTTCTTATAAGCTTCCGGGTTAGAGTCCCGCTCCTTGAAAGCGGCAGCTCTACCCTTTAGCTCAGTACGGATGTTTCCTGTAATCCATGGCTTCTGGTTGGGTTATGTACGTACGGTCACTGTGGGGACGACATCATCGATGCACTTATTGATGAAGCCAGTGACTGATGTGGTGTACTCCTCAATGCTATCTGAAGAATCCCGGAATATGTTCCAGTCTGTGCTAGCAAAACAGTCCTGTAGCTTAGCATCTGCGTCATCTGATCACTTTTTTATTAACCGAGTCACTGGTGCTTCCTGCTTTAGTTTTTGCTTATAAGCAGGAATCAGGAGGATAGCGTTATGGTCAGATTTGCCAAATGGAGGGCGAGGGAGAGCTTTGTATGCGTCTCTGTGTGTGGAGTAAAGGTGGTCTAGAGTTTTTTTTCCTCTGGTTGCACATTTAACATGCTGGTAGAAATTAGGTAGAACGGATTTAAGTTTCCCTACATTAAAGTCCCCGGCCACTAGGAGCGCTGCATCTGGATGAGCGTTTTCCTGTTGATTTATGGCCTTGTACAACTCATTCAGTGCAATCTTAATGCCAGCATTGGTTTGTGGTGGTAAATAGACAGCTATGAAAAATATAGATGAAAACTCTCTTGGTAAATAGTGTGGTCTACAGCTTATCATAAGATACTCTACCTCAGGCGAGCAAAACCTCGAGACTTCCTTAGTATTTGATTTTGTGCACCAGCTGTTGTTTACAAATATACACAGACCGCCACCCCTTGTCTTACCGGAGTCAGCCGTTCTATCCTGCCGATGTAGCGTATAGCCCGCTAGCTGTATGAAATCCATGTCGTCGTTCAGCCACGACTCGGTGAAACATAAGATATTACAGTTTTTAATGTCCCGTTGGTAGGATAACCGTAATCTTAAATCATCCAATTTATTTTCAAATGATTGAACGTTGGCTAATAGGATTGATGGAAGAGGCAGTTTACTCGCTCGCCGTCAGATCCTTACAAGGCACCCCGATCTACGTCCACGATATCTCCGTCTCTTCCTCACGCGAATGACGGGGATTTGGGCCTTGTCGGGTGTCTGTATGATATCCTTCGAGGCCGCCTCGTTGAAGAAAAAATCTTCGTCCAATACGAGGTGAGTAATCGCTGTCCTGATATCCAGAAGCTCTTTTTGGTTATAAGAGACGATGGCAGAAACATTATGTACAAAATAAATTTCAAATAACGCGGAAAAACACACATAATAGTACAATTGGTTAGAGGGCTGTAAAACGGCAGCCATCTTCTCCGGCGCTGTCTTAGGAGCTAGGGTTGGGTTTAGGGTTAGGGTACGGGTCAGGGTTAGGGTTATGTTTAGGGTTAGGGGTTAGGGAAAATAGGATTTTGAATGGGACTGAATTGTATGTCCCCACAAGGTTAGCTGTGTAAGACTGTGTGTGTGTGCGTTGCTTTGTACTGCTTCCCCTTGATTCAGGTCATACCGAGACACAAACTCCTGACCTCCCTCCTGAAGCATTCCAACCCATCACACAACCTAAAAAGGCCTTCCTTAATGGTGCAAGGAGCGACACCTTAGGCTGAGGAGTGAGTTTCACAGATTCCCATCTGCTATACGTACATGTGTGTGTGATGTGTATATTTGAATGTGAGGATGTGTGTGGGTGCACCACAGAGATACTAACAGAGATACTATGTGCATAGTAGAGATATATTTTCCAGACAATGCCCCCCACCCCCCAACCTTACAATACAGTACTCCCCTCATCCTGCTAATTACATGACTAAAGCTGCTTTATAGTCACTTTTAGTGTAGGGTCATGACTTTTCCACTCTATCACATCAGAGTATGTCCACACAACTTTCAGATCTCAGGTCCAGATATCACTGGTCTGGATACCTGGTTCTGATCAAGGCCACATCAGGGTTTATGGAGCCTCCATGTCTGGCCAAGGTGTTATAACATGCTGGTTATCTACCGTACAGGTGAAGGGTGCCTGTGACATTAGGTATCAGATGAGCGCTGTAGCCTAGCTATCTAGTGATTAGACTTTTACACTACACAGATAGAGCATGGGATCCTTCTATCTACAGTTGAAGTCGGAAGTTTACATACACCTTAGCCAAATACATTTAAACTCAGTTTTTCACAATTCCTGACATTTAATCCTAGTAAAAATTAGGATTAGGATCAGTTAGGATCACCACTTTATTTTAAGAATGTGAAATGTCAGAATAATAGTAGAGAGAATTATTTATTTCAGCTTTTATTTATTTCATCACATTCCCAGTGGGTCAGAAGTTTACATACACTCAATTAGTTTTTGGTAGCATTGCCTTTAAATCGTTTAACTTGGGTCAAACATTTCGGGTAGCCTTCCACAAGCTTCCCACAATAAATTGGGTGAAATTAGGCCCATTCCTCCTGACAGAGCTGGTATAACTGAGTCAGGTTTGTAGGCCTCCTTGCTCGCACACGCTTTTTCAGTTCTGCCCACAAATGTTCTATAGGATTGAGGTATGGGCTTTGTGATGGCCACTCCAATACCTTGACTTTGTTGTCCTTAAGCTTAAACTTCCTGACTGATGTCTTGAGATGTTGCTTCAATATATCCATATAATTTTCCTTCCTCATGATGCCATCTATTTTGTGAAGTGCACCAGTCCCTCCTGCAGCAAAGCACCCCCACAGCATGATGCTGCCACCCCCATGCTTCACGTTTGGGATGGTGTTCTTCGGCTTGCAAGCTGCCCCCTTTTTCCTCCAAACATAACGATGGTCATTATGGCCAAATCGTTCTATTTTTGTTTCAACAGACCAGAGGACATTTCTCCAAAAAGTACGATCTTTGTCCCCATGTGCAGTTGCAAACCGTAGTCTGGTTTTTTTATGGTGGTTTTGGAGCAGTGGCTTCTTCCTTGCTGAGCGGCCTTTCAGGTTATGTCGATATAGGACTCGTTTTACTGTGGATATAGATAATTTTGTATCCGTTTCCTCCAGCATCTTCACAAGGTCCTTTGCTGTTGTTCTGGGATTGATTTGCACTTTTCGCACCAAAGTACGTTAATCTCTAGGAGACAGAACGCGTCTCCTTCCTGAGCGGTATGACGGCTGCATGGCCCATGGTGTTTATACTTGCGTACTATTGTTTGTACAGATGAACGTGGTACCTTCAGGCGTTTGGAAATTGCTCCCAAGGATGAACCAGACTTGTGGAGGTCTACAATAGTTTTTCTGAGGTCTTGGCTGATTTCTTTTGATTTTCCCATGATGTCAAGCAAAGAGGCACTGAGTTTGAAGGTAGGCCTTGAAATACATCCACAGGTACACCTCCAATTGACTCAAATAATGTCAATTAGCCTATCAGAATCTTCTAAAGCCATGACATCATTTTCTGGAATTTTCCAAGCTGTTTAAAGGCACAGTCAACTTAGTGTATGTAAACTTCTGACTTCAACTGTATCTCTGTGCAGACCACAGGGGTCTTATATCAGTGGGTTTACACATTGTCCAATTTGATCATAATAATTATTGGATAACCAGGAATTTTGGAGTATAGGCATGCGGCTGCTTGTGCTGCAAGATTGCATGTTGAATCAGGATAAGTTAGGTTAAAGTTATAATTGAGAAAAGTTTGAAATAAAATATTATTTGTGATACAATTGGTTTTATTGATGCAATTGGAACAAACATTTCCTAGTGCAAGAGGAATGTTAACTTGTTACGCGTATAAAAACCACAACGTAGAATAGCCTGGCCTGACAATAATAAAGTTCTGGTAATTATGATGTTTTATTTGGTAGGTGATTTACATATAGTTTGACCTGTAGGCTGCTCAAATGCTACGTGCTGCAGAGGAGATGAGTAATAGACTGTAAAGGTTATGGCTTTAGGGCAGCCACAGTATAGGTACTTTGGCAATAAGCCAATTATTCTCACACACACTGACAAGACGAAGAGGAGATTGTTATATTGCTGATGAGAACTGTATAAAAACTGAAAGATTACTTTGGCATCATATTGTGTTTGCCAATAAAGGACAGTCGGCCAGTTTAATTATTGTTTAATATTTATTTATTATATTTTTACTGTCACCCTTCTACCCAGTCAGCTTTTCTGAGATATTTGATTTATTATAATGGTAACACTTAATTTTACAGACCACAAACTATAACAGTGTGATTACATCATTTAAACTCAATAATACTTAATAATAGTATTCGTATCGAATACCAGGAAGTACCAATTGTCACCAAGACGTTACCAAATATGATTGTGTGTTTGTGCCAGACAGGGCTTTCATAGATGCAGTATAAAGAGTGTGTTGTCACGGATTCAGCCGAAGCTGTTCCTCCTCCTTGCTCGGGCAGGCTTCGGCGTTCGTCGTCACCGGAGTACTAGCTGCTACCGATCCATGTTTCTATGTTCTACTGGTTTTGTCTGTATTGGTCTCACCTGTTTCCCATTATGTAATTATGTCTTCCATATTTAACCCTCTGGCTCACACTGTGTGTTGTGCGTGTTTGTTCATGTTTTGGTTGTCGTATGTGAGCGGGTTTGTTCCTCCCTGCATGGAGGTATGTTCATTAAGTTACCTACGAGTAAAGTACGTTTTTTGATTAGCTCTGTGTCCTGCGCCTGACTTCGTCCTACCGCATTACACTGATGCCTTGACAGAAACACGCACCAAATATGGAGTCAGCAGGTACAGCCATTCCGGCCGGATCGATGGAGGAACGCGTCCAACAACAGGCGACCATGATCCAGGCTCTCGGCACCGCAATGGAACGCGTGGTGAATACCATGGAGCGATGGGAGAGAGGTGGTTTTCCTATACCTCCTCCAACTACACAACCACCCACACCGCTGTCCACCTTTTCACCACCTGGGTCCAGTGGGATTCGGCTCTCGCTCCCGAGGACATACGACGATACAGCTGCCGGGTGTCAGGGTTTTCTGCTCCAGGTAGAGCTATACCTGGCAACCATCCACCCGGCTCCCTCGGGATACGAGAGCGTGTCCGCCCTCATCTCCTGTCTGTCGGGGAGAGTGCTCGGGTGGGCCAACGCCGAGTGGGGAGGAATAGACGCAGCATCTGTACGTTATGAGGAGTTTACCCGCCGCTTTCAGGCAGTATTCGATCTTCCACCGGAGGGGAGAGCGGCGGGCGAACGTCTATTCCACCTCAGACAGGGGAAGAGGAGCACACAGGATTTTGCACTGGACTTTAGGGCTCTGGCTGCCAGCGCAGGATGGAATGAGAGGGCCCTTATCGACCACTACCGATGCAGCCTAAGGGAGGACGTTGGTCGGGAACTGGCCTGCAGGGACACCAACCTTAACCTGGACCAACTGGTGGATATGTCTATCAGGCTGGATAACCTGTCGGCCACCCGCGGACGTCCGGATCAGGGGCCGTCCATTCCATCCCCCAGCACCTCCGATCCTACCCCTATGGAGCTCGGAGGTACTAATCTTAGGGAGACCAGTAGAGGGGCCGTCCCCTGCACCAACTGTGGCCGCAGAGGACACACTGCTGGTCGGTGCTGGGGAGGGTCTTTAAGGAGTCGAGGCAGTAGGCAGAGCACTGGTGGACCGTTTCAGGTGAGTAGGCACCTGACTCACCCAGAGCTCCCTGTTGCGCATATGTTTATTGATGTTGTATTTCCAGAGTTTTCCCCTCATTTCCAGCATAAGGTGCTAGTAGATTCAGGCGCAGCTGGGAACTTTATTTATCGTCAGTTTTCCCGTAGTTTAGGGATTCCTATTGTGCCTGTTGATGTGCCCTTCCCTGTACATGCCCTAGATAGTCACCCTTTAGGGTCAGGTCTGATTAGGGAGGTCACAGCTCCACTCTGGATGAAGACGCAGGAGGGTCATGAGGAGAAAATTAGTCTCTATCTGATTGATTCTCCTGCGTTTCCAGTGGTGTTGGGGCTTCCCTGGTTAACCTCTCATGACTCCACTATTTCATGGCAACAGAGGGCTCTCAAGGGATGGTCAAGTCAGTGCTCGGGGAGGTGTGTAGGTGTTTCCGTAGGGGCGACTATGGTGGAAAGTCCAAACCAGGTTTCCACCATGCACATTCCGCCTGAATATGCCGATTTGGCTCTCGCCTTCTGTAAAAAGAAGGCGACTCAATTACCACCCCATCGACAGGGGGATTGTGCGATAAACCTCCAGGTAGGCGCTGCACTTCCCCAGAGTCACGTGGATCCTCTGTCACAGGAGGGGACGGCAGCTATGGAAACATATGTCTCCGAATCTCTGGGGCAGGGATACATTCAGCCTTCCACTTCACCTGTCTCCTCAAGTTTCTTTTTTGTGAAGAAGAAGGATGGTGGCTTACGCCCGTGCATTGACTACCGTGGTCTTAATCAGATCATAGTTAAGTACAGCTATCCTCTACCTCTGATTGCTAGTATGATGGAGTCATTGCACGGGGCGCGCTTCTTCACTAAATTGGATCTCAGGAGTGCGTACAACCTGGTGCGTATCTGGGAAGGAGATGAGTGGAAGACAGCATTCAGTACCACCTCTGGGCACTATGAGTACCTCGTAATGCCATACGGGTTGATGAATGCTCCATCAGTGTTCCAATCCTTTGTTGATGAGATTTTCAGGGACCTGCACGGACAGGGGGTAGTGGTGTATATTGATGACATTCTCATATACTCCGCTACACGGGCCGAGCATGTGTCCCTGGTGCGTAAGGTGCTTGGTCGACTGTTGGAGCATGACTTGTATGTCAAGGCGGAGAAATGTCTGTTCTTCCAAGAGTCCATCTCCTTCCTAGGGCACCGCCTGTCCGCGTCAGGTGTGGAGATGGAGATTGACTGCATTTCGGCCGTGCGTAATTGGCCGACTCCAACCACGGTGAAGGAGGTTCAGCGATTCTTGGGTTTTGCCAACTACTACCGGAGGTTTATCCGGGGCTTTGGTCAGGTAGCGGCTCCCATTACCCCCTTGCTGAAGGGGGGACCAGTGCGACTGCAGTGGTCAGCTGAGGCGGACAGGGCTTTTGGTCACCTGAAGGACCTGTTTACCTCGGCTCCAGTGCTGGCTCATCCGGATCCCTCCTTAGCATTCCAGGTAGAGGTGGACGTGTCCGAGGCTGGGATAGGAGCTGTACTGTCTCAGTGCTCGGGTACACCACCAAAGCTCCGTCCCTGTGCTTTCTTTTCAAAAAAGCTCAGCCCGGCGGAGCACAACTATGACGTGGGGGACCGGGAGCTGTTAGCTGGGGTTAAAGCTCTGAAAGTGTGGAGGCATTGGCTTGAGGGGGCTAAACAACCTTTTCTCATTTTGACTGACCACCGCAATCTGGAGGACATCCGGGCGGCGAGGAGATTGAACCCTCGCCAGGCAAGGTGGGCCATGTTCTTCACTCGTTTTGTGTTCACTCTCTCTTACAGACCAGGTTCCCAGAATGCTAAGGCAGACGCCCTGTCCGAACTGTATGACACAGAGGAGAGGTCCATGGAGCCTACTCCCATACTTCCGGCGTCATGTCTGGTGGTATGGGAGGTTGACGCGGACATCGAGTGAGCGTTACGTACCGAGCCCACTCCTCCCCAGTGTCCAGAGGGTCGTATGTACGTGCCGCTCGAGGTTCGCGATCGATTGATCTATTGGGCTCACACGTCACCCTCCTCTGGTCATCCTGGCATCGGTCGGACAGTGCACTGTCTCAGTGGGAAGTACTGGTGGCCCACTTTAGCAAAGGACGTGAGGGTTTATGTTTCGTCCTGCTCGGTGTGCGCTCAGTGTAAGGCACCTAGACCCCTGCCCAGAGGGAAATTACAACCCCTACCCGTTCCACAACGGGCGTGGTCCCACCTGTCGGTGGATTTTGTTATGGACCTTCCCCCCTCACAAGGGAACACCACGATCCTGGTCGTTGTAGATCGGTTTTCTAAGTCCTGCCGTCTCATTCCTATGCCGGTCTCCCTACGGCTCTACAGACTGCTGAGGCCCTATTTACACACGTCTTCCGGCACTACGGGGTACCTGAGGATATTGTATCGGATCTGGGCCTGCAGTATCTCGTGGAGTGGGAGGGGTACGGTCCGGAGGAACGGTGCTGGGTCCCTAGGAGGGACATCCTCGATCCCTCCATGTTGAGGGATTTCCACCGGAGTCATCCGACTCGCCCTGCGCCGCGTCCTCCTGGCCGTCCCCGAGGCCGGTGTCTGGAGCCGCACGTCAATGGGGGGGTACTGTCACGGATTCAGCCGACGCTGTTCCTCCTCCTTGCTCGGGCAGGCTTCGGCATTCGTCGTCACCGGAGTACTAGCTGCTATCGATCCATGTTTCTATGTTCTACTGGTTTTGTCTGTATTGGTCTCCCCTGTTTCCCATTATGTAATTATGTCTTCCCTATTTAACCCTCTGGCTCACACTGTGTGTTGTGCATGTTTGTTCATGTTTTGGTTGTCGTATGTGAGCGGGTTTGTTCCTCCCTGCGTGGAGGTATGTTCATTAAGTTACCTACGAGTAAAGTACGTTTTTTGATTAGCTCTGTGTCCTGCGCCTGACTTCGTACTACCGCATTACACTGACGCCTTGACATGTGTGGAGATAGAGCCCCATAAAGACACCAATATAAGTACCCTGTACCCTGCTCAAGGACAAGCCTGCTGAGGAAAAGATAGTGCAAGATAAGAGGAAAGCACTATAGACTACAATACCGCCAGATTTCACACATCAGCCTTGGGATTTGAACCGACAACCCTCTAATAATGTCCCTTAGTTATTGAATATAGGGACTACTACTATGAAATACTGCACCTGCCATCACCAGTGAACTGTCCCCTATATCAACTGTGGAGGCAGAACTGTCTCTGGCAGATCACCTCGTCTTATCACCCATTTGCATGTTATCACAAAGAGATTGAAGCACCTCTTCGTTCCCCAAAGCCTCAGCCATGGAGCTGCAGAGGCTGTACCTCACAGATGACCTTGAAGTGTAATAATGATGGACAACAGTCCAAGCAGGCCAAACATAATCATAGATCTTATGATAAGATGACTCTTGTCCTGTTATAATAGCATGATGGGTTGCGAATGTCTTTTGGTCTAATTACCCATCTGAGAGGTGAGTGATAGACAGTGATCGCCCTGTTCCAAAAACGACCCCATAGCCCTGAACCCTATGCAATTCTTGTAGATCTGGAAGGTTTGATAATGTGATGATTGCTACCTCCCACTTCAGATGGCTTGCCAACATTTTCATCAGTCATTCTTGAAAAAGAACAGACCCCTGTATTTTCTCATAAGAAATATGCGAACCACCGTAAGTAAAGTGAACCATATAGTCAAACACAAGTGCAATTGCTGGGCCATGTAATGAGTCTCTTTGTGCTGATATGTTCTGATGCTACACTGTAAGCCTGAAAGGAATGTCCTAACTGATAACAAACTACCTAACATTCTTTGCCCCTTTACATCAGCCCAGGGTATGATAAACATGTGGACAGAGAAAGCAGCCTCTGGCCATCATTATTACATGATTACATATGGGTGAGAGAATAACAGGCTAAAGTTTGTCAGAGACTGTGTAAGGTGTGTCCAGAGAATGATCAATGATCACTCAGATAGGGGCTGTCATCCCTCTCTCCTCTTCCACACAAAGGGCACCGTGGCTGGGAACAGGAACGGGACCTTGAGCCAACTTCAGGCCATGGTCTAATGTTCACACTCTTGGAGTAGAGACCATGCCCCAAGCAGGCCCTGATAAGATTAATGAGAAAGGCTTTAGCTACACTATATACAGTGAGGGAAAAAATTATTTGATCCCCTGCTGATTTTGTACGTTTGCCCACTGACAAAGACATGATCAGTCTATAATTTTAATGGTAGGTTTATTTGAACAGTGAGAGACAGAATAAATAAAATAAAATCCAGAAAAACGCATGTCAAAAATGTTATCAATTGATTTTCATTTTAATTAGGGAAATAAGTATTTGACCCCTCTGCAAAACATGACTTAGTACTTGGTGGCAAAACCCTTGTTGGCAATCACAGAGGTCAGACGCTTGGGGTCATAGGCAGCATTCCTCCTCCTCCAAACACGGCGAGTTGAGTTGATGCCAAAGAGCTCGATTTTGGTCTAGTCTGACCACAACACTTTCGCCCAGTTCTCGTCTGAATCATTCAGATGTTCATTGGCAAACTTCAGACGGCCCTGTATATGTGCTTTCTTGAGCAGGGGGACCTTGCGGGCGGTGCAGGATTTCAGTCCTTCACGGCGTAGTGTGTTACCAATTGTTTTCTTGGTGACTATGGTCCCAGCTGCCTTGGGATCATTGACAAGATCCTCCCATGTAGTTCTGGGCTGATTCCTCACCGTTCTCATGATCATTGCAACTCCACGAGGTGAGATCTTGCATGGAGCCCCAGGCTTAGGGAGATTGACAGTTATTTTGTATTTCTTCCATTTGCGAATAATCGCACCAACTGTTGTCACCTTCTCACCAAGCTGCTTGGCGGTGGTCTTGTAGCCCATTCCAGCCTTGTGTAGGTCTACAATCTTGTCCCTGACATCCTTGGAGAGCTATTTGGTCTTGGCCATGGTGGAGAGTTTGGAATCTGATTGATTGATTGCTTCTGTGGACAGGTGTCTTTTATACAGGTTACAAGCTGAGATTTGGAGCACTCCCTTTAAGAGTGTGCTCCTAATCTCAGCTCGTTACCTGTATAAAAGACACCTGGGAGCAAGACATCTTTCTGATTGAGAGGGGGTCAAATACTTATTTCCCTCATTAAAATGCAAATCAATTTATAACATTTTTGACATGCGTTATTCTGGATTTTTTTTTGTTATTCTGTCTCTCACTGTTCAAATAAACCTACCATTAAAATGATAGACTGATCATTTCTTTGTCAGTGGGCAAACGTACAAAATCAGCAAGGGATCAAATACTTTTTTCCCTCACTGTATATGTAATGGATGTTATCTAGCACCTTTCCTTTAGCTTTGACATACACTATATGGCCAAAAGTATGTGGACACACCTTCAAATTAGCGGATTCGTCTATTTCAGCCACACCTGTTGCTGACAGGTGTATAAAATGGAGCATGTAGCCATGCAATCTCCATAGACAAACATTGGTAGTGGAATGGCCTTACTGAAGAGCTCAGTGACTTTCAACGTGGCACCGTCATAGGATGCCACCTTTCCAACAAGTCAGTTCGTCAAATTTCTGCCCTGCTAGAGCTGCCGCGGTCAACTGTAAGTGCTGTTATTGTGAAGTGGAAACATCTAGGAGCAACAACTGCTCAGCCGCGAAGTGGTAGGCCACACAAGCTCACAGAATGGGACCGCCGACTGCTGAATCGCGTAACATGTAAAAATCGTCTGTCCTCGGTTGGAACACTCACTACCGAGTTCCAAACTGCCTCTAGAAGCAAAGTCAGCACAATAACTGTTAGTCGGGAGCCTCATGAATTGGGTTTCCATGGTCGAGAAGCCGCACACAAGCCTGAGATCACCATGTGCAATGCCAAGCGTCGGCTGGAGTGGTGTAAAGCTCGCCGCCATTGGACTCTGGAGCAGTGGAAACGCGTTCTCTGGAGTGATGAATCACCCTTCACCATCTGGCAGTCCCACAGATGAATATGGGTTTGGCGGATGCCAGGAGAACTTTTGGCCATGTAGTGTATCTTTTTTTATTTTATTGAATGCATCTCAATCCACCGCATTCGTCAGTGTCGCACTTCCGCATCTGCGGTGAAAGTTGGCAGAGCTTGAGCGGTGTTTGTCAAACCATGAGACATCCCAAAAATTGGTCTTCTCACGTAAATGTTTGTAGCGTCCGAATGGTTTATGGTGTTCTTTGCTCTACGAACCCCACAAGTGTCAGGAGACTCGTCTGTAGTCGGTACCGTTAATGTGCCAACTTCTGTTTGGTAGTGTCCGAACCGTTTGGGCTACAAACTAATGAAACCCACTGTGGAAAGTGGAGATTCTCACGAACACGGTGGTGTTCTCCGTTTTGCTCTACGAGTGTCACGGAACTCGTCTGAAGGTAAACCGGTACCGGTTTTAAAAAACGAATGGAAGTATGAACGTAGTTTTGTGCCTACCGAAAAAAAAAAGGTTAAATATGTGTAAAAATAAAACAAATTATTTCCTGAGTTTTTTTATTTCTCCTAGATTTAGGACAGACACTTTTTATTTCATTTGTCATTTAGCAGATGCTCTTATCCAGAGCGACCTACAGGAGCAATTAGGGTTAAGTGCCTTGCTCAAGGGCACATCGACAGATTTTTCACCTAGTCGGCTCGGGGATTAGAACCAGCAACCATTTCGGTTACTGGCACAACGCTCTTAACCACTAAGCTACCTGCCGCCACACTGCAAAACATTGTTTGTTATGATACATTTTTTGACGGTCCTTTTGCCATTTATGAATGTGTTATTCAATGCGTTTCTGTGGGCTTTAGTAGTAAAAGCCAAAATCTATATTTTATCAAATAATGTTTTATACCTAACGGGGTCCTAAAATTCCAAGTCAAATAGCTAAATGATCCATAGTATGACCATCTTAAAACAATTCCATATGTCAGCTTAGCACCCGCCCTCCCCCAAAGTCTTAGACTCTAAGGAATGAATGGCCACGATTTTGGAATGAGATGTTCGATGAGCAGGTATCCACATACTTTTGGTCATGTAGTGTATGTCAATGTGTTAAATAGTAGCCTATCCACATAATGACTACTCACTAGGCACACACTGGTTGAATCAATGTTGTTTCCACGTCATTTCAATGAAATTATGTTGAACCAACGTGGAATAGACGTTGAATTGATGTCTGTACACAGTGGGTAATCAGCCTAAATGGATTCTTACTGTGTGATATCAGAGGGACCCAAACACAACTCTAAACTAATCTCTGATACCGCCTGTTGTACTGTAGGTCATAAAGTGCTCTGGAATAGAAGCTCCCATTGATCCAGAAGTATTTACATTCAGTTACACAAACACCCATGCTCATGGGATGGACTTCAGCCTGTGAATTACAGAAACTCTATCTCTCTCCCACTCTCACCACCCCTCTCTTTTCTAACTTTTCACTCTTCCTCTCTTGTAACTCCTTTCCACCACCCACCACCCACTTTCTCTTTCTCTGTTTCTATTTCTCTGTCTCTTTCTCGCTTCCTACTTGTTCATTGACACAAATACAAGTGAACCAAACCTTGAATGAATGGGGTAAAGCTGGAATAGGGGTAAGGGGATAAGGGCAGGGGTGCCGTGGGTCGTAGAGGGCGGTGGCGTTATGTCTGTTCTTTTAATTATCCTTTGTTTTTGCTTTCCCAGCTTCTCTGTGTCTCCCAGGCAACATTCCACCATCCTCACCCTCCCTGGTTAATGATCAATCAGATTAATGTCTCTTTGCTTGTTCTGATTGGCATTCGCTGCATCAGGCCAGATAAAACAGGTGACACCCCTGATTCTAGTCATGGGGCGGGGTGGCTGATGTCTTCGCCTGTTCCTACCCCTTGGCTCTCTTACCTGGGACTGAAAGACAGAGAGACAGACAGGCAGACAGAGAAAGAGAGAGAGAAGGACTAACACATAGAGGCCTCTCTCACTATCTCACCCCTTCACAGGACAAATGTTCTAAATTATTTTCTATTTAGCCTTTTGTTATTTATTCAAGTGATCTAATTGAGATTAAAACTCTCTTTTCAAAGGGGAGACCTGCCATAGTACGACGGCAACTAAACCGACACTCCGTCCTATTGTACCTGGGCTTCCAGGCTCTTTCTTAGCTGTGAGGTGCTGTGGAATAGCAGCATGGGCAGACCCACTATGAGCCGTGCCACTGCCATGCTCACACTCCTGGCTTGTCTGGTAAGTCCTTCTGTTTCTCCCTGATGGCTGTTATCCAGTGGTGATGATGGAACCCCCTGGAACTGGGTCCCAGGATGCATTTTGTTGTTGATGGCAATTCCATTTCCACCACTGGTGTTACAGGGTGTGGTAGTTAAACAACTTGCAAGTGTCTACGTTGCCATTCAACACTAACAGAATCAGATTAACTAAGAATCCAGTACTTGAATTAGACTACATTTCTTTGAACATAATAATAGACTTAAAGGAAAGTGTAATTGTAATATCTACTGGGATGTGTTTATTTGAATGAATGTTTTGTTGTATTTACATATTATACAATTCATTATAAAATAGAGGGACTGTAGTTTTATACTTTTTCACCAAGGGGCGACCGTCAAGTTTACCTTCTGGTCATGGTCCATTAACGCTTCCTCTATTTTTATGATTATTTTCAAGTGTTGTCTAATGTGTTGTTTTAGGATATCTACAACAGAGATGCCTGGCACTTGACTGTATTGATGCAAATGAATGGACTAATTGAGGGAGTGAATATATTCTTTCACTACCAATTTATTGTCATTTTACTAAACAAGGCAAAAATATAATCCAAATGTTTAAGCTAACTTGTCAGTGATTTAGCCATGTTGAATGCAGAAACAGTCAGGTACTTAGAAACAGTAAGCTGATCTGCCATTTTGTTTCCTTATGTTGAAAACTGTCACTAATCTCTCTATTCCTGTACATACTAACACTATCTGTGCTGGTGATAAAGCCTTGAACAGAGTAATTAACTATCTCCACCCTTTTATTGTCATTATGACCAAACAGCAAAAAGCAATGTAGAAAACAACCTGACATGGCCGATTATATTGTATCCATATAATCTCATTGATAAGACGTTTCAGGAAGGCGAATACAGAATATTTGTAGGCCGGAACTGTTTATCAGTTGAAAAATAGATAGTGTTACGTAGAAGAGTATCCCAACCAGAAGGATAAAAAAGTGAAAATGTGTATTATGGTTACACAACCAATATCTCCCCTCAGCCTTACTAACTCTGTCCATTCACTAACTCAGTCTGTCTACAGATATAGGATCTTAATTTGAGCCAGTTTGCTCCAGCAGGAAATAATCCTGTTGCAACAGGAAATGTGAATTAATGGAAATTTTTGTAGTGATTGATACATTTTTTGTTAGGGTAAATCAAGTCAAAGTGGTAATGACAAGTGTGCATTTCCTGCTGTGCAGGACAATTCTCAGCAACAAAATAGTGATCAAATTAAGATCCTACAACTGTATGTCTCCCCCAGGTTGTCTCAGAGGCCCGTCATGAGCCAGGATACTGTGCCTTCTACGATGAGTGTGGTAAAAACCCAACAGTGGAGGGATCCCTCATACCCCCCATAATCCCCTGCCTCAACTACAGCCGTGCTCGAACCCTCGAGGGGGAGCACTACCGACAACTCAAAAAGGTCAGTGGTTCTAGCCCAGTAACTCTCTGGGTGATTCTGAGAGAGAGAGAGAGAGAGAGAGAGAGAGAGAGAGAGAGAGAGAGAGAGAGAGAGAGAGAGAGAGAGAGAGAGAGAGAGAGAGAGAGAGAGAGAGAGAGAGAGAGAGAGAGAGAGAGAGAGAGAGAGAGAGAGAGAGAGAGAGAGAGAGAGAGAGAGAGAGAGAGATAACCTTACCTTTCAGGTAAATGACCATACAGTTTTTTTTATTTTAGGTGTGCCCCATGCTGGACCGTGGAGAGGGCAGCACCACCGCCTGCTGCTCTATAAAGCAGCTCAAGTCCCTGGAGACGAGCCTGATGCTGTCCAAGGCAGTGCTCATCCGCTGCCCCTCCTGTGCTGACAACTTTGCCCACCTCCACTGCATCAACACCTGCAGCCCTGACCAGTCCACAACCGTTAACGTGACACGCACCATTGACGTGAACGTCACCAGCTTGGGGATAGTCAAAGAGGCTGTGGTGGGTTACCAGGCCTACTTGTCCACCTCGTTTGCCGACAAATCCTTTGATTCCTGCAAGAACGTGAGGATTCCCGCCACGGGGGGGTATGCCATCGCTACCATGTGTGGACGATACGGCTCAGCACTGTGTACGGCTCAGCGCTGGTACGACTTCCAGGGAGACTCCAGTAATGGCCTGGCCCCACTGGACATCGACTTCAGGCTGATTCCAGAAGGGGTCACCGAGGGGATACCCGACGGGGTAGTGCCTTACGCTGGAAGGGCGCTGGGGTGTAACGAGATGACCCCAACAGGGGCAGAGGTTTGCTCCTGCCAGGACTGCCAGGCCTCGTGCCCGGTCATGCCCTCTCCCCAACCCCCCGCAGGACCCTTCACCATCGGGGGGATGGACGGCTACCTGGTGCTGTGTGTGATCGTCCTCTGTGTTCTCATTCTAGCTTTCCTGCTTTTTGTGCTCTCCACCTACCTCCTGAGGAAGGAGGAGGGCAAGGACTCTGAGAAAGGGAAAGGAAAGGGGAAAGGGATGGATAAGAATGGGAACAACGTGACTGAGAGGCTGATTGAACCGTGGGAGGTGACGTGTACAGACAAGAACAGCCTGGCTACTCAAGAGTTCCTGGGCTCTGCGTTCCAGGCATGGGGCACCCTCATCGCCTCACACCCCCTCAAGGTGCTGCTAGCGTCGGCTGTGGTCATAGCGGCCTTCGCCACGGGACTCATGCACATCGAACTGACCACCGACCCGGTCCAGTTGTGGTCCGCCCCAAACAGCCGCGCCCGTATGGAGAAGGACTTCCACGACAAGTACTTCGACCCATTCTTTAGAACCAACCAGCTGATCCTGACAGCGCCGGGCCGACCTGGTCACTTCTACGACTCGTTGCTGTTCGGAAAGCAGAACTTCAGTGGAATCATTGCCAAAGATCTGATCCTGGAACTTCTGGAGCTGCAGAAAAAGATTCAGGTAGGGTAGTCAGTGGCACTATAATTGGTATTCCCGAAATATCATGAAAATTGTGTTAGTAGTAGTTCTACCAATTAACATGCATAGAGAACATGTGATTATTGACATATTGCATTTATTTGCAACGATTGTGAAAATCAGAAATCACTAAAGTATTGCAATACTAAACTCCATTATTGTTCCAACACTATCTGCAGAACATTGAGTTCTGGTCGAATGATCTGAACCGTACGGCAAGTCTGAAGGATGTGTGCTTCGCGCCTCTCAACCCCTCCAACCCCTCCCTGACCGACTGTGCTGTCAACAGCCTGCCCCAGTACTTTCAGAACAGTGTGGACAACCTCAACGCTAAAGTCAACATGACGGAGCTGGGAGTGACCAAGGAGGTGGACTGGAGAGACCACTTTATCTACTGCGTCAAGTAAGTCTGATTTGTGATGTCCCTCCCTTTCTATCAGTGAAAACACAATCAGATTCTAGAGCTGTTTTTAAATATTCATTATCATTGTTCAAATATGTTTTATCATTGACAGTAAGGCAGTTAAATTAAACATGATCTTGTATACTCCATTCCATGCAGCTCTCCCCTGTCGTTCAAAGACATCACTGACCTGCAGTTGAGCTGCATGGCTGATTATGGAGCACCAGTCTTCCCCTTCCTCGCAGTGGGAGGATATGAGAGTAAGTCTTCATGTCGTTTTCTTTTGTAATAATACTTTAGTAATCCATAGATGGCATTCTTTTTTTTGCTCTGCTACCAATCCCCCAGAACAGACACAAACACTAATCTAATAGCTTGATGACACTTCATAGAATAGATGATTAGTGGTTGTCTGTAGCTCAGTTGGTAGAGCATAGCGCAGCTTTGGCGCTTGCAACGCCAGTATAGTGGGTTCAATTCTCAGGACCAACCATATATAAAATGTATGCACGCATGAGTCGCTTTGGATAAAATCATCTGCTAAATGGCATTTATTATTATATATTAGATGAATCCTGTGTATTAACCCAGCTTTCGTTATCTCCCTCTCTCAGATGAGGGCTACACTACAGCAGAAGCGCTCATCCTGACATTCTCCCTCAATAACTACCCACGAGACAACGTTAAGTTCAAGGTGGCCCTGGAGTGGGAGCAGAGGTTCCTGGACATTGTCCAAGAGTACCAGAAGAGTCCAGGCAACCCATTCACCTTTGCATACATGGCTGAGGTACGTACGTACGCACACAGACAGGGATAGCTCCCATACAGACAGTCTACTTCTTACCTGCTATTTACCTGGAAGACATTACATGGTCATAATATTGTAATACATTGCTTTATTAGTCTATAACTACCTCTCTCTCTCCCCTCTCTCTCTCTTCTTTATATCCTTATCTGTCACTGCTCTTCTCTCTCCCATCTCTCACTCCTTCTATGAACCCCTCTATTTCTCTCTCTGTAGAGGTCTCTGGAGGATGAGATCAACAGGACGACAGCGGAGGACATCCCCATCTTCATGATCAGCTATGCTGTCATCTTTGTGTACATCGCTGTGGCTCTGGGGGAGTACACCTCCTTCAGTCGAATACTGGTGAGACCACTCACTGAAATACAATGTGGCAATGCCAATTTGAATTTCAACTGCTGCCATTTTAGCACTTTAGCTACACACACACACACACACAGAAAACACTTGGCCCTAAGCAGAAAGTAAAATCAATAAGATAGTGCTTATCCTTAGTATTATACAAGGAAAGAAATTAGGAAACGACTGTATAGAAACAGCATGTCTAGATGCAGACAGTCATATTCTCTAAAATGGATGATTTAGCCTTTTGGAGGGCTAGATGGAACAAAAATGGAATGTTCCGTAATGTTAAAAACTGTAATGCTAGTTTGTAAAATAGATGAAACACTGTACTGTATATGACTAGGGTGGACTAGAAGGTATTCCTATGCCATACAGGAAACTGTAGTAAACAGGAACTGCCCCTGACCTCTGTGGTGTCCCTACAGGTGGACTCGAAGTTCCTAGTGGGTCTGGGTGGTATCCTGGTGGTGGGCTGCTCTGTCCTGGCCTCCATGGGTTTCTACGCCTGGATCGGTATCCCCTCTTCTCTGGTCGTCCTCCAGGTGGTTCCCTTCCTGGTGCTGGCCGTAGGAGCTGACAACATCTTTATCTTCGTCCTGGAGTACCAGGTGTGTGTGTTTAAACCTGGTTATCACTCTGCTGGGCTTGGCCCACGGTATCATATTCCTACCTGTACTGCTCAGCTACTTTGGTGAGTGTGTGTGTGGCTGCTAGACTATTGAACAGTAGCCTGATACCTGACTGTATTCCTCAACGATCATTAGTTCAATCGGTTCACTCATAATGTTCTTCATTAGGTGGTAGTATTCTCTCTCTCTAGTAACAGTAAAACTCTCTCCCTCAGAGGGACGCACGGAGGCCAGACGAGAAGAAGGAGGAGCAGATCGGACGTGTCCTTGGAAATGTAGCTCCCAGCATGCTCTTGTGCTCTCTCTCCGAGTCTGTCTGCTTCTTCCTGGGTGAGCTCCCATTGGTGCATTTGACATTTTAGTCATGTAGCAGACACTCTTATCCAGAGCGACTTACAGTTAGTGAGTGCATACATTTTCATACTGGCCCCCTGTGGGAAACGAACCCACAACCCTGGCGTTGCAAGCGCCATGTTCTACCAACTGAGCTACAGGGGAATTTATTACAGTAAAGACTAAAAACAGCCGAATTCATTCATTAATGCAATTTCTGAAATGGAACTAATTATTTAAGGCTGGCTTTGTTTTTAAACTAAAATGCTTGATTGCAATTCAAAGTCATGAATGACTTGTATGCTGACATGAACAAATGAACGATACAGTAGCCTATAGAAGTATTTAAATGTAGGCCTAAGTAAGTTATGGTATTAAGACCAAGTAAGTTACGGTATTAAGACTAAACAGGATGTGCTCTTAGGCCTACAGCTCGATGGTGTTTATACAAGGCTGCTATGCTAAGCCTACTAATGATAATGACATTACTTATTATTAAACAAGCATTATTATCGATAATACCAAACATAGAACAAACACGCACACAACACAGTGGGAGCCAGAGGGTTAAATAAGGAACAAATCATAGACATAATGGGAACCAGGTGTGTACAATGAAGACAAAACAAGTAGAACACAGAAACATAGATTGGTAGCAGCTAGTACTCCGGTGATGACGAATGCCGAAGCCTGCCCGAGCAAGGAGGAGGGGCAGCCTCGGCTGAATCCATGACAGCACCCCCCCCCCTTAACGCGCGGCCCCAGCCGTGCGCTGACACCGGCCTCGGGGACGGCCAGGAGGACGCGGCGCAGGGCGAGTCAGATGACTCCAGTGGAAATCCCTCAACATGGAGGGATCGAGGATGTCCCTCCTAGGGACCCAACACCGTTCCTCCAGGCCGTACCCCTCCCACTCCACGAGATACTGCAGGCCCCCCACCCGACGCCTCGGATCCAGGATGGAATGGACAGAGTATGCCGGTGCCCCCTCGATGTCCAGTGGGGGCGGAGGAACCTCCCGTACCTCAGACTCCTGGAGTGGACCAGCTACTACCGGCCTGAGGAGAGACACATGGAACGAGGGGTTAAT
The DNA here is from genome assembly GCF_964263955.1 of Coregonus lavaretus. Taxonomy (NCBI): domain Eukaryota; kingdom Metazoa; phylum Chordata; class Actinopteri; order Salmoniformes; family Salmonidae; genus Coregonus; species Coregonus lavaretus. The sequence continues at coordinate 38,588,428 of NC_140001.1, read as the reverse complement.
ACGATAATCAGGAGGAAGCTGTAACCTATAACAAACCTCGTTCAATCTCCTCAGGACTTTAAACCATTCATCCACCGCAGGTGCCTCGATCTGGCTCTGATGCCATGGTGCCAGGACCGGCTGATAACCTAATACACACTGAAATGGAGACAGGTCAGTAGAGGAGTGGCGGAGAGAGTTTTGGGCCATCTCTGCCCAGGGGATGAAAACGGACCACTCCCCCAGCCGGTCCTGGCAATAGGACCGCAGAAACCTACCCACATCCTGCTTTACTCTCTCCACCTGCCCATTACTCTCGGGGTGAAACACTGAGGTCAGGCTGACCGAGATCCCCAGACGTTCCATGAACACCCTCCAGACCCTTGAGGTGAACTGGGAACTCCGATCAGACACTATATCCTCAGGTACCCCGTAGTGCCGGAAGACGTGTGTAAATAGGGCCTCCGCAGTCTGTAGGGCCGTAGGGAGACCGGGCAGAGGAATGAGACGGCAGGACTTAGAAAACCGATCCACAACGACCAGGATCGTGGTGTTCCCTTGTGATGAGGGAAGGTCCGTAACGAAATACACCGATAGGTGGGACCACGGCCGTTGTGGAACGGGTAGGGGTTGTAATTTCCCTCTGGGCAGGTGTCTAGGTGCCTTACACTGGGCGCACACCGAGCAGGAGGAAACATAAACCCTCACGTCCATAGCTTAAGTGGGCCACCTGTACTTCCCACTAAGACAGTGCACTGTCCGACCGATGCCAGGATGACCAGAGGAGGGTGACGTGTGAGCCCAATAGATCAATCGATCGCGGACATCTAACGAAACGTACATACGACCCTCTGGACACTGGGGGGGAGTGGGCTCCGTACGTAACGCCCACTCGATGTCCTTGTCAACCTCCCACACCACCGGTGCCACCAGACACGAAGCCGGAAGTATGGGAGTGGGCTCCATGGACCTCTCCTCTGTGTCATACAGCCGGGACAGAGCGTCTGCCTTAGCGTTCTGGGAACCTGGTCTGTAAGAAAGGGTGACATGGCCCACCTTGCCTGGCGAGGGTTCAGTCTCCTCGCCGCCCGAATGTACTCCAGATTGCAGTGGTCAGTCAAAATGAGGAAAGGGTGTTTAGCCCCCTCAAGCCAATGCCTCCACGCTTTCAGAGCCTTAACAACAGCTAACAGCTCCTGGTCCCCCACATCATAGTTGCGCTCCGCCGGGCTGAGCTTCTTCGAAAAGAAAGCACAGGAGCGGAGCTTTGGTGGCGTACCCGAGCACTGAGACAGTACAGCTCCTATCCCAGCCTCGGACGCGTCCACCTCTACTGTGAGGAGGGATCCGGATGAGCCAGCACAGGAGCCGAGGTAAACAGGTCCTTCAGGTGACCAAAAGCCCTGTCCACCTCAGCTGACCACTGCAGTCAAACCGGTCCCCCCTTCAGCAAGGAGGTAATGGGAGCTGCTACCTGACCAAAGCCCCGGATAAACCTCCGGTAGTAGTTGGCAAACCCTAAGAATCGCTGCACCTCCTTAACCGTGGTTGGAGTCGGCCAATTACGCATCTCCACCCCTGACGCAGACAGGTGGTGCCCTAGGAAGGAGACAGACTTTTGAAAGAACAGACATTTCTCCGCCTTGACGTACAGGTCATGCTCCAACAGTCGACCAAGCACCTTGCGCACCAGGGATACATTCTCGGCTCGTGTAGCGGAGTATATGAGAATGTCATCTATATACACCCTGTCCGTGCAGGTCCCTAAAAATCTAATCAACAAAGGATTGGAAGACTGATGGAGCATTCATCAACCCGTACGGCATGACAAGGTACTCATAGTGCCCAGATGTGGTACTAAATGCCATCTTCCACTCATCCCCCTCCCGGATACGCACCAGGTTGTACGCGCTCCTGAGATCCAATTTGGTGAAGAAGCGCGCCCCGTGCAATGACTCCGTCACACTAGCAATGAGAGGCAGTGGGTAACTGTACTTCACAGTGATCTGATTGAGACCACGGTAGTCAATGCACGGGCATAAACCTCCATCCTTCTTCTTCACAAAAAATTAACTTGAGGAGGCAGGTGAAGTGGAAGGCCGAATGTATCCCTGTCCCAGAGATTCGGAGACATATGTTTCCATAGCAGCCGTCTCTTCCTGTGACAGAGGATACACGTGACTCCGGGGAAGTGCCTACCTGGAGGTTTATCGCACAATCCCCCTGTTGATGGGGTGGTAATTGAGTCGCCTTCTTTTTACAGAAGGCGAGAGCCAAATCGGCATATTCGGGGGGAATGTGCATAGGAGACCTGGTTTGGACTTTCCACCGTAGTTGCACCTATGGAAACACCTACACACCACCCCGAGCACTGACGTGACCATCCCTTGAGAGCCCTCTGTTGCCATGAAAACGTGGGGTCATGAGAGGTCAACCAGGGAAGCCCTAACACCGCTGGAAACGCAGGAGAATCGATCAGAAAGAGACTAATTCTCTCCTCATGACCCTCCTGCGTTTTCATCCAGAGTGGAGCTGTGACCTCCCTAATCAGGCCTGACCCTAAAGGGTGACTATCTAAGGCATGAACAGGGAAGGGCACATCAACAGGAACAATAGGAATCCCTAATCTACGGGAAAACATACGATCAATAAAGTTCCCAGCTGCGCCTGAATCTACGAGCGCCTTATGCTGGGAATGCGGGGAAAACTCAGGAAATTCAATGTCAATACACATGTGCGCAACAGGGAGCTCTGGGTGAGTCAGGTGCCTACTCACCTGGGACGGTCCACCAGTGCTCTGCCTGCTGCCTCGACTCCCTGAGGACCCTCCCCAGCACCGACCAGCAGTGTGTCCTCTGCGGCCACAGTTGGTGCAGGGGACAACCCTCTACCGGTCTCCCTAAGAGCAGTACCTCCAAGCTCCTTCGGTGTAGGGTTGGAGGTGCTGGGGGATGGAATGGACGGATCCCGATCCGAATGTCCGCGGTTGGCCAACAGGTTATCCAGCCTTATCGACAAATCCACCAGCTGGTCCAGGTTAAGGGTGGTGTCCCTGCAGGCCAGCTCCCGACAAACGTCCTCCCATAGGCTGCATCGGTAGTGGTCAATCAGGGCCCTCTCATTCCATCCCGCTCTGGCTGCCAGGGTCCTGAAGTCCAGTGCGAAGTCCTGAGCGCTACTCTTCCCCTGTCTGAGGTGGAACAGACGTTCCCCCGCCGCTCTCCCCTCTGGAGGATGATCGAATACCGCCCGGAAGCGGCGGGTGAAATCTTCATAGCGCACCGATGGCCCACTTGAGCGCTCTCCCCGACAGACAGGAGATGAGGGCGGACACGCTCTCGTATCCCGAGGGAGCCGGGTGGATGGTCGCCAGGTAGAGCTCTACCTGGAGCAGAAAACCCTGGCACCCGGCAGCTGTACCAGCATATGCCCTCGGAGCGAGAGCCGAATCCCACTGGACCCAGGTGATGAAGGGGTGGACAGTGGTGTGGGTTGCTGTGTAGTTGAAGGAGGTGTAGGAAAACCCCCTCTCTCCCATCGCTCCATGGTGTTCAACACGCGCTCCATTGCTGTGCCGAGACATGGTCCCCTGCTGTTGGACGCGTTCCTCCACTGATCCGGAAGGAATTAATGTACCTGCTGACTCCATTTGAGGTGCGTGTTTCTGTCAGGCGTCAGTGTGTAGTGGTAGGACGGAGTCAGGCGCAGGACACAGAGCTAGTAGACAACGTACTTTACTCGTAAATATAAATGAACAGAAACTCCACGCAGGGAGGACAATCCCGCTCACCAGTCGATAATACCAAACATAGAACAAACACGCACACAACGCAGTGGGAGCCAGAGGGTTAAATAGGGAACAAATCATAGACATAATGGGAACCAGGTGTGTACAATGAAGACAAAACAAGTAGAACACAGAAACATAGATCAGTAGCAGCTAGTACTCCGGTGACGACGAACGCCGAAGCCTGCCCGAGCAAGGAGGAGGGGCAGCCTCGGCTGAATCCGTGACAGTTAATGACTAACTCCTCCTGTTCCTCACCTCTGTCTCCCAGGCGCTCTGAGCACCATGCCTGCTGTCAAGTCCTTTGCTCTGTACGCTGCCCTGGCTGTACTCATGGACTTTGTGCTGCAGATGACGGCCTTCGTGGCATTGCTGTCCCTGGACGCCAGACGGCAGGATGGGAACCGCTGCGAGCTAGCCTGCTGCGTCACCGTCAAGACCCCGGCCCCGTCCAAACCCAACGAGGGTTTCCTTCTGCCCGTCATGAGGAAATACTATGCCCCCGTCCTCCTCCACCCCGTCACCAGGGTCATAGTGGTAAACAAACTATTGCCTTTTTACTTTTATACATTGATGTTCCCTCTAGTTAGCTCAGTTGGCTGGTTGTGGTTATGGTTGTGGTTGAAGTCCTCCTCCTCTCTCCCTCTGCCAGATGGTTGTGTTCATCTTTATGTTCATCTCCTCCATCTACCTGATGTTCTATGTGACAGTAGGCCTGGATCAGGAGCTGGCTATGCCCCAGGTGAGTAACACCTGGACTACTGCTTGAATGCATCTCCCATGACACTTTATTCATTCATTCGTTCGTTCATTCATGAATAACAACATACAGTATGAACAACATAAAGAAACACCATAAATAACAGTACATTTGTGTCCTTGTACTGACCACTTGACACCTTCTCCTCTCATCCTCTGTCTCAGGGTTCCTACATGTTGGAGTATTTCAAGTACCTGTATGCATACTTTGAGGTGGGCGTCCCAACCTATTTTGTCACGACAAAGGGCTTTGACTTCACCAAGATAATGGGTATGAATGCAACCTGCTCCAGTGTGGGCTGTGACCCCTTCTCTCTCACTCAGAAGATCCAGTACGCCACTGAATACCCCGACCTGTGAGTAGTCATTTGAATTTGGATTGAATGTAGGATAATAATAATAATAATAACAATTACATTTATAAAGCTAGTTATTTTCACCTGGTCTCAAAGCACTTTATATTGGGCGGGGGTAAATTGGCTTGTATACACTGAGTGTTCAAAACATTAAGAACACATGCTCTTTCCATGACATAGACTGACCGGCTGAATCCAGGTGAAAGCTACAATCCCTTATTGATGTCACTTGTTAAATCCACTTCAATCAGTGTAGATGAAGGGGAGGAGACAGGTAAAAAATTATTTTTAAGCCTTGAGACAATTGAGACATGGATTGTGTATGTGTGCCATTCAGAGGGTGAATGGGCAAGACAAAATATTGAAGTGCCTTTGAATGGGGCATGGTAGTAGGTGCCAGGCGCACCGGTTTGTGTCAAGAACTGCAATGCTGCTGGATTTTTACGCTCAACCGTTTCCCGTATGTATCAAGAATGGTTCACCACCCACACTCTTAGAATAAAAAGTACTATCTAAAACCTAAAAGGGTTCTTCTGCTGTCTCCATAGGAAAACCCTTTGAAGAACCCTTTTTGGTTCTAGGTAGAACCCTATTGGGTTCAATTTAGAACATTTTCCCCAGAGGGTTCTACATGGAACCCAAAAAACTTCTACCTGGAACCAAAAAGGGTTGTCCTATGGGGACAGCTGAAGAACCCTTTTGGAACTCTTTTTTTCTAAGAGTGCAAAGGACATCCAGCCAACTTGACACAACTGTGGGAAGCCTTGAAGTCAACATGGGCTAGCATCCCTATGGAACGCTTTCGACACCTTGTAGAGTCCATGCCCCGACGAATTGAGGCTGTTCTGAGGGCAAAAGGGGGGGTGCAACTTAAGATTAGGGAGGTGTTCTTAATGTTTTGTACACTCAGTGTATATTCAAACACCACTTCCTTCTAACGGTGTTGTTGTTCTGTTTCCAGTCTGTCTCTCTGACTCCTTCCTCACCCTTTTCCCCACTACACCCAACCTTGAACTTACTGATATCCACACAGCAACCTGACACACAGCCAATCACAACACTTAATGATCAACCCAGTTATATAAAACACATCCAAGAATAGATCAGGGACTAGATGACCATATTCGAGAGGATAAAAAGGCCGATATCATAAAATCTGATGAGCAAACTATTTATTCTTAGTCTGGGGTTAGGATTAATGTTAATGTTAGGGGTAAGGGTTAAGGTTAGGGTTAGTGGTTAAAATAGCATTTGTGGTCAGGAAGCACCATACTTCTGTCCTCTCTAGCGTGGAGATAAGGTCTCAGGGCTGCTGGTATCACCACCTCATTAATGCACCTTTACTTTCGATCTGCCATATCAGCAGCTGATATTGTAAATGTAAAATGTAATATTCCAAGGCCAAAGCTTGGCTGACTCTAGGGGTTTTGTGTGAACGTGAATAAAAGTGAAATAAAAGAAGGGGGAAGTTTGTAACGATGTCAGAATGATGGGTACTTTCTGATACAAAATGGTGCTTGTTTTAATGAGTCTCAACTCATTGATATGATTAACAGATCTTACATGGCTATCCCAGCAAACTCGTGGATGGACGACTTCATTGACTGGCTAAACCCTGGATCCAAGTGTTGCCGGCTCTATACAGCCGGTCCTAACAGAGGGAAATTCTGTCCTGCGAGCGAACGTGAGTACCAAGTACCTCAGACAACCAGACAACCTGAAATAAAAACAAACAACGTTATCCTCTTTGTTCGTTATGCATTAACAAAACATAAAGAAACATTGTGTAGTTTCTAACCTGATGTATAATGTGTTGTGTGCGTAGCGACCTTAATGTGTCTACAGAAGTGTATGAAAATTCCCGAAAACGGAGTATTGAGGCCCAGCATGGAGCAATTCAACCGCTTCCTACCAGACTTCCTAGGCAATAAGCCCGACCTGCAGTGCCCTAAGGGGTGAGCGTCACACACACACACACACGTTCGTACACATGCACGCACACACATGCGTGTGTGTAATGGTCTGTTTCTCTTCCTAACAGAGGTCTAGGAGCCTATGACAAGGCTGTGATCAGAGATGAGAGTGGAGAAATTATAGGTGAGGAATACTGGATATTATCTTTAAAAAACAAACAAAAACGAAATCATGTTTTAACCTACAGTGTATTTGGAAAGTATTCAGACCGCCTCCCTTTTTCCACATGTTGTTACATTACAGCCTTATTCTAAAATTATTTAATTATGATTTTTCCTCATCAATCTACACACAATGACCCATAATGACAAAGTGAAAATAGCTTTTTTATAAATTTTTGGATTCAAATTGATTAAATTGAGATTGTCACTGGCCTACACACAGAATGTCAGTGGAGTTATGTTTTTCTAAATGTTTACAAATTAATTAAATGAAAAGCTGAAATGTCTTGTCAAGTAATCAACCCCTTTGTTTTGGCAAGCCAAAATAAGTTCAGGAATACAAATGTGCTTAACATGTCACATAATACTTTGTGTGGACTCACGCTGTGTGCAATAATAGTGTTTAACATGATTTTTGAATGACTACCTCATCTCTGTACCCCACACATACGGTGCATTCGGAAAGTATTCAGACCCCTTAACCTTTTCTACATTTTGGTACGTTACAGCCTTATTCGAAAATTCAATTAATCTACACACAATACCCCATAATGACGAAGCGAAAACAGTTTTCTTTTTTTAACAGATACCTTATTTACATAAGTATTCAGACCCTTTGCTATGAGACTCGAATTTGAGCTCAGGTGCATCCTTTTTCCATTGATCATCTGTGGTAAATTCACTTGATTGGACATGATTTGGAAAGGCACACACCTGTCTATATAGGTCCCACAGTTGACAGTGCATGTCAGAGCAAAAACCAAGCCATGAGGTGGAAGGAATTGTTCGTAGAGCTCCGAGACAGGATTGTGTCAAGGCACAGAGTTGGGGAAGGGAACCAAAAACTTTCTGCAGCATTGAAGGTCCCCAAGAACACAGGGGCCTCCATCATTCTTAAATGGAAGAAGTTTGGAACCACCAAGACTCTTCCTAGAGCTGGCCGCCCGGCCAAACTGAGCAATCGGGGGAGAAGGGCCTTGGTCAGGGAGGTGACCAAAAACCCGACGGTCACTCTGACAGAGCTCCAGAGTTCCTCTGTGGAGATGGGAGAACCTTCCAAAAGGATAACCATCTCGGCAACACTCCACCAAGCAGGCCTTTATGGTAGAGTGGCCAGATGGAAGCTACTCTCAGTAAAAGACACATGACAGCCTGCATGGAGTTTGCCAAAAGGCACCTAAAGGACTCTCAGACCATGAGAAACACGATTCTCTAGTCTGATGAAACCAAGATTGAACTCTTTGGCCAGAATGCCAAGCGTCACGTCTGGAGGAAACCTGGCACCATCCCTACGGTGAAGCATGGTGGTGGCAGCATCATTCTGTGGGGCTGTTTTTCAGTGTTAGGGACTGGGAGACTAGTCAGGATCAAGGGAGAGATGGATGGAGCATAGTACAGAGAGATCCTTGATGAAAACCTGCTCCAGAGTGCTCAGGACCTCAGACTGGGGCGAAGGTCAACCTTCCAAAAGGACAACGACCCTAAGCACACAGCCAAGACAACATAGCAGTGGCTTCGTTACAAGTCTTTGAATGTCCTTCAGTGGCCCAGCCGGAGCCCAGACTTGAGCCCAATCGAACATCTCTGGAGAGACCTGAAAATAGTTGTGCAGTGACGCTCCCCATCCAACCTGACAGAGCTTGAGAGGATCTGCAGAGAAGAATAGGAGAAACTCCCCAAATACAGGTGTGCCAAGCTTGTAGCGTCATACCCAAGAAGAGTTGAGGCTGTAATCGCTGCCATAGGTGCTTCAACAAAGTACTGAGTAAAGGTTCTGAATACTTATGTAAATGTGATATTTCCATTTTATTTGTATGTATTTTTTTGCAAAAATTTCGAACAACCTGTTTTTACTTTTTCATTATGGGCTATTGTGTGTAGAAAACTATTTAATCCATTTTAGAATAAGAAAAAAGTCAAGGGGTCTGAATAATTTCCGAATGCACTGAATACACAGACAATAAAGCTGCTGAAGTTGAAGGTGACCTGTGTCTCTGGGTTGTTAGCCACCAGGTTCATGGCGTACCACACAGCCCTGACCACCTCCAAGGAGTTCACTGCAGCGCTAAAGATAGCCAGAGAGCTGGCCCACAACATCACCCTCAGCATGAGAGCCATACCTGGCACATCACCAGACTTTGAGGTCTTCCCCTACACGTATGTTAGCTCAGCGTCCTCCTCCATTCTTCTCTTCATTTTCTCCTCTTCTCACGTCTTTCCTTACACATACACCTCTTCCTCCTTTCCCCTCTGGGAGATGCTGTGCTAAGCATCAGTTAATCAGACTATCCTCCTCCTCTCCTTTCCAGGGTGACCTATGTGTTCTATGAGCAGTACCTGACCATCGTGTCTGAGGGACTGTTTAACATCTCCCTGTGCCTACTACCAACCTTCGTGGTGTGCTGTCTGTTGCTGGGCATGGACCTGCGCTCCGGCGCTCTCAACCTCCTCACCATCATCATGATCACCGTGGATACCGTGGGCGTCATGACACTGTGGGGCATCGACTACAACGCCGTGGCTCTTATCAACCTGGTCACGGTATGGAACCATAGCACTACTTGTGTTGGTGTGGGTGAAACTTGTTGCAATGTGTCTCACCTTCAGCACTAGTTTGAAACCTCATAAATCTTAACCTGTTTGTACACGTGCTATAGATAGTGTCCCCTATTTTTATATCCTGAAATGGGCTATAAGCTCAAAGACAAAGGAAGCAAATGTCCCCACCCAAGCGGCACTTGACATAAGCAAACATGCGTTTTACACACTAACCCTTCCCCTTCTCTCTCTCTGGTCTGCAGGCGGTTGGTATCTCTGTGGAGTTTGTATCTCACATGACACGTTCCTTTGCCATGAGCATCCAGCCTACACATGTAGAGAGAGCCAAGGAGGCTACTGCTACTATGGGCAGTGCGGTGAGTTCAAGTGCCAGACCATTCAATCACTATACAGCCATTAGATATATAACCATGTTATAATCACATAGATATATGTGGACACTTAATGGACTATTTGTTATACTGAATGTATGTTTGTCCCTGTGTGGTTCTACAGGTGTTTGCTGGCGTTGCCATGACGAACCTGCCTGGAATAGTGGTGTTGGCATTTGCCAAAGCCCAGCTCATCCAGATCTTCTTCTTCCGTTTAAACCTGGTTATCACTCTGCTGGGCATGGCCCACGGTCTTATATTCCTACCCGTGCTGCTCAGCTACTTTGGTGAGAGAGTGTGTGTGTGTGTGCGCGCGTGTGTGCGTGTCAACCAACAGATTAGTCACTATATTAAGGTTTTCACTCAGACTTTTTTGGACTAATACCTTTTTCCCAATCCTGTGTGTCTCTCAGGTCCTGGAGTGAATAAAGCAGTGTTGCTACGGATACAGCAGGCCAAGGCCCAGGAGCTGGAGCTGAGTAGCAACGCCATGCACATCTATGACAACATCAGCTACGAAGACCAGGAGAAGAGCCCCAACCTAGACACCACCCCCATCACCCCGTACGAATCCCACACCTATGAGGAGCTAGAAAATGTTGCGGTAGAAGACACAATATCCCCCCCAGAGACAATCTCTGAGGAACAGCTGGAGAAAATGGCGAGAGTGGACCATTTCTGAACACCACCACCTAACCAACAAACAAACTGAGTTTAGTCTGTTTCCAGTTCATCTACATATACCTCCGTAACCATAGGAACCACAAGAGCCGAAGCAATGACAATATATGTGGCAAAGAAGGGTCTAATAGAGATTCTATATATTGAGTCATATGTGCAGATCTTTATCTATGGCACTAGTCGCAATGTCCTCTTATTGTTATTTTTTGTAATTATTTTTACAATGACGGCCTACCCCGGCCAAACCCGGATGACGCTGGGCCAATTGTGCGCCGCCCTATGGGACTCCCAATCACAGCTGGATTGTGATACAGGAAAGGCAGGACTGAAGGCCGCAACAGACACAACTGTGTAATATCTACTACCAGATTAACTATGTGGAGTGGAGATACATAACCACGTACTGAACTGAGGGACCTATTGGTCGTTCAACAGATGGAAGAGACACGTTGCGTATAATGGTATGTAATGTAGATATGTAGCCTCTCATCTCCATATTCTGTATGTGACAGTTTCTGCCTTAGTTGACAGGAGGAACCGACGGGATGATTTCTGTATTGCAAATTAGGCAGGCACAAAGTGGTTCCTAGGGAGAAATTACAAACGTTTATGCTAACAAATTCGTTTTTTTTATACTATTAGAATTGTTTCATGTGTGAGTTAAATGTATGTTTATTTAATTTAAATATTTTGTACCTATAAATTAAATCAGCTACAAATTAGTTTAATTTACTAAATCTGTTCACCAAGTATTCCCACAAATAAAAAAAGAGATATGTGATCATGTCTCAATGTAATCAAGGCATGAAATTATTGTTATTTTCAAATACAATCTATTTTTGGTTGTGGTCAATTTGCAGTGTACAAATTATTATAATTATGTTACGGTCCCCCTACCATCCACTCCGACAAAATTCGGCCAGCAGCCTACCCCTAAAGTATAGTAAGAGAAAACACTCCGGATGTTGATAGTAGATAGTCTTGAAAATTATTTTCTGTATTGTTTCGATCTAATATTAAACATGTTTGTAAAGTATGTGTGACTTGACTTTGTAGGCTGTGGTAAACCCAGGAATAGAATGGCATAATGGCATAGTTCATAATACATGAATTACATAAGCACAACAGCGCCTTTCTTCAGCCTCTTCAACCTCAGGAGGCTGAAGAAATTTGGCTTGGCACCTAAAACCCTCACAAACCTTTACAGATGCACAATTGAGAGCATCCTGTCGGGCTGTATCACCACCTGGTACGGCAACTGCACCGCCCGCAACCGCAGGGCTCTCCAGAGTGTGGTGCAGTCCACCCAACGCATCACCGGGGGCAAACTGCCTGCCCTCCAGGACACCTACAGCACACGATGTCACAGGAAGGCCAAAAAGATAATCAAGGACAACAACCACCCGAGCCACGGCCTGTTCCCCCACTATCATCCAAAAGGCGAAGTCAGTACAGGTGCATCAAAGCTGGGACCGAGAGACTGAAAAACAGCTTCTATCTCAAGGCCATCAGACTGTTAAATAGCCATCACTAGCTGGCTTCCACCCGGTTACGCAACCCTGCACCTTAGAGGCTGCTGCCCTATATATATAGACTTGAAACACTAGTCACTTTAATAATGTTTACATATTTTTGCTCTACTCATCTCATATGTATATACTGTATTCTGTTCAAATATTTTTTATTGAACACACACAAGAATGGTGTATAGGTATGAAAGACATGTACAGTTCTTATCTAAACATAAGAGAACAGACATGAACAACAAGACCCAGAGTTCTGGACACAAAACAAATATTACAAAACACGACATACAGAACAGGGACAGGTAGAAAGAAAAAGGGTAGATGTAACCCCCCCACTTATACCCCCCTTTATCCCCCCCCCTTATTCCACCCTATTCCCCTCCCGACTGCTCGAGTGTCGGGGCCAGCACACGCTGCCCAAAGGTAGATTACAATATGACAATTGAGAGTGCGTTAAAAAGTACAAATTCACAGCACCGACTGGTCCAGGTAAGAGAGGAAAGGCTGCCAGATTTGATCAAATGTTGATAATTTATTGTTCAGAATATATCTAATTCTTTCTAAGTGTACAGTTTTTGCCAATTCGCTGAGCCATAATTTGGTAGAGGGCGCTTCCCTCCTTTTCCAAAACAACAAGATTAATTTTTTTGCCGAAATGAGACTGTAAGAGATTAGTTGTTTTTGGGAGTTGGTTAATCCGTTTAGGGAATCGGACACTCCCAGGATTATCAGAAGCGGGTCTGGGTCTATTGAAGACTCCAGAACTTCAGAGAGGACCCCAAATATTCCACACCAATAACCATACAGACTAGAGCATAGGGCAAAGCAGTGGAGTAGTGTACCCTGCTCAGCCTGACATTTATCACACATAGGGGATGTATCAGGAAATATCCTATGCAGTTTAGTTTTGGAATAGTGTAATCTGTGTAATACCTTAAATTGTATGAGACGATGTCTGGAGTTAATGGAGCAGGTGTGGATATACTCCAAGCTATCCTCCCAGTCTGCCACCGAAATATCAGTCCCTAGTTCTTCCTCCCATTTTGCCTTAATGGCATCTGTAGAGGGTGCGCTAACAGATTGAAAAGCGTCATATAGACGAGATATCAGTTTGTCTGAGGTGGGGCATATTTTTATGCATCCGTCAAACATGGAAGGTTTAGCATTCTCAAATGTTGGGAGGTGTTTTCTAACATAGTCTCTAATTTGTAGGTATCTGAAAAAGTTACTTCTGGGAAGGTTATAAATTTCCCTCAGCGCTTCAAAGGAAGCAAAGGTCCCTCCTATATATAAATCCCCTATGGTACTTATCCCCAACTCTCCCCATCGCTCAAAGGTGTTAACAAGGTTAGAGGGGGCAAAGGAGGGATTCCTGGCAACAGGGAGCATGAATGATATTGGTCTAAGCTCAAAGTGGACTTTAATTTGCTTCCAGATTCGGACTGTGCTATGTATAATAGGATTGTTATGGTAAAGTGACATCTCCAGATTGACAGGTGACAAAATCACGGCACCAATAGAGAAGGGGTGACACTCCTCCCGCTCCATGCTAAGCCAGCTGGATGGTGGGGTTGCGTCATCCAGCAAAAACGTAACAGCGCGGAAGTTAGCGGCCCAATAGTAAAATATAAAATTTGGGAGAGACAATCCTCCTTCCATCTTGGATTTACATAGGTGTTTTTTACCTATCCTATGTGTTTTATAATCCCAGATGAAAGGATTGATAATAGAGTCCAGTTGTTTATGAAATGATTTAGGTATGAATACTGGGATGTTCTGGTATAGGTAGAGCAGTTGTGGGAGGAAGACCATTTTAATGGCATTAATTCTTCCGAGCAGAGAAATTGGGAGAGTTCTCCAAAACTGTATGTTTGCCTTGAGATTTTGCATCAGAGAAGGGAAATTCTCTTTAAATAGTAAGGAGTATTGTTTGGTAACTACAATTCCAAGGTAGATACATTTTTCTGAAGATAACTTAACTGGAAGATGTTCTAGCCAGGAGGTGTTTTGCAACCGTATGGGCATTAATTCACTCTTGTTCCAATTTATTCTGTATCCCGAGAAGGTACCAAACAAATTAATCACCTCAAGAATAGCTGGAATACTAGCTTGGGGTTCTGTTACATAGAGGAGAATATCATCTGCGTATAGGGAAATCTTATTTAGAGTATCTTTAGTATTATAGCCGTGTATTGCTGAATGAGATCTGATCGCTTGAGCGAGAGGTTCAATAATTAGGGCGAAGAGCATAGGCGACAGCGCACAACCCTGCCTTGTCCCTCTGTGAAGGTTAAATCGGGGCGACATTGATTGGTTAGTGAGTATTCTCGCACAGGGGTTCCTATATAAAAGCTGGATCCAATTTATGAACCCATCTCCAATATAAAATTTCTGTAGGACCTTGAATAGATAGGGCCACTCAACTTGGTCAAAGGCCTTTTCGGCGTCAAGAGATATAACGGCAAGGTCCACGTTAGGTAACCTCTGAGAATACATAATGTTGAAGAGGCGCCTGAGATTGAAGAATGAGTTTCTATTAGGGATAAAGCCAGTCTGGTCCGAATGGACCAATTTGCCAATTAAAGTGCTAAGCCTGTTAGCCAGAGTTTTTGCTAAAATCTTTTGGTCTGTATTAAGGAGGGATATTGGTCTGTATGACCCTACCTCTTCCGGATCTTTACCCTTCTTATGTATAACTGTAATAAACGCCTCATCCAAAGTAGATGGGAGAGCTCCATCCTCATTGGCCCGAACCAACATTTTGTGCAGGTAGGGAGATAGCATGTTGCTGAATGTTTTATAGAATTCACCAGGGTATCCATCTGTGCCCAGGGTCTTGCCACTCTTTAGAGATTTAATTGTTTCTCTAATTTCTTCAAGAGATATTTCCTTATTCAGGAAGTTAGAGTCTTCCTGGTTCAGGGCAGGAAGATTACAGTCCTCCAAAAAGTTTTGCATAATTAAGGGATTAGGATCCGCTTTAGATGTATATAGAGTCTCATAAAACTGACGGAATCTGTCATTGATGTCTTTGGGGGAGGAGAGTAATTCCCCAGATGCAGATTTAACTTTGTGAATCATTTGGTCACTCACGTTTTTTCGAAGTTGTCTGGCGAGTAATTTGTGTGGTTTGTCACCAAACTCAAAATATTTTTGCTTGGCATAGAGAAAAGATTTAGCAATTTTAGCCGAGAGGATCTGATTGTATTTAAATTTTAAAGACATAATTTTTTTATGTTTCTCCATAGATTGATGTCTAGCATTCTCCCTATCCAGTAAGTGAATTTGTCCCTCCAGTTCTACCAATTTATTTCTGTTTTGCCTACTCCTGGCAGTCTGAAAGGAGATGATACAGCCTCTCAAATAAGCCTTCAGCGTTTCCCACAATAATGCTGGGGAAGTCTCTGTGTTGTCGTTGGTATCAAAGAAAAATGTAATTTTGTCTTTAAGATGTTCACAGAATGTTGGTTCTGTGAGGAGCTGAGGATTCAACCTCCAGACCAGGGTTCTTCAATTCCGGTCCTGGAGGGCCGAAACACCTCTGTTTTTCATCCTCTCCTTCTAATCAGGGGCTAATTCAGACCTGGGACACCAGGTGAGTGCAATTAACTACCAGGTAGAAATAAAAAACAGAGGTGTTCCGGCCCTCCAGGACCGGAATTGAAGAACCCTGCTCCAGACCCTCTCGTTTGGTACGATGTCACCAAATCTCAGGGAGAAGGTGAGTGGACTGTGGTCAGAGATTATAATATCATGATATCTCACATTACAGGTATAGGGGAGTAGTTTAGCATCAACCAAAAAGTAGTCAATTCGAGTATATACATTGTGAACATGAGAGTAAAAGGAGTATTCCCTACCCGTAGGATTAGAGATCCTCCATATATCAAATAAGTTAGAATTTTTTATGTAGGTATTCAAGAATTCGCTTGAATAGGAGGTAGGGGTTCGCCGGGTAGAGGATCTATCCAAATATTGGTCTAGTACACAGTTAAGGTCCCCTCCAATGACCAGATTAGTATGGGAGATATCTGGAATCAGGGCAAGGACTCTTTTGAAAAAAGAGGGGTTATCAATGTTTGGCCCATATATATTTAGTAGAGTTACAGAAGTAGAATGGATCTCTCCTATTACGATCACATAACGACCCTCTTTATCCACAATAGTGGTTTTATGTAGAAAGGGAATTCCTTTCCGTACCAGAATCGCTGTGCCTCTCGTTTTGGCAGAGAAGTTAGAGTGATACACTTGTCCCACCCACTTACATTTAAGTCTGTTATGAGATTTGTTTTTCAGATGGGTTTCTTGCAAAAATATAATATCAGACGAAAGAGCTTTCAAGTGGGCTAGGACCCTGCCTCTCTTAATTGGTTCGTTTAAACCCTTGACATTCCAGGAAGTGAATGTAAGTCCCGCCCTCCTCTCATTTGTAGTTCCTATGGTGGCCTGCATAACATGTAACTCACTAAAAAGGTAAGAAAGCGCACCAAACCATCACGATCAGCATATGTAGCACCTACACCCGAGCAGTATCCAACCCCCCCCGCAAGCACCTTTACTCTCCACCCTGTTCCCCTACTTTCCCCAACCTTTACCCCCCCCCCATCAACCCACATTTAACAGGCATACACACATAGGACAGAAAAAAATATGAAAATAAAAATAACAAACACATTGTCTGGCCGATGCCAAAAAAGCACGGCGCGACCTCGAACAAGAGGTAAAACACAAATAAAAAATCCCAACTATGCGCTCACCTCTCACTATCCTAGAACTTCTACTAACATATGAACTGAGGAGGCTCCCGCACTTAAAGTGTTCAATTAGCATCTAATAAACCTAAACAGAATAAGTTGCAACTTAAACATATTACGCACTTAATGTTCATCTTGGGTCAATCCCTGAGATAAGCAAGATGTATCATCACAAGATTCTATTGCTAAGCAATACCGGTCTAAACATAAACCATCAGTAACCGACATAGACAGCAGTACAGTTACATATTGTGGGTTAGGAGAAGGGAACAAGGATTTTGATAAATTGAACGTACCCCCCAATCAAAAAAATAAAAAGTAAATAAAAATGTAAAAATAATAAAAATGTAAAAATAATAATAATAATAATAAATTATTTTCAAATAATTTAAAAAAAATAGTGATTTATATATACATATGTGCACACATACACATATACACATCCACACACACACACACACACATACATACATACATGTGCATACCTACATACATACACACACACACATACGTATATATATACGCACACACACACATATACACACGTATACACGCACACATACATACACACACACCCAAAAAAATATATACATATAAAATATATATTCTTAAATATATACAGATACATACACACGCATACACACATACATCCATACACAGACATCTACATACACAAATATGCATACCCCAGAATAATAATCTATACAAATTTAAAATATACACATACATAATACTAAAATGCTAAGAGAAAATAATAATAAAGTACAAATAATTATTATTATATGTACGCACAGGAATAATGTAAGAATTGAAAAATAAATAACGAAACAAAACAAAAATGGGGGAATATAAGTATGTCCATCCGAAAGTGTCAATGATCCGACCTGGAAGGCCTCCCAAACAGGCATCGCTCTAAACCCAGTCGGAATGAAAGTGAAATTAACGTTAAGTGAGAGCTCTGACCGCCCTCCATTGGTCAGCTCATCGTATTACATGTTCGGTAGCCCTTGCTGAGACCGTTTAATACGGTTTCACCCGTTATGGTATGGTATGGATTCGAGTCCGTGAGCAGACCTTAACACACAATGACAAGGCACTCTAACCTGTACGGGGGATTGGTGTATATTCCCGGATAAACTTCTCTGCGTCCAGAACCGAGGAGAGCCAGATCTTCTCCCCGGAAGGCGGGGTAATTCTTAGTCTTGCAGGGAAGAGCAAGGCTGGGCGAAGATGGAGTTTGTAGAGTTTGGTCATGACATCTCTGTAGCCAGCGCGGTGCTTTGCCACATCGGGCGCATAGTCCTCATAGACACGAAAGGGGTGCCCTTTATGTAACAGGTTGCCCCTCATTCGAGCCTCGCGCAGGATAAGATCCTTGGTCTTGAAACTGTGACATGTTGGGATTTGTTTTCTAATAATTGGATTTGTATGTGATGAATAGCTTAGAAGGAATGCATTAATGATGAGCATAGGTTTGTACTATACTGATATAAATTGTTTCACATAACAGGCTGTGATTCATGTGTGGAACGTTAGGGACAGATAAGAACTTATGTCTCACAATACCCGAACACTCTCTCTTTGTGATCTGTGAACTGTCCAAGGACGTGTACTGCAAAAGTGCTGACTTTCTGGATAAGTTGCAAAACAGCTAGACACCTGGCAGCAGGGATGCGCCAAGGGCCTGGGACTAGCCTGTGTGCCAACGGATTGGCTGAGTAAGTCTAAACCACGCTCAGTCTCTATTCTGATTGGCCAGCAGAGAGGTGGGAACTCTCTCTCTCTGTCAGAGTATTTGAGGAAGAACCTGTAACAATGGATCAGTTCTCTGTCTGCCCTGCATGGTATTTCAGTGAGCCCGTATACGAACCATCATACTTATCATACATACATTTTGCATATAATAAATTTAGCTTGGATTGAATATCTCTTGATTATGTTTTCTCTTATTCCAATACCAGATTTGAATTACGCAAATTCTAACAGACAACAGGTGATTACTGGGCGAGGACGCTGGCCCGGTCCAGGCACAAGGGCGCGATGTGCACGGTCCAGTAGGGGATCCGACGCCAAAACATCAGGTCCCATTGCATCCTTCAGTAGCTTGGCGAAGAAGTCGGTGGGGCGAGAGCCCGCCTCCACCCCTTCTGCCAGACCCACAACGCGAAGGTTATGACGCCTGGATCTGCCCTCTAGGTCGACCACTGTCACAGAAAGCCTCTGCACATTATCCTGCAATGACGTGCATAGCTTCTCTAACTCGTCGATCCTACCAGTGTTGAATTCAGAAGCTTTCTCAAGGTCCACAATACTCTGGCCCTGCGAAGCGACCGTTCGAATGGTGCTCTCGATTTTAGTGTCCAGTTCAGCAATAGTAGCCTTAAGATCCTCCGCTATAGCAACACGTAGTTCTCCCAAAGCCCAGGTAAGTTCTGTAAGTGTCACGTTGTTACCTGTGCCTTCCGCCATGTTTGTCTCGTTGTTTGGTGGGGAGTAGGCCTCTGATGTGGATTTATTGTCCTTTGGTCGCTTATTACTAGGCATTTTCACATAGAAAGTTACAATATTGTATTAGAAAGAAAAGTTTGTTGTAACAAGTGCAATAAAGTAAGTTAGGTTAGATTATTTCGCAAAAAAGTTGCAGGAGCCTCTCACACACAGCCGTTCACTCCAACATGCTAGCTCCGCCCCGTATATACTGTATTCTATTCTACTGTATTTTAGTCTATGCCTAGTCTAATATTAATATATTTCTTAATTCCATTCTTTTACTTTTAGATTAGTGTGTATTGTGTGTATTGTTAGATACTACTGCACTGTTGGAGCTAGAAACACAAGCATTTCGCTACAACCACAATATAATCTGCTAAATATGTGTATGTGACCAGTAAAATTTTATTTGATTTGATGGGGCAGATTCCAACCCGAGTTAGGCACATGTAAATGAAACGTAATTCCCTTTTAATGCACCTTTCTCTCTATGCGTATTCTGACCTTGAACTTAAGCATGTGAATAGCATGCTATTCACCCGCTATTCGTTCGGGTGGAGATAGAATAAATGAAGGTGTGGCGGAGGTGTGTCTACAGATACACAAAATGCGGACATGGACTTAATTCCCTAATAATTCCACCACCTTTACGTGCAAGGAAACCATGAACTTAAGCAATAGAATAGCATGCTATTCACCCGCAATTTGTTTAGGGTGGAGATCGAATAAATGAAGGTGTGTCTACAGATAAGCCGTATTCCGACCTTGACTTAATTCCCTCATAATTCCACCACCTTTACACAAGAGGAAACCAGAGAACCTGCCGGTTCCAAGTGGAACAAGCATCTATTGTCCATGCACTGTAATTTACAACTTGATAAGTGCTATTGATAAGAGCTAGGTAAATGAGTAATCAATTTGGATAAGGGAATTGTAAATATAAATGACACTTGTTTTAGATCTATTTTACCTTATAATCGCTGGAGACAAATGTAAAACCAGACATATGGCAGCAAACTGAAGCATATCAACATATCAACTTTCCGAAAGTAACGTTTATGAAATGCTGTGCCATTATGCTGAATTTAAATTGTACAGCCTTTTAACTTGCAGGGATGGCCACTCTCGAATGTCTTGAAGGTTACCCCCGACTTTTAAATTATGTTCGATATTAGCCAATATCAGTATCGACTGTCAGTAGGCCTAATAACCACACATACTTAACAACCAATTTACTATCAGTTCCCTTCAGCTGGTATAGCCTACATTATCATTCCATTGAATTACATTGTTTCGTTTACCGTCATTTGCTTCCACTGTAAACGTCATCACAGCTGTGTGGTTGTTGCTGAGGATCATTAGTAACAGTTGATAACATAAAAACTAGACATGTACAGTGCATTCTGAAAGTATTCAGACCCCTTGACTTTTTCCACATTTTGTTACGTTACAGCCTTATTCTAAAATGGATTAAATAGTTTTTTCCCCCGTTATCAATCTACACACAACACATAATGACAAAGCAAAAACTGTTTTTTGTTTTTGTTTTTGCAAATGTAGAAAAAATAAATAAAACGAAAATATAACATTTACATAAGTATTCAGACCCTTTACTCAGTACTTTGTTGAAGCAGCTTTGGCAGCAATTACAGCCTCGAGTCTTCTTGGGTATGACGCTACAAGCTTAGCACACCTGTATTTGGGGAGTTTCTCCCATTTTTCTCTGCAGATCCTCTCAAGCACTGTCAGGTTGGATGGGGAGCGTCGCTGCACAGCTATTTTCAGGTCTCTCCAGAGATGTTCGATCGGGTTCAAGTCCGGGCTCTGGATGGGCCACTCAAGGACATTCAGAGACTTGTCCCGAAGCCACTCCTGCGTTGTCTTGGCTGTGTGCTTAGGATTGTTGTCCTGTTGGAAGGTGAACCTTTGCCCCAGTCTGAGGTCCTGAGCGCTCTGGAGCAGGTTTTCATCAAGGATCTCTCTGTACTTTGCTCCGTTCATCATTCCCTCGATCCTGACTCGTCTCACAGTCGCTGAAAAACATCCTCACAGCATGATGCCTCCACCACTATGCTTCACCGTAGAGTTGGTGCCAGGTTTCCTCCAGGCGTGACGCTTGGCATTCTGGCCAAAGAGTTCAATCTTGGTTTCATCAGACCAGAGAATCTTGTTTCTCATGGTCTGAGAGTCCTTTAGGTGCCTTTTGGCAAACTCCAAGCGGGCTGTCGTGCCTTTTACTGAGGAGTGGCTTCCATAAAGGCCTACTTGGTGGAGTGCTGCAGAGATGGTTGTCCTTCTGGAAGGTTGTCCCATCTCCACTGAGGAACTCTTGAGCTTTGGAACCACCAAAACTCTTCCTAGACCTGGCAGCCCTGCCAAACTTTTTTGGTTACTACATGATTCAATATGTGTTATTTCATAGTTTTGATGTCTTCACTATTATTCTAGAATGTAGAAAATAGTAAAAATAAAGAAAAACCCTTGAATGAGTAGTTGGCCGTGTCATCACACAGTTCCATGGTTAGTGCAGGCAATAGACGAGGATATAGCCTAGTATTGTACCCTATTCTTCCTATTATAAGTATATGTACACTAATCT
Organism: Coregonus lavaretus; assembly: GCF_964263955.1. Classification (NCBI taxonomy): domain Eukaryota; kingdom Metazoa; phylum Chordata; class Actinopteri; order Salmoniformes; family Salmonidae; genus Coregonus; species Coregonus lavaretus. The sequence continues at coordinate 38,566,432 of NC_140001.1, read as the reverse complement.
TCCAACATTACCATTGGTTGAAGAACTGAATGAATCAAACCACCGTTTTCTTTCTTTCATGGTTAAAGGCTATCCAAACCTGTTTTTTATGATTCATAAATACTTTCCTAAACCTAAATAACCTCCAAGATCAGATCAGTTTTTTATCTACCAATTGATGCTGAAACTGAGACAAATATGCATATATTTAGACGGCTAAGTCTAAATACCAAATACTGAGAAGTGCGTAGGTGTCACGACTTCCTCGGTAGCTGCCTCCTCTCCTTGTTCGGGTAGGCTTCGGCGCTCGTCATCACCGGCCTTCTAGCCACTGCCGCTCCTCATCTCATCATTTCATTTGTTTTGTCTTGTTTTTACACACACCTGGTTCATATCCCCTCATCAGTACCTGCATAAGTATTCCCTCTGCCCCCCATGTCTTTGTGTGTGATTGTTTTCATGTGGAGGTGACGATAGCTCGGTGGAGCTTTATGTATTGTATTGCCGGGATATTCACCCGTGTGCTTTGTTTTCTCCAGTGCGCCGTTATACCGCACTGTAGAGTTTTACGTATTGCTGCGTACAGCTGTATTTGCAGAATTCTGTGATTTCCCTCCTGCGCCTGACCAAATCACCCGCTACAGTAGAAAATGCATAAATTGCTGTCTGAATTGGCCCCAAAATGAATGTGACATAACAGCTATAGAGTGACTTGCCTTACAACCTGGAATTAAAATAGATTTTTGGGGGGTTTGTATCATTTGATTTACACAACATGCCTACCACTTTGAAGATGCATTTTATTGTGAAACAAACAAGAAATAAGACAAAAAAACTGAAAACTTGAGCGTGCATAACTATTCACCCCCCCCCCCCCCAAAGTCTATACTTTGTAGAGCCACCCAAGTCTCTTGGGGTATGTCTCTATAAGCTTGGCACATCTAGCCACTGGGATTTTTGCCCATTCTTCAAGGCAAAACTGCTCCAGCGCCTTCAAGTTGGATGGGTTCCGCTGGTGTACAGCAATCTTTAAGTCATACCACAGATTCTCAATTGGATTGAGGTCTGGGCTTTGACTAGGCCATTCCAAGACATTTAAATGTTTCCCCTTAAACCCCTCAAATGTTGCTTTAGCAGTATGCTTAGGGTCATTGTCCTGCTGGAAGGTGAACCTCCGTCCCAGTCTCAAATCTCTGGAAGACTGAAACAGGTTTCTCTCAAGAATTTCCCTGTATTTAGCGCCATCCATCATTCCTTCATTTCTGACCAGTTTCCCAGTCCCTGCCAATCAAAAACATCCCCACAGCATGATGCTGCCACCACGCTTCACTGTGGATGGTGTTCTCGGGGTGATGAGAGGTGTTGGGTTTGCGCCAGACATAGCGTTTTCCTTGATGGCCAAAAAGCTCAATATTAATCACATCTGACCAGAGTACCTTCTTCCATATGTTTGGGGAGTCTCCCACATGCCTTTTGGCGAAAACCAAATGTGTATGCTTTTTTCTGGCCACTCTTCCGTAAAGCCCAACTCTGTGGAGTGTACGGCTTAAAGTGGTCCTATGGACAGATACTCCAATCTCCGCTGTGGAGCTTTGCAGCTCCTTCAGGGTTATCTTTGGTCTCTTTGTTGCCTCTCTGATTAATGCCCTCCTTGCCTGGTCCGTGAGTTTTGGTGGGCGACCCTCTCTTGGCAGGTTTGTTGTGGTGCCATATTCTTTCCATTTGTTAATAATGGATTTAATGGTGCTCCGTGGTATGTTCAACGTTTCAGATATATTTTTTAACCCAACCCTGATCTGTACTTCTCCACAACTTTGTCCCTTTCTTGTTTGGAGAGCTCCTTGGTCTTCATGGTGCTGCTTGCTTGGTGGTGCCCCTTGCTTAGTGGTGTTGCAGACTCTGGGGCCTTTCAGAACAGGTGTATATATACTGAGACCATGTGACACTTAGATTGCACACAGGTGGACTTTATTTAAATAATTATGTGACTTCTGAAGGTAATTGGTTGCACCAGATCTTATTTAGGGGATTCATAGAAAAGGGGGTGAATACGTATGCACGCACCACTTTTCCATTATTTATTATTTAGAATTTTTTGAAACAAGTTATTTTTTTCATTTCACTTCACCAATTTGGACTATTTTGTGTATTTCCATTACATTAACTCCAAATAAAAATCCATTTAAATTACAGGTTGTAATGCAACAAAATAGGGAAAACGCCAAGGGGGATGAATACTTTTGCAAGGCACTGTAGCTGTTATATAGCTATATGACTGTAAAGATAACTGATGTGTGGTGAGCTTCCTAGCACAAAGGCATCACCCAGGTGATGAGGTAAGTTCCAATGCTTTAGGATCTGGAAAAGCTCTAATCATTATTATGTAAAGACTCTAGAATTCAGATTGTCACTCTCTACCTGCTCCTACCTTACTAAGGCAATACAATGTATAGGTCTACACTCCCATCTAGAGGCTTTGGTAACTGAAATGTATTTGACAGAGGGAGTTACAGTCAGGTTGTCAGCCCTAAAAGTAAATAGAGTGAAAGTCCACTGTAGTGTGTTAGTCATCATGGTGGATATGACTGATTCTAGTTGAGCTGATACATGACTACTAGTGAGTGGTACTTCTACGCCACCATAGTTTTCAATATGTGTCTCTATGATCTTCAGGTGAGTCTGGACTTGTTTTCCTCTTCCTCATCGCTGACATCAAGAACTTCTGACATGAGTTGGCTCTGGTTCAGATATCCTAACTTTTGGATGGCTGTATTTTAATTCAATATGAATGCTCTTTGTCAACCTTGTATTTCCAAGTTTCAACAACAGATAACAGTTGGAAGTAGCAGTGAACGGACTGTCGTGGAAATTCTTACACAGGGACACTCAAAGTAAATCTTAAATGAATCATCGTTTTTTGTCAGTGCGCTGGAGAGGTTTTTTATGTGTTCTTTCTTTACATTATTAGCTCAGAAAGTGTTTTGTATTATTAAATACAGCTACTGGATATCAGAACGGCGGTAACTCACCAGCATTATGACCAGCAATACGACTTTCCCGAAGCAGATCCTTTGTTTACTCTCCCCAGGGCAATTGAACTGATTCCAGCTGCTGACCCAAAACAATCGCCAGTGGAGGAGAGGCACTCGGAGTGGCCTGCTGGTTCAAGGCGCGCACACCACCCACCACTTCCAAATATACTACTCGCTAATGTTCAGTCTTTGGATAACAAAGTCGACGAGCTTAGGGCAAGGATTTCTTTCCAGAGAGACATCAGGGCCTGTAACATAATTTGTTTCACGGGAACATGGCTCTCTGGGGATATTCTGTCAAAATCGGTCCAGCCAGATGGGTTCTCAGTTCATTGCTCAGACAGAAATAAATATATCTCCGGGAAGCAGAAGGGCGGAGGTGTGTATTTCATGATTAACGACTCATGGTGTAATTGTAGTAACATACAGGAGCTCAAGTCCTTTTGTTCACCCGACCTAGAATGCCTCACAATCAAATGCCGACCGTATTATCTCCCAAGAGAATTTTCTTCAGTTATAGTCACGGCCGTGTATATCCCCCCTCAAGCCGATACCACGACGGCCCTCAAAGAACTTCACTGGACTTTATGCAAACTGGAAACCACATATCCTGAGGCTGCATTTATTGTAGCCGGGGATTTTAACAAAGCAAATTTGAGGACTAGGCTGCCGAAGTTCTGTCAACATATTGACTGTTGTACTCGGGCTGCTAAAATCCTCGACCATTGCTATTCGAACTTCCGGGATGGTTATAAGGCCCTCCCCCGCCCTCCTTTCGACAAATCTGACCACGACTCCATTTTGCTCCTCCCTTCCTATAGGTAGAATCTCAAACAGGAAGTACCCGTGCTAAGGACTATTCAACGCTGGTCTGACCAATCGGAATCCACGCTTCAAGATTGTTTTCATCACGCAGACTGGGATATGTTCCTGGTAGCTTGCGACAATAATTTAGACAAATATACTGAAACAGTGACTGAGTTTATCAGGAAGTGTATAGGTGATGTTGTGCCCACTGTGACTATTAAAACCTACCCTAACCAGAAACCGTGGATAGATGGCAGCATTCACGCAAAACTGAAAGCGCGAACCACCGCATTTAACCATGGCAAGGTGACTGGGAATATGGCAGAATACAAACAGTGAAGCTACTCACTCCGCAAGGCAATTAAACGGGCAAAACATCAGTATAGAGACAAAGTGGAGTCGCAATTCAACGGCTCAGACACAAGATGTATGTGGCAGGGTCTACAGACAATCACGGACTACAAAAAGAAAACCAGACACGTCGCCGACACTGACATCTCGCTTCCAGACAAGCTAAACACCTTCTTCGCCCGCTTTGAGGATAACACAGTGCCACCGATGCAGCCACTACCAAGGACTATGGTCTCTCCTTCTCCGTGGCTGACGAGAGTAAGACATTTAAGCATGTTAACCCCTGCAAGGTTGCCAGCCCAGACGGCATACCTAGCCGCGTCCTCAGAGCATGCGCAGACCAGCTGGTTGGTGTGTTTATGGACATATTCAATCTCTCCCTATCCCAGTCTAACGTCCCCACATGCTTCAAAATGGCCACCATTGTTCCTGTACCCAAGAAAGCAAAGATAACTGAACTAAATGACTATCGCCCCGTAGCACTCACCTCTGTCATCATGAAGTGCTTTGAGAGACTAGTCAAGGATCATATCACCTTACCTGTCACCTTAGACCCACTTCAATTTGCTTACCGCCCCAATAGATCCACAGACGATGCAATCGCCATCACACTGCCCTATCCCATCTGGACAAGAGGAATACCTATGTAAGAATGCTGTTCATTAACTATAGCTCAGCATTCAACACCATAGTACCCTCCAAGCTCATCATTAAGCTTGAGGCCCTGGGTCTGAACCCCGCCCTGTGCAAATGGGTCCTGGACTTCCTGACGGGCCGCACCTAGGTGGTGAGGTAGGAAACATCATCTCCACTTTGCTGATCCCCACAAGGGTGCATGCCCAGCCCCCTCCTGTACTCCCTAATCACCCATGACTGCGTGGCCAAGCACTCCTCCAACTCAATCATCAAGTTTGCAGACCACACAACAGAGGTAGGCTTGATTACCAACAATGACGAGACAGCCTACAGGGAGGAGGTGAGGGCTCTGGGAGTGTGGTGCCAGGAAAATAACCTCTCACTCAACGTCAACAAAACAAAGGAGATGATCGTGGACTTCAGGAAACAGCAGAGGGTGCACCCCCCTATCCACATCGACGGGACCGCAGTGGAGATGGTGGAAAGCTTCAAGTTCCGTGGCATACAGATAACTGACAAACTGAAATGGTCCACCCACGCAGACAGTGTGGTGAAGAAGGCGCAACAGAGCCTCTTCAACCACAGGAGGCTGAAGAAATTTGGCTTGGCACCTAAAACCCTCACAAACGTTTACAGATGCAATTGAGAGCATCCTGTCGGGCTGTATCACCGCCTGGTACGGCAACTGCACTGCCCGCAACCGCAGGGCTCTCCAGAGGGTGGTGCGGTCTGCCGAATGCACTACCCGGGGCAAACTACCCGCCCTCCAGGACACCTACAGCACCCAATGTCACAGGAAGGCCAAAAAGATCATCAAGGACATCAACCACCCAAGCCACTGCCTGTTCACCCCGCTGTCATCCAGAAGGCAAGGTTAGTACAGGTGCATCAAAGCTGGGACAGAGAGAATGAAAAAAAACATATATCTCAAGGCCATCAGACTGTTAAATAGCCATCACTAGCACATTAGAGGCTGCTGCTGCCTATTGAAATCACTGGCCACTAAGAAATGGAACACTAGTCACTTTAAAAATGTTTACATATCTTGCATTACTCATCTCATATGTACAGTGAGGGAAAAAAGTATTTGATCCCCTGCTGATTTTGTACGTTTGCCCACTGACAAAGAAATGATCAGTCTATAATTTTAATGGTAGGTTTATTTTAACAGTGAGAGACAGAATAACAACAAAAAAATCCAGAAAAACGCAATGCAAAAATGTTATAAATTGATTTGCATTTTAATGAGGGAAATAAGTATTTGACCCCCTCTCAATCAGAAAGATTTCTGGCTCCCAGGTGTCTTTTATACAGGTAACGAGCTGAGATCAGGAGCACACTCTTAAAGGGAGTGCTCCTAATCTCAGTTTGTTACCTGTATAAAAGACACCTGTACACAGAAGCAATCAATCAATCAGATTCCAAACTCTCCACCATGGCCAAGACCAAAGAGCTCTCCAAGGATGTCAGGGACAAGATTGTAGACCTACACAAGGCTGGAATGGGATACAAGACCATCGCCAAGCAGCTTGGTGAGAAGGTGACAACAGTTGGTGCGATTATTCGCAAATGGAAGAAACACAAAATAACTGTCAATCTCCTTTGGCCTGGGGCTCCATGCAAGATCTCACCTCGTGGAGTTGCAATGATCATGAGAACGGTGAGGAATCAGCCCAGAACTACACGGGAGGATCTTGTCAATGATCTCAAGGCAGCTGGGACCATAGTCACCAAGAAAACAATTGGTAACACACTACGCCGTGAAGGACTGAAATCCTGCAGCACCCGCAAGGTCCCCCTGCTCAAGAAAGCACATATACATGCCCGTCTGAAGTTTGCCAATGAACATCTGAATGATTCAGAGGAGAACTGGGTGAAAGTGTTGTGGTCAGATGAGACCAAAATGGAGCTCTTTGTCATCAACTCAACTTGCCGTGTTTGGAGAAGGAGGAATGCTGCCTATGACCCCAAGAACACCATCCCCACCGTCAAATATGGAGGTGGAAACATTATGCTTTGGGGGTGTTTTTCTGCTAAGGGGACAGGAGAGCTTCACCGCATCAAAGGGACGATGGACGGGGCCATGTACCGTCAAATCTTGGGTGAGAACCTCCTTCCCTCAGCCAGGGCATTGAAAATGGGTCGTGGATGGGTATTCCAGCATGACAATGACCCAAAACACATGGCCAAGGCAACAAAGGAGTGGCTCAAGAAGAAGCACATTAAGGTCCTGGAGTGGCCTAGCCAGTCTCCAGACCTTAATCCCATAGAAAATCTGTGGAGGGAGCTGAAGGTTCGCGTTGCCAAACGTCAGCCTCGAAACCTTAATGACCTGGAGAAGATCTGCAAAGAGGAGTGGGACAAAATCCCTCCTGAGATGTGTGCAAACCTGGTGGCCAACTACAAGAAAGGTCTGACCTCTGTGATTGCCAACAAGGGTTTTGCCACCAAGTACTAAGTCATGTTTTGCAGAGGGGTCAAATACTTATTTCCCTCATTAAAATGCAAATCAATTTATAACATTTTTGACATGCATTTTTCTGGATTTTTTTGTTGTTATTCTGTCTCTCACTGTTCAAATAAACCTACCATTAAAATTATAGACTGATCATGTCTTTGTCAGTGGACAAACGTACAAAATCTAATATCAGCTGGAGTTTGGGACGCGCTTTGACTACAGCGACCACAGCTTCCAGACCCTGCTAAACTACCTGTCTGAGGCAATGCTGATAGAGGGATCCCTATGGACCCAGGTTGGGCACGAGCAGTAAGACACCATCAGTAGCACACTAACAGTAAGACACCATCAGTAGCACACTAACAGTAAGACACTAGCAGTAGGACCCAACCAGGTAGGACACCAGCAGTAAGACACCAACAGGTAGGACACCAGCAGTAGAAAACCAACAGGTATGACACCAGCAGTAGGACACTAGCAGGTAGGACACCATCAGGTAGGACACCACCAGGTAGGACCAGCAGGTAGGTCACTAGCAGGTAGGACACTAGCACATAGGACACCAACAGTAGGACATCAACAGTATGAAACCAACAGTAGGACACTAGCACGTAGGACACCAGTAGTAGGACACCAACAGGTAGGACACCAGAAGTAGGACACCAACAGGTAGGACACCAGCAGTAGGACACTAGCAGGTAGGACACCATCAGGTAGGACACCACCAGGTAGGACCAGCAGGTAGGTCACTAGCAGGTAGGACACTAGCACATAGGACACCAACAGTAGGACATCAACAGTATGAAACCAACAGTAGGACACTAGCACGTAGGACACCAGTAGTAAGACACCAACAGGTAGGACACCAGAAGTAGGACACCAACAGGTAGGACACCAGCAGTAGGACACTAGCAGGTAGGACACCATCAGGTAGGACACCACCAGGTAGGACCAGCAGGTAGGTCACTAGCAGGTAGGACACTAGCACATAGGACACCAACAGTAGGACATCAACAGTATGAAACCAACAGTAGGACACTAGCACGTAGGACACCAGTAGTAGGACACCAACAGGTAGGACACCAGAAGTAGGACACCAACAGGTAGGACACCAGCAGTAGGACACCAGCAGTAAGACACCAGCAGTAGCACACTAACAGTAGGACACTAGCAGTAGGACCCCACCAGGTAGGACACCAGCAGTAGAACACTAGCAGTAGGACAGTTGCAGGTAGGACACCACCAGGTAGTACACCACCAGCTAGGACCAGCAGGTAGGACACCAACAGTAGGACACCAACAGTAGGACACCAACAGTATGAAACCAACAGTAGGACGCCAACAGTAGGATACCAGCAGTAGGACACCAACAGGTAGGACACCAGCAGTAGGACACCAGCAGTAGGACACCAGCATTAGGACACCAGCATTAGGACACCAGCAGTAGGACACCAGCTGTAGGACACCAACAGATAGGACACCAGCATTAGGACACCAACAGGTAGGACACCAGCAGTAGGACACCAGCAGTAGGACACCAACAGGTAGGACACCATCAGCAGCGGTGAGACATGGAGGGCAGAAGCCACTATCAGTCTTCTTTGTTTTCAGGGGCAGCTCCCACTCAGGAGTCTATTTCTGCCCGTAGATTTTACTGACAGATCACACCTTCAATGAAGGTGGTGTCCCTCCTTAGTGACACAAACAATCCCACTGAAGCTCCATGTTTTATCCCTTTAGCTGTACGAGGTGTTCCCTGGCATGATGAAGCACCTTCCAGGACCTCAAAATGCCATCTTCAGCCATTGCAACGCCATGGAGGCCGTCATCAGGGAGGAGGTGGAGAAACACAGGCGGGACCTGGATCCCAGCACACCGCGAGACTGCATAGACACCTTCCTCATAGAGATGGGGAATGTAAGCGGCTCAGGCTGTTACTCTGATGCTATTTCCTTCCAATGATTACATTTTGGTCTTTTAGCAGATCCTCTAATAATAATAATAATATGCCATTTAGCAGACGCTTTTATCCAAAGCGACTTACAGTCATGCGTGCATACATTTTTGTGTATGGGTGGTCCCGGGGATCGAACCCACTACCCGGGCGTTACAAGCGCCGTGCTCTACCAGCTGAGCTACAGAGTACCACTCTAAAACACAGGAGGCTGTTGAGGGGAGGACGGCTCACAATAATGGCCGGAATGGAGCAAATGGAATGGCATCAAACACATGGAAACCATGTGTGTGATGTATTTGACACCATTCCTAATTCCGCTCCAGCCATTACCACGAGCCCGTCCTAACCAAATTAAGGTGCCACCAACCTCCTGTCCTCTAAAACCTTAATTTGGGATTGAGTCCTTCACATTGTGAGATGATGAACCCCTACCCTGACACTGACAGCACAGTGGTGCTGTGTTCTCTGGACCTGTTCCTGCCTGGCACAGAGACTACCTCCACCACCCTGCTCTACATGATCACACACCCACATATACAGGGTGTGCCTGTGACCCCACTGATAGGCATTTAACTGAGTATACAAAACATTAAGGACACCTGCTCTTTCCATGACAGACTGACCAGGTGAATCCAGGTGAAAGCTATGATCCCTTATTGATGTCACTTGTTAATCCACTTCAGGAAGGTGTTCCTAATGTCAGGTATACTCAGTGTATGTCTCCCTCATAAAATATTTATGTTAATATTGACAGTTATCAGAACTGAAGCTGATATTCCTCCATAGAGAAGGTCCAGAGAACCACTAATTGATTGATTGATTTTGATTGACTGGTGTTAAACCCTCTGTTGTGACACACAGATAAGGTCCAGGCTGAGATAGACAGTGATAGGCCTGTCCCACCAGCCCAACATACACAGAGCCAAGATGCCCTTCACGGACGCTGTCGTCCATGAGATCCAGAGGATGGGCAACATCGTACCTCTCAACGCACCCAGGATGGCCCACAAAGACACTACGCTGGTGGGGTACCTCATACCAAAGGTGTGTATGTGTTGTGTGTAGGGCAGTTTTTGGAGTTTGTTCTTATATGTGTTTTTGTTTTTGTATTTGTATTATTTTGGGATCCCCATTAGATGCTGCCAAGGCAGCTACTCTTCCTGGGGTCCAAACACATAAAACAAAAGACAAAACAGTACATCACATAACATTATTACACATCTACAATAAAAAAAATGTACAATACAAAATGTATAATACCACCATACAACAATATTACAATGTACGTGTGTGTAGAGTGCGTGTGCTAGAGCTTGTGTGCGTATGCGTGTGTCTGTACCTTTGTGTGTGTCTCTTCACAGTCCCCGCTGTTCCATAAAGTGTATTTTTACCAGTTTTTAAAATCTGATTCTACTGCTTGCATCAGTTACCTGATGTGGAATAGAGTTCCATGTAGTCATGGCTCTATGTACAGTCGTGGTCAAAGTTTTGAGAATGACACAAGTATTGGTCTTCACAAAGTTTGCTGCTTCAGTGTTTTTAGATATTTTTGTCAGATGTTACTATGGTATAGTGAAGTATAATTAGTAAGTGTCAAAGGCTTTTATTGACAATTACATTAAGTTTATGCAAAGAGTCAATATTTGCAGTGTTGACCCTTCTTTTTTAAGACCTCTGCAATCTGCCCTGGCATGCTGTCAATTAACTTCTGGGCCACATCCTGACTGATGGCAGCCAATTCTTGCATAATCAATGCTTGGAGTTTGTCCGAATTTGTGGGTTTTTGTTTGTCCACCCGCCTCTTGAGGATTGACCACAAGTTCTCAATGGGATTAAGGTCTGGGGAGTTTCCTGGCCATGGACCCAAAATGTCGATGTTTTGTTCTCCGAGCCACTTAGTTATCACTTTTGCCTTATGACGAGGTGCTCCATCATGCTGGAAAAGGCATTGTTCGTCACCACTGTTCTTGGATGGTTGGGAGAAGTTACTCTCGGAGGATGTGTTGGTACCATTCTTTATTCATGGCTGTGTTCTTAGGCAAAATTGTGAGTGAGCCCACTCCCTTGGCTGAGAAGCAATCCCACAGATGAATGGTCTCAGGATGCTTTACTGTTGGCATGACACAGGACTGATGGTAGCGCTCACCTTGTCTTCTCCGGACAAGCTTTTTTCCGGATGCCCCAAACAATCGGAAAGGGGATTCATCAGAGAAAATGACTTTACCCCAGTCCTCAGCAGTCTAATCCCTGTACCTTTTGCAGAATATCAGTCTGTCCCTGATGTTTTTCCTGGAGAGAAGTGGCTTCCTCGCTGCCCTTCTTGACATCAGGCCATCCTCCAAAAGTCTTCGCCTCACTGTGCGTGCAGATGCACTCACACCTGCCTGCTGCCATTCCTGAGCAAGCTCTGCACTGGTGGTGCCCCGATCCCGCAGCTGAATCAACTTTAGGAGACGGTCCTGGCGCTTGCTGGACTTCCTTGGGCGCCCTGAAGCCTTCTTCACAACAATTGAACCTCTCTCCTTGAAGTTCTTGATGATCCGATAAATGGTTGATTTAGGTGCAATCTTACTAGCAGCAATATCCTTGCCTGTGTAGCCCTTTTTGTGCAAAGCAATGACGACGCACGTGTTTCCTTGCAGGTAACCATGGTTAACAGAGGAAGAACAATGATTTCAAGCACCACCCTCCTTTTAAAGCTTCCAGTCTGTTATTCTAACTCAATCAGCATGACAGAGTGATCTCCAGCCTTGTCCTCGTCAACACTCTCACCTGTGTTAACGAGAGAATCACTGACATGATGTCAGCTGGTCCTTTTGTGGCAGGGCTGAAATGCAGTAGAAATGTTTTTTTGGGGATTAAGTTCATTTTCATAGCAAAGAGGGACTTTGCAATTAATTGCAATTCATCTGATCACTCTTCATAACATTCTGGAGTATATGCAAATTGCCATCATAAAAACTGAGGCAGCAGACTTTGTGAAAAGTAATATTTGTGTCATTCTCAAAACTTTTGACCACGACTGTAGTACTGTGCGTCTCCCATAGTCGGTTCTTGACTTGGGGATTGTGAAGAGACCTCTGGTGGCATGTCTTGTGGGGTATGCATGGGCGTCCGAGCTGTGTGCTAGTAGTTTAAACAGACAGCTCAGTACAAACAGCTTGTCAACATTCTTACAAAAACAAGTAGTGATGAAGTCAATCTCTCTTCCACTTTGAGCCATGAGAGATTGACATTCATATCATTAATGTTAGCGCTCTGTGTACTTTTAAGGGGACAATGCAAATAGTCTGGGTAGCCATGATTAGCTGTTCAGGAGTCCTATGGCTTGGGGGTAGAAGCTGTTAAGAAGCCTTTTGGACCTAGACTTGGCGCTCCGGTACCGCTTGCCGTGCAGTAGCAGAGAGAACAGTCTATGACTAGGGTGGCTGGAGTCTTTGACAATTTTTAGGGCCTTCCTCTGACACCGCCAGGTATAGAGGTCCTGGATGGCATGAAGCTTGGCCCCAGTGATGTACTGGGCCGTACGCACTACCCTCTGTAGTGCCTTGCGGTCGGAGGCCGAGCATTTGCCATACAAGGCAGTGATGCAACCAGTCAGGATGCTCTCAATGGTGCAGCTGTATAACCTTTTGAGAATCTAAGGACCCATGCCAAATCTTTTCAATCTCCTGAGGGGGAATAGGCTTTGTCGTGCCTTCTTCACGACTGTCTTGGTGTGTTTGGACCATGATCATTTGTTGGTGATGTGGACACCAAGGAACTTGAAGCATTAAACCTGTTCCAATACAGCCCCGTCGATGAGAATGGGGGTGTGCTCAGTCCTCTTTTTTTTCCTGTAGTCCACAATCATCTCCTTTGTCTCGATCACGTTGAGGGAAAGGTTGTTATCCTAGCACCTTACGGCCAGGTCTCTGACCTCCTCCCTATAGGCTGTCTTATCATTGTCGGTGATCAGGCCTACCACTGTTGTGTCGTTGGCAAACCTAATGATGGTGTTGGAGTCGTGCCTGGCCATGCAGTCATGGGTGAACAGGGAGTACAGGAGGGGACTGAGGGGCCCCCGTGTTGAGGATCAGCGTGGCAGATGTGTTGTTACCTACCCTTACCACCTGGGGGCGGCCCGTCAGGAAGTCCAGGATTCAGTTGCAGAGGGAGGTGTTTAGTCCCAGGGTCCTTAGCTTAGTGATGAGCTTTGATGGCACTATGGTGTTGAATGCTGAGCTGTAGTCAATTAATAGCATTCTCACGTAGGTGTTCCTCTTGTCCAGGTGGGAAAGGGCAGTGTGGAGTGCAATAGAGATTGCATAATCTGTGGATCTGTTGGGGCAGTATGCAAATTGGAGTGGGTCTAGGGTTTATGGGATAATGGTGTTGATGTGAGCCATGACCAGCCTTTAAAAGCACTTCATGGCTACAGACGTGAGTGCTACGGGTCGGTAGTCATTTAGGCAGGTTATCTTAGTGTTCTAGGGCACCACAGTGGTAGTCTGCTTGAAACATGTTGGTATTACAGACTCAGTCATGGACATGTTGAAAATGTCAGTGAAGACACTTGCCGGTTGGTCAGCGCGTGGTCGGAGTACACGTCCTGGTAATCCGTCTGGCCCTACGGCCTTGTGAATGTTGACCTGAGCCAATTCTAATTTTCCTTAGTCTCTCTTTGTGGCACCTACTGAACAGTAGTCAAGGTGCGACAAAACTAGGGCCTGTAGGACCTGCCTTGTTGATAGTGTTGTTAAGGCAGCGCAGCACTTTATGATGGACAGACTTCTCCCCATCTTAGCTACTGTTGTATCACTATATTTTGACCATGACAGTTTACAATCCAGGGTTACTCCGAGCAGTTTAGTCACCTCAACTTGCACAATTTCCAAATTATTCATTACGAGATGTTGCTTCTAGGGCACGATGTTGATGACCAACCTGAACTCAGTGCTGTTTGATCAGACTGAATGGGTGACACCTTCAACCCACACCACTTCCTGGATGCTGAGGGACACTTTAGAAGGACCCAAAGAAGGTATGCATGTCTCCTCCTCAGGTAAGTGTGTGTGTCTGGGGGAGGGTCTGGTCAGTATAGAACTCTTCCTGTTCTTCGTCAGTCTGTTCCAGAAGTTTAGTTTCTCTTCACTGGATGGAGTGGAGCTGAGTCTGGAAGGAGCCACAAGAACACCACACCCCTTTAAGATCCACACCAGACCATGATAAACCTCTCACTGTCCTGTAGGAACCCAACTCCCCATGCACTGTGCACCCACACTGTGCTAAACACAGCTGAGACCAAATATGGACAACAGCCCCCTTTTGTGGTCTTTGAGGCACAGGCTCCATTAATTATAACAAGAAAGTTTGAAGAGGACGTGTACAAGTTTATTCTTTACATAAAACCATAAGGATGTACGACTTGAACTCCGTAGATTCATCTAATTTTGTATAACTTCAGGACCTTCCACTAAAACAATAATATGAGCTAGTATTTGACAGAGCTAATTTGGAGCTGATCTTACTCACTTCAAACCTCTCCTTTCCTTTTTTCTTTTTTTTTTTTAAACATTTTTTGTTGGGGGTAGATCAGGTTTAATCTTGCAGATAGATTGTAACTTCCATCAATGTAATTGTCTGCGTCACTTCCAATCCCCCATGGTTTTTTTTTCTCCAGCATCTTCACAAGGTCATTTGCTGTTGTTCTGGGATTGATTTGCACATTTCGCACCAAAGTACGTTCATCTCTAGGAGACAGATGGCGTCTCCTTCCTGAGCAGTATGATGGCTGCGTGGTCCCATGGTGTTTATACTTGCGTACTATTGTTTGTACAGATGAACGTGGTACCTTCAGGCGTTTGGAAATTGCTCCCAAGGATGAACCAGACTTGTGGAGGTCTACAAATTTTTTCTGAGGTATATTAGCTGATTGGCTGATTTATTTTGATTTTCCCACGATGTCAAGCAAAGAGGCACTGAGTTTGAAGGTAGGCCTTGAAATACATCCACAGGTACACCTCCAATTGACTCAAATTATGTCAATTAGCCTATCAGAAGCTTCTAAAGCCATGACATCATTTTCTGGTAGTACCAAAACAAATGGTCTAATGATTCTCTTCGCAGCAAAATCTGCAGAGCTGGGAAGATTCCCCATATAAATAACATTCTATTGGTTGCAAGAATTTTGTATAATAATTTAAATTGAAAAATTCTCAGTTTTGAATCCAGCGTCATTTTGCATATCAGTTCATAAACCATTTGCCATTGAATCGGTACGTCAGAAATCTCTTCCCAACTATTTTGCAATCTATATGGGACGGCTGTCAATCCTTTGGTCCTTAAATGAAACTGGTATACTTCTTTATTTATCACAGTTTTCTTTAACCAATTATGTTCTTTAATGCAGGGCCGACAGACAAGTTCCTTACTTTCTCCCCCTTCCACTTTCCTCTTCCATTTTTGTGGTATTGCTGCAATTATTTGGTTGTAATTCTGGGTAGAGCAGACATTTCCATATGTTTTTGTTAGCTGCATGTGCGACATAACTCTACCAGTCCTACCTATGATATCATTTACGAATACTATACCTTTTTTAAACATTTTATTAATTTTTTTATACTGGCTTTTTATCAATTAATATATTTGAGTTTAACCACAATATTTGTTGCATTATTTGTTCTGTCGTTCCTGGAGGATTAAATTGAAATTGCAACCAACTTTCTATGGCTTGTTTTAGAAATGGTGATATTTGGGAGATTATTTCCTTTTCAAATAACTGAAAGTGAGAGGTTGTAATCTGAATAAAGGGAAAAAGGCCATTCTTGAACATGGGGTGAGACAATCTTACTAATTTGCTAGAGAACCAGTTCGGATTTAAGTATAACTTTTGTATGACTGAAGCTTTTAGTGATAGGTCTAATGCTTTAATATTTAATAATTTCTGTCCTCCGAATTCATATTCATTATATAAATAGGCCTGTTTAATTTTGTCTGGCTTGCCGTTCCAAATAAAATGGAATATTTTTTTCTAATATAATTAAGACCATAAGCAAATAGGTAAACTGGGATAATACTAAAGAGTTAATCTGGGTGATTTTTCAACAAATAGACAGGTATTTACCTTTCCATGGTAGCAAGATCTTATCTATTTTTGCTAACTTTCTATTAAAATGTATTGGAGTGAGATCATTTATTTCATTTGGGATATGTATTACGAGTATATCCACATCACCATCAGACCATTTTATTGGTAAACTACATGGTAATGTAAAGATTGTATTTTTTAGTGATCCAATACGTAATATAGTGCATTTATCATAATTTGGTTGTAATCCAGAGATGTTAGAAAATGTACCTAGATCCTCTATAAGGCTATGGAGGGATTCAAGTTGTGGATTTAAAAGAAAACATGAATCATCAGCGTACAATGCAATGACACCTTTGTTTTTATGCCCTGGATTTCTAATCCCTTGATAACCTTTCCTTTCCTAGTACTGTTTGGTAATTTGCATTGTTTGTCAATCAGTAAATGTACAATCATCACAACAAACTTTTTTAGAGCAAAGGTAAAACTCGGTTGTAAATGTGCAAGAACACATAAATCACAGTTTAATGGAAGGAACAGACAGTCAGTCATGTCTTCAGGAAAAAGCAACATGACAAAACAACCTGGATTTCAGAGCAGACATACCATTGACTCAAATCAAAGAATTTCAATCAAGACATTCATACAAACAAGACATTAAAACATGATTAAATACACCCTAAAACTGCAGCACATTCACCTTAAGTAATTGTACAATTTTATATTGTACAACCCAATATAAAATTGTCAGCAAATGTCCCATTCATAGACTTTCCTTGGCTTTCAAACACATGGAATCAACCCTTATCCTCAGCTACATACACCTTCACCCAGTTGATAAAACCATATGGTTGCCATGCCAGCAGGCTTGTTTACTGATAGGAAGAACAGTGGTCTGTGCTGCCCCTTACCTCAGTAGTACAGAGCTCACAGACCGGTACAAACTACAACTGTCTGACCTGCAGAACAACAGCGTAGCTACGCTTCAGTTAGAATAAAGTTTCACTGAGCAATGTGGAATACAGTGCCTTCAGTGGATCCTAGAGAATCATTTAGATTGTGTGCTCATGCTCTCTAATGCACTTTCAAGTGGATCCTATAAGGGCAATTTAGGGGATCGTTTTAGATCCATTTGACTGGATCCTTAGATTCCAGTCCATCCTCTGAGCATATCCCCTAGCCCTGAGCACAGGTGTCAGGATCTCCCTTCCCTCTCTGTTGTCCAGGAACATCCTGATGAGAGAATATATCCTTTAGGGTCCATTTGACTGGATGGGTTTTGATGAGTTTGAGTTAGATCCATCCTCTGGCCAGATGGCGTAGGTGAGATCCTGATGCTCAGTTAACACACTTGGCTCCGCTGCTCTCAAACCCTCCTCTTCTTCCTGGGTTGAGAGAGTTCAAAGATCACAGCTGTTACTCAGTGACTAACTCTTATTATGCTTCAGGCTATATTTGCTAAATAAGCTAAATATAAAATGATAATTTCTGAATCCTTGGAAAAACATGTTATACATAACTTCATTTTGGGTAGAATTATCCACTTTAATTGTAAACTATGGTGTCAAAAGAAGTGAAGAATTAAACAAGGGCATACTGTAGCAGCAGCAATGCTCAGTGGATAAACAGAGATGATTAATTACATCAGACAGTTGTTAGAGTTCAAACTGACATTACTGGTGACTATTTGAAGAGAAAGATTATTGTGGTGGCAATGTGTGAGATAGGATAACAGAGACTGTGTCATCACAATCTTATCAAGCCTGGACAAGTAATTCTTTTTAAAACAATGTCATATTAGAATGCTGTTTGGATTAGTTTCCTGTTCCTTACTTTTGGGGTGGTGAGACCATACACTTCCACAGGACTGCATAGAGGGCCAGTACGAAACCAATGAACACTGCTGCTGAAATGGCACCTACACAGACACAGGTTTACAGAGAGCAATGCATGTTCACACATTTAGGAGCATACACAGAGGCTTAGTGTCAAAAAGTTGACAAGGAAAAAAAAAAAATCTGTGAAATTCCAACGCATAATATATGCTACCATACCACTTCAAATGTTATACCTGTAACTTCGAATGAAAAAGCTGTCTCAACAGAGAAGCGCAAACTCATCTACTGGACATGGAACAGTTTGCTGCAGTAGGGCGATTCCACACCAGGACAGAATGGAAATATTTTGGGTATCTCAGATTGTTCTGGCAATTCTCACATAGAAACTTAATTGTGAGGAAGGATGTTCGACATGCTTTTAACATTTGTACGTTTGAGAAAATAATGATGAAAGCAGCCATTTTAGGCCCTTTTTAGACCTAAAGTTAGGGGAAAAAGTATTTGATCCCCTGCTGATTTTGTACATTTGCCCACTGACAAAGAAATTATCAGTCTATAATTGTAATGGTAGGTTTATTTGAACAGTGAGAGACAGAATAACAACAACAAAAATCCAGAAAAACGCATGTCAAAAATGTTATAAATTGATTTGCATTTTAATGAGGGAAATAAATATTTGACCCCCTCTCAATCAGAAAGATTTCTGGCTCCCAGGTGTCTTTTATACAGGTAACGAGCTGAGATTAGGAGCACACTCTTAAAGGGAGTGCTCCTAATCTCAGCTGTTACCTGTATAAAAGACACCTGTCCACAGAAGCAATCAATCAATCAGATTCCAAACTCTCCACCATGGCCAAGACCAAAGAGCTCACCAAGGATGTCAGGGACAAGATTGTAGACCTACACAAGGCTGGAATGGGCTACAAGACCATCGCCAAGCAGCTTGGTGAGAAGGTGACAACAGTTGGTGCGATTATTCTCAAATGGAAGAAACACAAAATAACTGTCAATCTCCCTCAACCTGGGGCTCCATGCAAGATCTCACCTCGTGGAGTTGCAATGATCATGAGAACGGTGAGGAATCAGCCCAGAACTACACAGGAGGATCTTGTCAATGATCTCAAGGCAGCTGGGACCATAGTCACCAAGAAAACAATTGGTAACACACTACGCTGTGAAGGACTGAAATCCTGCAGCGCCCGCAAGGTCTCCCTGCTCAAGAAAGCACATATACATGCCCATCTGAAGTTTGCCAATGAACATCTGAATGATTCAGAGGAGAACTGGGTGAAAGTGTTGTGGTCAGATAAGACCAAAATGGAGCTCTTTGGCATCAACTCAACTCGCCGTGTTTGGAGGAGGAGGAATGCTGCCTATGACCCCAAGAACACCATCCCCACCGTCAAACATGGAGGTGGAAACATTATGCTTTGGGTGTGTTTTTCTGCTAAGGGGACAGGACAACTACACCGCATCAAAGGGACGATGGACGGGGCCATGTACCATCAAATCTTAGGTGAGAACCTCCTTCCCTCAGCCAGGGCATTGAAAATGGGTTGTGGATGGGTATTCCAGCATGACAATGACCCAAAACACACGGCCAAGGCAACAAAGGAGTGGCTCAAGAAGAAACACATTAAGGTCCTGGAGTGGCCTAGCCAGTCTCCAGACCTTAATCCCATAGAAAATCTGTGGAGGAAGCTGAAGGTTCGAGTTGCCAAACGTCAGCCTCGAAACCTTAATGACTTGGAGAAGATCTGCAAAGAGGAGTGGGACAAAATCCCTCCTGAGATGTGTGCAAACCTGGTGGCCAACTACAAGAAACGTCTGACCTCTGTGATTGCCAACAAGGGTTTTGCCACCAAGTACTAAGTCATGTTTTGCAGAGGGGTCAAATACTTATTTCCCTCATTAAAATGCAAATCAATTTATAACATTTTTGACATGTGTTTTTCTGGATTTTTTTGTTGTTATTCTGTCTCTCACTGTTCAAATAAACCTACCATTAAAATTATAGACTGATCATTTCTTTGTCAGTGGGCAAACGTACAAAATCAGCAGGGGATCAAATACTTTTTTCCCCTCCCTGTATACATGACTCCTGTAAGACGCAGTGACCCGTGAACAGTACATGATACAGACATCTTCGTGTCACTATACTCCTTATAGTGTGCTCTAAAAATGTAGAGTATGTCTAGATTCTGAAAAACAACTTTTCACATATATTTATTTCAACACTAAAAATATTAATATCTCTTTGATTCTGCTTATTTTTTGACATTGTTTAGAACAATATACTCTTCAAACATGTCAAATTTCCAGAGTGGGCTCTCTGGTACTATTTTATATATAGAAAATGACATTATAAGTCATTAACCAATCACAGCCCTCCTTTAGGATTGCACATTCTGCACATCACCAGCAGAGGGAGTTCCCTTTGAATCCATTTTCCCATTCACTGTGTTAGTGGTGCTCATAAAATGTATCATAACTTCAAAATTAGCAGAGAGCCCACTCTGGAAATGTGTTGTAATTGTAGAGTATATTGTTCCAAACAATATGTCCTAAAATGAACAAAATCAAAAAGGGTACTTCTTTATGTTTAAACTGCCATTTTCTATCTTTAAACTGACGTGAATTCACAATTGATGTGATAAAATTGTGTAAATTCACAATTCCGATATGGTCCTGTGTGTGACCGCTAGAGGGCAATGAAGTTCAATCTACCATTCCTGGCTACCTACCAGACGGCACCTTACTGCTGTCTCCCACCCCACTCAGCAAAGATGGTATTAATGCCGTTTTAGGTTGTGTGCCTCTCCTCCACTTCTCATCAATGTGATGGTTCGTTGCAATGATGTATGACAGGGTGTTCAGACACGTCCAACAATCTGTTGTTAACGCCACGTATGGTGTTTTTTACTTGCAGAGCAATCATTGTACAATTTCTCCATCAGGCCCGTCACATTTTTTTTAGACACGGCATCTTGTAGTCAGGTTCTAGATATGCCATTAGGGTATTGAAGCCGACATCCTCTACCGTTGACAATGGCTGCATATCAACTGCAATCAATTCTGGAATCAGCGCTGTGATTTTCTCACTCCGTCCCATATCATACTGCTGCCAGCAACGGGTTGGGTCTCACGGTGCCTCTCTTTCAGCATTGCACCTATACTGCCACTGTAGCTCAATTCCACCTCGCAATGTTTGCATTTCATCACCTTCTCATTTAACTTCTCAAAGTATTGCCATACAAGACTTCGCTGCTGTCACTTCCCTGTCTCACTCTGCAATATTTCCAACTGTTAACGACGATGACGTGTGAAGCGCTTTATATCCGTCGCAAATAATTTGAAAGATTCATATCTCCTCCTACTTACAGCACTGTTGCGTTAGGCATTTGTTAAATGTTTTAATTTAGCATTTTTGATGATGATCGTGACCTGTTAGTGGTAGTTTTGTGATAACAGCACTGTGATTTTAAATTTTGTAAAAAGAATACGTTTTTGGTTAGGGATTTTTTCGAAACGTTAACGATCCCAAATGTGTTTAAACGTCACCACTAACATGAATATTTATGTTGGTTAAATTATGCATTTCAAAATCTAGACATAAAGTGCCTTCAGAAAGTATTCATACTGACTTATTCCACATTTTGTTATGTTACAGCCTGAATTCAAAATGGATGAAATATATTCTCTCACCCATCTACACACAATACCCTATAATGACAAAGATTAGAGCGTCTGCTAAAAAAAAAAAAAAAAAAAGTGAAATGTGTTTTTAGAAATGTTTGCACATTTATTGAAAATTAAATACAGAAATCTCTCATTTACATAAGTATTCACACCCCTGAGTCAATACATGTTAGAATCACCTTTGGCAGCAATTAAAGCTGTGAGTCTTTCTAGGTAAGTCTAAGAGCTTTGCACAGCTGGATTGTACAATATTTGCCCATTATTCTTTAAAAATTCTTCAAGCTCTGTCAAATTGGTTGTTGATCATTGCTAGACAATCATTTTCATGTCTTGCCATAGATTTTCAAGTAGATTTAGGTCAAAACTGTAACTGCCATTCACTGTCTTCTTGGTAAGCAACTCCAGTGTAGATTTGGCCTTGTATTTTAGGTTATTGTCCTGCTGAAAGGTGAATTCATCTCCCAGTGTCTGGTGGAAATCAGACTGAACCAGTTTTTCCTCTAGGATTTTGCCTGTGCTTAGCGCCATTCCGTTTAATTTTTATCCTGAAAAACTCCCCAGTCCTAAACGATCACAAGCATACCCATACAGTAACATGATGCAGCCACCACTATTCTTAAAATATGGAGAATGGTACTCACATTTACATTTTAGTCATTTAGCAGACGCTCTTATCCAGAGCGACTTACAATTAGTGCATACATATATATTTTTTTTCATACCCCCTGTGGGAATCAAACCCACAACCCTGGCGTTGCAAACGCCATGCTCTATCAACTGAGCTACATCCCTGCCGGCCATTCCCTCCCCTACCCTGGACGACGCTGGGCCAATTGCGCGCCGCCCCATGGGTCTCCCGGTCGCGGCCGGCTACGACAGAGCCTGGATTCGAACCAGGATCTCTAGTGGCACAGCTAGCACTGCGATGCAGTGCCTTAGACCACTGCGCCACTCGGAATACCCATATCTACTCAGTAATGTGTTCTATTGGATTTGCCCCAAACATAACATATTCGGGACAAAAAGTGAATTGCCTTGCCACATTTTTTGCAGTATTACTTAAGTGCCTTGTTGCAAACAGGATGCATGTACAGGCTTCCTTCTTTTCATTGTCAATTTGGTTAGTATTGTGGAGTAACTACAATTTGGTAGATCCATCCTCAGTTTGCTCCTATCACAGCCATTATGTAACTGTTTTAAAGTCACCATTGGCCTCATGGTGAAATCCCTGAGCGGTTTTCTTCCTCTCCGGCAACTAAGTTAGGAAGGACGCCTGTATCTTTGTAGTGACTGGGTGTATTGATACACCATCCAAAGTGTAATTAATAACTTCACCATGCTCAAAGGGATATTCAATGTCTGCTTTTCTTTGCGAGGCATTGGAAAACCTCCCTGGTCCTTGTGGTTGAAACTGTGTTGGAAATTCACTGCTCGACTGAGGGACCTTACAGATAATTGTATGTGTGGGGTACAGAGATGAGGTAATCATTCAAAAATCATGTTAAACACTATTATTGCACACAAAGTGAGTCCATGCAACTTATTACATGACATGTTACGCACATTTCTATTCCTGAACTTATTTAGGCTTGCCATAACAAAGGGGTTGAATACTTGACAAGACATTTCAGCTTTTCATTTAATTAACTTGTAAACCTTTCGAAAAACATATTTCCACTTTGAAATTATGGGGTATTGTGTGTAGGCCAGTGACAATCTCAATTTAATCCATTTTAAATTCAGGCTGTAACACAACAAAATGTGGAAAAAGTCAAGGGGTGTGAATACTTTCTGAAGGCACTTTACGCCATATGTTAAGAGCACATTGTAAGGAGTAGAATGACACCAAGATGTTGTCTGTATCATGTACGGTTCAAGGATCATAGGGTCTTACAGGAGGCATGTATAGGTCTAAAATATGAGATATATATAAAAATATTTTCGGCCTATCCTGGAATAGAACCGCACAGTGCAGAGACGTTACTTAGCAGCGTAATGCTAAATGAACTGCCCCTTGGCTCAAAATCAAACTATTACTGATCATTACTGTGGCTAGAGGAATGTCACGCTGCCTTCCAAACCTCTGGCCTGCTTGGCTCTGGACAACGACGCATGTGTCTGATTAAGGGTTTCTATTTTCCACCAGAGTCGTTCCACCTCAAAAAGCAAAATAAAGAGGATTTCAACAGCCTCTAGCTCAGATTGTTCTGAAATAGTTTCTGTAGTTAGAAACAAATAAGATAACCATTCCTGCAACATTATTTTGTTGTAAGATCATTTGAAATGAAGCTAATTGATTGCACACAAATTGGCCATTTCAATTTGTTGGATTTGTATCATATTTAATCAATATAGTACCCAACATCCAATTTGGACAATGATTAAGACGTGAGGATTAGAAATAAATGGTCAAAAACCACCCACGGATGCCCCAAACCCCACACCAAGACCACACCAATGGCCAGTATACACTGAGTGCACAAACATTAGGAACACCTGCTCTTTCCATGACAGACTGACAAGGTGAATCCAGGTGAAAGCTATGATCCCTTATTGATGTCACCTGTTAAATCCACTTCAATCAGTGTAGATGAAGGGAGACAAGTTAAATAAGGACTTTTAAGCCTTGAGACAATTGAGACATGGATTGTGTATGTGTGACATTCAGAGGGTGCATGGGCAAGACAAAATATTTAAATGCCTTTGAACGGGGTATGGTAGTAGGTGCCAGGTGCACCGGTTTGAGTGTGTCAAGAACTGCAACGTTGCTGGGTTTTTCATACTCAACAGTTTCCCCATATGTTTCAAGAATAGTCCACCACCCAAAGGTCATCCAGCCAACTTGACAACTGTGGGAAGCATTGGAGTCAACATCCCTGTGGAACGCTTTCGACACCTTGTAGAGTCCATGCCCGACAAATTGAGGCTGTTATGAGGGCAAAAGGGGGTGCAACTCAATATTAGGAAGGTGTACTCTCAGTGTACAGTATCAGTTCTCTATGTTTGACAAGTAGTATGAAGCTGCAGCTTGGAGTATTGTTTATTAATACTATGTAATGTATTCACAGTGACTTTGGTGATAGGGTTTTTCTCTTGTTCAGAGAAATTAGCCATTGAATTTGCTTGCATTTTCCGCCATGAATTAATGTTAAAGCACAAGGTTTTGCCCACTAGATTCCACTAATCCTGCTATTGCCACACCCTTTTATCAATTTTGCTATGTTTATTAAAATGGATCACAACATTTACTTTGCAGCTTTGGGTAGAAAACCTATAGCTTTTGCTTATGATGAAAATAAATTGTCCTCACAATTCAAGCCAGTCCTCCATGAAAGCAATTCAGTTTGTCAATCCCTTAGGCTTAATCAGTGTCCAGGAAACAGCCCCCTTTGTGTGTGGTTTAATCTGCCTGACAGATCAATGCACCAACGCAACTGTCATCTTCGTCTCACATAGGCAACACAGACATGCCTTTGTCAATGCAAACAAGTGATGAGTGTGTGTCACCTGGGATGATGCCACTGCCTCTGGCCAGTGGGTCATCTGTGTACGAGGGACGAGGAATGGCCGTTGACCCTTGAGAATCTGAAAAAAGACATACTTTAATAAGATATAGACGCATATATGCTGTGTGCAGGGCCGGTCCTTGCAGTTCTGCCACCCTAGGCGAGACCAACAAATGCTGCCCCCGCAAAACTAGAATAGTCCCAGTAAGCAAAATGACGTTGAAAAGACATCTAAGGACGTAATTTCCAGACATTGAAGTTGATTTCAATTTAGGCTCTGAATGAAAGGTGAAAAGATGTATTTTCCGTAAGTTTAAAATACATATTTTCCAGGACGTTGAAAATACATATTTTGCGGACATTGAAAAATACGTATTTTCCGGACGGTGAAATCAGGTTCATTTTCGGTTCTGCATGAAAGTTGAAAATACTTTTTTCCGGATGTTGAAAATACGTATTTTCCAGACGTTGAAAATATATATTTTCCGGATGTTGAAGTCAGGCTCATTTTCTGAATGAAAGTTTAAAATATGTAATTTATAGATGTCTATGTTTGGGCCAAATCAAGGCTGGTCCAGACTAGGGCTGTGGCGGTCATGACATTTCGTCAGCCGGTGATTGTCAAGCAAATAACTGTCGATCTCACGGTAATTGACAGTTAATTAACATAAACATATTTAGCATCTCCTGGCTTCCACACATAGCCTACAAGCCACTGATGCAGACCTTTGGAATATCTACATTTAAAAAAGTCGAATAAATCCATGTAATATAGCCTACACCTTCACAATAAATCCATTATTTATTTTAGACAGGTCTAAAAAAGCATGATATGAAGAAAATGGAGTCTATTTCAGAAGAACAGAATAGCATACTCTGAGTTGTCCTTATGTTAGGTCATCTATGCACTTAAATTGGGAATAGAGGACGTTTTTCCCGTGGTTCATTTTCATGCCAGCCAGGTAGGCTATACTCCTGTTGTAAATTAAAGGAATGTGCTTAATATTAGGAAAGTTGAGAAATAAATATAGTAGGCCAGGCCTATAGAAAGCTGTTGGGATCCTACTCTTTTTAATAGAGGCCATCACTCTGTTTTCTCGCGCAATTGCATAGCCTGTAGAAATGTTGCGCAATATGAGCTCGTGGGCTCTTATGAAGTGTTTGATTAGATTTTCGATTACATTGCATTGATGTCAGAGTGATTAGAGGGACAATAGAGTGCTGAGTCCCAGGCAGTTAGCAAGTTTGGTAGGCTACTAATGACCAGCAGCAGCACCAGAGCTTGGAGAAGCCTAATTACCGTGACTAAACGGTCACATGGAATTTGACTGCCTTCATGACTCGTGACTGCCGGTGTGGCGGTAATACGGTCACCGCAACAGCCCTAGTCCAGACCGGACAAAATCTGAATCAAACAGACGTCTATGATTGGTTCAGATTTGGTCTGGACCGGACCAAAAACCAATGTCCGTGGATGTGGAAATCAAGGACGGTCTGGACTGCACCAGAAAAAGACGTCCAAAAGGCGTCGGCGTCGGTCCGTGCTTACTGAGGTGTAGCCTACAGTGTTGCCTGAAATGTACTTTTATGAATGCCCATCTATGTGGTAAGCCTACTGTTTGTAAAACACACCAAAAAAAAGATGTCCGGTCTGAACAGGACCAAAAAAAGACTTGTGTGCTTACTGGGGTGTAGCCTACCATGTCAAATCAAATTGTTATTTGTCACATGCGCCAAATACAACAGGTCGTGGTCAAAAGTTTTGAGAATGACACAAGTATTGGTCTTCACAAAGTTTGCTGCTTCAGTGTTTTTAGATATTTTTGTCAGATGTTACTATGGTATACTGAAGTATAATTACAAGCATTCCATTAGTGTCAAAGGCTTTTATTGACAATTACATTAAGTTTATGCAAAGAGTCAATATTTGCAGTGTTGACCCTTCTTTTTCAAGACCTCTGCAATCCGCCCTGGCATACTGTCAATTAACTTCTGGGCCACATCCTGACTGATGGCAGCCCATTCTTGTATAATCAATGCTTGGAGTTTGTTCGATTTTGTTGGTTTTTGTTTGTCCACCCGCCTCTTGAGGATTGACCACAAGTTCTCAATGGGATTAAGGTCTGGGGAGTTTCCTGGCCATGGACCCAAATGTCGATGTTTTGATATCACTTTTGCCTTATGGCAAAGTGCTCCATCATGCTGGAAAAGGCATTGTTCGTCACCAAACTGTTCTTGGATGGTTGGGAGAAGTTGCTCTCGGAGGATGTGTTGGTACCATTCTTTATTCATGGCTGTGTTCTAAGGCAAAATTGTGAGTGAGCCCACTCCCTTGGCTGAGAAGCAACCCCACACATGAATGGTCTCAGGACGCTTTACTGTTGGCATGACACAGGACTGATGGTAGCACTCACCTCGTCTTCTCCGGACAAGCTTTTTTCCGGATGCCCCAAACAATCAGAAAGGGGATTCATCAGAGAAAATGACTTTACCCCAGTCCTCAGCAGTCCAATCTCTGTACCTTTTGCAGAATATCAGTCTGTCCCTGATGTTTTTCCTGGAGAGAAGTGGCTTCTTCGCTGCCCTTCTTGACACCATGCCATCCGCCAAAAGTATTCGCCTCACTGTGCGTGCAGATGCGCTCACACAAGCCTGCTGCCATTCCTGAGCAAGCTCTGCACTGGTGGTGCCCCGATCCCGCAGCTGAATCAACTTTAGGAGACGGTCCTGGCACTTGCTGGACTTGGGCGCCCTGAAGCCTTCTTCACAACAATAGAACCTCTCTCCTTGAAGTTCTTGATGATCCGATAAATGGTTGATTTAGGTGCAATCTTACTAGCAGCAATATCCTTACCAGTGAAGCCCTTTTTGTGCAAAGCAACGTGTTTCCTTGCAGGTAACCATGGTTAACAGAGGAATAACAATGATTTCAAGCACCACCCTCCTTTTAAAGCTTCCAGTCTGTTAATCTAACTCAATCAGCATGACAGAGTGATCTCCAGCCTTGTCCTCGTCAACACTCTCACCTGTGTTAACGAGAGAATCACTGACATGATGTCAGCTGGTCCTTTTGTGGCAGGGCTGAAATGCAGTGGAAATGTTTTTTGGGGATTAAGTTCATTTTCATGGCAAAGAGGGAATTTGCATTTTTTTTTTATTTCACCTTTATTTAACCAGGTAAGCCAGTTGAGAACAAGTTCTCATTTACAACTGCGACCTGGCCAAGATAAAGCAAATCAGTGCGGTAAAAACAACAACAACACAGAGTTACATATGGAATAAAAAAAACGTACATTCAATAACACAATAGAAAAAATATCTACAGTGTGTGCAAATGTAGTAAGTTATGGAGGTAAGGCAATAAATAGGCCATAGTGCAAAATAATTACAATTATAATTTAGTATTAACACTGGAGTGATAGATGTGCAGAATATGATGTGCAAATAGAGATACTGGGGTGCAAATTAGCAAAATAAATAACAATATGGGGATGAGGTAGTTACAAATTACAGATGGGCTGTGTACAGGTGCAGTGATCGGTAAGCTGCTCTGACAACTGATGCTTAAAGATAGTGAGGGAGATAAGTGTCTCCAGCTTCAGAGGTTTTTGCAGTTCATTCCAATCATTTGCAGCAGAGAACTGGGAGGAATGGCGACCAAAGGAGGTGTTGGCTTTGAGGATGACCAGTGAGATATACCTGCCGGAACGCATACTACGGGTGGGTGTTGCTATGGTGACCAATGAGCTAAGAAAAGGCGGGGATTTGCCTAGAAGTGATTTATAGATTACCTGGAGCCAGTGGGTTTGGCGACGAATATGTAGTGAGGGCCAGCCAATGAGAGCGTACAGGTCACAATGGTGGGTAGTATATGGGGCTTTGGTGACAAAACGGATGGCACTATGATAGACTACATCCAACTTGCTGAGTAGAGTGTTGGAAGCTATTTTGTAAATGACATCGGTGAAGTCAAGGATCGGTAGGATAGTCAGTTTTACGAGGGCATGTTTAGCAGCATGAGTGAAGGAGGCTTTGTTGCGAAATAAGAAGCCGATTCTAGATTTAACTTTGGATTGGAGATGCTTAATGTGAGTCTGGAAGGAGAGTTTACGGTCTAACCAGACACCTAGGTATTTGTAGTTGTCCACATATTATTATAGTCAGACCCGCCAAGAGTAGTGATTCTAGTCGGGCAGGCGGGTGCAAGCAGCGTTCGATTGAAGAGCATGCATTTAGTTTTACTAGCGTTTAAGAGCAGTTGGAGGCCACGGAAGGAGTGTTGTATGGCATTGAAGTCTGAGGCATCAGACTTTGTGAAAATTAATATTGGTGTCATTCTCAAAACTTTTGACCATGACTGTAGACCTTACAGTGAAATGCTTACTTACAAGCCCTTAACCAACAATGCATGGATGGGCATTCATAAAAATCAATGGAATTTGATGAATGCCCATCCATGTGGTAGGATCAACATTTGTAAAACAGGCCGTTGCATTGGCTTTATTAGTCCAGTTTCCTGTGACTGATCAATTTGGCAACTTAAGATCTGAATATCAGCTACCCAACTTTATCAGAAGTTATCGTGAGCCTATTTGCAATGGGTTTACACAGCGGTAAATGCAGAAGTATTTTCTTTTTCGCTATGATCAGCTTGTCAAAAAATGACAGATACAAAATTGAAACCAATGATCATGACAATCGAGTGAAACTCCTGGACAACAATTGTGATTGTCCATTCCATATTGTCCATTTTACTTTGACCTGTCCTGTTTTTAGTAAATGTTGTTTGTTAACATGACAGTGCATTTTTTATTTGATTGGGTGCCACTTAGGTTCGGCTATTTGATCGGAGAAACCTGCATGATGTAAAAAGTGTCCGTCTCATTACATTGTCATGCATTTTATCTCCAGCCTGTAGGCTACAGAAAAGGCCACATACTCTTTCTGCCATATCCTATATCTGCTACATTTATGTTAGATTCATTTTTTTTTACAGAACTTTGGTGTTGCGCCACAACGATGCATCTCTCCAACAGCACCCTGAAGAGGCGCGATGGGAATGGACAAGCAAAATATTTTGCACCCCTGCCTTTGACAAAGTGGGCACTGCTTATCAGAGGGCGGCATCAACGCTCACCTAAAAAGCCCTTATGCCACTTGTGAGAAATTGCCATTGTTTTGGGGCAGAATTATGTGAGGTTTCATGTGTTGTTGTCGTTGGAGGTGCGTCTTGGTCAGTTTAGCTCAGAAAATGCCGCCCTCGTTAATCTGCCGCCTATTGGCGGCTGCCTAATCCTGCCTAATGAGTTGGCCGGCCGTGGCTGTGTGTGTGTTGGAGACTGGGACACACTCACCATTGCTTTGATGTGTAGAGAAGACCCATGTGTGCATTGGAACAGCCCTTTGAAAGACAAACACACTGATTGAGAACGCATATACGACACACAAACACAATCCCAATGAAAACACAGTACACACACACAAAAGTTCCTGGAAAAATCACACCAGAGAAGCATTCAGTAGCATCTTCTTGTCTGTGCATTTCATAGACTTATCTTCGGCCTACACCACTCTGATCAAACTAAGAAATATGCTTACTTTAACTCCACTGACCCTTACATGACATATCTTTTTTTGTCTAGAAGGGATACAGCTTTTGTCAAAATTGACTTTTCATAGCAGGTTCAGGAGAACTTATGCAGCAGGTTAGTATAATTAAAATAGCAGGTTATGATAATTAGGTTAAGGTTTGGTGAAGGGTTAGCTAAAATGTAAAAAAAAAACTAACAATTTATGTCAATTTGACAAAAGCTGTATTCCACCTAGACATGACTTGCCATATTGCCACTCCTCAGAAGAAGCAGTCCTCGATAGGAATGAATGGAATTCTACAGTATTTCAATTAAATGTTTCAAAGCCAAAATTGCATGTATTTAAGTATTGTTGTAGTGGGGACAGTAACATTAATACTTCCTAAAAAATAAATACTTTAAGGAAAACATTTTTACAGTTCATAGAAGGAAATCAGTCAATTGCAATAAATTAATTAGGCCCTAATCATGACTGGGCAGGGGCGCAGCCATGAGTGGGCCTGGGAGGACATAGGCCCACCCACTGGGGAGCCAGGCTAGCCAATCAGAATGCGTTTTTCCCCACAAAAGGGCTTTATTACAGACAGAAATACTCCTCAGTTTCATCAGCTGTCCGGGTGGCCGGTCTCAGGTGATCCCGCAGGTGAAGAAGCCGGATGTGGAGGTCCTGGGCTGGAGTGGTTACACATGGTCTGTGTTTGTGAGGCCGGTTGGATGTACTGCCAAATTCTCTAAAATGACAGAGGCGGCTTATGGTAAAGAAATTAACAATCAATTATTTGGCAACAGCTCTGGTGGACATTCCTGCAGTCAGCATGCCAGTTGCATGCTCCCTCAAAACCTGAGACATCTGTGGCATTGTGTTGTGTGACAAAACTGCACATTTTAGAGTGGCCTTTTATTGTCTCCAGCACAAGGTGCACCTGTGTAATGATCATGCTGTTTAATCAGCTTCTTGATATGCCACACCTGTCAGGTAGATGTCAGGTGCGAGCGTGGATGTGGTGTGGGAATCAAGCGCAGGACAACAGAGGCTTCGTCCAAAAGTCTTTAGTTAAAGACACGAAAAACAAACAAACGGCTACAACCAAGCCGGAGGCAAGTGAACTTTACGCACACTGCGTAAACCACAAAATACAAAACAAATGCGCACAAGTGCGGACACTCTCTCGAAATAAACAAATGGAGAGAATATAACTCACAGCTCCTGCTGACCGGTGAAACAATTACACACAACACAAGACTCAAACGACGAGAACTTATAGGACACATAATAAGCACAAAACAGAAACAGGTGTAACCAATCAGACAAAACCAAACAAACATCGAAACATACAACGGTGGCAGCTAGTACTCCGGGGACGACGACCGCCGAAGCCTGCCCGAACAAGGAGGAGGAGCAGCCTCGGCCGAAACCGTGACAGTAGATGGATTATGGCAAAGGATAAATACTCACTAACAGGGATGTAAACAAGTAGCAACAACTTAACAGCTAAGCAAGCACGTTTTGACGAAAATGTGTAGGCTATACATTTAACATATCTTTAAAAAAACATCTAATGTAAACATTCCTCACTTTAAAGTACTTAAGTAAAAATACTTTAAAGTACTACTTACAGTGGCTTGCGAAAGTATTCACCCCCCTTGGATTTTTTCCTGTTTGTATCATTTGATTTACACAACATGCCTACCACTTTGAAGATGCAAAATATTTTTTCTTGTGAAACAAACAAGAAATAAGACAAAAAAACAGAAAACTTGACCGTGCATAACTATTCACCCCTCCAAAGTCAATACTTTGTAGAGCCACCTTTTGCAGCAATTACAGCTGAAAGTCTCTTGGGGTATGTCTCTATAAGCTTGGCACATCTAGCCACTGGGATTTTTTTTCAAGGCAAAACTGCTCCAGCTCCTTCAAGTTGGATGGGTTCCGCTGGTGTACAGCAATCTTTAAGTCATACCACAGATTTGACTAGGCCATTCCAAGACGTTTAAATGTTTCCCCATAAACCACTCGAGTGTTGCTTTAGTAGTATGCTTAGGGTCATTGTCCTGCTGGAAGGTGAACCTCCGTCCCAGTCTCAAATCTCTGGAAGACTGAAACAGGTTTCCCTCAAGAATTTTCTCTGTATTTAGTGCCATCCATCATTCCTTCAATTCTGACCAGTTTCCCAGTCCCTGCCGATGAAAAACATCCCCACAGCATGATGCTGCCACCACCATGCTTCACTGTGGGGATGGTGTCCTCGGGGTGATGGGAGGTGTTGGGTTTGTGCCAGACATAGTATTTTCCTTGATGGCCAAAAAGCTCAATTTTAGTCTCATCTGACCAGAGTACCTTCTTCCATATGTTTGGGGAGTCTCCCACATGGCTTTTGGCGAAAACGTGTTTGCTTATTTTTTTCTTTAAGCAATGGCTTTTTTTCTGGCCACTCTTCCGTAAAGCCCAGCTCTGTGGAGTGTATGGCTTAAAGTGGTCCTATGGACAGATACTCCAATCTCCGCTGTGGAGCTTTGCAGCTCCTTCAGGGTTATATTTGGTATCTTTGTTACCTCTGATTAATGCCCTCCTTGCCTGGTCCGTGAGTTTTGGTGGGCGGCCTTCTCTTGGCAGGTTTGTTGTGGTGCCATATTCTTTCAATTTTTTAATAACGGATTTAATGGTGCTCCGTGGGATGTTCAAACCCAACCCTGATCTGTACTTCTCCACAACTTTTACCCTGACCTGTTTGGAGAGCTCCTTGGTCTTCATGGTGCCGCTTGCTTGGTGGTGCCCCTTGCTTAGTGGTGTTGCAGACTTTGGGGCCTTTCAGAACAGGTGTATATATACACTGAGATCATGTGACAGATCATGTGACACTTAGATTGCACAAAAGTAGACTTCATTTAACTAATTATGTGACTTCTGAAGGTAATTGGTTGCACCAGATCTTATTTAGGAGCTTCATAGCAAAGGGGGTGAATACATTTGCACGCACCATTCTTCCGTAATTTATTTTTTAGAATTTCTTGAAACAAGCTATTTTTTTCATTTCACTTCACCAATTTGGACTATTTTGTGTTTGTCCAATACATGAAATCCAAATAAAAATCAATTTAAATTACAGGTTGTAATGCAACAAAATAGGAAAAACGACAAGGGGGATGAATACTTTTGCAAGGCACTGTAAGTAGTTTTTTTGGGGGTATCTGTACTTTATTATATATATATTTACTACTTTTACTCCACTACATTCCTAAAGAAAAGTGTACTTTTTACTCCATACATTTGCCCTGACACCTTAAAGTACTCATTACATTTTGAATGCTTAGCAGGACAGGAAAATGGTCAAATTCACACACTTATCAAGAGAACATACCTGGTCATCCCTTCTGCCTCTGATCTGGCCGACTCCCTAAACACATGCGTAGTTTGTAAATTATGTGTTGGAGTGTGCCCCTGGCTTTCCGTAAACAAAAAAAAAACAAGAAAATCGTGCCGTCTGGTTTGCTCAATATAAGGAATGTGAAATGATTTATACTTTGACACGTAATTATATTTTTGCAATTGCATTTACTTTTGGTACTTAAGTGTATTTAAAACCAAATACTTTGACTTTTACTCAGTTAGTATATTACTGGGTGACTTTCACTTTTACTTGAGTCATTTTCTATTAAGCTATATTTACTTTTACTCAAGTATGACAATTGGGTACTTTTTCCACCGCTGATATTCCTATATAACCTACCTTTTTAATTTGTTTTACTCTTACCTCTGAGGTGTTTCCATCGTGAAAGATCATTTTGGTGTGGTTTTTCACCTCTGTCCACATTTTTGCATGCAGGTGTTGTTGTTGTCAGAATGAAGCGCTCCTCATTGCTGCTGGTCGGTCGCGAGCTCACCTGGGGGCGTATTCACTAGGAACCCAACTGAACGAAACGGGGAGGGGCCTGAATTTGTCCAATACATAAACTCGTTTTCGTTGCAAAACGTTTTACGTTTGGAGTAAACGGCTTCCGTTTGACGTTTTTGACTAATGATTACACCCCAAGAAACACTCTCGGTCGCATGGTTGCTTTGCTTCCCAGAACATTTTTCATCAGCTGACGTCGGTCTTCAGCCCAAGGGCGGAGAAAGGTGTTGAGTGGTAGTGTTATTTCCTCTCAGACAGGTGGTCTGGAGTAGGACTAGGTAGGGTGAAATAGTGGAATGGGTGTTTTTTTTCGTTTTAGTTGGCAGGGAAATGTTCCTTTTTCCCAATTTTGTATTATTGTATCAAATAATATTGTAATGACCCGCCTGGGTCATAAAGGAAAAAGAGAACACAGGTTTATTCCTAAACTGGGCTATTGTTCAGGCCACAGCCCATGCCGCGAAATTCCAAACGTACACAAATATACCATGTCAAGTTAAGGGTCACCCTCATAGGAGCAGATCAGGGTCCCGAACAGAAGAGAGAGAGATGAGACAGTAACCCCTATTTATGCATTTCAAAACCCAGCGGGATTACCCATCATACCCCCGCAACCTTTCCGTCTGTCCTGGCATATTTAACCACTGCTAGCACCCATGAGAACAACAACACACAACACAATACCGGGTCGTTACATAGCCCCCCCCCCCCCCCCCTTTCTAAACCCTAGCCCCTAGGGTTACAAAACAAAATCCTTCAGCATCAGTCTCTTGGGCCTCCCCGTGACTCTCACCGGTGGACTCCCAGAACACTCATCTGCCCCAATGTCATTTCCAGCGCCCTCCGAAGAGGCAGCCCCCGCCCCCAGGCTCAGGTTGCGCTAGAGTCTCCTTGTTAGACTGTTCCCTTGGGCTCACATCACAGTCCTCACTCCCATTCCCTACCGTTTTCCTCCCTCTGTAGGGCGCCAATCGATCCCGGTGGACCACCACCTTCCTGCTCCATGGGGGACCTCCACCCGGTACGTCACCTCCCCCACTCTCTCTATCACCAGACACAGCCCCACCCAGGCACTGTCCAGCTTTGGGCACCGCCCCTTCTTGCGCGTGGGGTTGTGAAGCCACACGCATTCTCCCGCTCCAAAGTGCCTCCCCCTAGCGCGCGAGTCATAGTGGTGCTTTTGGCGCACCCCTGCGTTCTCGAGTTGCTTTCTTGTGAAGGTGTGAGCCGCTTCTAACCGGTTTTGCAGACGACGAACATAGTTTGGGCCAGGCAAAACCCCGTCGTCGTTATCAGGAGGGTGGCCAAACATCAGTTCGGCTGGGGTGCGCAACTCACGACCTAACATTAGTAGCGCTGGGGAGCACGCAGTCGATTCTTGAACAGCCGACCTACATGCCATAAGAATAAACGGTAAGTGGGTGTCCCAATCTCTCTGGTGTTTTGAGGTAACGATGGCCAGCTGCTGTGCTAATGTTCTGTTAAATCTTTCAACCAGCCCATCAGTCTGGGGGTGAAGCGGAGTAGTGCGCGTCTT
This sequence comes from Coregonus lavaretus, assembly GCF_964263955.1. Lineage (NCBI taxonomy): Eukaryota > Metazoa > Chordata > Actinopteri > Salmoniformes > Salmonidae > Coregonus > Coregonus lavaretus. The sequence continues at coordinate 38,530,079 of NC_140001.1, read as the reverse complement.
CTCCGCGCCTAGTCCTTTGGTGACTGGTGATAGAGGGGCTACTTCCCCCCACGGCGGTCGTCTTCTCTCTTCCACCCTCCTCCTGGCGACGCCTCCACTCCACGACGTCCACAGCCTCAAGCTCCTGGCACTCTGTCACACTCAGCTGACTCACCGTGGCGGTGACTCCCTCCTCCATGCACAGTTCTTTCTCTCGCTCCACCCGTTTGGCGTAGTACACACAGCCGTCCTCAGCACACGGTCGGCAGGACAAGGCGTCTGCATTGCTGTGGCGAAGGCCGGCTCTGTGCTCCACCTGGAAGTCGTAGGGTTGCAGCTCCTCCAGCCAGCGGGCGATCTGACCCTCTGGCTCCTTGAAGGAGAGAAGTCACTGTAGGGCGGAGTGATCCGTCCGGACCACAAACGGCAGGCCCCCCAGGTAGTACTTGAAATGGCGTACTGCTGCCACGACAGCCAAAAGCTCTCTCCTTGTCACGCAGTAGCGTTTTTCAGCCTTATCAAAAGTTCTGCTGTAATAAGCTACTACGTGCTCCCCATCAGGACCACGCTGAGCCAGCACAGCCCCCAAGCCCTCATTGCTTGCGTCGGTGTCCAGGATGAACGGACGGTTCGGTTCTTGTGAGGCCAGGACAGGGGCCTCCACCAGGGCACGTTCGAGGGCCTCAAACGCCCGCTGGTGCTCTTCGGTCCACTGAAAAACAGTGTCCTCCTTGAGAAGGTGGTTCAAAGGAGCCGCTACCCCCGCAAACCCCTTCACGAACCTGCGATAGTAGGATGCAGCCCCAGGAAGCTCTTAACCTCTTTTTTCCCCCTGGAACTGGCCACCCCCTCACAGCCTCTGCTTTGTCTGGCATCGTGCTGATGCCCTCACCACCCAGCTGATGACCCAGGAACGCCACCTCCCTTTGCATGAAATGGCACTTTCCCGGATGTAATTTTAGCCCCGCCCCCAAGATCCTCTCCAACACTCGCCTAAGTGCCCCCAGTGCCCCCTTAAATGATGCGCTGTGCACCAATATGTCGTCTAGGTACACGACACACTCGTCTCTCGGAATCCCCGCCAGCACTCTGTCCATGAGCCTCTCAAAGGTGTCAGGAGCATTACAGAGCCCGAAGCACAGCACCTTGAACTGCCAATGGCCCCTATCCGTGGAGAAGGCACTTTTTTCACATGCCCCTGGCGAGAGGGGCACCTGCCAGTAGCCACTGCGCAGATCAAGGGAGAAGAACCACGAGGACCCTCTCACGTGGTCTAGCGACTCATCGATCCTCGGTAGGTGGTAAGAGTCTTTAGTGGTGACAGAATTTAGGCCCCGTAGTCAACACAAAACCTAAGTTTACCCCCTTTCTTAGGCACCATGACGACCGGCGCGGACCATGGGCTACCTGATGGCTCAATGAAATCAGCCCGCAACATGTCAACAATAGCTGTGTCTGCTGCTTCCCTCCTGGCAAGGGGAATACGACGGGGCCAAATTTTTATGGGTCGGGCGTCCCCAGTGTTGATTTCGTGCTGAACTAGGTGCGTTTGCCCTACCTCATCTTCCCCCCAAGCGAAGCTATCTTTAAAGTCCAACAGCAGCTGCTTTAACTGTCTCTGTTGTCTCTCATCCAGACCCTGACAGTTTTTCAGCCACACAGCCTCGACGGCGTCGAAAGCTTACTCCTTCCCCCCGTCGGGCTGATGGGGTGAAGGAGCCAGTGTGTTTTGGGCTACTGGGCTGCCTGTGCTTGCACCATTATGGGGAGTGAAGGCTGTCACCGCCGGAGACAGCTGCTGGGATGGCACAGCGACCAAGGGAGCAGCCGGGACGACCGGTGGAGTTTTGGCAAGCTTGGAGGAAGCCCCCTGCTGGCCCTCCCGAAGGCGACATTCCCACTGTTGGCCCCCCCGACAGCCTCAAAGTGCCCGCAGCTAAGTCCAACTGAGCCCCACAGTTTTTCAAAAAGTCCATTCCCAGTATACAGGGGTCCTGCACCGCTGCTACCCACACCGGACACCCCACAGTTTCCCCCCCCCACAGTCACAGACAGCTGACACTTCCCTAACATGGGGGCTAGCTCCCCCGTGACAGTCCGTAGCTGGACAAGGGTCGGCTCCACCCGCACCCCAACAGGTAGTATGTCTAGTCTCACCCTGTGTCGACCAGGGCCAAACATTCCACCCCCTCTACCTTGACATTGCAGAGGTCCCCAACGGTGGTACGTCCCACCACAACTACCGGACTAGGAAACACGGCGGCAGCTGCACCCTGGGGGAGCAGGTCCCCACCCTCTTGCCTGCGCTGCTGGGTACCTCTTCTGCTTACTGTGGGTTCAGGGGCGGGGGGCGGGGGGGGGGGCCCGCGCTGCCCCCTGTGCGAGAACCCGCTGTCGTTTCCCTGGTGACGGGAGAATCTGCCACACTCCCGCTGAATGTGGCCAGGCTGGCCACTAACCCAGCAGACAATGGTAGTTGAGGTAACACTGCAACGTTGCCTGGAGCCCCTCTCAATGACAAGCGAAGCAGTCTTGACCAAACCGCCCAACTCGTCGACCCACTCTGGTTTGGTGACCCCGGCACCCCGGCCGCCGCTGCTCTCACCTCTGGTTGACTGGCAACCTCCACTCTCACTCCCGATCAGCTCCCTCTTCCTGGCTATCTCCACTGCAGCCCGCAGAGATGGTGGGTCCGCCATCTGAACATGCTTACCCAGTTCGGTGGAAGAGAGCGCTCTAATAAAACTGTCCCGTGCCAGCTCGTCTTGCACCCCAATCGGCATAGTTGCATAAGCCCGCCTGGTCAGGCTCAGAATACCACTTGCCAATGCCTTTAATGATTCCCCCTGAAGTCTCTTTTTGTTACTCAGTTCAATCCGCAGCATGTTGTGCTGCCGAAACGGCTCCCCAATGCCTCCACTAGCGCACCGTAGTCGCCCCTCTCGTCCGGGGCTAGCATTAGCAGGCATTCCGACGCCTCCTCTGCCAGGCTCAGGGCAAGCTGTAATGCTTTCGTCTCGTCAGACCACCTCCCGGCTCTAGCCAACAACTAGATTTGAGTGAAATAAACTTCCCATTTACCTTGTCCATTGAACTTTGGTAGTTTAGCCGCTACCGTGGCTAATGGCAATAGGGCGCTGCCATCTCTGTTTACATAAGCAGGCCCAGCCATTTCCGCACCCGGTGACGTCGACATCCCCGTCGCCGTGACGTCTTCTCTGGTCGAGCGGTGTGAAGGAAAATCCGCCAGTTCTGCCATCTGGCTGACTGACAATTTAACTTCCGCCATGTGGCTCTCCAGCTCTTCTACAGCAGTCGCCGCCTGACCCTCCTGACCGGGTACCCCCGAGCCCACAACGGACACTTTGTCTGACTCTTCCTTAATTTTCCGCCTCGCCCCGAGCATCATGACCGTAGATGCGAGTCACACTAAAGCCAACCACGGCCTATACTGAAACAGCTAACTCGCCTAATCTCGATCTATCCCGTAGTTCGAAAGCACTTCTGACACCAATGTAATGACCCGGCTGGGTCATATAGGAAAAAGAGACGGACACCAGATGTGCAGGGCAGAACACAGGTTTATTCCTAAACTGGGCTATTGTTCAGGCCACAGTCCACACCGCTAAATTCCGAACGTACACAAATATACCATGTCAAGTTAAGGGTCACCCTCATAGGAGCAGATCAGGGTCCCGAACAGAAGAGAGAGAGATGAGACAGTAACCCCTATTTATGCATTTCAAAACCCAGCGGGATTACCCATCATACCCCCGCAACCTTTCCGTCTGTCCTGGCATATTTAACCCCTGCTAGCACCCATGAGAACAATAACACACCGACGAACACAGAACACAATACCGGGTTGTTACAATATAATGTAGGTAGGCCATGCATGGCCTCACACACCAGTACAGTAGGTAGCGGTGTATGCACCTAAAAGTTGGATGCGATCTGCCAACCAAATCCCAAAGAAGACCATCTAAAATGTATCATTACGCATACATTTTCCACACTGCTATATAGGTTGTTATCTTGCCCAGTTACTTGGTTTATTACAAAATGACAACTCTACATTTTATAACACTACATTTTACAACACAATGATAAGCAGGAAACAGGTGTTCAAGGCATGTTGTATTTTATCTAGGAAAGATTAGAAATTCTGTAAACAGTTTAAGCAAAATTAATTTTCAAAAGAGATGATACAGTTTCAATGTTTGCTTCCAATTTCAAGAGATGTGCTATTTAACAAATACATGACAGTACATCTTTTGCCACACAAATTTTAAAGTGGAGAAATTACTAAAAAAGCTGCAGTTTAACTTTTTGAACAGCATTTGTTATAGTATTTAGCACAATGTTGAAAACATTTACAGAAGCAAATTCCTCAGAGCTCCCATAGAGCCCCACAGTGGAGGTGTCATAATACCTATAAAACCTAGCGGTCTAACAGGAAAATGGTTCCAATAGTTTTTCCGGCATTCATTTTTCCCACAGGTTATTTTAGAAACACTTAAAATAAGGGCTGTGTTTTGTGTAGGCTTACCCTGGCATAACGTTTTGATAACTATGTATCGCTCTCTCGGACAAGGTGACTTATCAATATATTCGGCTCCATTTACTCTCAGATTCGAAAATGCTAATTAACATCAAAGTAGACATTATGCAAGACTACAAATCCTTGCAAGCTCCTGCACATCTCTAGTCGACAGCTTTGGTAATGGTATTGCGTCAATTTAAAACTTGCACAAGACAGTTCACAGAATTGTAAATTTAAAGTCATTTTGCCAATTTATTCAGTACAGAATTTAGCTATTATTAGATAGTTAATCCAGAGATTCTTACCTTTGCCTCGATTCGGCAGTCTCGTCCAGATCATGGCATTTGTAGTTCTTTATGATAGCCACATTAGCAGATAATTAGCATGTTATTTTTGGGGGGTAAATACAGGCGAATGTATTGATAAAAGTCACCTTGTCCTAGAGATTTACACGGTTATCAAAACGTTATGCCAGGGTAAGCCTACACTAAGCACTTATTTTAAAACATTTCCTTGTTTGACCGCTAGGTTTTATGGGTATTATGACTCATACGGTGGTACTCTAAGGAAACTGTTTTCTTTCACCCATGGTTTATGGCTCATTTACATGCTAATCGAAACTAGGAAACTCTCGACTTGCTTACTGGCACACGTGCCACGTTAGCAAGTCGGACATTTTAGAGTTCCCACTAGCACATGTACGCGGCATAATTTGGGGAGTTGGACATCATAAGCATGTACAAGGGTCATAGAAGTATCTTTCATTGGAAACACTGGGGTCAAATTACAAATCTGTTTGCCCCACTCAAATGAGAAACAGGTTTCAAGATAAAACATTATATGGAGAGAATATAGTCTGCCTACTATTGCACAGAAGTTGTGACAAAGCAATAAGAGCAGTTCAAGTCTCAGACTAATTAGGTCTTTGCACACAGTCACATAAACACAATTACAAATACACACACACACACACACACAACCAGGTCATACACACAAAATAAAGCAGCAAGATATACTACACCTAAAATATCAAAGGCCTCTCTTCATCTCACTTGTTCAACAACACATCCGCTGGGGTCTGGGAGCACAATGAAAATCTGAAGCCATTTCTGCTAAAAAAAACATCAAAAGTCAAATGTGTATGTTATAATACTGATCACAATGAAAGAAGTGATGTCTGTGAGGAGTGTGTTGTGCACACAAAGCTGAGCCTGTTGTGCACACAAAGCTGAGCCTGTTAAATGAAACAGAATTCTTTGATAGAAATGTTTATGTAGAACACATACGATTCAGTGTTATGCTGAAAAGGGAATCGAGTCTGTTCTATACATTACATTTCTACCTGAAACATTACAAGCATTGCTCCCCATATGGAATAATAATCACAGGTGGTAATTTCCTTGTTCCAAAAGTGAAGTTAACTACCCAACATGTGTTGTCATGATCATTCAGCCTCCTGTAGCTCAGTTGGTAGAGCATGGCGCTTGCGTCAGGGTTGTGGGTTCGTTTCCAACGGGGGGCCAGTATGAAAAATGTATGCACTCACTAACTGTAAGTCGCTCTGGATAAGAGCATCTGCTAAATGACTAAAATGTAAAGAGTTTAAATCCAATCCAGATGTAGTATGTTCACACTGCCAACAAGGGGCAGAGCTGCAGACATAAGACTGCAGCAGGACACCTAATTGTGAATGAGGAACCCATTGGTGGGTGGGTCCTGGCTGTTTCATCGTGGGCCATGTCTTAAGACTTTGTCCAGACTAGAAACACAAAAAAATTCAAAAAGCTTTAGAAGGATTACAAAGTCGAGGAGCCCTTCCAATAGGACACTTTCCTAACACATACTCATACGTAGGGGGATTTCAATCTAACCCATACTTGAATAAGGCTTTGTCTATCAATGAGAATCTGTAGACATCACTACACACTGCTCTATAAGTAGAGGCTACGCCATTTAGTTCAACATAAGCTCATCCGCATGTGCTACAATACCAATCAACTTGTGAATTTGAAAAACCTGGGAATGTTTCAAAGTTTTCACATCTTCATATTGAGAACAACAACACAACAATATGTAACCTTAATCAAAACACAACAATATGTAACCTAATCCAATGAATGTCCTGTGAAAATGAGCTTTAAAAACAAACTCAGAGGATTTGATCATGGAGTTCTGTTGTCTCAGTCCCAGTTATATAGACACTTCGCTCACTCAACTCACATTACACTAAATGGAATTACTCCGGGCTACACAGACGCCCTTTAAATACAGAATTGAACATACCTGAACTACGAATGTGAGGAAATAGTGTCATCTACTGGACAGAGGAAATAAGATGTCACTACCATCCCTTAATGAGATCACCAGCTGATCCTGTGAGTTACTACATTGAGCACAGAGGGAGATTGTCAGGGTTTCTTTAAAGCCAAGCATAAGATCAAAACTTCCAGAAAGCTGAGATCAAACTCAGATTAAGACTCTGATGCAGTCTGAATTCAGGAAACGGTTTAAGACATTTTGAACAACAAATCATCAAGATACATCAACACGTTATTGATTATTGACCACGTCCTGGCTGGCTATGAACCTCCTCAAAACCCCTTTTGAGCGGTTACAATTAAGCAAATAAGTATGATATTTTTTCCAGATGAAACTCCCCCCCACCAGTCAGCATGTAGAGAGATTCCAGAGATCCCACCCACTCCCCCCGACCTCCCAGAGACTGAGTGGAAGTTGTAGAATGAGTAGAAAGGCCAAGAGAGACGTGTCCAAGAGGACAGTCCAGCAACATCACATGACCTCACAGCATGAGTTCTGCTTCCGTGCCTGTTGGATAGAAAACAAAGACAAAGTGACTGATTAGCAATATCAATTTCACACTGAGAAGGCTACCTATGTAATGGAAATGAGTCTTAATAAAGAGTTTTGATAAAGTGTTGCAAATGAAGTTGGGATAAAAGTAGCCCATGTTTAATCTAAGATGCTGTGATTATTTTAACTGGAGAGCTCAGTCCACAGTCACTACTCACAGTCTTATAAAAGGCTTTAGACTGGTTCCCCAGGTGTTCAGACTTCTGTACCAGATCATCCAGCTTCTCCCCTCTCTCCAACAGAGACTCCATGGTGTTATGCTGCAGAGACAATCACAGCACAGTCCACTTCATATACAGCATCCTACCAACCACAGGCACTAACAGTGTTTGACATGCAGTAGTGCAAGCTTCCTACACTGGGAAAATGTTATGAGCTTATCTAAAGTTTCCCCATTATGTGAGATGTTTTGGAGTTGTAAGGGAGCGTCGACTAAAGTGTCTCACCAAAATGATTTTTGTCTCGTCTATCTCAGCCTGCACTTTGGTCATCGCATCTGCATCTCTGGGGTTCTGAGGAAAAAAACACAAATTCTGTCAAACCTTCACAATCATCCAAGAAGAAACGTGAAAGATTCAAAGTAGGGTTGGTTATTCAAGTGTTCTTTTATTGATCTATTTTGTAATTGACTTGTACATACATGTGCAATGTATGTTATGTGTCTATTTTAGAGACAGGACGCCATGTGTACCTGGTATTTGGCCAGGTGGATGTCCAGGGCTTTGTAGTTGATGGTGTCTGGGTTTCCAGATGGCCAGTCTATACTGTCCACTTGCCTGGAAAACTCCTCTAGCACCTGCATGATCAAACATCAATCTATTACATTAAACATAAAGCCAAAAGGGCCTGGCGAGGAGCAATAACTTTGGAAGAAACCTTGACAGGAACAAGACCCAGGCCAGAGTAATATTCTTCACTTGTTGCTAAGGAGGTAATGCATCTCTCTGCAGTGTACCCACTTTGTCTAGTAGTGTGAAGGCGACTCTTTGGGGGTACTCGCTGTCTGCTATCACCACTGCACTCAGACTGTCATTCCTCACATACACATGGCACAGGTACCCTAGAGGGAGGAAAGGGTAGGAATTATAGGTGTGTCCTCACATAACAAATAAAAAAACTCCCATATGTTATAGCCCAATGTATCAGGGCTTAACCTTGTTCTTTGACTGAGGCTCGGCTGCCGTCTGCAGAACGCTCCACAATCAAGGCGCTGGTGAAGGTCATGAACTCTTGGACACTGCCAAAACCAAACACACAGACAATGGTGAAAACAGTGTTCTTCTTATGAAGTCTAAACCCATGACAGGTTTAAGATAAGCTATTATTATTGACAGGGGTGTCATCTTCGCCTTCATCTGCACTGATGTACAAGAACTGGACAGGTGAAGTATATGCCTAGTCGGAGTCCTTCGCACATTGCTTTCATAAATCCTGTCTTCAGATCAGTGTAGATGGAGGGAAGGAACCCCCTTTAGACTACTGAGATGCACCCCAGCCCAGGTGCCAAGAGGAAGACCCACCTGGAGCGCTGGAAGAAGCTGAAGGAGGAGAGGTCATAGGCGGATTTGAGGAGGTTGGATTTAGTCGCTCCTTTGTGGAGGACGCTGAGGCTGTACAGCTTCATGATGACGCAAAGACAGTCACAGGGTTATGATTGGCGTGTCCCAGCGCAGCAGCCTAAAATCAACAACTACTACAACCCCAAGGCAAAGAGGTCTCAATGCCTACCTGTCAAGAAAGGGACACAAATTCAAATCACATGAGCCAAGCCATCCGTCTAGCCACAGTCTGTAAGATAGCATACTGTCTACTACACACATATTCTATAATACAAACGATTGCTAAACTAGCTAACGCTACCACGATAGACTAACGTTAATCGACATGTAGATACCGTTTTCGACATATCTCTGTTTTGCTTGCTAGCTAACGTTAGCACAATTGTTGTTGTTAGCTAACCTATGTGCCAACACCGATGGCTCAAGTTCCCTTGTCGTGCTTACTTACCAGAGAAGACTGCACTAAACGGTTTGCTAACTGTTGAGAATAAAATACCAACTGAATTATTCCATAATAACTAGCTACAGATCGTTCACTATTGTTATCAGTATTATGGTCAGTTGGTTTCCTTTTAGCCACACCAACCACGTCACGATTAAAGCAATGTCCCACAGGATAATTGTTCCGGAATGCAACACGGCCTCATCATAATTCTGTGTACATTTCCTACTTCCAGATCGCTTGTGCTTGAGGTATGAAAAAAGTAAGCATAGGCCAAATAAAGCAAATGTTGTGTTGCGTGTAGGCTTACTGTCAGAACATTTTTTACGTATATTTGCTGAGCGGAAAAAAATATAAAAAAATAATGCAAATACATGGGACACAATGTATATTTTGTTTTTATAACTGATATATGCATAGGCCTAGTCTTCACAATTTCAGCCAGCAGCAGGTAGGCTATTCTTATTTCCTATATTATCTACAATCCCAGCCGCCCAACCCATTTTACAGATCTATTTGTGACTATATAACAAATAGTCAACTATAGGTACTGGCCTAAATGATGATGCCTAATGTTTTCACGTATTTATTTTTCTATAGGCCTATTGTAACGTGTCAACAACATAGGCGGCAGGGAGCCTCAAGATACAAAAAGTACTTTAATTTCTAAACGGTAAAACAGACATAAATGAAAATACCCTCAAATAAAATGTGACATTCTGTACTGTCGCCTCATATAAAACATTTGGGGCTCTATTTTGACAAACTTAATGCAATGGTAAATCTAAGCGCTGGTGGTAGAGCTATAAATCAGGGGGTGTGTCTGAAATATTTGTACTATTTGTACAGACAGAATTAGGAGCGCAATAGCTGCCGGTGGCTCAATGGCCAATCAAGGTGTTCCATGGCTTAAAACTGCATGTGTTTGTCTCAAGTTCTGTAGGTTATTGACAGTCTTTGCGTTGTCATCAACTCCAATTCACCTGGGGCACGGAATGATAGCAAAAACATATTTGGAGTGTTGACAGTCAACATTGTTGTAATTGGTTTCAATAGGCCTTTACACATCACACTTCTCCTCAAATAAAAAAATAGTAGGCTCCCGTAAATTGTATTGCATGTGTGAGGCATATTCTCATTCTTAAATAGACAGTGACCTATAGACCGGGTATAGGCTTTGCCATTTCCGATTTCTCATCACCCTCATTCGTTGTTTTCCTAAGTAATTTTGCTTCATTTAACAATTTCCTCCTGGCCACTTAACTCAGTGCTAAGTGTTTTCCATACTAGAAGTGTGCAGATAAATTATTGACTCCCAGGGCAGCGGATTGAAAATGTTGGGCATGGAGACAGTGAAAGAAAGCTATTGTGAGCATCTGTTGACGGGTTGGTTGTGGCAGGATGAGGGGTGTTTTTCCCCCCTTTAATAGGATCGTTTTGGTTGCCATAGATATTGAGAACAAATTGCCGTCTAGTTAATGAGATGTAGGCTGAGAGCTTTGGAGGTGAATGTGAGATTGTTTTCTCAAATGGAAAAGCAATACAACATTTATTTTTGGATACACATTGAGGTTACTTGGATGGAGATTATTCGAATGTTACTGCTACATTTTTGGATCTGAGGATCATGGTGAGAAGGACTTGATTTCATCTGAGGTTGAATAGTTTGCTTTTGGCCAGTGCACTTCTGTTATTGATGGCCGCAGTGGATGCGTCATGAACTGCAAAAGCGCACGAATGAAGATTTTGTATTTATTTAGGACTAGCCTATACAGACTTTTCCAGGCATTTGAGTGAACACTTTGAACTGAAATAGTGTTTGTTTATTTATATTGGCCTATAGTGTGTATTATTTTACAGAATAACTAGCCTAACAGCAGGCAAAATGTTGACCACTGAGGAACTGGTTGGACATAAATGATTTGGACACTTGTCAAACACGTTCAATAGGCCTGTATTCACAGATTAATTTTAATTTTAATATTTATCTTCACGGTTTCTACGTTCTTTATGTAGCACCTTCAAGACAAACCGCTACTTTTTAACCTGCTCTTGTAGCCCAACTAGACAACACGCTTAAATTCCACAGCAGACAGCACCCATGACCGGCAGGACATGTATGATATGGATCCTCATACGATGGATAAGGTAAAAAATATTGTGATAATCTTATCCATGTAATGGAAGATTCCCTGAAGGGCCCCTTTAAGTTGCCCTATTTAGAAAGTCTCAGAAATCTCACCTCATTCCAGGGCAAGGGAAAACCCTACTTTCTAGCAAACCGAGTTTTAGCAAAAGTCCATGAAAGCATGAAACAGTGTATCAGATAAGGTGAATATGAAAAATGAATTATTAGGCTATTTAGATTGACTTGCCTACAGCATTTAGCATTCTAAATGTGGCATTGTACAAGTAGTACTATTTTTGTTTTACTTTTGAGAGATGACTCGCCATATTTTGATTTTGAGAAGGTGGATGTGTTAGCTGAATGACTGTAGACAGTTTTCATGAAGAAAAAGTGGGTGATTTAGTCTTATCTGAGGAGTGAGGCAGGTGGATGGAAGCCTCGCCCATCAGGCCATCGCCTCCATCAGGCTATCTCAGCAAACAGCACAGTAGGAGAGCTCTAACTGGGTTAAATTAGCCATCATAATCAGCTATGGAGAAGTACTTGGCACACATTCAAGTTCCATCCACAAAAAGACCTGACACAAATCAAACATGGATGGATTTGTCAAACAGCAGCATGCATGTGCCTGTGTGTGTGTGTTACAGTAACACCTATAGCATAATTGCCCAGGGTTATACAGGCAGGTAGAATTAAGGTAATCACCTCTTTTCTGACTTATGTTGCAGATGTGCATGTTGGGGGGGGGGAGCTATTAAATTGAACTTTACACACAATAAAACATATTCTTCATGTTTGAATTCATAATACAGTACAATGATTTATTACACAATATTATACTGATAAAGAATAAGGAATGTTTGAATGAACTCAATCTCTTATTATTGTGGAGACAGGCCGAGTCATATATCATCTGGACTTGTGCCAGCCTCCATGGAAGATCTTTGTTCAGGCAGCTTTGTTCATGCATGAACTACCAATTAACTTAGCTAATTCTGGTTTTTGTCTTTGAGATTCTTCCTGTAAGTGCTAGATAAATTAAAGCGCTATTTAAATTAAATCCATGATTAATCTCCTGATAAGGCGAGTTGTAGTTGACACAGTGTTCGTCAGCCTGTTGGTAAGGGTGACTGTTGCATTTACTCTGAAACCAGGAGATCAGGGCATTCAGGAAAGGGTCACCACAGCTATTTTTGGAGCGTTTTTTGACACAGTACCATCGGTCATGTCTAAAATTAAACCTTTCTGGGTGATAAGCACAGGAGACCTTTGGCTACAACGCTTCATTATTGATTTTATCGGCCATTCAACTTTGCAGTGCGCTAAATTTAGATGCTTTGACATCTAATATTGATCTAGTTAAACAATGACTAAGACTTTGAATACAGCAATATTACACTCTTTATACCAGTGTCTGATCTGCCTCCCTAATGTGAAGATATCTTAGGACTGTAGGTACACATATACAGGTCTACTGTAAATCATGTGCTTGTGAGAGGCTTCTGTTGAATCCAATGAAATAGGTCACACCTTTGCCACGTTTTCTAAGCAAAGACAGTAATCTATGAATTTTCTATGTTAATGACCAAGGTCAAATGACCATGTTACCCATTCTACTAAACAGACAAACCTTCAAGTCAGGTCATTCATGCCATCACATGGATACAGAGTGGAAATTAACGAAGGCTACTGGTACTAGACATTCTGTTGAATAGCAACGGTAATAGTAAGCTGTATGTCTTTTCAGAGGTTTTAGTTTAGATCAACTTTAATCAATCTGATTAGGTTTCTTTTTTTTTTGCCTGCTTTTGGGTTTGTCATTACACATGTGAAAGATTTGGTCACTCCAATACTTTGCGGTTCAAATTGACCTGTGGTGATAATTCACATTCTATATTGTCGCAAGGTACAGTGCCTTCAGAAAGTATTCACACCCCTTGACTTTTTCCACATTTTGTTGTGTTACAAAGTGGGATTAAAATTGATTTAATTATTTTTTTAAATGTAAACGATCTACACAAAATACTCTGTAATGTCAAAGTGGAAGAACATTTTGAACATTTCTAAAAATAATGTGAAAAATAAAACACTAATATATCTTGATTAGATAAGTATTCAACCCCCTAAATCAATACATGTTAGAATCACTGTTGGCAGTGATTACAGCTGTGAGCCTTTTGGTTAAGTCTCTAAGAGCTTTCCACACCTGTATTGTTCAACATTTGCCCATTATTCTTTTCAAAATTCTTCAAGCTCTGTCAAATTGGTTGTTGATAATTGCTAAATAACCATTTTCAGGTCTTGCCATAGATTTTCAAGCAGATTAATGTCAACTCTGTAACTAGGCTACGCAGGAACATTCACTGTCTTCTTGGTAAGGAACTCCAGTGTAGATTTGTCCTTGTGTTTTAGGTTATTGTCCTGCTGAAAGGTGAATTCATCTCCCAGTGTCTGGTGGAAAGAAGACTGAATCAGGTTTTCCTCTAGGATTTTCCCTGTGCTTAGCTCCATTCTGTTGATTTTTTATCCTGAAAAACTACCAAGTCCTTAACGATTACAAGCATACCCATAACATGATACATCCACCACTATACTTGAAAATATGGAAAGTGGTACTCAGTAATGTGTTGTATTGGATTTGCCCCAAACATAACACTTTGCAGTATTACTAGGGTCATATTGTCTTACATATCGTAGATATCATCTGACCACATGTCCTTGGCCAGATGGGATGAAGGGTTAGGGGGTGGGCCTTTGTGTGGGCCGCCATCTTCTCCGGCCAGCCCACTTTACCAGAGCATAAAAACAGCTGAGGTCCTCATTCAACTGCATTTACAGTTCACTGACTCTGCATACACACACACACACACACACTCATGCCAGACACACACTCACCACACACCACTACACACGGCAAGTGATTTAGAAAGCTAGACAAGATGCTGTGCATCAACTCCTACACGGGCCAGATGGGGACGATGCCTTGTATCCTTAGCACTGTGCTAGAGACAGTCCTCATGGTAAGATACACATTTCTGAAGAGTTTAGGTCCGAATTTCTGAATAGTCTAGTTTTGGTCTCCAGTCTAGGTCTGAACCTCTGAATAATCTTGTTTGGGTTGGGTTACTTGAGTTGATTTGTACATTATTGCCTTAATAATGTTTATAATTGGACTTTCTACTCTGCATGAATGTTGTCTGAATTAACTCAAGTCTTCACACACATACTGCTCCATGTTGTTTGAGAGGAAGTTATGGGTGAGAAGCTTTGTCAGATGTTTAGTTTACTACTTTGTCCTATTTGTGAAATACCTGGATGAAACTGTATCTTGGTGGTGAAATGTAATTCAGAGCAACCATAACACCATCTCTTTCAATTTATTACATTTTTTATTTGATTTCAATGTTTCTGTTTCCACAGATGACATTTTAGATGAATAAAAATAGAGAGAGAAAGGGCTGAAGTTAAACATTAAATAGATCTTCATTATCCTTACCCTTACTGTCATTTTTTCACACTTTACTTTACTGTGCTTTGAGTTCTGTACTCTATTTATGACGTGCGTATGTAAAGTGTCCTTGGACTTGAGAAATGCCACACCTTAAGTTCCCTTGGGGAAATAATGTTATTCTATTCTATTCTAAAGGTATTCCATGACTGAATAGTATGATGGTTATTTGTGGGGGCTTGCTGTGACCCTGTTCGTCCTTTCCTCCCCAGGTGGAGCAGATCCTGTCGGAGTTCAGGCTGAAGAAGGAGCAGTTGAAGGAGGTAATGAAGAGGATGATGAGGGAGATGGACCGGGGACTGCGCGTAGAGACGCACCAGGAGGCCAGTGTCAAAATGCTGCCCACCTACGTCTGTTCTACCCCTGAGGGATCAGGTAGAGGCATATACCTCATTTATTCAATGCTTTCTTGTGAAATAACAATGTAAATGCATGATAACTAGGCTATTTGTACTAAATGGGAATTAATGAGAGTGATGGCACATGAACGAACATTACATTTCTTATTAGATTTATTTTATATTCAATTTGTAGTGCCTTAAAAAAAATAAGATATGCCACAATGAGATAGAAAAATATTCTTATTCCAGAAACCCCTGCTGTGTGTGTGTGTGTGTGTGATCTTATATGACACCCTTCTGTGTGTTGCGCTTTGTCAGAGGTTGGTGATTTCCTGGCCCTGGACCTGGGGGGGACTAACTTCCGTGTGATGTTGGTGAAGGTGGGGGAGGATGAGGAGAGGGGATGGAAGGTGGAGACCAAACACCAGATGTACTCCATCCCAGAGGACGCCATGACAGGCACGGCTGAGATGGTGAGAGTGCAGTGTACTTAGAAGGGTTCACTCAGAACTGCACTGTGTTGACTAGTGTAATCAGTGTCTCCCATAAATCATCATGCCTCACCATCCTCTCTCTCCCTTTCTCCTTTTCCCTCCATCCCCTCTCTTCTCAGCTCTTTGACTACATTGCAGAGTGTATATCAGACTTCCTGAACAGACAACACATCAAGCACAAGAAGCTTCCTCTGGGTTTCACATTCTCCTTTCCTGTACGACACGAGAACATAGACAAGGTTTGAGATGGACTAAGTACAAGACCTGCCCAGTGTTAGAGACTTCAGATTAGAGATTTGACCTGCGAGTGACTATCTGAGTATCTGAGTTAGTGTCTGAGCCCTGCTACCAACCCTAACCCTCTGTGTTCCTCCCAGGGCATCCTACTGAACTGGACCAAAGGGTTCAAGGCGTCTGGAGCAGAGGGTAACAACGTGGTGGGACTACTGAGAGATGCCATCAAGAGGAGAGGGGTAGGATTGTCACTTCAGGATTAGTATTCTATGTTTCTGATACATAGAATAATATATATGTTGTGATAGATATGCTATGATACATTTGTAAAACATGCGTAGGAGATTCATGCAAATAGAGCCGTACTGAAATGTTCCTTTACTCTTCAGGACTTTGAGATGGACGTTGTTGCCATGGTGAACGATACAGTTGCTACCATGATATCCTGTTACTATGAGGACCGCAGCTGTGAAGTGGGAATGATTGTGGGTAAGGACGCACACACACGCACACACACATCCACTTATCTCCTGTTACCTACCATCTCTCTACCTCTCTTTAAAGCCAACTATGTTGGTATTTGTCTGTAATACGACACACAAATCAAATGTAATATGACCATTGTCCTGTCCCCAGGTACTGGGTGTAACGCTTGTTACATGGAGGAGATGCGGACAGTGGAGCTGGTGGAGGGGGAAGAGGGGAGGATGTGTGTGAACACAGAGTGGGGGGCCTTCGGAGCCAACGGAGAGCTGGAGGAGTTTAGACTGGAGTACGACAGGGTGGTGGATGAGACATCACTCAACCCTGGACAACAACTGTGAGTTCTGGGCCTTACTCTGTCTATCTCAGCACAATGACCTAATTAGGGCTTCCTAAGTTTAGGGGGTGTTACATTCTCCACTGGTGATAAAACTCACATGACTGTAAGTCGCTTTGGATAAAAGCGTCTGCTAAATGGCATATTATTATTATTATTATTATTATCGTTCTATTTGTGGTAGTACCTAGTTTCTCTTGTGCAGTATTGGCTGCATGTGTATCCAGACATGTATAAATGTGTCCATTCTTAGAAGCTCAAAGTATGTGAGAGTCTGGAGAGTTTCTGAAAGAGCTGTACTTTCTATGACACAATGCACATTACATTTAACATTTTAGTCATTTAGCAGATGCTCTTATCCAGAGCGACCTACAGTTAGTGAGTGCATACATTTTCA
This sequence comes from Coregonus lavaretus, assembly GCF_964263955.1. NCBI lineage: Eukaryota > Metazoa > Chordata > Actinopteri > Salmoniformes > Salmonidae > Coregonus > Coregonus lavaretus. The sequence continues at coordinate 38,512,763 of NC_140001.1, read as the reverse complement.
TACTGGCCCCCCGTGGGAAACAAACCCACAACCTTGGCGTTGCAAGCGCCATGCTCTACCAACTGAGCTATATGCAGCCTGAGGATGAGCACAGGTGGAAATGTGCCTCTCTCTCTCTCTCTCTCTCTCTCTCTCTCTCTCTCTCTCTCTCTCTCTCTCTCTCTCTCTCTCTCTCTCTCTCTCTCTCTCTCTCTCTCTCTCTCTCTCTCTCTCTCTCTCTCTCTCTCTCGTCTGTCTACCACACTGAGGATGAGCACAGGTGGAAACGTGCCTCTCTCTCTCTCTCTCTCTCTCTCTCTCTCTCTCTCTCTCTCTCTCTCTCTCTCTCTCTCTCTCTCTCTCTCTCTCTCTCTCTCTCGTTCTCTCTCTCACCTGTCTACGACACTCACCTGACACTAACCTGCAGCCTATATGTGGTCACTAGGTAACTCTCTTGTTTTCCAAGCCGTGGCTAGTGGCATCCCAGTCTCTATACACCAGGGTCAGATTAATGAGCTCCTGTCCAGCGCTAGCTAATGTCAGCCAGGCTAATGGCTGTTTACCGTCTGCTCTGACAGCCCCTTCACACAGGCAACCGCTGAGCTGAGCCTCACTCACCCTAGCACTTTATCTCTCTCTCCGCTCCACAGCGACAGCGAGACGGAGAGATTGCTCTCCTGCTTTTCAATCTCTCTCTTTCTTGTTTCTCCCCGGCCTAGCTGGGAAATGATGATGATAGGGATGTCGTTTCACGTGTTGTGTGACGCATAACTCTTTTTCTCTCTTTCTCCATCCACATGCTCTGCCCCGCTGCCTCCCTCAACTCTCCCTTCTCCCTCCCTCTCTCTACCTTCCTCTCCCCCCTCCCCTCCATCGCTCTGTAGCTATGAGAAGTTGATCAGTGGGAAGTACATGGGAGAGCTGGTGAGGCTGGTATTGTTGAAGCTGGTGAACGAGGAGCTGCTGTTTAACGGAGAGGCCTCTGACCTACTGAAGACTCGTGGCAGCTTTGAGACACGCTACGTCTCCCAGATAGAGAGGTGAGGGGTCATAACACAACAATGAAATTAGAATTACAACTGCCAACACTATTACAATGACATCAACACAGTTACAACTCTTTGTGTCAGTGACTGTCTTCTGTCCGAGACAGTAAAGCTTCCCTCAGTAAGTCTTAAGTGTGTGTTCTCTCCCTGTGTGTTCCTCAGTGACTCTGGAGACAGGAAGCAGATCTACAACATCCTGTCTACACTGGGCGTGTTGCCGTCGGAGCTGGACTGTGACATAGTGCGTCTAGCTTGTGAGAGCGTGTCCACGCGGGCAGCACACATGTGTGGGGCAGGGTTAGCCGGTGTCATCAACCGCATGAGAGAACGCCGCAGCCAGGAGGTGCTGAAGATCACTGTGGGCATCGACGGCTCCGTCTACAAACTCCACCCCTGGTGAGGAGGGGGGAGGAGTCACCAAGTCTATAACATACAAATAATGTTAGTCATATCTAGTGACGATGTCATGCTTTTTAATCTAACCCTGATATTAATCTCCCTCCACAGTTTCCAGGACAGGTTCCACAAAGTTGTACGGGAGCTGACGCCTCACTGTGACATCACCTTCATCCAATCAGAAGAAGGGAGTGGCCGGGGGGCGGCACTTATCTCGGCAGTAGCCTGTAAGATGGCAGCGTGCATCCTGACACCGTGAGAGTCTTAACAGCCTCCCAGCTCTGGCCTCCTCTTGAAGCTTTCACAGAGTAAAGCCTCACTCCTCATTGGTGAGAGATATGTGTGTGAATAACTCACTGTACATAAAAAGAACCCCACCACACAGCACACACAACATAGAAAACACAGAGACAGATTAAATCAGTACTTTTCCCTGTGAACAGTATTATACAGATGTGTTTTTGAACCGAGGAGCCTCTGTAAATTCGCTGCAGTCCCACAATGCATAGGTGGTATGTCACAGCAAGTCCTGAACCCTTGTTTAAACATGTTCTCAAGCTTCCACTGATTGCAGGTGTTTGAAGCTTGATTAATACTGTAATATAATGTTCATGTGAAAAGGATTGGCATTGATTTATAACGTCAGTGTGTTTTTTTGTTTGATGCTGTCTGTTTAATCCAGAGATGCTACCGTATATAATTTAAAACTAAAGGATTGTCCGTTACAAATGTATTGCAGTGTAGTCTTTCATTTACTGTTCGTGGGAAATTGTATTTATAAAAGCTATGTATCTGTGATGAGCGTAAAGGTCTTAATTCCTAATATGTATATCTAAGAACGAGAATGTGCTTCGTAATGTGATTTTTTTGTTGTTGTAAATAAAGTTGCTGTAACATAAAAAGATTGAATGTATTTTTTGTGTGTCTATCATCCTTTGAAAAGGAAGGGGCCAAATAATAGAAGTGGCTTTGCTGTACGTGACCACATGCTCTGCTGTCATAACGAACTGTCAAGTCTCTGTTTCTGTTCAGTAAAATGAATAACGCACACAACGTTTCCACCAAATGCAACTAAATAGAACTGTAAACTACAGCCATACTCATGGGTAACATGTTATCTCAGGGGAGATTTTATTGACTACTCACATTGCGTCACATAATAGCCACAATCATCTACAGTGGGGAAAAAATGTATTTAGTCAGCCACCAATTGTGCAAGTTCTCACACTTAAAAAGATGAGAGAGGCCTCTACTTTTCATCATAGGTACACGTCAACTATGACAGACAAAATGAGATTTTTTTTCCCAGAAAATCACATTGTAGGATTTTTTATGAATTTATTTGCAAATTATGGTGGAAAATAAGTATTTGGTCAATAACAAAAGTTTCTCAATACTTTGTTATATACCCTTTGTTGGCAATGATACAGGTCAAACGTTTTCTGTAAGTCTTCACAAGGTTTTCACACACTGTTGCTGGTATTTTGGCCCATTCCTCCATGCAGATCTCCTCTAGAGCAGTGATGTTTTGGGGCTGTCACTGGGCAACACTGACTTTCAACTCCCTCCAAAGATTTTCTATGGGGTTGAGATCTGGAGACTGGCTAGGCCACTCCAGGACCTTGAAATGCTTCTTACGAAGCCACTCCTTCATTGCCCGGGCGGTGTGTTTGGGATCATTGTCATGCTGAAAGACCCAGCCACGTTTCATCTTCAATGCCCTTGCTGATGGAAGGAGGTTTTCACTCAAAATCTCACGATACATGGCCCCATTCATTCTTTCCTTTACACGGATCAGTCGTCCTGGTCCCTTTACAGAAAAACAGCCCCAAAGCATGATGTTTCCACCCCCATGCTTCACAGTAGGTATGGTGTTCTTTGGATGCAACTCAGCATTCTTTGTCCTCCAAACACGACGAGTTGTTTTTACCAAAAGTTCTATTTTGGTTTCATCTGACATTCTCCCAATCCTCTTCTGGATCATCAAATGCACTCTAGCAAACTTCAGACGGGCCTGGACATGTACTGGCTTAAGCAGGGGGACACGTCTCGCACTGCAGGGATTTGAGTCCCTGGCGGCGTAGTGTGTTACTGATGGTAGGCTTTGTTACTTTGGTCCCAGCTCTCTGCAGGTCATTCACTAGGTCCCCCGTGTGGTTCTGGGATTTTTGGTCACCGTTCTTGTGATCATTTTGACCCCACGGGGTGAGCTCTTGCGTGGAGCCCCAGATCGAGGGAGATTATCAGTGGTCTTGTATGTCTTCCATTTACTAATAATTGCTCCCACAGTTGATTTCTTCAAACCAAGCTGCTTACCTGTTGCAGATTCAGTCTTCCCAGCCTGGTGCAGGTCTACAATTTTGTTTCTGGTGTCCTTTGACAGCTCTTTGGTCTTGGCCATAGTGGAGTTTGGAGGTGACTGTTTGAGGTTGTGGACAGGTGTCTTTTATACTGATAACAAGTTCAAACAGGTGCCATTAATACAGGTAACGAGTGGAGGACAGAGGAGCCTCTTAAAGAAGAAGTTACAGGTCTGTGAGAGCCAGAAATCTTGCTTGTTTGTAGGTGATCAAATACTTATTTTCCACCATAATTTGCAAATAAATTCATTAAAATCCTACAATGTGATTTTCTGGATTTTTTTTTTCTCAATTTGTCTGTCATAGTTGACGTGTACCTATGATGAAAATTACAGGCCTCTCTCATCTTTTTAAGTGGGAGAACTTGCACAATTGGTGGCTGACTAAATACTTTTTTCCCCCACTGTATATTCCACTTCCTATCTTGCCATATCCCACTGTCTTCTCTCTCACACTATCTCTGCAAATCCACCTCCCCCTCTGTCTCTCTCTCCCTTCTCGTCTCTCAACCTATCACCTCTCCTCCCCCTGCTCTCTCCCTCCCTATCTCCTTTTTCCACCCGCAGTGGAATTCTGGTCCTTGGGTCCTTATCGTGTCCACATAGAGAGAGAGAGAGAGAGAGAGAGAGAGAGAGAGAGAGAGAGAGAGAGAGAGAGAGAGAGAGAGAGAGAGAGAGAGAGAGAGAGAGAGAGAGAGAGAGAGAGAGAGAGAGAGAGAGAGAGAGAGAGAGAGAGAGAGAGAGAGAGAGAGAGAGAGAGAGAGAGAGAGAGAGAGAGAGAGAGAGAGAGAGAGAGAGAGAGAGAGAGAGAGTGTCGATGGCCATGTAAGGGACTGTGATACACACCGCAGGCCTATTATAGGAGGGCAGAAGATACCATGAGCCATACATAAACCCTCCCCAGCATCACACCTAGTCCTGGGTACAGAGAGCTACTATACCACACACAGACATGGTGAGTACTAGAACAATGACTCAATATTATACATCATTTGCCATCTGACTTTACTCATAAGCAAAACCTTTTGTAACGTTTATCTGGAATTTAGTTCATTGTTATGAGGAAATATTAGGGTCGTTCCACGAAAGAGTGCCTTTTGCGTCCCTTTGATATTTTAAGTAGAAATTGTGCACCAATATTGAATTTTAAAAGCCTATTATATTAAATGAAGTGCCCTTTAATATAGTCCACATTGAGAAATCAATACATCTGATTGTTTATAAAAAATAATTTGTTAAAGTGCCAAAATTAGTTGTACCTGTCCCTCCGTCAACCCTGTGTCAGTTCTAGGAGGATTTATCCAAGTTTCACCATCATTGCAAAGCCCTAGCTATTGCTTGTTGCTTTGACAAAGTCATTTCTGAGGATTGTTATTTATTTCATGTGATTAATGATTCATTGAAGTCTGTTCCTCATTTTAAGTTCAACCCTGTTAGGTGAACTTTACTCTTGTTTTAATATATTGAAACTATTCCTTTTTAAATCTTTTTTTTATTTTTATGAAACATTAGACATCTAATAGTTATAGAGCTGGTTGTACTATTTGCAGAATGTTTTGGGTGTTTTGTGGTGGAACAATGAGCGGGTGGCACACAAGAGTCAACCCTGTTACCCATAGATAGGCTAGAAATGTTTTAACAATTTAATTGTTAAAACATGCATTCAAGCTTGCATTCAATTGCCACTCCCTGTTGCACACAACAAGCTTCCATTCCCCCTGTCACAATCCAATTGTCAACCCTGTTACTTTATTTGCCACTTAATAGGCACTTACTGTAGTCCTTTTTTTATTTAACCTCTTGAGATGGGAAAATATGTTTTTTTATGAAGTTGTGCTCTTTATGACAGAATGTTAAAATTAGGTGAAATAATTGTATTTAAACAATTTTAAAAATACTAACGACCCTAGAATGTTTTTTGACTATGTAGAGAGTAAGCCTAGTGTTAGGTTTCAAATTGTAACTAAAAGGTACAACTTCAACAGAGTCAAAAACCCATTTATAGTATGTGTCCTACTATTTTAATTAGAAATGAGAAATTACAAAGTCCTTAGAAAGTCATTTGTGCTTATTTAAATGGAAATCATACTAACTTTGGATGACCTTGGTCACGTAAACCTGGATGTTTTACTGTAAAAAGATGTAAAATGTATGTGACATGTGTGACCTTATTTCTCCTTTTCATTCTTTCACATAGAATACATGGTTTTCATTGTTACATGTTGATGTATATATATTTTTTTATTCCCTCTCTGCTTTCATTCGTTTACAACAGGTGACAGTAAAATGATCATGTGTAACCTCTTGTCTATTTTTCTGGTTTCTCAGGCCAGTAAGAAGGCTGCTAATAAGAGACAGAGGGGAGCCCAGAAGAGCTGTTCCAATGTCTTCTCCATGTTCGAACAGTCCCAGATACAGGAGTTCAAGGAGGTATGTAGCTACAGTACACTTACACTGTCTACTTAATAAAAGTGCCATTTTGGTGCAGTTTGGATGGCTGGTCCATAGACATTAGACATCAGAGGAAACGACTCTAAATATAAGACATAAAAACATTTGGATAATCATTATTTATTTTATGATGAAGGTAAAATTCTGGGAGGAAAATCTATTAACAACGGATGTACTGTGTTTATTTCCAGGCTTTCGGTTGTATTGACCAAGACAGAGATGGTGTAATCAAAAAACAGGACCTGAGAGAAACCTATGGACAGCTAGGTATTCTGATAGTCTCTCTTTAAAAATGTGTGTGTGTGTATGCGCGTGTGTATGTTGATTTATGTTTTTGTGTACCAGGGAAGCTGAACGTTAAAGATGAGGAACTGGATGAGATGTTGAACGAGGGGAAGGGTCCCATCAACTTCACTGTGTTCCTCACTCTATTTGGAGAGAAACTCAACGGTGAGACCCCATCCCTCTACTTCTCCACCCCTTCTGCTGTATGCGTCTTTTGTTTGTTCATGTTGACTGAACTGTAACCCTCCCCCTACAGGCACAGACCCTGAGGACACCATCCTCGCTGCCTTCAAGCTTTTTGACCCAAACAGCACAGGCTTCGTCCACAAGGATGAGTCAGTATCATTTGAACCTACACAGATTGCCAAAATTTGCAATGACACATAATGTGGACAATTAATTATTAATTAGTTATGTATTCTTTAAAGGTTTAAACGATTACTGATGAACCAGGCTGATAAATTCACAGCAGAGGAGGTTGGTATTGTTTTATTCCTTCTAACCTATTTTTTTTCTTTAAAATAATAAATAAACAAATCACACATTTGACAAAATACTAGAGCGAGAGATAAACCATTCTATCAGCAGTTCTACATAGACAGTAGGCCTATGGTCAATATTTATGCACATTGTTGCCTAATCACTCTCTGTCTTCTGATGAAATCCTCAGGTGGACCAGGCGTTCTCTGTGGCTCCAATTGACGTGGCCGGCAACATCGACTACAAGTCGCTGTGTTACATCATCACACACGGAGACGAGAAGGAGGAGTCCTAAAGACCCTCAGCAAAAAACCCTGACCCAACCCATAACCCCTGATAGAGCAGAACTGGAATCTCCTCTGTGGTTGTCTTTTGCCAATCCAGTAAAGTAATCAAATCAACACCTGTCTGTAAAAAGTTTACATTTGTTTGTAGTTACGTTTAGATACAGTACAGTTACAATTTGTGTTATCTCACAGTTGAATAAAAGCGTTGTCATCTTTATAGTCATACAAACTCTTGTTTCTGACAGCTGATGTCCATACTGGGACCAGAACACTCACACACTACACCTAACCACTACAAAACATGTTCAAGTCAACCTAATTAATCCCCCACATCCATCTCCCCCCTCAAACACTGCAAGATTTAGATTAATGCAGCCATTTTTATATCAATATCAAATCATTTCTGGGACACAATTAGGTACCTTACTGTGATTGTTTTCAATTAAAATGGTCAAAAAGAAACAAAAATAGTTTCTTAGCAAGAGTAATTTCTCAAGCAAGAATTTTGCTAGGACTGTCTGGGAGTGGTCTGAGTGGGGAAGGGGAAAACTGAAAACTAGCTGGTTTTTTTTACTCTCTTTCTTATTGGTCTGTTAACTAATTTACCAGGCAGGCCAAAATGCCATCCCACCAAAACAGGCTGTAATTTCAGGCTCTTACACTAAAAGAGATATATCATCATTTTCACAATTTCACAGTATAATTCCAACCTCATAGTGTGGAAATGTATATAAAACACAGGAAAATCCTATTTATAACTGCTTTAATACCCCAAATGTGATTTGTTAGGTGCATTCAGGAGAAAGGGCCACAATGCAATGAGTCTGTGTAGTTCCAGTCAGAGCCATGTATTTAGAATACAATTCTAAATATATGGCTCTGTTTCCAGTCATTTAGGCCTCGGTTGCCGTGGATACAACAACAAACCCTTTTGTAAACTCCACTGCCAAACAGCCACCACATCTACTGGTCAAACAGAGCTGGACAGCCAAGATTAACCCACATTTGTAAGCAAGGCTGGGGATACAAGCTACCCCTTCTAAGTCCCTACTGTTAGGTGTTTGTAAGATTTTGTGTTTTTTGCCGTGTGAGATGTTGTTGTTGTAGACGAAGCAGAGATGCCTATATCTTCTGGAGCTGAGGGTAGAGTAGATGTGGGGATAGATACATCCATAGCATGGACGCCAGATGGGGTGAAAAAAGAGGCAAAACTGGTCAAGAACTGTGATTCCTATCTAAGAAGGTGGGTGGATTGATCTTTACTCTGTGTTGAATTAAAGTGACATCTTGGTTAAAACATTATTTTGCATCCTCATCAAACACAACATAATGTATTCATGTCCATATGTCTGCTACAATGGTCAATTAACATTTGAACAAAAGTAAAACAATGTAATACAATGTTTTAGGTTATTTTAATAACTTTGCTGTTATCATTTGAAGGAATTGTTTTGCTGGTCATTAAAAGCTGTTTTAGTGCTGCCTCTCCCTGTCCATCCAATAGTACCCTCTCTTTCATTGGAACTATGCTGGAGGACATAGGGATGTCAGGCACTAAACAGGCTCATTGTTTCAACTGGTCAAGCTCTTTCCTCAGACAATGGTAGAATGTCTCTTGCACATGTCTCTTGCACATTTTTGTGTATGGGTGGTCCTCTGTAGCTCAGCTGGTAGAGCACGGCGCTTGTAACGCCAAGGTAGTGGGTTCGATCCCCGGGACCACCCATACACAAAAAAAATGTATGCACACATGACTGTAAGTCGCTTTGGATAAAAGCGTCTGCTAAATGGCATATTATATTTTTTATTATTTATTTTTTACATAAAGTTTGTTTTCAATTTGTGCACCTTGGTTGGACTGCAAGGTAGCTACTGTACACTTACTCTGTATCTGTAATACGATGAATTTAGTGAGTCTGCTATGCTCTGATATTAACAGGTATCTGGAAAGCCAGGCAGGGAAGAAAAAACACAATAGCACCATTTTGGGGGTACGTGTCGTCAGTGTTATAATAACAGGCCAATTAAACAATTAGAGTTGAAGTCGAATGTTTACATACACCTTAGCCAAATACATTTAAACTCAGTTTTTCACAATTCCTGACATTTAATCCTAGTAAAGATTCCCTGTCTTAGGTCAGTTAGGATCAGCACTTTATTTTAAGAATGTGAAATGTCGGAATAATAGTAGAGAGAATGATTTATTTCAGCTTTTATTTCTTTCATCACATTCCCAGTGGGTCAGAAGTTTACATACACTCAATTAGTATTTGGTAGCATTGCCTTTAAATTGTTTAACTTGAGTCAAACGTTTCGGGTAGCCTTCCACAAGCTTCCCACAATAAATTGGGTGAATTTTGGCCCATTCCTCCTGACAGAGCTGGTGTAACTGAGTCAGGTTTGTAGGCCTCCTTGCTCGCACACGCTTTTTCAGTTCTGCCCACAAATGTTCTATGGGATTGAGGTCCGGGCTTTTTGATGGCAACTCCAATACCTTGACGTTGTTGTCCTTAAGCCATTTTGCCACAACTTTGGAAGTACAGTCGTGGTCAAAAGTTTTGAGAATGACACAAGTATTGGTCTTCACAAAGTTTGCTGCTTCAGTGTTATGAGATATTTTTGTCAGATGTTACTATGATATACTGAAGTATAATTACAAGCATTCCATAAGTGTCAAAGGCTTTTATTGACAATTACATTAAGTTTATGCAAAGAGTCAATATTTGCAGTATTGACCCTTCTTTTTCAAGACCTCAGCAATCCGCCCTGGCATGCTGTCAATTAACGTCTGGGCCACATCCTGACTGATGGCAGCCCATTCTTGCATAATCAATGCTTGGAGTTTGTCCGAAATTGTGGGTTTTTGTTTGTCCACCCGCCTCTTGAGGATCGACCACAAATTCTCAATGGGATTAAGGTCTGGGGAGTTTCCTGGCCATGGACCCAAAATGTCGATGTTTTGTTCCCCGAGCCACTTTTGCCTTATGGCAAGGTGCTCCATCATGCTGGAAAAGGCATTGGTCGTCACCAAACTGTTCTTGGATGGTTGGGAGAAGTTGCTCTCAAGGATGTGTTGGTACCATTCTTTATTCATGGCTGTGTTCTTAGGCAAAATTGTGAGTGAGCCCACTCCCTTGGCTGAGAAGCAACCCCACACATGAATGGTCTCAGGATGCTTTACTGTTGGCATGACACAGGACTGATGGTAGCGCTCACCTTGTCTTCTCCGGACAAGCATTTTTCCGGATGCCCCAAACAATCGGAAAGGGGATTCATCAGAGAAAATGACTTTACCCCAGTCCTCAGCAGTCCAATCCCTGTACCTTTTGCAGAATATCAGTCTGTCCCTGATGTTTTTCCTGGAGAGGAGTGGCTTCTTTGCTGCCCTTCTTGACATCAGGCCATCCTCCAAAAGTATTTGGCTCACTGTGCGTGCAGATGCACTCACACCTGCCTGCTGCCATTCCTGAGCAAGCTCTGCACTGGTGGTGCCCCGATCCCGCAGCTGAATCAACTTTAGGAGACGGTCCTGGCGCTTGCTGGACTTTCTTGGGCGCCCTGACGCCTTCTTCACAACAGTTGAACCTCTCTCCTTGAAGTTCTTGATGATCCGATACATGGTTGATTTAGGTGCAATCATACTAGCATACATGCCTGTAGAGTCCTTTTTGTGCAAAGCAATGATGACGGCACGTGTTTCCTTACAGGTAACCATGGTTAACAGAGGAAGAACAATGATTTCAACCACCACCCTCCTTTTAAAGCTTCCAGTCTTTTATTCTAACTCAATCAGCATGACAGAGTGATCTCCAGCCACTCTCACCTGTGTTAACGAGAGAATCACTGACATGATGGCAGCTGGTCCTTTTGTGGCAGGGCTGAAATGCAGTGGAAGTGATTTTTTGGGATTAAGTTCATTTTCATGGCAAAGAGGGACTTTGTAATTAATTGCAATTCATCTGATCACTTTTCATGACATTCTGGAGTATATGCAAATTGCCATCATAAAAACTGAGGCAGCGGACTTTGTGAAAATTTGTATTTGTGTAATTCTCAAAATGTTTGACCACGACTGTATGCTTGGGGTCATTGTCCATTTGGAAGACCCATTTGCGACCAAGCTTTAACTTCCTGACTGATGTCTTGAGATGTTGCTTCAATATATCCACATAATTTTCCTTCCTCATGATGCCATCTATTTTGTGAAGTGCACCAGTCCCTCCTGCAGCAAAGCACCCCCACAGCATGATGCTGCCACCCCAGCGCTTCACGTTTGGGATGGTGTTCTTCGGCTTGCAAGCCATTCCCCTTTTTCCTCCAAACATAACGATGGTCATTATGGCCAAACAGTTCTATTTTTGTTTCATCAGACCAGAGGACATTTCTCCAAAAGTACGATCTTTGTCCCCATGTGCAGTTGCAAACCGTAGTCTGGCTTTTTTATGGCCATTTAGTGAGCAGTGGCTTCTTCCTTGCTGAGCGGCCTTTCAGGTTATGTCGATATAGGACTCGTTTTACTGTGGATATAGATACTTTTGTACCTGTTTCCTCCAGCATCTTCACAAGGTCCTTTGCTGTTGTTCTGGGATTGATTTGCACTTTTCGCACCAAAGTACGTTAATCTCTAGGAGACAGAACGTGTCTCCTTCCTGAGCGGTATGACGGCTGCGTGGTCCCATGGTGTTTATACTTACGTACTATTGTTTGTACAGATGAACATGGTACCGTCAGGCGTTTGGAAATTGCTCCTAAGGATGAACCAGACTTGTGGAGGTCTACAATTGGTTTTCTGAGGTCTTGGCTGATTTCTTTAGATTTTCCCATGATGTCAAGCAAAGAGGCACTGAGTTTGAAGGTAGGCCTTGAAATCCATCCACAGGTACACCTCCAATTGACTCAAAATATGTCAATTAGCCTATCAGAAGCTTCTAAAGCCATGACATCATTTTCTGGAATTTTCCAAGCTGTTTAAAGGCACAGTCAACTTAGTGTATGTAAACGTCTGACCCACTGGAATTGTGATACAGTCAATTATAAGTGAAATAATCTGTCTGTAAACAATTGTTGGAAAAATTACTTGTGTCATGCACAAAATAGATGTCCTAACCGACTTGCCAAAACTATAGTTTGTTAACAAGATATTTGTGGTTGAAAAACAAGTTTTAATGACTCCAACCTAAGTGTATGTAAACTTCCGACTTCAACTGTACATGAATTGATACAATAAATCAACACGTTAGATGTTGTTCTGTCTTTTCACATAGTTAAATAAAGTTTGCTTAATCTAAAAACAGGATGCCAGTCAACATCTTGCTGGTCCAGATGGAGAAAACATGGACACTTTCTCACCCGGTACGTTATTAAGGAAGAGGGATTTTTTTGCACCTTATATGCTAGTGTTAAGATACGTTTTACCAAAATATGACTTAATTGGCTTAACTCTTCCAGGTGTGAGCATAGATCCTAACACACAACAGAAGAAGGGAACCAGTGATGAAGGCAAAACCTCAGGAAAACAAACCAACGAAAAGAGCTCGAAGAAATCCCAAACATGTACACTTCTGTAGAGACACAACACTACGAATGGACTGCACACTTGTTGCTTTGATGCCCAACACCATATTGCATTACTTAGTGCCATATAATCCCATTGTATTGAGTCTTTATGATCACCCCAAGTTCTCTTCCTTGCCTGTTACTGTGATGAATCATAGAAATGGGGAGAGGGAGAATATATTTGATTTGAGAATGACTGTAACTGCAATCTATGCCTATCACTTTGCCTATTGAACAATTGCCTACTGTTATTAATTGTACTGTTTGGCTCCCTTTCATAACCTATGTTGAATAATGTCACAGTACTGTATGTAAAACACTTCAAAGCATCAATTGACAGTGTTTTTCCTGATTCTGACTATCTTGCTCTGGTAGCTTAGCTTGTTAATGAACATCACAAAAAAGAGAGAACAGCTGTAGGCTAATGTTTATTTCCAAACGATTAGCAGCAATGACTGATCGACAGGATTGATTAACTGGCTCTGAATGTACAGCAGCTCATAACTACAGACAGTCATGGCATACGCATAACACTTTCTGACATTTAGAACTTTGCGATCAAACAACAAAAAGGCTACAGTCACAATTGTACTATTCACAAGGTTATCCATTTATTGTAATGCCTTAACACAGGATTTTATAGTCATTTTCCAGCAGAGAATTAGAACAGTGTTTCATAGCAGCACAAGAAAGAGCTATTCAAATCCAAAACGGATGCTATTGGACCTGCCACCTCATCTCCTTTACAGTTCCACTGCACTTGTGTCATCACAGTACACGAGAGTCCTTCCTCTTGTAATGCCATTTGCTTATCAGTTATCATCCTCTACAGACACAAACACACTCTCAATGTTACATCACTGAATGGTTCTTTCACACGATGGCAGTCTAGTCCGTGGTTGTCAGTAGTAGTCAGTAGTGGAGTATTCAGGCAGTGATGGCCAGCTCCTGTCCAAACTCCCTGATAAGAGCTTTTGGATGGGCCTATGTCCCCTTCTATACACTGTGAATGTGAAAGCAAAATATGTTTTGACACTGCGTGATCATTGGAGAAACCGAAATGTGATGTGACCACTGCCAAAGTAAAACTCTCGTCTCCAGCGGTCGCGATGTAGGTTGCTAGAGAATGAGCGGTCCTTTTCATACGGTAGAGGAGGGTGTCAGTCGCCGTTACTGCTGCGGTCCTCCTCACCCCCCACCACCATGCTGCTGTATTTCTTCTGCTGCGCTTCTTTATACGTGTCCTTCACCTTTGCCCTCTTTAGGCCTCCGTCCCTACAGGAGAACAAACGTGTTGCACACAAATAATCTGTGTGCAAGAGATACTGCAATTGTGTGTCCATGCTGAGGTCTAAGAGATGCATAGCAGAAGTCCAGTATGAGACAGACAGGATGCCATTCATAGTAAGATGGGAGGAGATACTTACCAGGACAGGTCCACTAGTCCTCCCTGATGTGCGATGACAGACTTGACTCGGTTGGCAAACTGGACAGCATCCTCCCCTTCCTGAAAACATGAAATAAGTCAGTGGCACTTAGTGCATAACTGGCAGGTACTGTGTAAGTGTGCGTGTGTGTGTTGTTGTATACACACCTGTTGGTGCATGGCTGGCAGGTACCAGACATTACAGACTATAGCCCAGCTAGTCATCATCCTGAGCAGGTAGCTCACCATGTTGTACTTGGCGCTGTTCCAGAATGCATCCCCAAACTGAGGGTCATACTGAGGGAGGGAGATGGTCCCACAGTTGACAGAAAACCTCTTCAAATCTGTGCTGACTTTCTCGTGCAACTTTTCCAATGTCATCTTTGCATGATTTAGGGAGAAATCAAACACTGAACAGAAGTACCTTACCTTTATAGCTACTGGGTATATTGTTCCTCCGATTTCAAAACTTCCCTTTTTGAACATCATGACAGATGTGTTGTTGATACAGGTCCCTGAGGAAACCAGAAATATGGACTGGAGATAAGCCACAACCAGAACAACCAGAGACATATAAAGATCTCTATGATAACAACAACGCTCTCCAAAATGACAGATAAGGGAGATAAATGCATTCTAGCAGATGCTACTCATATGTACAGGTATAGGATGACCTTACTCTACCTGGGTTCGTTTCCCACGGGGGGCCAGTATGAAAATGTATGCACTCACTAACTGTAAGTCGCTCTGGATAAGAGCGTCTGCTAAATGACTAAAATGTAAATGTAAAATGTAACCAATGCAACACCAATGCAGCTTATCCGAACCAATGCTAAACAGACATTGGCTTAGATCAGTGTCTAAAGGACTTCACCCTACTCCATTGTAGCACTTACCTTCTGGAAAGATCAATATAGGAAGCTTTGTCTTGTCATTCACGTGATCTCTCAACCTGTAAACATTAAGAACAGTTAGAAAACCTAACTTTATATCTGGGAGGAGTGTGAACATAGCTTTAACTAGAACCATATAATGTATGTCCATATCAGGATATCTTAGTATTAAATTATATCCCCAGTTAAATGGCAATGACATTTATGCTTGAATGTGCTAGAGTTGGGGATTTTGACAAGCACCTACATAACATACGTCATCTGTCTGGCACGAGTATATTATCTGGATAAGGAAATATGATAAGATAAGTGAATACCTATGATAAAACATTGTATTTTGATGTGTATTGTTGTGCTAAACAGGGCTCATCTGGAAAAGAGACCTTGGTCTCAGCATTGACTCCCTGTCAAAATAAAGGTTAAAGAAAAAAAGATATGACTGATTTATTTGTCTGTAGCAATTTTCTATGGGCATATCAGTGCTTGTCTGAACAGTGTTGGTAGAGGTCGGAATACCAGTGTCTGGTGCCAGGAACATGCCCAACCCACTGGCTGATAAGATAGTGAACAGATAAGCTCACCTCTTGGTCACTAGGTGGCGATCTTTCATATCAGCTCTCTCAAACCAGATGTGAGGACAGGACCTGGCCATGGACCTCTGCAGCACTCCCATCAGACCACCATGCGACTGGCCCACCTAAAACCCATCAGATCAAATTACATCTAACGTCCTCATAATACCTTTCACAGACAATTAATCTGAACAGGATTACAGTAGTAGAAGATAGTAAATTAGCAACAGATAAATGTATAGACCATTTCACAGCACTGAGACTGCACTTTCTTTATACATGCTACTCCTTGGCAATGTCATCCGTAAGCACAACATGCACTTTCATTGCCATAGTGATGATCATGATGACAAAAATGTATGCACGCATGACTGTAAGTCGCTTTGGATAAAAGCGTCTGCTAAATGGCATATTATTATTATTATTATTATTATGATACCCAATTTTATTTATCTTTGAAACCTGACAATACTTTACAGTCAGCCCGCCTTGAGACATGCCTCACTGATGTTAAACACTGGATGACAATCAAGACAGAAATGATCCTACTTGGCCACAAGAAACTCACAGTGTCAGACCTCACTCTCAACATTTATGGTTGCCTCATTACACCAAACACGGTTGTTAACAACCTTGGTATTACCTTTGACCCTGGTCTAACTTTTGACAACACATAAAAAGCATATCCAAAACCCATACTTCCATCACAGGAACATTTCCAGAATTAGACACAATGGTCCATGCATTTGTTTAAAATAGATTAGACTACTGCAATGCCCACTTCTCCACCTGCTTAGACTCTCTATTAAAAGCCTACAATTGTACAGAACACTGCAGCTTGTAATTTAACCAACACTAGAAGGCACGAGCACACCACTGCGCTACACTGGCTGCCTGTAAGGTTTTGTTCTGATTTTATGATCTTACTCTTAACCTTTAAAGCCCTGCATGGCCTTGCCCCCTCTTATCTGACAGACATGCTCGTTCTATACAACCCAGTGAGGGCTCTCCGCTTCCAAGGAGCCGGTTTGCTTTCTGTACCTAGATGCAGAAACAATGAGGGGGCAGAGCATTCTCTATCAAAGCCCCTCAGTTATGGAACAGCTTGCCCTGTCAGGTAAGAGGGGCAGGCACCATTGATAGTTTAAAATCACATAAAAAAAAAAAAAACATTTTTAGCCTGGCATTTAATCAGTGATTGTTTTATGTTCTTTTATTATCCTTTTTACTGCTTCCTGATTGATTTTAAATTTTTCATTTTATTGTTTTAATATAAAGTGTGTTGCGATTTAAAATGCACTTTAAATAAAGTTAGATTTTATTTTATTTTGCTGAGTGCAAACTTGAACATTGTGAAAATTCTGTGCAACTTCCAGCGCTCGTTTACTGTGAACACTGAGACACCGCTTTAAGTTACAGTTTCAGACAGTGGTCAAGTAGGCTACCGTGGCTATTTGATCGTAATGTAGGCCTAACAGAGTGGCCTGCCATCAAAAACAACTGAGAAAATGCATCCTATAACATTTGAACATGGAAATAGCTGTTCTATAATTCAGCCTACAGTAGCAGCCAATGTGGGGTGTTCAATGTAGGCCTTCATTCCATTAGACTTTTGAAAAAAAAAACATTCAGGGCTTGACATTGACCTGTTTATTCACTTGTCCTTCAGACAAGGTGACTGAAAATGTTGTGTTGTTTGATGCAAGAAACCACTTTACAAAATAAAATGCATTATTATTCCCATACCATTATTACAGAGAATCAGACAATTTATGATACCCTCTGCCTATTGGCTACTTAGCTTATTCAAGACATTTCAAAATACAACACTGCCCCTTTAAGACAAGAAAACGCTCTTTACCCAACTCGCTTTTCAAAGATGTCTAGAAATGTACACGTTTTGTGCTTTGTAGGAAGCAATCACTCCCCCATTGCTGACTATAAATTATCTATAACTGGGCTAATAACTCACTAACTAGCAAAGGATATGAAAACATGTGCTCACGTGGCTACATGCAGCTCTGGCTTTGATCTCCAAACAAGCGCATCTACTCATGACCACTCATGCTGTAAACACAGTCCAGTTCAATGTGAATGGCACAGATCCATATATGGCAATGGTCTATTTGCATATACCAGGCGGTGTCAGAGGAAGGCCCTAAAAATTGCCAAAGACTCCAGCCACCCTGTTCTCTCTGCTACCGCACGGCAAGTGGTACCGGAGCGCCAAGTCTAGGTCCAAAAGGCTTCTTAACAGCTTCTAACCCCATGCCATAAGACTCCTGAACAGCTAATCAAATGGCTACCCGGACTATTTGCATTGAACCCCCCACCCCCATTTTTTACGCTGCTGCTACTCTCTGTTTATTATCTATGCATAGTCACTTTCTCTCTATCTACATGTACATATTACCTCAATTACCTCGACTAACCTGTGCCCCTGCACATTGACTCTGTACCGGTACCCCCTGTATATAGCCTTGTTACTGTTATTTTATTGTTGCTCTTTAATTATGTTAATTTTCTATTTTCTTATTTATTTTTTTACTTCAGTTTATTTTAGTAAATACTTTCTTAACACTTATTTTTCTTAAAACTGCATTGTTGGTTAAGGGCTTGTAAGTAAGCATTTCACTGTAAGGTCTACACCTGTTGTACTCGGCACATTTGACAAATACAATTTGATTTGATATAGGCCTACTGTAGCTCTGGTTATGCTGCATTTGTCTGTGTAGAGTACGGGCTGAGTAGTGTGTGTCAATGCAATACAATCCTACCTGATGCGTTTTGCCTACAACAAAATCTCTTGCATAGTTAATTTTTGCATACTAAGTCTTGCATAGTTCGTTTAGTTTCGGTATGTTGCATTGAAAGTGGCTAATATTGCGTTGATTCAAATCACAATTCCCACAGTAAAGGGAAACATTGATAGTAAAACTAAGGGGGAAAACTCCAGAAAGTTGAGTGAAGTTCAATCTCGTGCTTCTTTGCGCAGGTTGATATTTCTTCATCGTGGCAGTTCCAGTTTAGAAGGAACATTGATTATAAAGGTATAAAAAATGAATCAAAAGTTTAGCCATTTCAAGCTAGGCTTAATTTCTGCTTTATTTTACATACCATGGCGTAACACCCATCATTGCAGAGAATGACAACATCAATCGGGGAGGTGTGATTGGCCACACAGATTCCTCCTTTTCTGGGTCTGTTTTCTCTGTAAAACAAGACAGAGAACACACGCAAGACACACGTTTAAGTGACAGACGTGCATCTTACATCAAAACAAAGCTCTGTGCACATATCACGAGGACCTTCCGTAGAGTCACAGGGGGACATGATGGTGTGTGAAAGCCTGCTGTGTATGCATGTGTCAGAGGAGAGGAGTGTTCACTGACTTGTTATGGTAGTGGATGGTGCAGGAGAGGCCTCGAGCACAGATCCTGTAGCACATCACATGGACCCACTCACTCAGCCAGGACTTGAGCCTAGAAAACACACACGGACACACACACCACACACACGTAAGAAGCTACCATGAAGCTGATTAAATACAATAACACAAGACAAACATCTCCGTTTTTAAAACAATCCCGTGTGAACCTGTAGATTCAATGCAGTGTAACTGTACCTCCAGTTAGGGAGGAATCCTACAGCAGTGGTTCCGATCACCAGCCAGGTCAGGCCTATAGATGCCAACATGATCCTGAAAGAAAACATTCTGACTCAGGAACATACATGAGACACTACAACACATTATATTGGTCATGGATTAATGCATTGTCGACACTACATGGTTTATTGCTTTGTTGGGTGTAAATCCTGTCTATGCAGCAACACCATGGTCAGTCAGTGGCACGTATGCTTGGTTCATGGATGTGAACTGTAAGAGAGCTAAGGCCTTATTAAAGGGGAGCACAGTGATGATGACTGATTTCACACTCCCAGTAATTACCTGAGCGGAGCCAGGATGCAGTAGCGTATGAACACGCCCAGGCCCCAGACCATGGTCAGTTTGAGGCTGATGTACTGGAAGTCGATGTTAGTCCGAGTTAGCAGGTTCCACGACAACAGCTCCTCTGACGAAAACCGCTGGGTCACCTGGAGGTCAGAGGAACAACATAAAAAATAACGTAGTAGGCCTACCTGTACAGAAAGTAAGTCTGGATTTTTTTTTATAGAGGTTGTACTCTTTTGTCCAATCCTGAATCAATCCCTATTCCCTGGGCCCTAAGCACTTCCTGATACCCATTCAATGACCACGTTTACATGCACACAGTATTCCAGATAATAGCTCATATCCCGGTTAAGGTCTTATTCAGAATAAGATGTTTACATGCACCTTTGATATTCTGCTCACGAGTATCTCTGTATCCATGAATAAACAGAAAATTCCTAATTTGCCCAGGGACGACGGAACACATTTTTGACGGGGTGCTGAAAAAGTTAAGCCTTATTTAGATATTGTTCTGCTTATAATTTCTGACATTAGGTAGGCTTCTGCCATTACTTGATGGTCTGGAATACTAAATAAAGCCTTGCTCACCAGAATAATGTCATAAATCGATAGAATGAATGCGGTAAAGTTGTCTTTAATTTCTGCTTCTCTTGCAGACAAGACGTTTAGGGACCGGGGAGATTTTCCACACAAAATTTCCAAATGACATATGTTTGTTGACCAGTTTTAAGGAAATTAAAAGCTGTGAAAACGATCCAACATGTTTCTGATAGAAATTCAGTTAATTTTGGATGCATATTTTGGGTTGAAAGTGAAATACTGTCAAGCTTATATTTTGCTGAAAAGAAATGCCCATTCACATTTCCTCAAGATGAAATAAATAAATAAATAATATTTCTCTACTCAAAATTTATATTTGGTCTATCATTTTACTGCAAGAAACACAATTCTGTCAAGGCGTGCTGAAGGTGGGTGTGGTGTATGAATCATGCGCAGGACGCAGAGGCTCAGTCCAAAGGCTTTAGTGCAATATATATCAAAGACGGAAGCACAATAAGCCCGAAGGCGAATACACGGCGCACACAGGTGACAAAACAAACGGTGCACAAACATGTGCAACATAACCTCTCCAAAAACACTGGAGGGAAAAAGTAGCTCCAAACACGAAACAGAAGCGCAATCACACACAACGACAAGCACACACAACGAGAACTAAATAGGACACTAACGAGGACTAACAAGACACAGGTGTACAACATCCAGACAAAACCAAACGAACATGAAACATAGATCGGTGGCAGCTAGTACTCCGGGGACGACGACCGCCGAAGCCTGCCCGAACCAGGAGGAGGAGCAGCCTCGGCCGAAACCGTGACAGTACCCCCCCCCCCCCCCCCCCCTTGACGCGCGGCTCCAGCCGTGCGCCGACCCCGGCCTCGGGGACGACCAGGAGGACGCGGAGCAGGGCGCGCGGGATGGTCCCGGTGGAACTCCGACAGGTGAGATGGGTCTAGGATGTCCCTCCGCGGCACCCAGCACCGCTCCTCCGGGCCGTACCCCTCCCACTCCACGAGATACTGGAGACCCCCCCATCCGGCGTCTAGAGTCCAAGATGGACCAAACGGTGTACGCCGGCGCCCCCTCGATGTCCAGTGGGGGCGGAGGAGTCTCCCCTATCTCATTGTCCTGGAGTGGACCAGCTACCACCGGCCTGAGAAGAGACACATGGAACGAGGGGTTAATATTCTTATACTCAACAGGTAGATGTAACCTATAACACACCTCGTTCAATCTTCTCAGGACTTTAAAGGGCCCCACAAACCGCCGACCCAGCTTCCGGCAGGGCAGGCGGAGGGGTAGGTTCCTGGTAGAGAGCCAGACTCGATCTCCGGGTGCGTACACCGGCCCCTCACTGCGGTGGAGATCGGCGCTCGCCTTGTGACGAAGGACGGCCCGCTGCAGGTGGACGTGGGCAGCGTTCCACGTCTCTTCCGAGCGCCTCATCCAATCATCCACCGCAGGGACCTCGATCTGGCTCTGCTGCCAAGGTGCCAGAACCGGCTGGTAACCCAACACACATTGGAAGGGGGTTAGGTTAGTAGAGGAGTGGCGGAGAGAGTTCTGGGCCATCTCGGCCCAGGGAATGTACCGTGCCCACTCCTCCGGCCGGTCCTGGCAATACGACCTCAGAAACCTACCCACATCCTGGTTGACACGTTCTACCTGCCCGTTACTCTCCGGGTGGTACCCTGAGGTAAGGCTAACAGAGACCCCCAAACGCTCCATGAACGCTCTCCAAACACGAGAGGTAAACTGGGGGCCTCGATCAGACACTATATCCTCGGGTACCCCGTAATGCCGGAAGACGTGGGTAAATAGGGCCTCAGCGGTCTGTAGGGCAGTAGGAAGACCCGACATAGGGAGAAGACGACAGGCCTTAGAGAACCGATCAACAACGACCAGGATGGTGGTATTCCCCTGAGAGAGGGGAAGGTCTGTCACAAAATCCACCGAGAGGTGGGACCATGGTCGTTGTGGAACGGGCAGGGGTTGTAACTTACCCCTGGGCAGATGTCGGGGCGCCTTACACTGGGCACACACCGAGCAGGAGGAGACATAAACCCTCACATCCCTAGCCAAAGTGGGCCACCAGTATTTAGTGCTAAGGCAATGCACCGTCCGGCCGATACCCAGATGTCCAGAGGAGGGTGACGTGTGAGCCCAGTAAATGAGTCGATCCCGAATCTCGAGCGGAACGTACTTCCGACCCTCAGGACACTGTGGAGGGCTGGGGTCGGTACGCAACGCTCGCTCGATTTCGGCATCGACCTCCCACACCACCGGTGCCACAAGGCAAGACTCCGGTAGTATGGGAGTGGGCTCAACGGACCTCTCCTCCGTGTCATACCGCCGGGACAGCGCATCCGCCTTACCATTCTGGGACCCAGGGATGTACGTGATTTTAAATACGAACCTGGTGAGAAACATACTCCATCGAGCCTGGCGAGGGTTCAGTCTCCTCGCTGCCCGGATGTACTCCAGGTTCCGATGGCCAGTCAAAATGAGGAAAGGGTGTTGAGCCCCCTCAAGCCAATGCCTCCACACCTTAAGGGCTTGAACTACAGCTAACAGCTCCCTGTCCCCAACGTCATAGTTACGCTCCGCCGGGCTGAGCTTCTTTGAGTAAAAAGCACAGGGGCGGAGTTTAGGTGGCGTGCCGGACCGTTGAGAGAGAGAACGGCCCCTATACCAGCCTCAGACGCGTCTACCTCGACCTGAAAGGGTAATGCGGGATCCGGATGCGCCAGCACCGGAGCCGACGTAAACAGGTCCTTCAGTCTCCTAAAGGCCCTGTCCGCATCGGCTGACCACTGCAGGCGCACCGGACCCCCCTTCAGAAGGGACGTGATGGGAGCTGCCACCTGTCCAAAACCCCGGATAAACCTCCGGTAGTAATTCGCAAAGCCCAAAAACTGCTGCACCTCTTTTACAGTAGTTGGGGTTTGCCAATTACGCACAGCGGACACACGATCCACCTCCATTCTCACCCCTGACGCGGACAACCGATAACCCAAAAAGGAGACCGACTTCTGGAAAAACAGACATTTCTCTGCCTTGACATATAGGTCGTGCTCCAACAGCCTCCTCAATACACGACGCACCAGGGTTATATGCTCGGCTCGGGTAGACGAGTACACCAGAATGTCATCAATGTACACGACCACCCCTTGTCCCTGCATATCCCGGAAAATGTCATCTACGAAGGATTGGAAGACTGATGGAGCATTCATCAACCCATATGGCATGACGAAATATTCGAAATGACCTGACGTGGTACTAAACGCTGTCTTCCATTCGTCACCCTCCCTAATGCGCACCAAGTTATACGCGCTCCTGAGATCCAGTTTTGTGAAAAACCGCGCTCCATGCAATGACTCCGTCATGGTCGCAATCAGAGAGAGTGGATAACTGTATTTCACAGTAATCTGATTGAGACCACGGTAATCAATGCACGGGCGCAACCCTCCATCTTTCTTTTTCACAAAAAAGAAGCTCGAGGAGGCGAGAGAAGTGGAGGACCGAATGTATCCCTGTCTCAAAGATTCGGCTATGTAAGTCTCCATAGCTTTTCTCTCCTCTTGAGACAAAGGATACACATGGCTCCGTGGGAGCGCTGCTCCTGCCTGGAGATCAATCGCGCAATCCCCCTGTCTATGAGGAGGCAACTGCGTCGCCCTAGTTTTTCTAAACACGAGAGCTAAATCCCCATATTCAGGCGGAATGTGCAGTGCGGGCACTTGGTTTGGACTCTCCACCGAAGTCGCCCCCACGGAAACACCCAGACATCGCCCCTCGCACTGAGCAGACCACCCATCGAGAGCCCTCTGTTGCCACGAAATAGCAGGGTTATGGGTGCTTAACCAGGGAATCCCCAGCACCACTGGGTACGCAGGAGAGTCGATCAGATACAGCTGTATAGTCTCCTCATGACCCCCCTGCGCACACATCCGAAGTGGCGCTGTGATCTCCCTGATCAACCCCGACCCCAACGGGCGGCTATCTAAGGCATGAACGGGAAAAGGTTTGTCAACAGGTAGGAGAGGGATCCCTAACTCAAAACAAAACTTTCGATCAACAAAATTCCCAGCTGCGCCTGAATCTACTAGCGCCTTATGCTGGGAATGAGGTGCAACCTGTGGAAAACAAACAGGTATACAAAAGTGCGCAACAGAAAGCTCTGGGTAAGTGGGACGTCTACTCACCCGGGAGGCCCCCCCAGTGCGTGGCCTGTTGTCTTCTCCCCCGGAGAACCCTCCCCAGCACCTGGCCGCAGTGTGCCCTCCACGACCGCACTTGGTGCAGGAGACAGGCCCCTTCGGGCTCCTCCTCCTCCGTTCTCTAGCGCCGGCACCCCCGAGCTCCATAGGGCTCGGCTCGGAGGTGCCGGAGGGCGGAATGGACGGACTCCCCTCGGGACGTCCACGGGTGGCCAGCAGGGTGTCCAGATGGATGGACATATCGACCAACTGGTCGAAGGTAAGATGGGTATCCCTGCAGGCCAACTCACGTTGAACGTCCTCTCGTAGGCTACATCGAAAATGGTCAATGAGAGCCCGTTCATTCCACCCTGCATCCGCCGCTAGAGTCCGGTACTCTAGAGCGAACACCTGAGCGCTCCTCCTCCCCTGTCTCAAATGAACTAGACGCTCCCCCGCCGCTTTGCCCTCAGGTGGATGGTCGAACACGGCCTTGAAGCGGCGGGAGAACTCGGCGTAGGTGATGGTGTTGGCGTCCATTTTCCTCCACTCGGCGTTAGCCCACTCCAACGCCTTGCCCGTGAGACAGGAGATGAGGGCGGAAACGCTCTTGTATCCCGAGGGCACCGGGTGTACAGTGGCCAGGTAGAGCTCCACTTGCAGGAGGAACCCCTGACACCCGGCAGCTGTTCCGTCATACGCCCTCGGGAGCGAGAGCCGAATCCCCCTGGGTTCCGAACCTGGGACTGGTGGACCGACCGATGGGGTGGGCAGGGTAGGTGGAGGTGTGGGTACCCTGCTGGCCTCCCATCGGTGCAAGGTGTTGATTACCTCCTGTAGAGCGGTCTCCAGTTGTCTTATCTGGCCCTCTTGCCCACGGAGATGCTCCTCGAGCGACACAGTGTCCTATTTAGTTCTCGTTGTGTGTGCTTGTCGTTGTGTGTGACAAGCCCGATCCTGCTGATTCCATTATGGTGTGTGATTCTGTCAAGGCGTGCTGAAGGTGGGTGTGGTGTATGAATCATGCGCAGGACGCAGAGGCTCAGTCCAAAGGCTTTAGTGCAATATATATCAAAGACGGAAGCACAATAAGCCCGAAGGCGAATACACGGCGCACACAGGTGACAAAACAAACGGTGCACAAACATGTGCAACATAACCTCTCCAAAAACACTGGAGGGAAAAAGTAGCTCCAAACACAAAACAGAAGCGCAATCACACACAACGACAAGCACACACAACGAGAACTAAATCGGACACTAACGAGGACTAACAAGACACAGGTGTACAACATCCAGACAAAACCAAACGAACATGAAACATAGATCGGTGGCAGCTAGTACTCCGGGGACGACGACCGCCGAAGCCTGCCCGAACCAGGAGGAGGAGCAGCCTCGGCCGAAACCGTGACAATTCTGCAGGAGTTAATATTATAATAGGCTACATGTGAGGCCTACAGTCAGTGTCCAGACTTCAGTTACAATTCCAACTATTGCTGTTTCCAAATGAACTTCAAAGGTTATACAATGCAAACAAAAACAACAGTAAACGGGATAAGATGTTTACATGCCACAGTATCCCTCTAAGATCAGCATATCCCAGGCATCTAATTCGGGTTATTGTACTGGGATACGAGCTTATTCGGGGTATTGTAAACGGGATATGATGTTCATATACCGTCAACTCAAAAACAGAATATTTAAGTATCCCCGAATAATAACGGGATATTGGTGTGCATGTAAACGTGGTCATTGATTTGAAAGGACTGGAGGGGTGTGCAGTAGGCAATAAATTAGGAAACTCTTCCTAGCCTACCAGAGGGTTAGGTGCAGCTACATGTATTACTCAGCTCTACTAGAGGCCAGCATGGAATGTCTGGGGTTGGGGGTACATTTGGAATTAGGCATCAATCTTATTCTAGTGTGTGATCTCACCTCATCCTCTACAATATCCTCGATGCCTCGTCTGTAGAAGTAGAAACAGTCGCTGAGGGTGAAGTCTCCCCCGACTGGTGGTTTTGGGCGACTGCGCCTTAACTCCCCCAGCTCCTCCTCCATAGAACCATCATCCCTCTGGACGAGGCCTGGGGAAAAACACACATACACACACACGCACGTTCAACTAATCCACCTTATCATTTTTAGATTGGATTATATCGTACCGCCATTTGTAGTTGATAAGGAAGATGATTCAGTGTTATCTTTTACCATAGATAAAAGACCATTCACAGTATTACAAACCTAGAGCCAATAGGCTTTGAATTTTCATACATTTTGAATGAAAGGAGGACAAATTGGTCAAACCACTGTGGACTTGTTAGGAGCTGTGTCACGATCGTCGTAAGGAATAGACCAAGGCGCAGCGTGATGAACGAACATGGTTAACCTTTATTATCTTTAGTGATAATAGACCACAATAAACAAAACAAGAAACGACTTGTGAAGTCCACGGTAACAATGACCAACACGGAACAAAAACCCACAAACACAAAGGGAAAACAGACAGTTTAAATATGGCTCCCAATCAGAGACAACCAACGACAGCTGACACTCGTTGCCTCTGATTGGGAGTCACTCTAGCCAACATAGAAATAAACACAACAGAAATGAACACACCCTGGCTCAACATATAGAGTCCCAGAGCCAGGGTGTGACAAGCTGTTGATGAAGGAAATGAATCAGAGGATTGCAAACACACTTGTGTCCCTAACTCTCACACTGTTGCCCCATATTGAGAAAACAAGATATCCTGGGCTGATATCTGAGTAATCCTTATTTAACCTTATCCTAAGGTAACACTAATCCAGATATAAATAGATGAAATCCAGAGTTTATCACTGTTGGCAAGGCCTCACCAATAGAATTGTCCTACAGAATCCATATTGACAGGCCATCAAACAGAGAAAATGTCAGTGGCCTTGCACTTTACGACCACTTCAGATAACACAACAGCTGAACTGATCAGACAGCAGTGTTCACTGATAAATGAGGCTCCTTTCTTTCCTTAAAGGGCCTCCCTTTGTGTGTCTATCATCGAGGTAATCACAGGTCTAGGATCAGATTACCCAACCCCACCCCAAAGTGTATCCCTCCCTCCAGCAGGTCTGAAGACAATGGAATCAGCTAAGGAGACACTATCTGATAACAAAGGGCAAAGTCCAGGAGAGAGAGACTGAGTGACTTTGATATGCCAACAAATAAAAATGGCATATCGATGTGCTGTGCTAGCTAGTGAACACAGCACTGCAAGTTTAATTGAATTGCTCCCTGACTAGCCTATATGACTGCTGATTGTGACGGGAGGAATTGCGTCAGTTGACAGATAGGCAGCCAGCCCAGCGCCACATCATACAGTATAGCACATTGGAAATGCTCTCAGGTGACTGAGCTGGACCAATTACAGTCTTCTACTCAACAAACACTGCTCCAAGCCTTCTCCACTGCACGCCCCTGCCCTATAAACAGGTTTACACTGTCTCTAGGTTCTCAGAGGTATCGTTTTATATGACTTATCCCGCCCTTACCATTTAACGCGGCTTGGGCACATTGAGAAGCTGTATTTTAAAATGCAACCTATTATCAATTTGCAGTCAACCATTGACACCTGAGCAAAACTCATGTCAGGAGTGATTTCCATGCACTCAACCCTTCTAACTACTATGGTACACTAACATACTTAATTTATTCTAGGGCACTTTACATCTATCTGAGCTTCTGAACACAGCTTCTGAACAACAGTGGATTTGTGACCCAGTGTCCTTGAGAGATAGGAGAACCAGACTGGACTGAAACAGATAACATACTGTATAACATGTTAATTAATGATGAGTTTCTCAAGGGTAAAATAAAGTAAGTCACTGAAAACGTCACTGTTTCTCGTTCCCACACTTGCCCAGACTTGTAAGCCTAAAATATCTACTACCCAGACTTGTAAGCCTAAAATATCAACTACGCAACTTTAGGGAATCCCCCCGATCATTTCACTATCATAGACCAATGAATAAATAAATACATCTCTTCATCTCTCTATCCATCAATCATTCAATCAATCAATCAAATGAATATATTGATCAGTGTGAGAGCTCTGCTCACTGACTCACCATTGAATGAGGAGGATTTGAGTATCTGCTGCTCTTTATTGACTGTCTGGATCCTCAACGTGGCCCACTGGAGGACAGGAGAGATGAGAAATATCTTTAGCCTTAGGCCCCTCACCCCCTGACCCACAGAAGGACAGGACAGAAAGGACACACACACACACACACACATTTACCCCTGAACTCTCATCCAAGAAAACCTTTCAATCACTGTCCAGAGGCTTATTCAGGAGGTCATAAGGTTACAGGACGATTACAAAAATAATAAACAATTACACTGTAGAACATACTTTTCTGTCTAAAAACATCTATACATTCCATGTAGCATTCACAGGACCTAAGTCACATGTTCAGAGTTGTGCTAATTGATCGTTGTGTACAGTAGACTTTCCCTACAGTAAACATGTGACAGCTGTTCATGACAGTAGAGTGACAATGCATTTCTTGTTCCCGCATTCCTGAAACTGATACAATCTCCAATGTAAATAAAATGAAGGACCATGGCTAGCCTACTGGCCAAGTCATGTGTACTGTATCTTATTATATTGTGTAGTATGAAAAAAGCATACATTTAGGACACAAAGCTTATATTTAGAACATGATGCATAGCCAACATTTAAGACAATTACAGACACATGCAGCTGTACACCTCATATTGTCTGATTGGAGGAAGTTTACTAGCGTTTAAACAGTGTGTAGGTATTAGATTTCCTCTTTCCCATTTGTTGTACCCCTGTGCCAGTGAATGTTTGATGGTTGGCTACTTCTGGACAGAGGCATTTTACCTCCAGCATTTTGACCAGGATCTTCATGTATGTCTCAGAGATTCCCAGGGAGAAGCCAAACATGGCGGGCACCATGAGAAGAGCCACAATGAGGTAGGTCCACACCTTCAGCCCTGCCAGCACCATGGCCCAGAAATCCTCCATCGCTACAGACTTCTCTCTGTCACCCTGTGGAAATAACAAAAGGAGAAAGATAGTAGTAGTAATAGAGTACATATAGGGGGCTAGGGGACATAAATACACAAAACATTCAACCAAGGGTATCAGAGTAGCCTTTTCTGTTAGCTGCTTTTTTATTTACACACTAGCGTTGCTAAGAATTGGCTTGCAAAAAAAGGGAATAGTCCGTCTGAAGCCAGAAGTTAAACAAAATACAATTTTAACTTACTCTGCCGATTGTCTATAGGGTTGGTCCTTATGCAGGGGGGAAATTTAGAAAAAACATCTAATAGAGCATAAATTAAACAGACTTTCCAAACGTGGGTCTCTTGTAGAGCCACTTCCTCTCCGCTTCCCTTATGTCAAAATAAAGGTCCTGCACGTGCGCCATACCTGCACAAAAAAGCAAGAACGTGTGGGGAACTTTTATTTTTGACATGAGGTAAGCAGAGAGAAACTGACCTCGCTGAGGAATTGCATGGGTCTACAACAGACCCACGTTTGGAAATTCTGTTTAATTATACTTTCCATTAGGTGTTTTTTTCTCAAATTCCCCCCTGCATAAGGACCAAGCCTACAGACAATCGACAGAGTAAGTAGAAATTAAATTGAATTAAACTTCTGGCTTCTGGCGGACTATTCCGTAAAAATAAAATACGTAAAAATGTATGCACACATGACTAAGTAGCTTTGGATAAAAGCGTCTGCTAAATGGCATATTATTATTATTATTATTTCGTTTTTTTTGCAAGCTAATTCACAGCAACGTTAGTGTGTAAATACTAGTGTTATTAAAAGCAGCTACCTCCCTGTATTCGTGAAGTATTCAGACCCCTGACTTTTTCCACATCTTGTTACGTTACAGCCTTATTCTAAAATTTATTAAATTGTTTTCCCCCCCCTCATCAAACTACACACAATACCCCATAATGACAAAGCAAAAACAGGGTTTTTGATTATTTTGCAAATGTATACACAATTAAAAACAGAAATACCTTATTTACATAGGTATTCAGGCCCTTTGCTATGAGACACGAAATTGAGCTCAGGTGCATCCTGTTTCCATTGGTCATCCTTGAGATGTTTCTACAACTTTTTGGGAGTCCACCTGTGGCAAATTCAATTTATTGGACATGATTTGGAAAGGCACACACCTGTCTATATAATGTCCCCCAGTTGACAGTGCATGTCAGAGCAAAAACCAAGCCATGAGGTCGAAGGAATTGTCCGTAAAGCACCGAGACAGGATTGTGTCGAGGGACAGATCTGGGGAAGGGTACCAACATATTTCTGCAGGATTGAAGGTCCCTAAGAGCACAGTGGCATCCATCATTCTTAAATTGAAGAAGTTTGGAACCACCACCAAGACTCTTCCTAGAGCTGGCACCCGGGCCAAACTGAGCAATCAGGGGAAAAGGGCCTTGGTCAGAGAGGTGACCAAGAACCCGATGGTCACTCTGACAGAGCTCCAGAGTTATTCTATGGAGACAGGTTTTTAGAAATGTTTGCAAATTTATTTTAAAAAAAACATTTACATAAGTATTCAGACCCTTTACTCAGTACTTTGTTGAAGCACCTTTGGCAGCAATTACAACCTTGAGTCTTCTTGGGTATGACGGTACAAGCTTGGCATACCTGTATTTGGGGAGTTTCTCCCATTCTTCTCTGCAGATCCTCTCAAGCGCTGTCAGGTTGGATTGGGAGAGTTGCTGCACAGCTATTTTCAGGTTTCTCCAGAGATATTAGATCGGGTTCAAGTCCGGGCTCTTGCTGGGCCACTCAAGGACATTCAGAGACTTGTCCCCAAGCCACTCCTGCGTTGTCTTGGCTGTGTGCTTAGGGTCGTTGTCCTGTTGGAAGATGAACCTGCGTCCCAGTCTGAGGTCCTGAGCGCTCTGGAACAGGTTTTCATCAAGGATCTCTCTGTACTTTTCTCCGTTCATCTTTGCCTCGATCCTGACTAGTCTCCCAGTCCCTGCCACTGAAAAACTTCCCCACAGCATGATGCTGCCACCACCATACTTCACCGTAGGGATGGTGCCAGGTTTCCTCCAGACGTGACACTTGGCATTCAGGCCAAAGAGTTCAATCTTGGTTTCATCAGACAAGACAATCTTGTTTCTCATGGTCAGAGTCTTTAGGTGCCTTTTGGCAAACTCCAAGCGGGCTGTCATGCCTTTTACTGAAGAATGGCTACCGTCTGGCCACTCTACCAAAAAGGCCTGATTGTTTGAATGCTGCAGAGATGGTTGTCCTTCTGGAAGGTTCTTTCATCTCCACAAAGGAACTCTAGAGCTCGGTCAGAGTGACCATCCGGCTCTTTGTCACCTACCTGACCAAGGCCCTTCTCCCACGATTGCTCAGTTTGGCCAGGTGGCCAGCTCTAGGAAGAGTCTTGGTGGTTCCAAACTTCTTCCATTTAAGAATGATGGAGGCCACTGTGTTCTTGGGGACCTTCAATCCTGCAGAAATGTTTTGGTACCCTTCCCCAGATCTGTGCCTCGACACAATCCTGTCTCGGAGCTCTACGGATAATTCCTTCAACCTCATGGCTTGGTTTTTGCTCCGACATGCACTGTAAACTGTGGGACCTTACATAGACAGGTGTGTGCCTTTCCAAATCATGTCCAATCAATTGAATTTACAACAGGTGGACTCCAATCAAGTTGTAGAAACATCTCAAGGATGATCAATGGAAACCGGATGCACCTGAGCACAATTTCGAGTCTCATAGCAAAGGGTCTGAATACTTATGTAAATAAGGTATTTCTGTTTTTTACTTTCATTAAATTAGCAAAGATTTCTAAAAACCTGTTTTCACTTTGTCATTATGGGGTATTGTGTGTAGATTGATGAGGATTTTTATTTCTTTAATCCATTTTAGAATAAGGCTGTAACGTAACAAAATGTGGAAAAAGTCAACGGGTCTGAAAACTTTCCGAAGGCACTGTAAGTGTACTTTAGCCCAGTCTGACATGCTGCCTGGTCTTTTATGACACAGGAGTTCAGGATGTTGCTGGTTCAATATCTGACAGTACTACCTCAATTGCTACAGTTAAAGATTTAGTTCAACCAAATTACATATTGTAAGCAGTCTATGGGCAAGGTAAAACAGCAATCCATGATTTGATCAATGATGCTTTGGACTAGCTCTCGTTCACCAAAGAGGACTCCCTCTTTGGTTCTCAGTTGAAGCATTGAGGACGGCGTGGGACTGTGTACTGTACAATAGTCCCGACGCTCTGTCTACACGTTAATAATCCTCGCTTGCGATACGGTTTTGGAAACCTTTGGAAGTTTACTTCCAATCAATAAATACTTTTCATAAAACAAAAGGTTTAATTACTACACACCATTATAGGGTTAGGATTCCCACACAACGATATTTCCATGTTACAGCGCTTGTTTACAGAAGAGAGGCACGACCACCTGTTCTAATTAACTATCTCGTCTCCGAACACCTGTTCGTAACGGAAGGACGCCAGAAAAGTGTTGTAACTGAGTAGTGTCGACTGCAACTGTATTAAAACAGTGTACAGTAAGTGTATATTTAGCATTTGTGAAAATGTTTTGATGTGAAATGAAAGTAGAGGGCTTTATGTTTCTAGAACCGTATCGCAATTAAGAATCCATTCATGTTTAGATGAAGTATTTGGCTGTTTTGGCTGCCAAAGCCAGTTTACCTCAAGGAATTGAAAAATTGTATGGTTGAGAGGGATGAGGCAAAAGGAAAGGCAAATAAGTCTGGTTGCACAACCGATTGGCAAACGTATTGCAAATTGAGAAATCATGTGACTAAACTGAATAAAAAGAAACAACACTATGAAACAAGGATAAATGACATAAAGAATGATAGCAAAAAGCTTTGGAGCACCTTAAATGAAATTTTGGGAAAAAAGGCAAACTCAGCTCAATCATTCATTGAATCAGATGGCTCATTCATCACAAAACCAACTGATATTGCCAACTACTTTAATAATTGGTTTTGTGATGAATGAGCCATCTGATTCAATGAATGATGGAGCTGAGTTTGCCTTTTATCCCAAAATTTCATTTAAGGTGCTCCAAAGCTTTTTGCTATCATTCTTTATGTCATTTATCCTTGTTTCATAGTGTTGTTTCTTCTTCTTTTTATTCAGTTTAGTCACATGATTTCTCAATTTGCAATACGTTTGCCAATCGGTTGTGCAACCAGACTTATTTGCCTTTCCTTTTGCCTCATCCCTCTCAACCATACAATTGTTCAATTGCTTGAGCAAGATTAGCAAATTTAGGCATGACATGCCAGCAACAATTGCTGACACTACACATCCAAATATATCTGACCAAATTATGAAAGACAAGCATTGTAATTTTGAATTCCGTAAAGTGAGTGTGGAATAGGTGAAAAATTATTGTTGTCTATTAACAATGACAAGCTACCGGGGTCTGACAACTTGGATGGAAAATTACTGAGGATAATAGCGGACGATATTGCCACTCCTATTTGCCATATTTTCAATTTAAGCCTACTAGAATGTATGTGCCCCAAGGCTTAGAGGGAAGCAAAAGTCATTCCACTACCTAAGAATAGTAAAGCCCCCTTTACTGGCTCAAATAGCCGACCAATTAGCCTGTTACCAACCCTTAGTAAACTTTGGGAAAAAATTGTTTGACCAGATACAATGCTATTTTACAGTAAACAAATTGACAACAAACTTTCAGCATGCTTATAGAGAAGGACATTCAACAAGCACAGCACAAATGACTGATGATTGGCTGAGAGAAATTGATGATAAAATGATTGTGGGGGCTGTTTTGTTAGACTTCAGTGCGGCTTTTGACATTATCGATTATAGTCTGCTGCTGGAAAAACGTATGTGTTATGGCTTTACACCCGCTGCTATAATGTGGATAAAGAGTTACTTGTCTAACAGAACCCAGATGGTGTTCTTTAATGGAAGCCTCTCAAACTTAATCCAGGTAGAATCAGGAATTCCCCAGGTGCAGATGTTTAGGCCCCTTACTTTTTTCCATCTTTACTAACGACATGCCACTGGCTTTGAGTAAAGACAGTGTTTCTATGTACAGTGGGGGGAAAAAAGTATTTAGTCAGCCACCAATCGTGCAAGTTCTCCCACTTAAAAAGATGAGAGAGGCCTGTAATTTTCATCATAGGTACACGTCAACTATGACAGACAAATTGAGGGGAAAAAACCCGAAAATCACATTGTAGGATTTTTTATGAATTTATTTGCAAATTATGGTGGAAAATAAGTATTTGGTCACCTACAAACAAGCAAGATTTCTGGCTCTCACAGACCTGTAACTTCTTCTTTAAGAGGCTCCTCTGTACTCCACTCGTTACCTGTATTAATGGCACCTGTTTGAACTTGTTATCAGTATAAAAGACACCTGTCCACAACCTCAAACAGTCACACTCCAAACTCCACTATGGCCAAGACCAAAGAGCTGTCAAAGGACACCAGAAACAAAATTGTAGACCTGCACCAGGCTGGGAAGACTGCATCTGCAATAGGTAAGCAGCTTGGTTTGAAGAAATCAACTGTGGGAGCAATTATTAGGAAATGGAAGACATACAAGACCACTGATAATCTCCCTCGATCTGGGGCTCCACGCAAGATCTCACCCCGTGGGGTCAAAATGATCACAAGAACGGTGAGCAAAAATCCCAGAACCGCACGGGGGGACCTAGTGAATGACCTGCAGAGAGCTGGGACCAAAGTAACAAAGCCTACCATCAGTAACACACTACGCCGCCAGGGACTCAAATCCTGCAGTGCGAGACGTGTCCCCCTGCTTAAGCCAGTACATGTCCAATGTCCAGGCCCGTCTGAAGTTTGCTAGAGTGCATTTGGATGATCCAGAAGAGGATTGGGAGAATGTCATATGGTCAGATGAAACCAAAATAGAACTTTTTGGTAAAAACTCAACTCGTCGTGTTTGGAGGACAAAGAATGCTGAGTTGCATCCAAAGAACACCATACCTACTGTGAAGCATGGGGGTGGAAACATCATGCTTTGGGGCTGTTTTTCTGCAAAGGGACCAGGACGACTGATCCGTGTAAAGGAAAGAATGAATGGGGCCATGTATCGTGAGATTTTGAGTGAAAACCTCCTTCCATCAGCAAGGGCATTGAAGATGAAACGTGGCTGGGTCTTTCAGCATGACAATGATCCCAAACAACACCGCCCGGGCAACGAAGGAGTGGCTTCGTAAGAAACATTTCAAGGTCCTGGAGTGGCCTAGCCAGTCTCCAGATCTCAACCCCATAGAAAATCTTTGGAGGGAGTTGAAAGTCCGTGTTGCCCAGCGACAGCCCCAAAACATCACTGCTCTAGAGGAGATCTGCATGGAGGAATGGGCCAAAATACCAGCAACAGTGTGTGAAAACCTTGTGAAGACTTACAGAAAACGTTTGACCTGTGTCATTGCCAACAAAGGGTATATAACAAAGTATTGAGAAACTTTTGTTATTGACCAAATACTTATTTTCCACCATAATTTGCAAATAAATTCATTAAAAATCCTACAATGTGATTTTCAGGATTTTTTTCCTCATTTTGTCTGTCATAGTTGACGTGTACCTATGATGAAAATTACAGGCCTCTCTCATCTTTTTAAGTGGGAGAACTTGCACAATTGGTGGCTGACTAAATACTTTTTTTCCCCACTGTATGCGGATGACTCAACACTATACACGTCAGCTGCTACAGCAACTGAAATAACTGCAACACTTAATAAAGAGTTGCAGTTAGTTTCGGAATGGGTGGAAAGGAATAAGTTAGTTCTAATAATCTCCAAAACTAAAAGCATTGTATTTGGGTCAAATCATTCACTAAACCCTAAACCTCAACTACATCTAGTAATAAATAATGTGGAAATTGAGCAAGTTGAGGTGACTAAACTGCTTGGAGTAACCCTAGATTGTAAACTGTTGTGGTCAAAGCATATTGATACAACAGTAGCTAAGATGGGGAGAAGTATGTCCATAATTAAGCGCTGCTCTGCCTTCTTAACAACACTATCAACAAGGCAGGTCCTAAAGGCCCTTGTTTTGTCGCACCTTTACTACTGTTCAGTAGTGTGGTCAGGTGCCACAAGGAGGGACTTGGAAAATTGCAGTTGGCTCAGAACAGGGCAGCACGGCTGGCCCTTAAAAGTACACGGAGAGCTAACATTAATGACATGCATGTTAGTCTCTCCTGGCTTAGAGTGGAAGAGAGATTGACTTCATCACTGCTTGTTTTTTTAAGAGGTGTAGACAAGCTGAATATACCGAGCTGTCTGTATGGAATGCTGGCACACAGCTCGGACACCCATGCATACCCCACGAGACATGCCACCAGAGGTCTCTTCATAGTCCCCAAGTCCAGAACAGACTACGGGAAACGCACAGTACTACATAGAGCCAGGACTACATGGAACTCTATTCCACATCATGTAACTCAGTCAAGCAGTAAAATCAGATTTAAAAAACAGATAAAACTACACTTTATGGAACAGCGCAGACTGTGAAGAGACACACACACACACACACAAGCACACACACAGCATTCGCAAACGCATGCTAACACACACACTCTACACACACACATGTTAATATTGTTATTTTGCTGTATTATTGATGTTGTATTGTAAATATGTTATGGTAGAGTAGTGTGTAATAAGGTGTTGTGTTATGTATTGTTTTATTGTATGTAAATTGTGGTTGGACCCCAGGAAGAGTAGCTGCTGCCTTGGCAGACGCTAATGGGGATCCGTAATAAATACAAATACAAACATAACATTTAAGGCAAATAGGACATTAAAAGGAATACATCTTGGGCTAGCGTTTGACATGAAATATGAAAAATACTAAGAGATATTGACTTGCATTGGATTTGTGCAACAAATGCTAGAAAAGTCAGCTTTTGGAGACAGTGGCCAGGTTAACAAAACCAAAGCATGGATCGCTGTCTTGTCCATAGACTGTTTACTGGGTAAAGAAACCAATCTGTCATTTCGGTTTATGGATGAACTATCCCTTTAACTATAGGCTAGATAAGTAAGAAAATGATACAACCCTGATTTTCAGGAAGAAGGCAGAACATGGGCTCACAGCAGGTAAGTGTGTGACTACGTAAAGCAGAATGAAACAAATATATGAATAACATAGAAAGTGTACTATTTGATCAAACGCAAAATGAGCGTTCAACACATCCAAGGCGCATGTCTAAAATAACAGCAACACGTGACAATTTCAAATGCGATAGAAAGAAGCTCAACATTTGATTTTCACAAATGTAGGTAGGCTCAGTGGGCAATGACATTTCAAAGAAAGCCTACCAACTTGATTGAGCTTGAGCAACATATACGCACGTCACCAATAACCCAATTCAACAACAATAGGCAATCATATAAACATACAATGAATATACAACTTCACCAAATCGCTAGACAAATAACCGTGGGCGAATTTTCAAGACCTGGCTGGACAATCACAAAGTTATTTCCCTGATATTCAGGCCGGCGCGTTGTGGATCTTACCTGTCAAACTCCAGTCCATACTATCATGCCCTTCCCTGCTGTAGAACTCATACAAATAACTGTGACTGAGGTTGAGACCGCAAGCCACCGCTGTAGTAAAAGCGCGCTGTCAGGTAGAACAGCGCCATCCCTTGGCCAAATAAAATAACAGTTTATAGGTCATATCCGCATATTTGCAGATGTTATCTCAGGTGCAGAGAAATGCTTGTTTTTCTAGCTTTCTGCAGTAATATCTAGCAATAAAAAAATAACAATACACACAATTCAGAAAAATAAACAAATATGTTATATAGGATGAGCCATGACTAAAACACAGTATATACATATAAAGTGGGTGAAACAGTATGTAAACATTATTAAAGTGACCAGTGTTCAATGACAATGTACAGTGGGGGAAAAAAGTATTTAGTCAGCCACCAAATTGTGCAAGTTCTCCCACTTAAAAAGATGAGAGAGGCCTGTAATTTTCATCATATGTACACGTCAACTATGACAGACAAAATGAGAAAAACAAATCCAGAAAATCACATTGTAGGATTTGTAATGAATTTATTTGCAAATTATGGTGGAAAATAAGTATTTGGTCAATAACAAAAGTTTCTCAATACTTTGTTATATACCCTTTGTTGTCAATGACACAGGTCAAACGTTTTCTGTAAGTCTTCACAAGGTTTTCACACACTGTTGCTGGTATTTTGGCCCATTCCTCCATGCAGATCTCCTCTAGAGCAGTGATGTTTTGGGGCTGTTGCTGGGCAACATGGACTTTCAACTCCCTTCAAAGATTTTCTATGGGGTTGAGATCTGGAGACTGGCTAGGCCACTCCAGGACCTTGAAATGCTTCTTACGAAGCCACTCCTTCGTTGCCCGGGCGGTGTGTTTGGGATCATTGTCATGCTGAAAGACCCAGCCACGTTTCATCTTCAATGCCCTTGCTGATGGAAGGAGGTTTTCACTCAAAGTCTCACGATACATGGCCCCATTCATTCTTTCCTTTACACGGATCAGTCGTCCTGGTCCCTCTGCAGAAAAACAGCCCCAAAGCATGATGGTTCCACCCCCATGCTTCACAGTAGGTATGGTGTTCTTTGGATGCAACTCAGCATTCTTTGTCCTCCAAACACAACGAATTGAGTTTTTACCAAAAAGTTCTATTTTGGTTTCATCTGACCATATGATATTCTCGCAATCCTCTTCTGGATCATCCAAATGCACTCTAGCAAACTTCAGACGGGCCTGGACATGTACTGGCTTAAGCAGGGGGACACGTCTGGCACTGCAGGATTTGAGTCCCTGGCGGCGTAGTGTGTTACTGATGGTAGGCTTTGTTACTTTGGTCCCAGCTCTCTGCAGGTCATTCACTAGGTCCCCCCGTGCGGTTCTGGGATTTTTGCTCACCGTTCTTGTGATCATTTTGACCCCACGGGGTGAGATATTGCGTGGAGCCCCAGATCGAGGGAGATTATCAGTGGTCTTGTATGTCTTCCATTTCCTAATAATTGCTCCCACAGTTGATTTCTTCAAACCAAGCTGCTTACTTATTGCAGATTCAGTCTTCCCAGCCTGGTGCAGGTCTACAATTTTGTTTCTGGTGTCCTTTGACAGCTCTTTGGTCTTGGCCATAGTGGAGTTTGGAGTGTGACTGTTTGAGGTTGTGGACAGGTGTCTTTTATACTGATAACAAGTTCAAACAGGTGCCATTAATACAGGTAACGAGTGGAGGACAGAGGAGCCTCTTAAAGAAGAAGTTACAGGTCTGTGAGAGCCAGAAATCTTGCTTGTTTGTAGGTGACCAAATACTTATTTTCCACCATAATTTGCAAATAAATTCATAAAAAATCCTACAATGTGATTTTCTGGAGAAAAAAAATCTCAATTTGTCTGTCATGGTTGACGTGTACCTATGATGAAAATTACAGGCCTCTCTCATCTTTTTAAGTGGGAGAACTTGCACAATTGGTGGCTGACTAAATACTTTTTTTCCCCACTGTACATAAGGCAGCAGTCTCTAAGGTGCAGGGTAGAGTACCGGGTGGTAGCCGGCTAGAACAGTGACTAAGGTTCAGGGCAGGGCACTGGGCGAAGGCCGGCTAGTGGTGACTATTTAACAGTCTGATGGCCTGGAGATAGAGGTTTCTCAGTCTCTCATTCCCAGCTTTGATGCACCTGTACTGTCACTCTCTCGTCAGGACACTGTTGCTTAGAGGAGCTAGTCAACAACACAGCTAACACAATCACTTCAAATTGAAGCTGGAAAGACAACAAACTAGCTGCACTTAATTTCCTTTTTGTCACGATCGTCGTAGAGAGTAGACCAATGCGCAGCGTTAGTTGCGAACATACTTAACTTTATTATCTTAAGTGATAATATAACAACAAAACAATAAACGAAACGTGCAGTCCTACGGTTAACACAGAAACAACCAAACGGAAACAAGATCCCACAAACACTAAGGGAAACAGACTGTTTAAATATGGCTCCCAATCAGAGACAACCAGCAACAGCTGACACTCGTTGCCTCTGATTGGGAGCCACTCTGGCCAACATAGAAAAGCAACAACTAGAACTCCCACACAGAACATAAACACATAGAATCTACACACCCTGGCTCAACATATAGAGTCCCCAGAGCCAGGGTGTGACAGTACCCCCCCCCCCAAAGGCGCGGACTGCGACCGCGCCTCAACAAAACCCAAACAGGGGAGGGCTGGGTGGGCATTCCTCCTCGGAGGCGGTTCCGGCTCCGGGCTTGACCACCACCCTTCAATAATCCCCCCGTAGCGCCCCTGGTCCGGTCTGGCCCCGCTGGCTGGAGCTGGACTGGACATCGAAGGAGCGGATTGCTTGAGCTCCGTTGTGGAGCAGCTGACCAGTACCTGATCAGGCACCGGTGACCCAGGCACGGGTTGTGCCGGACTGACGACGCGCACCCCTGGCTTGGTGCGTGGAGCAGGAACGGACCGGGCTGACGATGCGCACCCCTGGCTTGGTGCGTGGAGCAGCAACGGGCCGGACCGGGCTGACGATACGCACCCCTGGCTTGGTGCGTGGAGCAGGAACGAACCGGACCGGGCTGATGATGCGCACCCCTGGTTTGGTGCGTGGAGCAGCAACGGGCCGGACCGGGCTGACGATATGCACCCCTGGCTTGGTGCGTGAAGCAGGAACGGGCCGTACCGGGCTGACGACTCGCACCCCTGGCTTGGTGCGAGGAGCAGGAACAGGCCGGGCTGGGCTGGCGACGCGCACCGTAGGCTTGGTGCGAGTGGCAGGAACAGCCCAGGCCGGGCTGGCGACGCGCACCGTAGGCTTGGTGCGAGGGGCAGGAACAGGCCGGGCCGGGCTGGCGATGCGCACCGTAGGCTTGGTGCGAAGGGCAGGAACAGGCCGGGCCGGGCTGGCGACGCGCACCGTACACTTGGTGCGAGGAGCAGGAACAGGCCGGGCCGGGCTGGCGACGCGCACCGTACACTTGGTGCGAGGGGCAGGAACAGGCCGGGCCGGGCTGGCGACGCGCACCGTACACTTGGTGCGAGGAGCAGGAACAGGCCGGGCCGGGCTGGCGACACGCACCGTACACTTGGTGCGAGGGGCAGGAACAGGCCGGACCGTACTGGGAACACACACCACTGGCCTTAAACGGGGATCAGGAACGGGCCGGACCGGCAATACACCTCAGTACCTCTCGCCGCGCCTCTACATCTTCCTTCCCTCTTCTCACCAATGGCTCCCGTAACCTGGTGGCCTTCTGAATTCGGCCCTTATCTGCCTCCAGCAGCCCCGTCATCCATGCCATGTGCCCCCCCCTAAAATTTTGCCTCTCGTCCGTCCGACGACGACGACACTGTTGACGCCGTTGCTCCTCTCTCCGTCGCGCCTCTACCGTCTCACTCCATGGACGGCGATCCATCCCGGCCTGGATTTCCTCCCAGGTCCAGGACCCCTGCCTGTCCAATATTTGCTCCCACGTCCAGGCTGCCTGCTCCTGGACACGCTGCTTGGTCCTGGTATGGTGGGATCTTCTGTCACGATCGTCGTAGAGAGTAGACCAATGCGCAGCGTTAGTTGCGAACCTACTTAACTTTATTATCTTAAGTGATAATATAACAACAAAACAATAAACGAAA
Source organism: Coregonus lavaretus (assembly GCF_964263955.1). NCBI lineage: Eukaryota > Metazoa > Chordata > Actinopteri > Salmoniformes > Salmonidae > Coregonus > Coregonus lavaretus. Next base: position 38,470,625 of record NC_140001.1, on the reverse strand, counting down.
CGTGCAGTCCTACGGTTAACACAGAAACAACCAAACGGAAACAAGATCCCACAAACACTAAGGGAAACAGACTGTTTAAATATGGCTCCCAATCAGAGACAACCAGCAACAGCTGACACTCGTTGCCTCTGATTGGGAGCCACTCTGGCCAACATAGAAAATCAACAACTAGAACTCCCACACAGAACATAAACACATAGAATCTACACACCCTGGCTCAACATATAGAGTCCCCAGAGCCAGGGTGTGACACTTTTACCTGTTTTCTGTTGGTATTTCTTTGTATACAGTACCAGTCAAAAGTTTGGACACACCTACTCATTCAAGGCTTTATTTTTACTATTTTGTACATTGTAGAATAATAGTGAAGATATCAAAATTATGAAAAAACACATATGGAATCATGTAGTAAACAAAAAAGTGTTAAACAAATCAAAATATATTTTATATTTGAGATTCTTCAAATAGCCACCCTTTGCCTTGACAGAATAGCACACTCTTGGCATTCTCTTCACCTGGAATGCTTTTTCAACAGTCTTGAAGGAGTTCCCACATATGCTGAGCACTTGTTGGCTGCTTTTCCTTCACTCTGGGGTCCGACTCATCCCAAACCATCTCAATTGGGTTGAGGTCAGGGGATTGTGGAGGCCAGGTCATCTGATGCAGCACTCCATCACTCTCCTTCTTGGTACAATAGCCCTTACACTAGAGGTGTGTTGGGTCATTGTCCTGTTGAAAAACAAATGATAGTCCCACTAAGCCCGAACCAGATGGGATGGCGTATCGCTGTAGAATGCTGTGGTAGCCATGCTGGTTAAGTGTGCCTTGAAAATAAATCACAGACAGTGTCACCAGCAAAGCACCCCCACACCATAACACCTCCTCCTCCATGCTTTACGGTGGGAAATACACATATGGAGATCATCCGTTCAACGACAAAGACACGGCGGTTGTAACGAAAAATCTCACATTTGGACTCCCGACCAAAGGACAAATGTCCACCGAGCTAATGTCCATTTCTCATGTTTCTTGGTCCAAGCAGGTCTCTTCTTATTGGTGTCCTTTAGTAGTGGTTTCTTTGCAGCAATTCGACCATGAATGCCTGATTCACACAGTCCCCTCTGAACAGTTGATGTTGAGATGTGTCTGTTACTTGAACTCTGAAGCATTTATTTGGGCTGCAATTTCTGAGGCTGGTAACTCTAATGAACTTATCCTCTGTAGCAGAGGTAACTCTGGGTCTTCCATTCCTGTGGTGGTCCTCATGGGAGCCAGTTTCATCATAGCGCTTGATGGTTTTTGCGACTGCACTTCAAGAAACGTTCAAAGTTCTTGAAAAGTTATGTATTGACTGACCTTCATGCCTTAAAGTAATGATGGACTGTCGTTTCTCTTTGCTTATCTGAGCTGTTCTTGCCATAATATGGACTTGGTCTTTTACCAAATAGGGCTATCTTCTGTATACCCCCCTACCTTGTCACAACACAACTGATTGGCTCAAACGCATTAAGAAGGAAAGAAAGTCCCCAAATTAACTTTTAAGAAGGCACACCTGTTAATTGAAATGCATTCCAGGTGACTACCTCATGAAGCTGGTTGAGAGAATGCCAAGAGTGTGCAAAGCTGTCATCAAGGCAAAGGGTGGCTATTTGAAGAATCTGAAATATAAAATATATTTTGATTTGTTTAACACTTTTTTGGTTACTACATGATTCCATACATGTTATTTCATAGTTTTGATGTCTTCACTATTATTCTACAATGTAGAAAATAGTAAAAAAGAATGAAAAACCCTGGAATGAGTAGGTGTGTCCAAACTTTTGACTGATACTGTATATCCATAAAAGATTATGCTGATTCATGATTTCGACTGGCTGAGAAAAGCTGCCTGCCTGTCTGTCTCATCCCGACTCTTTCATTACTATATGACATCTGGAGATCGAATTTGAATATTGAAACAATGTTGCAAATGTCGGAGAGACAGACAGCAAGGTTTATACAAACCTCTGCTGTTGAAAACTAAATGTTAGTCTAAAAGAAATGTGAGATCATGTCTAGATGCATTTTATAGTGGAGATCAAGTTTATAAATTGCCTGGCTGGCCTGATGAGACAGTGGATTGTGCAGTCAGATGGAACAGGGTAAATAGGCATTTTAACATCATAGGTTTAGCTGGTAGTAACTTGTGGAATAGACACCGGCTGTAATGCGGTTTTAACCAATCAGCATTCAGGATTAGACCCACCCGTTGTATAACCATTGATAAATACCAATATTGTTCTCAGCCTCAGTGCTCGTGCATGACCTTGGCTATTTGCATTTCGAAATGCCCCTAATTAACCATATATGGTCAAAATCATCCCTTTAAAGCTCGTGAGGAATATACAACGCCAAAATGCTAAGAAAAAAATAATTTTTCGAGACTGAAGTAGAGGTGCTAGTGTCATAGATTGGGTACAACCAAAATGTTTTATTTGGCTTCTTCAGTTGTGGTTTGACCAGTAAAAATGAAAACATAGCTGCAAAGAGAAGACCATTAGGACAATTCAAGTTGCTTTAGCAATGGCAAATATACGTCAAATGAGCAGGCAACACTCACCAATAAGCCATCCATCCTCAACAGCTCCCTCCTGTAGGCGTATAGGCCAACATTGCTGTTCTGCACAATGAACAAGTAATGTGTTCCACCTGGCCATCTTGCCACCACATTGAGCAGCGTTTTTTCAACAAGCTCTCACAGTCTCACATCAGAATTAGATATTCATCTATCTTTCTCAAACGTCTAATTTTTAAGTTGTTCCAAACTGCCTGCGTTTTTTTGCGCATCACATAACCTATCACCTGCACATTAAGAGTGGAAGCCTTTTCTGTTCACATAGTTAAACTCGTTCTGGGATGATTATTTTATGGCGACGTGGGTGCCATCTATCGCTGCGTTCATATTATTTGGGAACCCATTTGGTAAAGAAACCCCTCTTGACTTCAACCTGTTGTGGGATGGTGTATGGAATTGTAGGTTACAGTTCGTTTTGCTGATGGATGTGAGATGCCTATCGGCATGCTCCGGCTGAAGTGGCCGTTACCAAAAACCTGAGGTTGGATAGCACTTTGATGTGCAGCGGAATGGCATGTGTTTGCCTTTCTAAAGTAGATCTTAATCCTCGCAAAGATTCTAGAAGATTGGCTCATCAAATATCGTTTCCCCATACCAATCTGTAGTTTCTACAAAAAAAGTCCTACCTGTCTCTAAAAATGCTCTCTCTACGAAATGCAGCTTCTGCCAAATCTTCCAACAGAGTAAGATCAGCCATCTCTCATTCGATTTCCCATTATCTCAGTCTTTTATCGTATTTCAACAATGGTTTCACTTTTACACTTACCTATAATTTAACAAATTACTGTACTTTATATGGATTTTTATCGTAACAAATGTACTGATGTGGTGAAATTATAAATAGCCTGTCAAGATATGTTGCATGAATTCACAATGGAAGTACAATTTAAATCGGAAAATGATTTAATTATTAGGCCTACTCTCACACCTTTTCACCATATATTTTCCCTATTCTACACTTGACAAGCAGTTCCTTTACTCCACCACTTGGCACTGTGTGTATGCATGGTCATGTCTATACGTATACACTCTCAAGCAAATATTATATTGATAAATCCAAAGATTATGGATATACTAACAAGATACATGTCTCTCCGCCCTAACAATGGGAGTCATTGTCCACAAAGCGGCACAACAGGCTGTCTAGCTCCCGCCTATCCTTTCCTTGGATTGGTGGATACATCTCAGTATTGTAATCCTTTTTTTGAATATTGGATGAGGGTTGTTGACGTCAACTGACTGTATTCGATGGAGGGAGAGGTTCCATTAATATGCATAGCCATCTCGAGACAACTCCACACTATCTACCAAGAGAGTTCTCATCTATATTATTCTTAGCCGTCTATTTACCACCACAAACCGATGCTGGCACTAAGACCGCACTCAACGAGCTGTATTAGGCCACAAGCAAACAAGTAAATGCTCATCCAGAAGGGGCGCTCCTAGTGGCCGGGGACTTTAACGCAGGCAAACTTAAATCCGTTTTACCTAATTTCTACCAGCATGTCACATGTGCAACCAGAGAAAAAAAAAACTCTGGACCACTTTTACTCCACACACAGAGATGCATACAAAGCTCTCCCTCACCCTCCATTTGGCAAATCTGACCATAATTCTATCCTCCCGATTCCTGCTTACAAGCAAAAACTAAAGCAGGATGTACCAGTGACTCGCTCAATACGGAAGTGGTCAGATGACACAGATGCTACACTACAGGACTGTTTTAATAGCACAGACTGGAATATGTTCTGTGATTCATACAATGGCATTGAGGAGTAAAGGCTAGAGCTGCCGTTTTCAAGGAGCAGGAAACTGATCCGTACGCTTATAAGAAATCTCGCTTTGCCCTCAAACGAACCATCAAACAGGCAAAGCGTCAATACAGGACTAAGATTGAATCCTACTACACCAGCTCTGATGCTCGCTTCGAGGGAAGCAACACTGAAGCATGCATGAGAGCACCAGCTGTTCTGGACGACTGTGTGATCACGCTCTCCGTAGCCAATGTGAGCAAGACCTTTAAACAGGTCAACATTCACAAGGCCACAGGGCCAGACGGATTACCAGGGCGTGTACTCAGAGCATACGCGGACCAACTGGCAAGTGTCTGTAATACCTACATATTTCAAGCAGACCACCATAGTCCCTGTGCCCAAGAATGCGAAGGTAACCTGCCTAAATGACTATTGAGTGGTTGAAAAACGAGTTTTAATGACTCCAACCTAAGTGTATGTAAACTTCAACTGTGTATATATATATATATATATATATATATATATATATATATTTTTTTTTTTTATTTTTTTTTTTGCTGTGCTAAAAATGTGGCGCTCAAAACAGGTGGGGCTCCCCAGACAGGTGAGTATGTTGGGAAGCAATTTTGCACAGTTATCATACAAATTATAGGCCTACTTAGACATCCAATTAAAATGAAATATTGAATAAACAGTTTAGAGCGGGAAGTTTGCAGGGTTACTCTCTAAAGGAGATAACCCATTCATAGACTAACTGCCTTTAGTGCTTATTGATGATTGTATTTTCTGGATGGGGTGTTTTGTTAAGAGCTCCGACGCTCCTTAAAATGCATCGCTTGCAGTACGGTTTTGGAAACATAAGGAACATATCTTTCATATCAGTAAGAAAAATTTTCAAAAAAAATAAAGGTTAAATTACTACAAACCTTTATAGGGTTAGGGTTCTCACACAGCCATTTTTCCATGTTATAGCACTTGTTTACGAAAAACTGCCGGAATACAGTGGCGTACCTTTGCTAATTAGCTATCTGCGTCTCTGAACAAATGTGTTCTCACTGAAAAATACTATCGGCTGCAAATGTGTTAAAACCGGTTAAAATTGTGTATACAGTAAGTGTATATTTTGCATTTTGTGAAATTATTTTGATGTGATATAAAAGTAAAGGACTTTATGTTTCTAGAACCATACCGCAATTGAGAATCGATTCACGTTTAGATGGAATATTTGGCTGTTTTGGTTTCCAGAGCCAATTCGCCTCTAAACAGAAATGTAAGGTCCTAGGACTATAAGGAGTAACGTTTAGTCCATTATTTGGCTAGGGAGAAGATAGCATAGTCCAGGGGTAGGCAACTAGATTCAGTCACAGGCCGATTTTTGTCCAAGCGGATGGTCAGAGGGCCGGAACATAATTATAAAAATGTATACCCAGCAAATTGACCACAAGTAAGCCCAAAAAGAGATTGTATTTGAAAACAACATAATAATTTACTCACTTGATTACATTGAGACATGATCACAAATGTCTCTCTTTTTATTTGTAGGATATACTTGGAACAGATTTCCTGATTATTATTATTATTTTTACTATATTATTGGTGGAAAAAATCACTATTGGGAAGGTTTTGGCCCGGGGCCGCCTGTCGCCAACCCATGGCCTATTCTGTGTTTGAATTATCTCCCACTGCGTCGCAGCTGCAAACCACACTGCTGCTCCTGCTCCCCTCTCGCCCCTGGAAAGAAACGAGACACTAGCCTCAGAACACTCCTCCCCCCTCGCAAACTTGGAGCTTTCTCCCACTTTTACCATGTTCTTCTATAGTCTATACCCGGTCTTCTTCGATGCAGCCTATGTTTTCCTCCTTATCATAATGACGCTGGCCGTTGATGGAACAAATATGTCGCTGGACCGCCTCTAAAGCACAATTGAAACTTCAATGCCAGTGAATGTTTTTAAATCTCTTGATTTTGGTTGGATGAAATATGCGATGTCCGCGGGTGAGCCGGGTTCTTTTTCTGCTACATTCTGTTTTGTTTTTGTCTGCCAGCCATGTCGAGTTCTCGCTGCCTGGCAGCCTCCTCTCTCCAGACGAAGAACAAGGTCAGTGTGTCTCAGTTGTTACGACTAGCCTAAGCTATAATAACTGCAACAATGTTGCGATTTTATTGTTGCAATTTCACTTGCATGCATAGATTCAATGCAACAGCACACATCGTAGTTAGTCATTGCAAGGTTAGTGCATGAATCTGTGCATAATTTTAGCCAAGTGGCAGGTTGATCAATTAATCTATCATTTGATAATTGATTAACTGATTGATCTGGAAATTATATTGTAGGTGTTGGATCATTTCACTGTAGTGGTTATTCTTATCCAACTGGCCTAATGTTATTACTTTTCCATGTTATCCTCAGGTCGCTTTCTCCAGTCCCAGTCGGATGTGTCCATGGTCCATCCAGTCAAAGTTGACAGAGATGGACAGTTTCTCTCCCACTCTCTGGCACACCGCCTTGAGCGCGTGCGGCACAAGCGAGACTTGGGGGCTTTGGAGGGACGCGTTTATTATAAGGTGAACTACAAGGGCCGCGATTTGGTTTTCAATCTAACAGTCAACAACTATTTGGTGTCGAACGAATATATTCTAGAGCGGCGAAACGGGAGTCTGAACCGGACTGAGCACCGTACCACTGGGGTGAACGCCTGCCACCTGATCGGCACAGTGACTGATCCTACTAATGCGCGCGGGACAGCCGCCATCAGCACCTGTGAAGGCTTGGTAAGAAACCAGGATACTGACCATATTTGGAATTGAACTCCATGTCATCTTTAATTTTGTTCTCTGATTTTAAGACATACCCAGACAGCACACATAAATCTCGCCTACGTCGGCCGGATGTATACATGATATATCGGGCCGATGTAGTATGGAGAGCGTTTGCACATTGGCAATAGATCGCATTTGCCCTTCAGCCGCTGTTTGGAAGATGCATGTCAAAGCTTCTAAATTGTACTGGCAATAATCAAAAACAATATGCTTTACATTTGAGTCATTTAGCAGACGCAACTTACAATAGTGAGTGCATACATTTTAGTAGGTTTCTTTTTTCAAACTTGTCCCCCGTGGGATTTCAAACCCACAACCCTGGCGTTGCAAGCGCAATGCTCTACCAACTGATCTACATGGGACTATACTAGACTATTAGTGATTTTGTTTATGGGTAAAATGAAGAGAGAATATTTAAGTTAATGTCCAGTTTATTAGGCTATTGCTATACCATCACGTTCTTAAAAGAACTCCAGCACTGAGAAGAGGGAAACAAGTAACAGAGAAACAGAAACATCACATTGAACAAAAATATAGCTTATGCAGAGTGTGTGCAGTTAGTTAGATAAAAATGAATTAAGAGCAGGGAATATGTGATTAATATATTTACAAAAAAAGGGAACATTTGAGCCACTTGGTGAAAAGAATGCATGGGACAAGTACTGTAATCAGAAAAGGCGCTTTTATTCATTTATTTAAGCCTATAGGCTTTATACATATTTTCAGATAAAAAATATTGCCAACCATGACCCGGAAATGTTTGACTGGCCATGGGTAGGTTATGCCTAAAACATGATTATGCATAGAGAGAAGACAGCACGCACACCTTTGGGCGGTGTATCAAAATGCGTAGGGAATATGTAGTTTGGAGAGCGTTTGCACATTGGCAAGACGACACCGAGACATCAGAATAGAATGTTGATGCCTGGCCGACTTATAAACAATGTGACGGTGCAGCGCGCATGCATTTCGACCTCCCACACTCACAACCGCCCACCCACCGACCTTCAAAATGGAACGTGATCTACTAACGATATAACGTTGTTAGGCCGATGTCGGCGAGATGTATGTCTGCTGTCTTGGTAGTTGGGACAGTGTAATCCTTCTCCAATGCATCCTTATACTTTTCTCTTTGATTCAGTGATCAATATAAGGCTTCACAAATTAACCACATTGAGAAGCAGGTAAAGATAACTCAAATAAGGAGATATGTACCCTTGTTATGATTTAGCCACATTGATTTAGCTCAGATAGGACATTTCGTTTGTGTAATTTCTTGCCCTATTTCCATTTTGCCTATTATAGAAGCCGCTGCCTCCCCAAGGTCAGGAGAACTTCTTTAAAATATACAGGAGAGAGGCATCAGAGAAGTAGTAAAATGTGCAGAAGAGGATGTGGTCTGGCTAACCCCTCAGACTGACAGTACCTCGTCTGTTGGTCCGGCCTTCAAAGATTTCCTGACTGTTTGCAGAAAGACTTTAGCTCCATAGCTCCCAAACGTCTGCAGCTGCCGCCTCTTCTCAGTCTACTGGGAGACTCTGGCTCTCTTGCATGCTCTTTCTCTCCTCCCTCTCTCCCGTCTCACCCTACCTCTCCCGCTCTATGTCTTCTACTCTGAGCTCTCCCTGTATCTACACTGTTATGTTTCTCTTTGTTTGTTTGAGAATGTGGCTTCCAAGGCTACTACCTAGAAAGAGACTGAAATAAAACTTGGATTAGTGTCACACACAAACACACACACACACGAGACGGCAGTATTTTTAGAAATCTTGTATGTTTCTTATAAGAAACCTACTTTTATCTACAAAGGAAAGGAAGACTTCAATTTTCATCACAATGACAGTTGAGTTTTTCTCTCTGCTGACCAGAAAACAGCTGGACAGCAGAGAGAGACAAAGGGGAGACTTCTGTATTGTCCCTGATTTATTTACTGTAGTGGAATTACCAAGAGGATATGGAAGAGAAGGAACTTCCCTCTGTATTTGATCAGACGTGTCAGTAAATGGCCTGTGATGGATGTCTCTCAGTGTTGACTCTCGTCACATCAGGAATGCCTCTCCTGCAAGGTCTTGGCTCACTGTCTGTCAGTCATGTTTGGTTTACAGTCGCTCAATGAGCCAAACCTTGCAAATGCATGTCATTGAGGATATACAGCTGTTGTGATAGTGCATGCATTTGGGTTAGAGCAAAGAGACAGGGAGTGTGCAAAGACCTCCCTGCATTTGTTATCCAGTTGCTCCTAAATGTTTATTGGGCTGTGACCCCAGCAAGATCACCCCAGATAGACTTCAGTATTCAACGTTTCTCCAGGTCCCCAGGACGTTGGGCGATGCCGTCAATGTTGTCCACTAGGGGCAATGTGAGCACGTATTACCATCTAGTAGGCTCGCAGCTTGCTACAGTGTTGTGGAGGGGGATAGAGGATGGGCTTAAACTGTGTACTTTGGCTCTGAGGATCACAAGTTCAATTCCAGTGCCAGGCAATCATGATTTGTAAAAATGTTTTATCCCATACCTTAACCATTACATAAACTTAACCGTGAAGTTTTTTATGCATAACCGTCAACTTTTTTCTGTTTTAACAACCTTAACCCTTGCCTACTTTCACTTCACCCATAGACGTTTTTACTAATTTCCACGTAAAAGGACCCATGAGCACCAACATGTGAAGTTCATAGGAGCATATTAAATTGAGTTTCTAATGAAAGCTAAGAGCATATATTTCTGGGAAATGAAGGCATAGATACATCTTTCAACCATTTTCCATCTTAAAAATTAGCCATAAGTAATGGCTTTGATTTCTGGTCAAACAGATGTAAAAGGGGTCCTAGAAAACTTATACCAGAAAAAGTCTTAAAAAGGTATTAGAAATACATCAAAACACAATAATGTTGAAGTAAGACCCCTGCCAACTAATATCAACACTTATATTTAGATTTGGATAAATGATTTGCCTTCTGTAAGTTTAAGAAACATTCGCTTGTGCCTTGTAATTCTGTTACCAAAACCCCACATATCTTTAAGATATTTTCTAATTTCTCTCCCTCATGAGGAGGGAGGATAATGGTAATTCACAGAAGTAACAAGTAAAGATAGACCTACCAATTAGTGTTTTTACTGATATCCATTTTTGTTTATGAATTATTAAGTGATTAAAACTCGTAATTCGGTAACAGAATTACAGAAAAATCTGTAACGGAATTACTGCAATTAGAGTGTGAAAAAAGTCTGGACAACCCCTCCCTCCCTCTCTCTCTGCCTCTCTCTTTTCTCTCGCTCTAGTTAATGTTACTTGTCCCGGCTTACTGACACCTACCCATGTGAGCCCCCTCTCTTTCCATTTACTGTAACCAGAATCCGCACCCACTGAGCACCAGACGTCCATGGACGTTGAAAAGTAGTTGATGTAGATTTTTGGTCCGGTTCTTACTTACAGGTCCTTTTCCAACAATGTAGAGTTAAAGATTAAATACCAAATAGAAATAGTGACAGGAGGAATAAGTACACAGTGAATAACAATAACAAGTAAAAAAGAACATGGCTATATACAGGGAGTACCAGTACCAAGTCAATGTGCAGGGGTACAAGGTAATTGAGATAGCTACAGTATGTACATATAGGTAGGGGTAAAGTTACTAGGCAACAGAATAGATAATAGACTGAGCTGTAGCAGCAGTGTATTTGAAGCCGTAGCAGTATCATGTGTGGGCGTATGTAGTGTTTGTGTGTGTGCTGGGGTGTCAGTGTAAGTATGTGTGAGTGGGTGGGTAGAGACCAGTGTGTGTGCATAGAATAATAGCCAGTGTGTAGAATAATCAAATCAAATTATATTGGTCACATATGCGTGTTTAGCAGATGTTATTGCGGGTGTAGCGAAATTCTTGTGTTTCTAGCTCCGACAGTGCAGTAATATCTAACAAGTAATATCTTACAATTTCACAACATATACCCAATACACACAAATCTAAGTAAGGAATGGAATTTAAGAATATATACATATATGGACAAGCAATGACAGAGCGGCATGGACTAAGATACAGTAGAATATTATAGAATACAGTATATACATGTGAGATGAGTAATGCAAGAAATGTAAACATTATATTATCATGTGACAGATCATGTGACACTTAGATTGCACACAGGTGGACTTTATTTAACTAATTATGTGACTTCTGAAGATAATTGGTTGCACCAGATCTTATTTAGGGGCTTCATAGCACTTGTTTGAAACAAGTTATTTTTGGTGAAAATTTCACTTCACCAATTTGGACTATTTTGTGTATGTCCATTGCATTAAATCCAAATAAAAATACATTTAAATGACAGGATGTAATGCAACAAAATAGGAAAAACGCCAAAGGGGATGAATACTTTTGCAAGGCACTGTAAACAATGACATTAATCCGATTGATATTTGACCATTAATTTCTGCAAAACATGCAGTATTCTGTTAATGGAGTTGTTGTAGCTAGCTTGCTAGCTAAATTATTCCATCCCCAAACACCATGCTAGATCAATGTGAGTGGGCCAGTTTGTTTTTCATGGCCCCGTGCACTTAGATATCTGGCTATCTTCATTCTTGATAATCTACTAGGCACATAACATGACAACTCTTTGGGAACTTTAGTACTTACTTACCCGATTCACATCCATCACCGAAGCTGCCCGCCGTGGTGCTGTAAGACCGATGGTGTTAGTGGACTTGGAGCCTACATTGACTGTGGGCAAAGAACCAGTTTTAGCCTCAACTTCATGGCGAAAACACTCTTGCACTGTTGGTAGCCATCGTAATCGTTTGGGACAATGCGCCAGGGGTACCCTTGGCCCAGTCTGCCCGAAGCGGTAGGACTTTCTTCCCATCTTGACCAAACATGCATGCCGGTAAACAGGGCACTGCCTCGATCCCCCAGGCTGTTCCTCTCTTGACGTCAAAGCCGCAATGTATTGTTCGCATATGAGTTTTTTTTATAAATGTAATTCAAATTGCGAAAATAGAAGTGTATAATAAAAAAGAAACTTTAGCATAAAGACCTTTTTGATGGAATATCATCAATCTACGTTTTTAGATTTGTGGAAATATGTTGTGCAACCTCTCCTTTAATTCGGTGCAGATATTTAACAGCGTTTTGGGAAAATGTTGTCGCATAAAAAACGAAGGGAGATTTTACCGTAATTCTGTTACTAAACTTTGCATCTGCACAGTTCATCCAGTAAATGTGGTTTTGTGAAATGTTCTGTGGAAGTTGTTCAAAGTAGTCCTTGTGCATATAGTTGAATAGTTTGTTAAACGTTGAAATCAATGGTTTTTGTTTGGCAGACATTTTAAAGTGAAAAGTCTGAGTCTCAGTGTAATTCCAAAACATTTAAATAAACTAGGAGTAATATAGTGTGTGCAACTTTCATCATTTTTTATACCTAGTCTTCAGCCACCATTTGGAATACACTGCACTAATCCTCCCAGTAAGGGGGGAGGGTCAGTGTATGACCACAGGGCTAATCTACTATAGTGTTCCTTAGTAAGGAAAGAGGTCAGTGAATGACCAGACCACAGGGCAGGCAGCCAGCTGTGGGAGGAAAACACTGCCAAATCCAAGCTGCAGTAGAGGCCATGAGCACTGACTCCAGAGACACAGAGGCAGAGGCACTTCTCCAAGTATGAAATTATGGTCCAGATTTAACAAGCGCTTGCTCCACTTTATAATTGTTTTTTCTGTTTTCAGGGAAGAAAACAATGAAACAGTTTTATCAAGAAAATCTCAAGAAAACCACACCGGCCACGTTACATGTGCGAGCCTTGCAAAATAAATGTACACATACACGTTATTCAGTCATTTAACTTACACTGCTAGTGCATCTGCGAAAATATAACTTTGAGACGCTCCACAAGTCCCCTCCTTATTGGATATCAGGAAGACACAAACCCATGTGGATGCTTGAAGGACAAACGAGGAGAGCTTAATTAAAGATCTTACTAAAAACTGGCTAGGTTTCCCTTTTTATCTGTGGATTAATCGTCAGAGTAGACAAACACATGATTTTGTATGACTCCGGATAAAAATTCTACAAAGAACCAGCTAAAAAGAGGACCAAATGCATGTTAGGTAAAATAACAACCCAATGTTCATCTCCCAGGACAAACTAGCTAGCAACAGCTAGCTAGCTAAATGTCCATGAATGTTTCATGTTTGTTTCGACCTGCCCCGAAATTAATATAATTCATTCACAGTTGATTTTGGGATTTAAACCTTAGTGTCATTATCACTTCTAGTGGCTATAGACAAAATCAACATGCGCATTATGACGGACGCACGCGCGGCTGGTGTTGTTAAGGTGCTCATAGTGTGCACTTCCATCATGGTAAAACACATCACCCTGCGCTATGTTTGCATAACAGAACTGCCTAGGAAATAGCTACATACCTGCCTTGACCTACAGTAGGAGAAGGCCTAGTTTTTCTTTTTGCTCATTGGTTGTACTGCTTTTAAGGGTTAGCTGTGATTGGTGAACGGAATGGAATGCGTGTAGCTTGGCATGGACTAGGAGTCAGCCCAGGCGACCCCATAGGGACATGCCTCTGGAATGCAAAAAAGCTACAGCGTGGTTACTGTTACTAAATGATTACCCTGCAACCTCTGATTCCAGCCTGCTTCTTTTGGTAGAGCAAATAATGAACAGATGAAGTCAAATCCACGTGGTCTCAGGGCAATTCATATTTTTCTGTAAGTAACTCTGACACTCCATTTATTATGATATGTTACGTTACGTTAGGTTACATTATGAATAGCGGCCGTACAATAACATACAAATTGGATGATGTAAGTTATCATACGTCTTGGATGAGACCAGGTTGCTTGATTACGTTGGTGGTTAGGTGAACTAATGACAAAGGTTAGGGGAACTAAAACGGCAAAGGTTAGGTGAATTTGCGTAGCAGGTTAGGTGAATTGGGTTAAGTTTAGAATAAGGGTTTTGGGGTAGGGTTAGCTACGTACATTTGACATTTACATTTGAGTCACTTAGCAGACGCTCTTATCCAGAGTGACTTACAGTTAGTGCATTCATCTTAAGATAGCTAGGTGGGACAACCACATATCACAGGCAGAGGGGGGGGTTAGATACTGTTTGAAGAGGTAGGGTTTCAGATGTATTCGGAAGATGGGCAGGGACTCTGCTGTTCCGTAAGCACCATGGTCTTGTAGTGGATGCGAGCTTCGACTGGAAGCCAGTGGAGTGTTGCGGAGGAGCACGGTGACATGAGAGAACTTGAGAAAGTTGAAAACCAGGCAGGCTGCAGCGTTCTGGATAAGCGCAGTGTAAAATGCTACAGTTGTCCCCGATGCGACTTGAACATGCAACCTTTGGATTGCTAGAGAGTCGTGGATAACACCCACCCATCCTCTCTGTCAAACCTCCCTACTTACGTTTCTGTCTAAAGTAACCAGACCATTAGCGGGTATCATACGTCTTGGAGGTGCTCAGAAATACATAAAGTATGTTTTGTATGGCTCTGAGGTTGGTCAAATGGGCACAACCAACTTGAACTAGCAGTTGAAGGGTTTTAGTATAACATGATTAATATCTAAGGAAATTAATTTCCATGTGTACTATCTGTGCTTAGAGTTGAAAGAAGTTAACCCAAAATAAGATAGCAATGTTATTAAAAGTTATAATGAAAAGTTTTAAGGAAGTTATTAAAAAACCTCCAAATAACCTATTATTTCTGTTCTCAGAGCGTTAATAAAACTTTGAAGGATCAGATCTGATTGGTCAAAAGACCAATAATTGGGCAATAGACCAGAATTGGTCTGTCTGTGTAAAGGCAGTCAATGTCACATAGAAACATTCACAGGACATAGCCGTTGAAAAAAATGTTTTATTCAAGCTCTGCAGTCAAACCAAACCCAATACTTTTTCCTTGGTCACCCCAAGACACTACAAGGAACAAGTATTTGCATGTTCAATGCCATTATTTCAGTATATTATCTTTTGTGAAATGCTTATCTGCTCATGCTGTCTAAAGCCACATATTCATTCCCCAGCTAGCATATTTGGTTCCTTGGAAATTGTGGGAACATACAGTACCAGTCAAAAGTTTTGACACACCCACTCATTCAAAGGTTTTTCTTTATTTTTAAAATGTTTTACATTGTAGAATAATAGTGAAGACATCAAACTATGAAATAACACAAATGGAATCATGTAGTAACCAAAGAAGTGTTAAACAAATCAAAATATATTGGAGATTTGAGATTTTTCAAATAGCCACCCTTTGCCTTGATGACAGCTTTGCACACTCTTGGCATTCTCTCAACCAGCTTCACCTGGAATGCTTTTCCAACAGTCTTGAAGGAGTTCCCACATATGCTGAGCACTTGTTGACTGCTTTTCCTTCACTCTGCTGTCCGACTCATCCCAAACCATCTCAATTGGGTTGAGGTCGGGGATTGTGGAGGCCAGGTCATCTGATGCAGCACTCCATCACTCTCCTTCTTGGTAAAATAGCCCTTACACAGCCTGGAGGTGTGTTGGGTCATTGTCCTGTTGAAAAACAAATGATAGTCCCACTAAGCCCAAACAGATGGGATGGCGTATTGCTGCAGAATCCTGTGGTAGCCATGCTGGTTAAGTGTGCCTTGAATTCTAAATAAATCATAGTCAGTGTCACCGGCAAAGTACCCCCACACCATAACACCTCCTCCTCTTTGCTTTACGGTGGGAACTACACATGCGGAGATCATCCGTTCACCCACACCGCGTCTCAAAAAGACACAGCAGTTTGAACCAAAAATCTCCAATTTGGACTCCAGACAAAAGGACACATTTCCACTGGTCTAATGTCCATTGCTTGTATTTCTTGTTCGTATTCTTCTCTTCTTCTTATTGGTGTGCTTTAGTAGTGGTTTCTTTGCAGCAATTCGACCATGAAGGCCTGATTCACACAGTCCCCTCTGAACAGTTGATGTTGAGATGCGTCTGTTACTTGAACTCTGTGAAGCATTTATTTGGGCTGCAATTTCTGAGGCTGGTAACTCTAATGAACTTATCCTCTGCAGCAGAGGTAACTCTGGGTCTTCCGTTCCTGTGGTGGTCCTCATGAGAGCCAGTTTCATCATAGCGCTTGATGGTTTTTGCGACTGCACTTTAAGAAACTTTCAAAGTTCTTGAAATGTTACGTATTGACTGACCTTCATGTCTTAAAGTAATGATGGACTGTCGTTTCTCTTTGCTTAGTTGAGCTGTTCTTGCCATAATATGGACTTGGTCTTTTACCAAATAGGGCTATCTTCTGTATACCCCACTGCCTTGTCACAACACAACTGATTGGCTCAAACGCATTAAGAAGGAAAGAAATTCCACAAATTAACTTTTAACAAGGCACACCTGTTAATTGAAATGCATTCCAGGTGACTACCTCATGAAGTTGGTTGAGAGAATGCCAAGAGTGTGCAAAGCTGTCATCAAGGCAAAGGGTGGCTAGTTGAAGAATCTCAAATATAATAATAATTTTACATTATTATTATTATTATTATTATTATTATTATTATTATTATTATTATTATTATTATTATTAAGAATCTCAAATATGAAATATATTTGTTTAACACTTTTTTAGTTACTACATGATTCCATATGTGTTATTTCATAGTTTTGATGTCTTCACATTGATTCTACAATGTAAAAATAAAGAAAAACCCTTGAATGAGTAGGTGTGTCCAAACTTTGGACTGGTATTGTATGTTTTTGATTTGACATTGGTTGTGGGAATGAAGCCATACATTTCCTGACCGGTAAAACTGAACGTTTTTTAAACGTTCTGAGAACAGAAGTGAAAATTACACCTGTTCTGGGAATGTTTCTTTTTTAGGTTGCAGGGAGGTTCTGAGAACATTTAACTCTGGTTCCTGCAAAGTTTTCCTGGGAGGTTTTATTAACGCTATGAGAATGGAAATTATTGATTATTTGGAGGTTTTTGAATAACTTCCTTAAAACTTTAACTGAATCTTTCAATACGACTTTTAATACACAATGCCAGCTTATTTTGGGTTACATTTTTTAAAACTCCAAGCACAGATGGTACACATGGAAATGAATGTCCTTCGATATTAATCGTGCAAACATATTAATTTATTATTGTGACACGACATCAGTGAGATTCAAACCTATGATCTTGTGTTCTCTGTCCATGGAATTAGTCCACTGCGCCACCAGGATGGAGCTACAGATGTCCTTATCTACATTTGATCACTCTTTTGCCTCAGAAAAATGTCCTGCACGTCAGGAAATTCAAATGAGCCTTTTGATTTAGATATGTTCCTTGAAAATCCGCAGTTCTCTTTCTCTCCATGCAGGGGCAGTCGAGTCTTTGGACCAGTGCCAACTATCAAAATCATCCCCCCTCGCTCATGGTTGTCACTAGTTACCACAGCCACAAAGTCAAAATTGGCTTTTGTAGAAATTCATAAAAACAAAAATGTGCTTAATTTAAGGTTAGGGTTAGGCATAAGGTTAGCAGTGTGGTTAGGGTTAGCCTATGATTTTAAATCCATTGCTAGGTCTGTGTTTATTCACGTTCTGAGAATGGAATATACTGTATATGTTTTTAAATAACATTCTTAGAACGTTCTCTGAATGTTACATTTTTCTTGTGGTTTTAATGGAAAGTTTTCATGTTCTGAGATAACGGAATTTAGAGCTTATTGATGTTAACCCCTTACGCTCGTGGGAATTGGCTAATTGGCCTATATGGATTGGGCTAAATTGAAATACTTCTTACAGAAGAAATATGGAAAGCATATGCATAACCATGGTAGCAATTACACTGAACAAAAATATAATCGCAACATGTAAAGTGTTGGTCCCATGTTTCATGAGCTGAAATAAAAAATCCCAGAAATGTTCCATAAGCACAAAAATGTTTGTTTCTCTCAAATGTTTTTCATGCATTTGTTTATATACCTGTTAGTAAGCATTTCTCCTTTGCCAAGATAATCCATCCACCAGACAAGTGTGGCATATCAAGAAGCTGATTAAACAGCATGATCATTACACAGGTGCACCTTGTGCTGGGGACAATAAAAGGCCACTTTAAAATGTGCAGTTTTGTCACACAACACAATGACACAGATGTCTCAAGTTTTGAGGGAGTGTGCAATTGGCATGCTGACTGCAGGAATGTTCACCAGAGCTGTTGCCAGAGAATTTAATGTTCATCTCTCTACCATAAGCTGCCTCCAACGTCGTTTTAGAGAACGACCGGCCTCACAACCGCAGACCACGTGTAACCACGCCAGCCCAGGACCTCCACATCCGGCTTCTTCACCTGTGGGATCGTCTGAGGGGGGTGTGGGGGTGTTTCCAAGTGGCTGTACACCTCTCCAAAGTGTGCATAGATCCTAAGTAATTTCAATGCACTTTTATGACTCAAAGAAGAGTCTTCAACTATAAGGTGCTTTTTTGAGCTCTCCTAGTTGTGCCGTTGAGGAACTAGAGAAAGTACACTTGTAGTTGTTTTGTTTGGAATAATGCCTTTACACAATTACTGTTGTTATTTACCCAATCCAAAAACGGTCCATTATAAACTGCTATCTGGGTCAGGTGGGCATAATTTGAAAGCTTGTTCTATTGCCAACATGACTAGCTACGTTAATAAAATATGATCTTACAGTGTTAGGCTTTCACAAGGCAATTCAGAGAAGCAGATCGTAATTTTGGTGCGCATAGAATGGAGTCATGAGTGCATTCAGATGCGTGGTTTGCGACAAATGTTCTATACAATACAACAAACAGGCTCATTCTGTTCAGGACAACCCACGGTATAATGTCATAGTTATAATAAACATTGACACTGTATATTACATGAGTTTTATGATATGGAAATGTGAAGTGCACATTTGGACTCACGGGTGTTTGGCTTGCTTGTATGACATCAAAGTGGTATGTATTATAATACTCAACATGTCATCTTTCAAAATACATCAAGTCCTCGTAATTTACAGCATTTCCATCACTCGGACAACAAAACATTTGCACGCACAGTGCTCAAGTTCAGAACAGCTATCAGTCAAAACCCATACAGCGCTGTGAAGTGTATAGCAGTGGTTCCCAACCTTTTTTGGTTAGTGTACCACGAAATGAATTTTTGTCTGCCCGGAGTACTGCCCGGAGTACCCCTGAAGTACCCCTTCATGTGCATTTTACCAGTAAGTCTATGGTCTCATGAGTCTTCCAGGGGTCCTAGTACCCCTGGTTGGGAACCACTGATGTATAGCATGTTACTGTACAGCCACTGCATTCAAATGTAGGCGCTTATCAGTGTCCAAACCTCTATACGGGTATGAGTGTAAAGGGCTACTGTGGACAATTATTATTTTTTGAACGTTCCCATAATATTGTCAAGAACTGACATAAAAGAGAACCATACATTCTCTGAAAGTTCTGAGAATATCACTTGTCACACTATTTTTAAAAAACTTTCCCAGAATGTAGTAAAATTATGACATTAAACAGAACCACATGGGAGCTTGTGTGGAATGTTCTGTGGAAGTACTGAAATTCCCAGAGAAGAACGTTGTTTCTTAACGTTCAAGGACATTTTTTAGGACTTTAAATAGAACAGTGAGGAAACCTATAGGAAACATTATGCTGAAGTATTGAAATTCCCACAGAAGAAAGTTCTCTGAACTATTTGAGAACATTCCCAATTTCAAACCAGTTGGAGAACATTCCTAAAACATTACCAAAATTAAATGTAACCATGTTTGAACTTTTAGGAAACGTTCTGTTAAAGTAAGGACAATAGGAAATACCAAGAAAATGTTTTTTTGTCTAGTTGCTTAAATATGCTGAGAGTGTTCAAAGCCAAGCAACTACCCTGCACCATTCCCAGAAAGTTGTGGGAAGTTGTATGTAAAATAACCATAGGACAACCACACTCTCACCAAGCTCTAAGAAACACATGGTTCTCAGAACGTTATGTGCTAGCTGGGTATGGTGAGCTGGAAAGAAAAGTTGTGATTAATCATCATCCACACCATCCCTCCCCGGTCCCCACCTCCCCTCCCCATGTATCCCAGTAAGGAGTGGAAGGCCACAGACACACTCTGTTACAGCAGTCACGCAGCCAGCCAGGCAGAAGGCAGCTTACCCCTGGCCGCCCGGCCATCTTGGCCTGCCCTCCAAAGCCCAGCAGAAGCAGGAAACAGAGCTAAAGCAGTTCCACATGGCTACTGTATTACAGCTTCCCTGGCTCTGGCACCTCACACTCACACGCACTCCCTCTCAGATACTCAAAGGGGAGGAGTAGGAGGATGGGGGAGAGAAGGGGGAAGAGGGGGAAGAGGAAGAGGAGGAGGAAATGGTGAGGCTTAGAGAAGGCAGGCTGGGTCAGTTGGCAGAACTTAGAATGAACAATTTAGGACTCCCAGTCTGTGCTAATTAGTTTAGGACTTTCTGAGTTTATCTCTTTGTTTGTTTGTTCTCAACATGTTTGTTTCCTGAAATTCTCTGAAAGTACATTGAAGGCACTTTGAATGAGGAACATAGGTTTCCTTTCATATTTTCATGTTCTGTGTTGTTGAATGCTAGTGGAGTAATAGACGCCTTGACAGCTTGTGGATGGTACTTTAAGGATTACAGGTAGTATCATGCATTGATCCCTATGCAGACCACTCCTGAGTCAGGGTGAATGTTTGGATGGGCCTCTCTTGATTCCTTACCGGCTGATCTGCAACCCTCCATCTGGTTTTTTCTTTTGGGACTGACTTAAGAAAACATCTAGAGGAAACAGCCTCCAATCCATAACCCAGATAGATATGGAGTGCACTCCACATCTCCTTGTTGGAAGGAGGTAAAAAAAAACAAGCATGTATTAGTCTATAAAGTGTTTATTTTGGTATCTATAGAAATAGATACAACACAGAGAAGCAGTCAAAACACCAGCATTCATCTGGCATTCGTAACTGACCATATAACAATAACCAACTGAGTCTCTGCATGCTTTTTGAATGAGTCCACTGAGCTGTGAGAGCCCTGGCTTGCTTCCACTCTCTTTGGCTCAGTGTTGCAGAGCCCTTGGCAGAACTGAATCACTCCCATGATCTAACCGTTTCCCAAACTCGGTCCTGGGGACTCCAAGAAGTGGGGTTAGTTGATTTTTGAGCTTGATGATCAGTAAAAAATTTTAATAGGCTGTGTGGTGCTAGGGCAAAAAACGATGTGCACCTCTTTGGATCCCCAGGACCGAGTTTGGGAAACTCTGATCTAACCACTGATCAGAGAGAACACGGTCAGAGCCATATATACAGGGAGAGTTTGGCGCAGAGAAATTCATAAAGATAAAGGTATCTATGGTTTGGCCATTGTGGTTCCAATCAAAAAGTGTTACGGTGCCAGATGACATCACACAATTCTGTGGGAGCCATGTTCCTGCCTCAACAAGCTCTCACAGTCTCACGTCAGAATTAGACATTCATCTAAAAAAGGTTAAAGTTAAGTTTAGGCATTAACTCTGAATTTTTAAGCTTAGGGTGTAGTTTAGGCATTAACTCCGAATGGTTAAGGTTTGGGATAGGCTTAAAACAAACATGCAACCTTTAAATGCTTACTCCCATCCACCATCACCGTCCACAACACCCTAGCAAAACCGAAACCTACTTGAAGGTAACAGCGCTCACTGTTGCCCCTAGAGGCCGGTTTCCACGACATCTCCTGACGTCCTTGGACATGGATGGTCGTCTAATACTGACTTGTATCACGGGTGACCTGGCTGCATGCCTTCTGGTCAACTTTGACCAATAGCAGTTCACAGAATTGGCAACCAAACTGAAAACCTGAACTGCTAGAATCAGAACTACATTTGAAACAGTCATTATTAATGGGTGAATGCACTCATGGAGTGCTATTGCTCTATAGGAGTCTCTGACCATGGTTCACCTGTAATACCTGTGATTATGTTTGTTGTGTCCCTGACTGGGGGATCCGCCATAAGCACAGAGCCAGGTGCTCTGACATAGTTGTTGCTGAGGGACTATTGCCTAAAGTATTTTGCACTCTCTGAACCCTCAGCGCACAATTACTAGAAACTCAACCCTAGCCTCCTGAGACATAAACTTGGCTGGAGAGAATAGCAGATTTTCTAGCTAGAGACATGCAGTAGACTGCAGGATGCCTTAGAGCAGAACAGCACAGCACTAACTTCAGTGGATGAGTGGATGGCAACGCTTGTCCCCCCCTCTCGCTCACTCCCTCGCTCCCTCATTTTATTTTTTGCATGTTGATTTGGAGATGCAGAGAAAGGCACACCTAGGTGCAGTTTGGGCTTGTTAGTACATACATTTGACACACACACAGACACACTCACGTTGCACTCTCTACATGATGGAATGCGCCCCAGGGCAGTGATTGATGCCTCCCTCAAGGAGATAACTCTGCCCTGACCTTAGCTGTAGGTGTTTAGTGAGTGACCATACAGATACAGCACTGCAGCATTAGCTTCTCTACTGACTTTCATGGCTTTGAAATTATACATCGGAGTTGTATGTATGTTGTACCTCACATTTTCCATTTTAGTCATAGCAAGTTACAATATGTTGGATCGGTACTCTGTCTCCACACACACACACACGCACACGCGCACACACACACACACACACACACACGCACACGCACACGCACACACACACAGTGTACACAAACTGTATGCAGTGTGTCTGTTTCCCCCACAGAAAGGTATCTTTACCTTGCCTGAGGGACCCCACTTCATTCAGCCAGTCCAGGGGTCCACTGATGGGGCTGTCGAGCGGGAGGGACCAGAGCCCCATGTGGTCTACCCCAGCGTAACCACGGTACCGCACAGATACCGACGCAGCTCTGAGGCCCGGGACACACACAGCCCCTGTGGGGTCAGAGGTGAGAAGAATAGAATAGAACATAGCTCAATTAAATAGGATATCATTGAATAGAGTTTGTTTTGTTAGATTGGTTTGCATTTTGTAAATGTTTTGAATGAGCATGTGGAATGCTCAACGTCCTATTTTTCCTCTAGTCTGTTTTACCCCATATCTGTGTGCTGTTGTCCGTCCTGCAGACGCACCAGGTGATTCCCTAGTGGTGGAGAGGGAGAGAGAAGACTGGGAGAGGGAACAGCAGGAGGAGGAGAGGGAGAGAGAGGAGGAGACGGCTCAACATCGCTCCCAACGCTCCGTCAGCAGAGAGAGGTGCACAGCATTGTTTCCCCTACCATTGTATAGGCAGGTTGGGTGGCAGAAAATATTTTGGCTTCTATTGACACATTTTATGCCAGTAGGAATCAAACTAGGGGACTGGTGCAGAGTCTGTTTCTAACCTTATCATCGTCTATAACTGAAATTCACTTCTCTTTCTTTGTGTTTCTCTGTCTTGTGTGAAGGTGGGTAGAGACAATGGTGGTGGCAGACTCTAAACTGATCGACTACCACGGCAGTGACAACGTCGAGTCTTACATCTTCACCATCATGAACATGGTGAGTCGGGAGTATCAACCTTTAACTGACACTCCGTCCACACAAGACATATACACAGTAACAGTGTCATGACATGACAGCAGTGTGTGTGTGTGTGTGTGTGTGTGTGTGTGTGTGTGTGTGTGTGTGTGTGTGTGTGTGTGTGTGTGTGTGTGTATGTGTGTGTGTGTGTGTGTCAGGTGGCAGGGATCTTCCATGATGCCAGTATAGGAAATGCCATCCACATCATCCTGGTCCGCCTGATCCTCCTGCAAGGAGAGGAGGTAATCAACACTTCACGTTAACACAGACATATGATGAGGGCTCTTAATTAACTTTTTCATTGGCATCAATGGTGTTCCCAACTTGAAAAAGTTAGGAGCACCAAACGGTAGCCTATAGGAGCACCAGAAAAATAGATTAGGCCTATTGGAATCCTATTGTTTGAGGTAGCTATCCAGCCCCTTTCCTTTCTTCCAGTGCTATCTTAAACCATACTGGGCAAGTTACCAGGTTTTTAGCCAGCTAGGTTTGCTAGCCAGTTAGCAAATTAGAGCCCAGCATATGATGTCTGTCATATGATGTCTGTTGACATCTAATCTTAAACTTCTAGGATTGACATAATTCATATAAGAGGAGTGCACCTGAGCGGCAGGTAGCCTAGCGGTTAAGAGTTTTGGGCCAGTAACTGAAGGTCGCTGGTTCGAATCCCCGAACCGAGTAGGTGAAAAATCTGTCGATGTTCCCTTAAGCAAGGCACTTAACCCTAATTGCTCCTGTAAATCGCTCTGGATAAGAGTGCCTGCTAAATGACTATAATGGAAATGCACAATATCAAAACAACTCAAACATCCAAGTCTCCAGCTGATGTGTTTTGTTGTCTTTTATCTGGGCCTCTATGATGATGGTGTTGATCATGTTGTCTACTGCAGAAAGGGCTGAAGATCATCCACCATGCAGACACTTCTCTGGCCAGTTTCTGTGCCTGGCAGAAGAACCTCAACCCACTAAGTGACACACACCCTGCTCACCACGACGTGGCAGTGCTGGTCACCAGGTAAGACTGCAGCCATACACACACATCAACACTCACATACTACTGTACCACTGTGGATTGTGTATCACGATGCTGAGGTCCCTGTGTGTGTGTGTGTGTGTGTGTGTATGTGTGTGTGTGTGCGTGTGCATTTCGACCACCAGGAAGGACATCTGTGCAGGGCTCAACGAGCCGTGTGAGACCCTTGGTCTGTCCCATCTGTCAGGGATGTGCCAGCCTCACCGTAGCTGCAACATCAACGAAGACTCAGGACTACCTGTAGCCTTCACCATTGCACACGAGCTGGGACATAGGTTTGTGGCTGTGTGTGTGTTTCTCCAATTTCTACTTCGATCTAAGTCAAGACTATCTAATAATTGCTTCAATAGATCAAATTCAAAAGGACCATCTCATCTTTGTTTTCCTCAGCTTTGGGATCCACCATGATGGTCAGGGGAATGACTGTGAGATGGATGGCAGACACCCCTTCATCATGTCCAGACAGCTGATGTATGACACCTCCCCCCTTACCTGGTCCTCCTGCTCCAAAGACTACATCACACGCTTCCTAGAGTGAGTGTCTTTCTCTCTCCCTGTCTGCTGTATGTCTGTCTCACTCCATCTTCCTCTCTTTCTTTCTCTCGCTCCTTCTCTTTTTCTCACCTTCTCACTTCTGTGTAGTTGTTTGATGCTAACACAGATGACGTGA
The DNA here is from genome assembly GCF_964263955.1 of Coregonus lavaretus. Classification (NCBI taxonomy): domain Eukaryota; kingdom Metazoa; phylum Chordata; class Actinopteri; order Salmoniformes; family Salmonidae; genus Coregonus; species Coregonus lavaretus. The sequence continues at coordinate 38,445,210 of NC_140001.1, read as the reverse complement.
TCTCTCTGACCCTCTAGTCGTGGTTGGGGCTTCTGTCTGGACGACCGTCCCTCAAAGAAGGATCTGACCACCCCACTGGCCCGTCTGGGGGTCCGCTACACCACACAGCACCAGTGCCAACTACAGTACGGCCCCAATGCCACCTACTGCCACGAGATCGATGTGAGTTACACACACACATACACACACCACCACCACCAGTTCCGAGTCTGGATGGACACTTACTTAGCCTGGGTTTGTCTTCCTTCTAGAATGTTTGTCAGATAGCCTGAGTTTGTCTTCCTTCTAGAATGTGTGTCAGATCCTGTGGTGTTCAGTGAATGGGTCCTGTCGCTCTAAACTGGACTCACCCATAGATGGTACTCGCTGTGGCCCTGAGAAGGTAGGATGAGGCTGTGTGTGTTTGTACGTGTGTGTGTTGTGGGGCACAGTTTCACTGGCAAGTTTGCGATGGTGTTTAGAATGTCCACTCTCATGTGTGTGTATGTGTTCTCTCTGTCAGTGGTGTATCTCAGGGGAGTGTGTTATCATAGGGAAGCTACCGGAGACAGTGAATGGGAACTGGGGACAGTGGAGTAGCTGGTCTCACTGTTCCAGGACCTGCGGGGCCGGGGTGAAGTCTGCTCACAGGGAGTGTAACCACCCCAAGTAAGAACTGACCCCACATCTGAATCTCCTTTCCTCTCCTCACCTATTCTATCTTTCCTCTTCCCTCTTCTCCTTTTTCCTCCTCCCCTTTTTCCATATTTGATTAAAATGTATGGTCCTTTGTTTCCTTCAGACCAGAGTTTGGTGGGAAGTACTGTACAGGCGAGAGGAGGCGTTACCATATCTGTAACACCAAACCATGCCAAAAGGCCAAACCCACCTTCAGAGACATGCTGTGTAGTGAATTTGACACAGTGCCCTACCAGAACGAACTCTACGAGTGGGTCCCTGTGGCCAGCCTATGTAAGAGCTCAAATCACCAAACGCACATACTACAGTAAATACACAGAGACATACATACAGTTGAAGTCGAAAGTTTACATACACTTAGGTTGGAGTCATTAAAACTCGGTTTTCAACCACTCCACAATTTTTTTTTTAACAAACTATAGTTTTGGTAAGTCGGTTAGGACATTTACTTTGTGCATGACACAAGTCATTTTTCCAACTATTGTTTACAGACAGATTATTTCACTTATAATTTACTGTATCACAATTCCAGTGGGTCAGAAGTTTACATACACTAAGTTGACTGTGCCTTTAAATAGCTTGGAAAAGTCCAGAAAATGATGTCATGGCTTTAGAAGCTGCTAATTGACATCATTTGAGTCAATTGAAGGTGTACCTGTGGATGTATTTCAAGGCCTACCTTCAAACTCAGTGCCTCTTTGCTTGACATCATGGGAAAATCAAAAGAAATCAGCCAAGACCTCAGAAAATAAATTGTAGACGTCCACAAGTCTGGTTCATCCTTGGGAGCAATTTCCAAACGCCTGAAGGTACCACGTTCATCTGTACAAACAATAGTACGCAAGTATAAACACCATGGGACCACGCAGCCGTCATACCGCTCAGGAAGGAGACGCGTTCTGTCTCCTAGAGATGAACGTACTTTGGTGCAAAAAGTGCAAATCAATCCCAGAACAACAGCAAAGGACCTTGTGAAGATGCTGGAGGAAACAGGTACAAAGGTATCTATATCCACAGTAAAACAAGTCCTATATCGACATAACCTGAAAGGCCGCTCAGCAAGGAAGAAGCCACTGCTCCAAAACCACCATAAAAAAGCCAGACTACGGTTTGCAACTGCACATGGGGACAAAGATTGTACTTTTTGGAGAAATGTCCTCTGGTCTGATGAAACAAAAATAGAACTGTTTGGTTCTATTGTTACCATTGTTATGTTTGGAGGAAAAAGGGGGATGATTGCAAGAGAAAAACACCATCCCAACCGTGAAGCACGGGGGTGGCAGCATCATGCTGTGGGGGTGCTTTGCTGTAGGAGGGACTGGTGCACTTCACAAAATAGATGGCATCATGAGGAAGGAAAATTATGTGGATATATTGAAGCAACATCTCAAAACATCAGTCAGGAAGTTAAAGCTTGGTCGCAAATGGGTCTTCCAAATGGACAATGACACCAAGCATTCTTCCAAGGTTGTGGCAAATGGCTTAAGGACAACAAAGTCAAGGTATTGGAGTGGCCATCACAAAGCCCTGACCTCAATCCTATAGAAAATATGTGGGCAGAACTGAAAAAGCGTGTGCGAGCAAGGAGGCCTGCAAACCTGACTCAGTTACACCATCTATGTCAGGAGGAATGGGCCAAAATTCTCCCAACTTATTGTGGGAAGCTTGTGGAAGGCTACCCAAAACATTTGACCCAAGTTAAACAATTTAAAGGCAATGCTACCAAATACTAATTGAGTGTATGTAAACTTCTGACCCACTGGGAATGTGATTAAATAAATCATTCTCTCTACCATTATTATGACATTTCACATTCTTAAAATAAAATGGTGATCCTAACTGACCTAAGATAGGGAATTTTTACTAGGATTAAATGTCAGGAATTGTGAAAAACTGAGTTTAAATGTATTTGTCTAAGGTGTATGTAAACTTCTGTCTTCAACTGTACACAAGCCTCATCATTCCAAGAGTTGCGGTTATATGTATCTAGCAGCAGGGGGCAGCACATACATACATTTCCAATACTTTTCCAAAACTCAAAAGGGAATTACACTTTTCAATACTTCCACTGGTGTCCCCTCATTGATCCTCTCCCTCTCCTGCCCCCTCCCCCCTCTGGTTCCATCTCATATCTCTTCCGTGCCTTGCCCAGCGAGTCCGTGCGAGCTGCACTGTCGTCCTGTGGATGAGCATTTCTCTGAGAAGATGCTGGATGCTGTGACAGACGGAACTCCCTGCTTCATGAACAACAACTCCAGAAGCATCTGTGTCAATGGAGTGTGCAAGGTAGTGTGGCTGGGTAAGAGAGAGAGACAGAGAGAAGGGGGGAAGGGGGAGGGAGAATGTAGGTATTATGCTGCGTTCATAACCATTTGGGAATGTGGTAATTACAAGTTGTGAAGTTGTAAATACAAGTTCGATGCATTCATGTTCTTTGAACTCGTTGAGAAATGCAGATTGGCTAATGGCAAACAAACTGCTTCAACCATAAACTAAAAGTACAGCTATCATGCTTTTAAAGAAATGATAGTGTTCAAAACCATATTAATATTATGCTTTTTATAAATAATGTTTTGTTGTTGCATTTAACTGCTGAGGTAATTTCCTTAGTAGGTGACGTCAGAGGTCAGCATGTGGGAGCTCAGGGATGATAGATGAGTTTCCCAATAGTATTTACGATTTGGAGGGATTTTTCCCAGTCGTATGCTCATATTTACGAATTTAGGAGATGTTATGACCGCAGCATAAGTCCTGTCTCTGCAAGGAGAGAGCATGGGGCCCGAGATAGATTTAAGATAGGAACTATGCCTGCTGGAGCTGAGAGGGAATCTGTTAATTTTTTCCTTCTGTCTGTGTATCTCTGTGTGTACCTGATCTGATTATCTTGAATCTTTACCTTATCCGTGTGTGTGTGTGTGTGCGCGCACGTATAATCCTTGACCTGTGTGTAGGAGGTGGGCTGTGACTATGGTATAGACTCTAACGCTGTAGAGGATCGTTGTGGAGTGTGTCTGGGCGATGGTTCCTCCTGTGAGACTGTCCAGATGACCTTTGATGGGGGGGATGGCTTCGGTGAGTCTCCTATCTCCTTCCTAAATATCTCCCTGATGTCTCATCTCTCCTCCCAAACCCCCAAAACATCTCCCACAATGTCTTCACTGACTGGTTGCAGGATTATGTCATTGCTGTTGTTGCCTTGTGGTTGTCATGGCAGCGCTCTGTATGGGAGTATACAGCTGTTTATTCTGCTGTTTTTGGCAGCTGCCCACCATCTGTGTGTGTGTGTGTGTGTGTGTGTGTGTGTGTGTGTGTGTGTGTGTGTACAGCTATTTGTCTTGCTGTCTTTGGCATATCTGACTGTCTGACTCCAGTACAACTGCATTTGTACAGTGCAAAAGCTCTCCCTCCATTTGGCAAATCTGACCATAATTCTATCCTCCTGATTCCTGCTTACAAGAAAAAACTAAAGCAGTAAGTACCAGTGACTTGCTCAATACAGAAGTGGTCAGATGACACAGATGCTAAGCTACAGGACTATTTTGCTAGCACAGACTGGAATATGTTCCGGGATTCTTCCGATGGCAATGAGGAGTACACCACATCAGTCACTGGCTTCATCAATAAGTGCATTGATGACGTCGTCCCCACAGTGACTGTACGTCCATACCCCAACCAGAAGCCATGGATTACAGGCAACATCCGCACTGAGCTAAAGGGTAGAGCTGCCGCTTTCAAGGAGCGGGACTCTAATCCGGACGCTTATAAGAAATCCCGCTATGCCCTCAGACGAACCATCAAACAGGCAAAGCGTCAATACAGAACTAAGATTGAATTGTACTACACTGGCTCCGACGCTCATCGGATGTGGCAGGGCTAGCAAAATATTACGGACTACAAAGGGAAGCACAGCCGCGAGCTGCCCAGTGACACGAGCCTACCAGACGAGCTAAATTACATGAGAGCATCAGCTGTTCCAAACGACTGTGTGATCACACTCTCCATAGCCGATGTGAGTAAGACCTTTAAACAGGTCAACATTCACAAAGCCGCAGGGCCAGACTGATTACCAGGACGTGTACTCCGAGCATGCGCTGACCAACTGGCAACTGTCTTCACTGACATTTTCAACCTGTCCCTGACTGAGTCTGTAATACCATCATGTTTCAAGCAGACCACCATAGTCACTCTGCCCAAGAACACTAAGGTAACCTGCCTAAATGACTACCGACCTGTAGGACTCACGTCTGTAGTCATGAAGTGCTTTGAAAGGCTGGTCATGGCTCACATCAACACCATCATCCCAGAAACCCTAGACCCACTCCAATTTGCATACCGCCCCAACAGATCCACAGATGATGCAATCTCTATTGCGCTCTACACTGCCCTTTCCCACCTGGACAAAATGAACACCTACATGAGAACGCTATTCATTGACTACAGCTCAGCGTTCAACACCATAGTGCCCTCAAAGCTCATCACTAAGCTAAGGACCCTGGGACTAAACACCTCCCTCTGCAACTGGATCCTGGACTACCTGACGGGCCGCCCCCAGGTGGTAAGGGTAGGTAACAACACATCTGCCACGCTGATCCTCAACACAGGGGCCCCTCAGGGGTGCGTGCTCAGTCCCCTCCTGTACTCCCTGTTCACCTATGACTGCATGGCCAAGCATGACTCCAACACCATCATTAAGTTTGCCGATGACACAACAGTTGTAGGCCTGATCACCGACAACGATGAGACAGTCTACAGGGAGGAGGTCAGAGACCTGGCCGTGTGGTGCCAGGATAACAACCTCTCCCTCAACGTGATCCAAGACAAAGGAGATTATTGTGGACTACAGGAAAAGGAGGACCGAGCATGCCCCCATTCTCATCAACGGGGCTGTAGTGGAGCAGGTTGAGAGCTTCAAGTTCCTCACCAAAAAAAAAAAAAAAAAAAAAAAAAAACTATCATGGTCCAAACACACCAAGACAGTCATGAAGAGGGCATGACAAAGCCTATACAAAGCCTATTCCCTCTCAGGAGACTGAAAAGATTTGGCATCGGTCCTCAGATCCTCAAAAAGTTATACAGCTGCACCATCGAGAGCATCCTGACTGGTTGCATCACCGCCTGGTATGGCAACTACTCGGCCTCCGACCGCAAGGCACTACAGAGGGTAGTGCGTACGGCCCAGTACATCACTGGGGCCAAACTTCTTGCCATCCAGGACCTCTATACCAGACGATGTCAGAGGAAGGCCCTAAAAATTGCCAAAGACTCCAGCCACCCTAGTCATAGACTGTTCTCTATACTACCGCACGGCAAGTGGTACCGGAGCACCAAGTCTAGGTCCAAAAGGCTTCTTAACAGCTTCTACCCCCAAGCCATAAGACTCCTGAACAGCTAATCAAATGGCTACCCCCCCCCCCCCCCCCACACCTTTTACGCTGCTGCTACTCTCTGTTTATTATCTATGCACAGTCACTTTACCTCTACCTATATGTACATATTACCTCAATTATCTCAACTAACCTGTGCCCCCGCACATTGACTCTGTACCAGTACCCCCTGTATATAGCCTCGCTACTGTTATTTTACTGCTGCTCTTTAATTATTTTTTATTAATCAATTTTTTACTTCAGTTTATTTTTGTAAATACTTTCTTAACACTTATTTTTCTTAAAATTGCATTGTTGGTTAAGGGCTTGTAAGTAAGCATTTCACTGTAAGGTCTACCCCTGTTGTATTCGGCGCATGTGACAAATACAATTTTATTTTATTTTATTTTTGAGAGAATGACTCACTAGTGACCTCCGTGACCTCACAGCCAGAGAGAGAGAGAAATACAGAGCGAAAGATAGATTGATAGATTTTCTCTTCAGAGCAGGACATTATTGTAGCTTACTATACTGCCCTACCAAGCAATAAGGCAGTAACTGCTCATCCTTAATCATGTGGACAAGTATCCTGTCTCTATTATATTGTGTTTTGGAGAAAATGGGGGTCATATTAGCAGTAACAGCAAAAGGTTACTGTGAAACCAAGGTAAATGGCAGTAACTGAACTTGCTGCCTTTTAGCTTGGTTTCAACCTGCCCTTGGCAGCGGTTACTGCCTTTTACCTTAGTCTCATATCATTTTATTTTGATAGCGATACAATCAAAACTGTATGACACTGACTGACATCTACACACATACAGTTGAAGTCGGAAGTTTACATACACTTAGGTTGGAGTCATTAAAACTTGTTTTTCAACCACTTCACAAATTTATTTTTAACAAACTATAGTTTTGGCAAGCCGGTTAGGACATCTACTTTGTGCATGACACAAGTAATTTTTCCAACAATTGTTTACAGACAGATTATTTCACTTATAATTCACTGTATCACAATTCTAGTGGGTCAGAAGTTTATATACACTAAGTTGACTGTGCCTTTAAACAGCTTGGTAAATTCCAGAAAATGATGTCATGGCTTTAGAAGCTTCTGATAGGCTAATTGACATCATTTGAGTCAATTGGAGGTGTACCTGTGGATGTATTTCAAGGCCTACCTTCAAACGCAGTGCCTCTTTGCTTGACATCATGGGATAATCAAAAGAAATCAGTCAAGACCTCAGAAAAAAAATTGTAGACCTCCACAAGTCTGGTTCATCCTTGGGAGCAATTTCCAAACGCCTGAAGGTACCACGTTCATCTGTACAAATAATAGTACGCAAGTATAAACACCATGGGACCACGCAGCCGTCATACCGCTCAGGAAGGAGATGCGTTCTGTCTCCGAGAGATGAACGTACTTTGGTCCGAAAAGTGCAAATCAATCCCAGAACAACAGCAAAGGACCTTGTGAAGATGCTGGAGGAAACAGGTACAAAAGTATCTATATCCACAGTAAAACGAGTCCTATATCGACATAACCTGAAAGGCCGCTTAGCAAGGAAGAAGCCACTGCTCCAAAACCGCCATAAAAAAAGCCAGACTACGGTTTGCAACTGCACATAGGGACAAAGATCGTACTTTTTGGAGAAATATCCTCTGGTCTGATGAAACAAAAATAGAACTGTTTGGCCATAATGACCATCGTTATGTTTGGAGGAAAAAGGGGCACACTTGCAAGCCGAAGAACACCATCCCAACCGTGAAGCACGGGGGTGGCAGCATCATGCTGTGGGGGTGCTTTGCTGTAGGAGGGACTGGTGCACTTCACAAAATAGATGGCATCATGAGGAAGGACAATTATGTGGATATATTGAAGCAACATCTCAAGACATCAGTCAGGAAGTTAAAGGTTGGTCGCAAATGGCTCTTCCAAATGGACAATGACCCCAAGCATACTTCCAAAGTTGTGGCAAAATGGCTTAAGGACAACAAAGTCAAGGTATTGGAGTGGCCGTCACAAAGCCCTGACCTCAATCCTATAGAAAATGTGTGGGCAGAACTGAAAAAGCATGTGCGAGCAAGGAGGCCTACAAACCTGACTCAGTTACACCAGCTCTGTCAGGCTTCCCGAAACATTTGACACAAGTTAAGCAATTTAAAGGCAATGCTACCAAATACTAATTGAGTGTATGTAAACTTCTGACCCACTGGGAATGTGATGAAAGAAATAAAAGCTGAAATAAATCATTCTCTCTACTATTATTCTGACATTTCACATTCTTAAAATCAAGTGGTGATCCTAACTGACCTAAGACAGGGAATTTTTACTAGGATTAAATGTCAGGAATTGTGAAAAACTGAGTTTAAATGTATTTGGCTAAGGTATATGTAAACTTCTGACTTCAACTGTACATTGCTAATCTAGGGACACAACATCATGACACAGCATTCCCGGGGGGAAATTATGGTTGAAACGCCGACACCCAGACACTGGTAAGAACTAACTAGCTAAGTAGATCTGAGATCATAATTAATTAGCTAGCTAGCAGGCTAAGCTAACAATGTCACCTGCTCCCATAAGAGGAGATACGCAATTGATACTAACTTCAATCTACTAGCCCTATAATGAATTATATTCTGAAATGTCATTTGATGATTTCTTTGCATCAGTACCACACACACGACTTCCAGCCAGTGAGTGACAGCAACCTAGCTAGAACTGACACGCCCCTACCAAAATGTCAAAACCTACCTAGCTAGCATTAGCATGAAGCAATATATTTGTGCTACCTGCTCCCATAAGAGGCGATCAGCAGTTTATACTAGCTTCAATCTATTATCCTTATAATGAATATATAATCCCTATAATTGTATTATGACATTCCATGGGTTATTTGAATCAGTAAAGTTACACCACACACACGATCACTAGCCAGCTGACCGTCAGTTGGACGTGCACCCCATACTGTCAGTTACTGAATTGTCAAAAGCCACGCACCCTCGTTTTCCGGTTGAACATTAATAATATATCTACTCACATGTCCAGGGTTTCTGGGTTTCTTTTATATTCCAGTATTGAGTGACTGTCCCGGTCAGGAAAGTTAAAATCCAAAATTGTATCCATCACCTTTGTTGGTGGCGTATGTAATTAGTACAACAAAGTTTGGCATGCCAAATGTGTGCTCAATGTGTCTGCTTCAGTGCCATCATTACATGAATGCGGGGAATAACAGTTTTGCCAAAATGACTTCCACCAATCCCTGTGGCCTAGATGATTATAGTATCTATGCGGATCAAAGTTGTAATGTGCGGGTGCATTAGGACTGTAAAACCACGTCAATACTAGATTTTATTCCTGTCGATGTCCATCCATGCAATTTTTTTATATTTGTAAATAAAGAAGCAATTTTAAGAGCCTTTTTGGGAGCAGGTATGAAATGAATAGATTAACTGACTTATGACAGTGAAAATTATCATGATAATGTTCGTACAAGATAAAATCAAACATTGACTATATCCTATATTATAGAATAACTGAAAAGGATTATGATCATATGTTTGCACACCACAAAATGTCAGTATTAGTTATTATCATCCATGACAGTGTCACGATCGTCAAGCATAGAGGAGGACCAAGGCGCAGCGTGTGAAATAAACATCTCTTTATTTTGGAAGAGAGAAAAACACGAAACCGAACACTATCCAAAACTTACAAAACAACAAACGACCGTGAAGCTAAATAACGTAAGTGCACAGACAAGCAACAAACGTTCAACATAGACAATTACCCACAAACACCTGATGCCCATGGCTGCCTTAAATATGGCTCCCAATTAGAGACAATAAACCACAGCTGTCTCCAATTGAGAACCAATCCAGGCAGCCATCAACATACAAACACCTAGACAAGACATTACCCCATTAAACCTACAAACCCCTAGACAAACCAAAACACATACTTCACCATGTCACACCCTGACCTAACTAAAATATGAATGAAAACAAAGATAACTAAGGCCAGGGTGTGACATAACCCCCCCCTTAAGGTGCGAACTCCGGGCGCACCAGCATAAAGTCTAGGGGAGGGTCTGGGTGGGCGTCTGTCCACGGTGGCGGCTCTGGCACTGGTCGTGGTCCCCACCCCACCATAGTCACTACCCGCTTTCGTAGCCTCCTCCCAATGACCACCCTCCAACTTAACCCACCTGGATTAAGGGGCAGCACCGGACTAAGGGGCAGCACCAGGATAAGGAGCAGCACCAGGATAAGGAGCAGCACCAGGATAAGGGGCAGCACCGGGCTAAGGGGCAGCACCGGACTAAGGGGCAGCACCGGACTGAATGGCGGATCCTGGCTGGCTGGCTCTGGCGGATCCTGGCTGGCTGGCGGATCCTGGCTGGACGGCTCTGGCGGATCCCGGCTGGACGGCTCTAGCGGATCCTGGCTGGATGGCTCTGGCGGATCCTGGCTGGACGGCTCTGGCGGATCCTGGCTGGACGGCTCTGGCGGATCCTGGCTGGACGGCTCATGGCTGGCTGACGGATCTGGCTGCTCATGGCTGGCTGACGGATCTGGCTGCTCATGGCTGGCTGACGGATCTGGCTGCTCATGGCTGGCTGAAGGATCTGGCTGCTCATGGCTGGCTGAAGGATCTGGCTGCTCATGGCTGGCTGACGGATCTGGCTGCTCATGGCTGGCTGAAGGATCTGGCTGCTCATGGCTGGCTGACGGATCTGGCTGCTCATGGCTGGCTGACGGATCTGGCTGCTCATGGCTGGCTGACGGATCTGGCTGCTCATGGCTGGCGGAAGGCTCTGGCTGATCCTGTCTGGCAGAAGGCTCTGGCTGATCCTGTCTGGCGGAAGGCTCTGGCTGATCCTGTCTGGCGGAAGGCTCTGGCTGATCCTGTCTGGCGGAAGGCTCTGGCTGATCCTGTCTGGCGGAAGGCTCTAGCGGCTCCTGTCTGGCGGAAGGCTTTAGCGGCTCCGGTCTGGCGGACGGCTCTGAAGGCTCATGGCAGACGGGCGGCTTAGCAGGCTCAGTACAGACGGGCAGTTCATGCAGCGCTTGGCAGACGGACAGTTCAGACGGCGTTGGGCAGACGGGCAGTTCAGGCGCCATTAGGCAGACGGCAGACTCTGGCCGGCCGAGACGCCCTATAGGCCTGGTGCGTGGTGCCGGAACTGGAGGTACCGGGCTGAGGACACGCATCTCAGGTCTAGTGCGGGGAGAAGGAACAGGGCATGCTGGACCCTGGGGACGCACATAAGGCCTAGTGCGTGGTGCCGGAACTGGTGGTCCCGGGCTGAGGACACGCATCTCAGGGCTAGTGCGGGGAGCAGCAACAGGACGCACAGGACTCTGGGGACACACAGGAGGCTTGGTGCGTGGTGTAGGCACTGGTGGTACTGGGCTGGAGCGGGGAGGTGGCACCGGAAATACCGGACCGTGCAGGCCTACTGGCTCCCTTGAGCACTGAGCCTGCCCAACCTTACCTGGTTGTATGCTCCCCGTCGCCCGACCAATACGGGAAGGTGGAATAACCCGCACCGGGCTATGTAGGCGAACCGGGGACACCATGCGTAAGGCTGGTGCCATGTAAGCCGGCCCGAGGAGACGCACTGGTGGCCAGATGCGTTGGGCCGGCTTCATGACATCCGGCTCGACGCTCAATCTAGCCCGGCCGATACGTGGAGCTGGAATGTACCGAACCGGGCTATGCACGCGTACAGGAGACACCATGCGCTCTACTGCGTAACACGGTGTCTGCCCGTACTCTCGCTCTCCACGGTAAGTACAGGGAGTAGGCGCAGGTCTCCTACCTGACTTCGCCACACTCCCTTTATGGCCCCCCCCCCAAGACATTTTTGGCTAGTGCTCACGGGCTTCCAGCCTTGCCTCCGTGCTGCCTCCTCATATCGCCTCCTCTCGGCTTTAGCTGCCTCCAGCTCTTCACGAGGGCGGCGAACTTCTCCCGGTTGTGCCCAAGGACCCTTTCCATCCAGTATCTCCTCCCATGTCCATGAATCCTGTGTAGGTGGGTCCTGTTGCCGCTTGACACGCCGCTTGGTCCTAGATTGGTGGGTAATTCTGTCACGATCGTCAAGCATAGAGGAGGACCAAGGCGCAGCGTGTGAAATAAACATCTCTTTATTTTGGAAGAGAGAAAAACACGAAACCGAACACTATCCAAAACTTACAAAACAACAAACGACCGTGAAGCTAAATAACGTAAGTGCACAGACAAGCAACAAACGTTCAACATAGACAATTACCCACAAACACCTGATGCCCATGGCTGCCTTAAATATGGCTCCCAATTAGAGACAATAAACCACAGCTGTCTCCAATTGAGAACCAATCCAGGCAGCCATCAACATACAAACACCTAGACAAGACATTACCCCATTAAACCTACAAACCCCTAGACAAACCAAAACACATACTTCACCATGTCACACCCTGACCTAACTAAAATATGAATGAAAACAAAGATAACTAAGGCCAGGGTGTGACAGACAGAATAGAATCATTAGGATGCAGGTCCCTGATTATTTGCTGTATTTATTTCAGTTGATTGTGAGGGCCACATTCCAACAAAGATTCCTGATCTGCCCCCTTCACTTGAAGTCACAGTTTTTATTTATACTATATCTCCAAGCAACTCTTCCTCACATATCACATTCAGATGTTGCATTCAATCCTTGAATATATGGCAACAACTCCATTCAGCACTTTGAAGGGCCCAACCCCCAACTGACCCCTAAACCCGACCCCCAGACAGTAATAGTGCACCTGCAAGTATCAGACAAAAGACTTCAGATATAAGCAGTATGGCACACAATTCAACCTCGCCAATCAGAGGCCAAGGTAAAGCCACTTCCTAACCAATCCTTTCAGATGTATAAGAAGTTCCGAAGCACAGGGCCGGATTACCAAACGGGCAGATCAGGTGCCCCATGGCCCCCAACAAAATGTTTTGTTTTTGGGGGGGAGAGGGGGGTTTTGGTTGTGGGCCCCCTGGAGGTCGGGGCCCCCCAGATAGCATATAGAATATAGAATATAGAATTGTGTAGAATTGCAGGAAGTTGGCTGTTTTTCTAAAGGTCAGTGCCCTGGGGCCCCAAATACAGTAGTTCAGCCCTGCCTGAGCATGGGCAAGGGAATGGGGATCAATTTGGAACTGGTGGCAGGTAGTAGGTAGATCCATTACAGGACTGACTGCATGATCCCTTCATATCTGGTAGGACAAGTCATCCAGGACTGGGAGAAGGGAGTGAGCTTTATGTTTGGAATGCAGACCCAGATCTCAACCTTACCTCCCAGACATCCATTGTGTGTGTGTGTGTTGTGTGTGTCTCCAGTGCCCTTTTACGGACACCCTCCGGCTCAGATGTATGAAACTTCAAAGGGCAGAGCTGAGATCCAAAGTAATGCTACCCCCTCCTTTACCCTCACAAACAGACACACACCAACACCTACCCCACACATCCACACACTATTAAAAACCAGAGACCCTACCAGAGCAGTGCCCTCCCACACACACCGTTACAGACAAGAGACATGGTTACCCCACCCCACCACCCAACACACACACACACGCCACTCTCCCACCCTCTATAAAAGATCACAGAGAGTCTGGAAGTCTGGATGTTGGTGCAACCATAGCTGGCTGCCATGGTGGCCTCTCTGTAAGCTCTGGCCTCTCCCACGTTGCAACTTGCAACCATGAATCATTCTGTGTTTATTAGTGTCTTCGTCATGCCTCTGCTTGCATTTCATTTCTCTAGCTTTGATACCATTGTAGGTTTAGGGTCAAGGTTAGGGTAAATGGTTAAAATTGCATATGATTACATAAAGGGCAGTTCTTTTCAGTCCTAGGGACCCACAGGGTTTTCAGGCTTTTGTTCCAGCCCAGCACTAACACAGCTGATTCACCTTCTTCTCCTTCCTCCTATCACAGGCTACGTGGACGTGGGAGTGATCCCAGAGGGGGCACGTGACATTGTGGTCCAGGAAATGGAGGAGGCAGGGAACTTTCTGGCTCTGCGGGGTCAGGGGTCAGAGGAGTACTTCCTGAATGGCCAGTACATCATCCAATGGAACGGGGAGTACAAGGCAGGCGGAACCACCTTCTACTACGAACGCAGCGGGAACCTGGAGAACCTTACCTCACCTGGACCCACCAAACAACCAGTCATGATCCAGGTATACACACCATACACACTATACACATGAATCAATACAGCTAGATATTGACCAGCTAGATCAGGATTCAGATATGATACACACAGGCTAACTGTTTAGTGTGTGTTTCCTGTTGTCTAGTTGCTGTACCAGGAGAAGAACCCAGGTATAAAGTATGAGTACACCATCAAGAGGAACCGCCAGACAGGAAATGAGGTCATCAGGTCGGAGTATAGGTGGAGGCATGGGGCCTGGACAGACTGCAGCACCACCTGTGGGCTAGGTGAAGGGTTGTCTTTTAAACAACTTATGATGTCTTTTAAACAACCTCAAATTCATATTCAGCTTTAGTATGATGGCCGTACTGCATGTGTAGCATATTTGTAGTCCCTGTGTGAACTTGACATTTGTTGAGAGTTGTGGATTTTGGATTCTGATGGTCTGTCTGATTACATTCTAATCAGACAGTAGAGCAATATTGAGTGTCAGAGCAAACAGTGTGATTATTCAGACAGAAACCTTTTGGTATATGCTAAGTGGGATGCTTGGGATGAACCAACCTCATTGAAGTTTACATTTAACAGGTTAAGGTTAGGGTTAGGTAAGGGTAGGGGTTAAGGTCAAGGTTAGGGTTTAAGGTAGGGTCATCCCAAGGATCCCTCTTAGCATCCCTGCCTGTGTTCTGTGATGTCCAGGTAAACAGCATCAGCCTGTCAGGTGTTTTGAGTTGGAGGTGGGCGTGGTCGATGAGGCTTTTTGTGACCCAGAGAGCCGCCCGGAGGACCAACACCGCAAGTGCAAGAACATGGACTGCCCCGCCAGGTTCCTTAGTTTCCCTATTACTATGACGAATACTCTATAACACCAGTCTTGTTTCTACTAATCTTTCATAAAATGGGTAAAAGTCATGTTCAACAATCCTTTATGTAAAATCATAAATAATGGTTACTTTTCTGACAACTTTAAATTGTCAAGAGGCATTAAATAAGGTTGCCCTCTGTCACCATATGTTTTTATTATGGCCATGAAACTATTAGCTTTAAAAATCTAATGATAACATTAAGGGGCTAAAAATGAATGGATTAGAGACAAAAGTATCAATGTACGCCGATGATTGAAGTGATTCTCTTGAGTCCTCGATCTTCAACCTTGAAGGACCTCATTGAGGAACTAGATAATTTCTCTAGTTTCTCTGGACTAAAACCCAACTATGATAAGTGTACTATATTACGGGTTGGGTCTCTAAAAGAGACAAACTTTTAAATTGCCATGTGGTCTCCTGATTAAATGGGTGGATGGTGAAGTCTATGTGCTTGGTGTACATATCCAGGAAAGGTTGAGCGTTCTTGCAAACTTAGCAAAATAGACAGAATTTTGAAACCGTGGAGAGGGAAACACCTATCCATCTCCGGGAAGATTACTCTGATTAATTCTCTAGAGATATCTCAGTTTATATATTTTTTCATGGCTCTACCGACTCCAGGATAATCATTTTTCAAGTAATGCGAGGAAAAAATATTTCACTTTATTTGGAATGGCAAATCAGACAAAGTTAAACGAGCATATTTATATAACGAACATGAGTTTGGAGAGTTAAAACAATTAAATATTAAGGCATTAAACCTCTCTCTTAAAGCCTCCATTGTTCCAAAACTGTATCTAAATCCAAACTGGTTTTTAAGCAAGCTGCTAAGAGAGGCCCATCCTATGTTTGGCCCATCCTATGTTTAAGATCGGCCTCTTAAAACCTTACATTTTCAATGGATTGACAATGGATCCCTGTTTAAAGTATCCTCCTTTTTAAATGAAGTCATACAGAGTTGGCAGATCTATTATTAAAGCAAATAATATGGCTAAACTCCAATGTACTGATAGAGAGAAAATATATATATTGGACAAAAATGTACAAGAAGGGTATAATATTTATGAAGGACATTGTAAACAAGGACTGTAAAATTATGTCACACAAGCAACTAACAACAGTGTATGGAGGTGTATGCTCAATACAAAATGGTAATCAACTCATCTGCATTGCTTGCTCTTTGACATCATAGTAAAATGGAGGGATGTATTACAAAATAAATAGCAAAATGACATTATACTGGGAAAGATGGGTTAATCTGTGGACATTGGAGGGTTGGAGTTAAGATCAGAATGGTGGATTGGTCGCTGTGGGTGAAAATCCAGCACTTGAAGAAAGAGGTAATTAGGATATTGTGTCCATTAGTTTACTCCAATCAGGGTAGGGATGGTAGGGTTGGGGGGAAGTATAAATAAATAAAAGATAATAAGTGGGATTAGAAATTATGCAAACAATTAAATTGATGGAAACCACAATCTATCTGCAATATTAACGTTTATCCGCCCCCCCAAACAAATACAATTAAAAAGCCCAGTAATTTAACAGGTGTTATTAGTGTCTGTTATGGCCCTGTTGTTTTTTGCCACCTTTAATTTCAGAAGCAAATCAGACCAACACAATTTTTTTCAGGGACCTTATCTCACACTCTCTCCTCTCTCCCCCTGTGTAGGTGGTGGGTGGGGGGCTGGCAGCTGTGCTCTGCCACCTGTGGTTCGGGAGGGGTGAGGAAACGTACAGTGCTGTGTGTGCGCACGGTGGCGGGGGAGGAGAGGGTGCTCCACCCTGGGGACTGTAAACAGCTGCTCAAACCCAAACCTGTGGTTCCCTGCAACAGAGACCTGCTCTGTGGACCTGACTGGGCCGCGGGCAACTGGAGCGTGGTACTGTTAACCTATTTAATCTCTCTCTCTCTCCATGTTCTGTTAATAAACTATTTAATCTCTCTCTCTCTCTCTCTCTCTCTCTCTCTCTCTCTCTCTCTCTCTCTCTCTCTCTCTCTCCTTGTTCTGTTAATAACCTATTTAATCTCTCTCTCTCCTTGTTCTGTTAATAACCTATTTAATCTCTCTCTCTCTCTCTCTCTCTCCTTGTTCTGTTAATAACCTATTTAATCTCTCGCTCTCTCCTTGTTCTGTTAATAACCTATTTAATCTCTCTCTCTCTCCCTCCTTGTTCTGTTAATAACCTATTTAATCTCTCGCTCTCTCCTTGTTCTGTTAATAACCTATTTAATCTCTCTCTCTCTCCCTCCTTGTTCTGTTAATAACCTATTTAATCTCTCGCTCTCTCCTTGTTCTGTTAATAACCTATTTAATCTCTCTCTCTCTCTCTCTCGCTCCTTGTTTTGTTAATAACCTATTTAATCTCTCTCTCTCTCTCTCTCTCTCTCTCTCTCTCTCTCTCTCTCTCTCTCTCTCTCTCTCTCTCTCTCTCTCTCTCTCTCTCTCTCCTTGTTCTGTTAATAACCTATTTAATCTCTCTCTCTCTCTCTCTCTCTTGTTGTTCTGTTAATAACCTATTTAATCTCTCTCTCTCCTTGTTCTGTTAATAACCTATTTAATCTCTCTCTCTCTCTCTCTCTCTCCTTGTTCTGTTAATAACCTATTTAATCTCTCGCTCTCTCCTTGTTCTGTTAATAACCTATTTAATCTCTCTCTCTCTCTCTCTCTCTCTCTCTCTCCTTGTCCTGTTAATAACCTATTTAATCTCTCGCTCTCTCCTTGTTCTGTTAATAACCTATTTAATCTCTCTCTCTCTCTCTCTCTCTCTCTCCTTGTTCTGTTAATAACCTATTTAATCTCTCGCTCTCTCCTTGTTCTGTTAATAACCTATTTAATCTCTCTCTCTCTCTCTCTCTCCTTGTTCTGTTAATAACCTATTTAATCTCTCGCTCTCTCCTTGTTCTGTTAATAACCTATTTAATCTCTTTCTCTCTCTCTCTCCTTGTTCTGTTAATAACCTATTTAATCTCTCTCTCTCTCTCACTCTCTCCTTGTTCTGTTAATAACCTATTTAATCTCTCTCTCTCTCTC
The DNA here is from genome assembly GCF_964263955.1 of Coregonus lavaretus. Classification (NCBI taxonomy): domain Eukaryota; kingdom Metazoa; phylum Chordata; class Actinopteri; order Salmoniformes; family Salmonidae; genus Coregonus; species Coregonus lavaretus. The sequence goes on along the minus strand of NC_140001.1, from coordinate 38,427,088 downwards.
TCTCTCTCTCTCCTTGTTCTGTTAATAACCTATTTAATCTCTCTCTCTCTCTCTCTCTCTCTCTCTCTCTCTCTCTCTCTCTCTCTCTCTCTCTCTCGCTCTCTCCTTGTTCTGTTAATAACCTATTTAATCTCTCGCTCTCCTTGTTCTGTTAATAACCTATTTAATCTCTCTCTCTCTCCTTGTTCTGTTAATAAACTATTTAATCTCTCTCTCCTTATTCTGTTAATAACCTATTTAATCTCTCTCCTTGTTCTGTTAATAACCTATTTCATCTCTCTCTCTCTCGCTCTCTCTCTCTCTCTCTCAGTGCCCAGTGACATGTGGTGGTAGCGTGCGCACCCGGACGGTCACCTGCCTGACCGCACCCCCAAAAAAATGTGACAACGAAACCATGCCTCGCTCCAAGTCACTGTGCGCCCTGCAGAGCTGCCCAAGCAAAGGCCTCCGACGACGTCCGGGACCACCCCCTAAATACCGCCGTATCTACCTGCCCAAGAGACACCCAACCAGGCAGCCAGTTACACACACCTGGGGCCCCAAAAGCACCAGCACCACCACTACACCCAGAACCAGCACTGTTACTGTGACTGAGAGAACTACAACCCCCATCACCACTTCTACCACCAAGCCCTTCCCACCGTCCTCCACAGCCACTGATATCATTGACGTAGATAACTATGAGTTTAACCTGATAGTGGTGAAGAATGGGCATGTAGAGGACAAGGATGGGGCGTATATTACGACCAGTCCTACTGAAACGGAGAACAGAGAGATGAGAGAGAAAGAAGAGGAGGACGAGAAAAAGGAGGAGGAGGGGAGTGCAGCTGATTTTTTGTTTCCAGATTCGGGGGTGACATACACTCCAGGGTATGACTATGTAGTGGAGGATGTGACTACAGAGGAGGAGGGGCTTACAGATCTGGACATTTTTACCACGGAAACCTCTCTCGGGACTCCCAACCAATCACCACCCATCGTGACCACCACCGGGTTACACCCTACATCCACACCACACACACCACACACAAGTGTCCCAACAACATCACATACAACCCCACACACAACCAGAGTACCCCTCACTACCTCCCCCTCAACCCCACAAACCAGCACTGCACACTGGGCCATGAACACCAGCCACTACCCCCTCACTCCCCCCAACACCACACCTTCCATCAACCCTTTCACCAAACGGACAACCAGGATGGAGGTGTTCTGGGTGGTGGGCAACTGGAGCGAGGTGAGTACAGGAGAAAGGAACCCTCTGTGTTTATGAGCTTGTTGATGATGACCCTATAGGCCAGTGTTGGGCAACTTTGATGGGGGTGGGGGCCACAAAAAAATCTGAACTCATCATGAGGGGCCGCAGTTGCTCGAGGATCTGCGTACCAACATCCAAACCATAGTTAATTTTGTGCAATTCTACACATTTTGCCATGGGGTGTAAAGAAAATGTTGCAGTTTTAAAGCAAGTTTGCTACAATTGTACAAATCTTTCCATCTTTCCTGAACAACATACTTTACTTTGATGATATATAGGAATCAAATCCCCCTTCTCTCCTCCTCTTACTGACTTTCCGTCTTCCTCGCTCTCTTCTCACCTGTTGTCTGTGCCAGTGTTCAACGTCGTGTGGCCTAGGGGCAATGTGGAGGCCAGTGCTGTGTAGCTCCCAGCATGAATCGGACTGTGCCAACCTGAAGAGACCAGAACCAGCTCGCACCTGCCACCTGCGCCCCTGTGCCACCTGGCTGAGTGGCAATTGGAGCAAGGTCAGTAGCCTGGGTACACTGTACCTGACTGTCTCTGCATTCTATAGCTAATATAATAATATATGCCATTTAGCAGACGCTTTTATCCAAAGTGACTTACAGTCATGTGTGCATACATTTTACATATGGCTGTCCCGGGGAATTTAACCCACAATCCTTGTGTTGCAAGCACCGTGCTCTACCAACTGCAAGTTTCTACAACTTTTCTACAAGTTTCTACCACTTGCCTTGGTAAACTATGCAAGACAGCAACACGTCAGCTAAAGCAGAAACAAGTTTATTAGTGACATTACTGCATAGCCATATGAAATGTGATGTCCTTTACAAGCCGAGTCGAGGACCACTCTAAAATAAAAACCTACAGATCACGTAATAATAAGAACAGACAAGGTATTATACTGACTCTCTCTTTCTTCCTCTCTCTCTCTCTCTTTCTTTCTCTCTCTCCCTCTCTTTCTGTAGTGTCCGAAGGGGTGTGAGGTGGTGGGCAGGAGGCAACGTGAGGTGCAGTGTGTGGACGGGCAGAAGGGACGTCCACTGAGACCGTTCCACTGCCAAGTCCTGTCCTCCAGACCCCCCAGCACCCTGTCCTGTCGTCCCCAACCCTGCCAGCCCTGGAGAACCTCCCCCTGGGGACAGGTACATATACACACATGAACACACATGCACGCACACACACATATATTGTCACATGCTGACTGGCTTTAGTCCATATGCTATTTTCTATTATTAATAAGATTAAATTAGTTCGAATATGATTGTAAATATAAACTCCTTTCATCGCCAGTGCTCTTGTAGCTGTGGTGGTGGATTGAGGGAGCGGCTGGTATACTGCCCTGAAGCGCAGCACTGTAGCGCCACCCAGAGGCCAAACGACACAGAGACCTGCAACCTGCAGCCCTGCAGCTACTGGGACCCACAGGACTGGGAGGAGGTAAAGGCACTGGAGAACATATTTACTTACAGTTCATGAATTGCAGTATATTTATTTACCTACATTATGTGCAAACTTTGTGCCTGTTACATGTTCAGAGTGTGCATTGCATGGTGCGGTATGTCAATGGGGACTAGTGTGTCTGTGTGTGTTAGTAATGTCTGTTGTCTTCTGTTTGTGTGTCAGTGCTCTGTGAGTTGTGGCGAGGGGTTGCAGCATCGTGTGGTGCGGTGTGTCGTTGAGGACACCGGCTCTGTGGAGAACAGTCTGTGTGAGCAGAGCAGCAGGCCTGACACACTCAGGAAATGCAACATGCAGGAGTGTCAGACTAAAACCGGTAAGACAAACACCTATCCCTCCCAAAACGACACCGGATTCAAAAATTAGAATTATTATATAAAATTCTTGCTACCAATAGAATGTTATTTATATGGGGGATACAATCTTCCCAGCTCTGCAGATTTTGCTGTGAAGAGAGAATCATTAGATCATTTGTTTTGGTTCTGTCCATTTGTAGCTTGTTTTTGGACACAGGTCCAGGAATGGCTAAAGGATTGCAATATTTACCTGGAGCTAACCCTGCAGATAGCATTACTGGGTGATCTGAAAAGTCATAGTCAATCGATCAATAATATAATAATACTTTTAGCAAAAATGTTTATTTTTAATTCACAATCTGCAGAAGCAATGAGAATAGAAAGGTTCTGAACTTTTGTAAAACATCACAGTACGGTTGAAATATATATGGCAAATAGAAATCCTATATGGATGGTGTTAAGAGATAGATGGGAGGTATTGAATAGAGTTGAAGGATGGGACTAATAACAAATAACAACAAATAATAACAAAGATAGCTAATAATGTAAGCATACTGTGTCCATAATAAGTATATAGGTTGTATGTTGGGAGCTTTTGGGAAAGAGCACAGTTAGAAAGATATGGCATATAGAAGCAAACCGGATGGACATCATGAAAATGATCGGAGAGCATGAGAGTAGAAGAAGTTCAGGAGCAAAAAAAAATATATATATATATATAATAGAATTATTGTAAAATTAACTGTGTCCATAAGGTGTAGATAGTAAGTATAGACCGGAAGTAGAGGCCTGGGCATTGTTGTTCACTAATTTACTCCAAGTAGGGAAAGGATGGCGGGGTTGAAAAGTAATAAAGGGGAGTATATATATAAAAAAACATGGGGGATTGGAAGTGATGCAGACAATTACATTGATAGAAGATTCAATCTATCTGCAATATTAAGCTGATCCATCCCCCAAATAAAAAAAATAAAAAAATAAAAAAATAAACACCTATCCCTCCCTGTTGGCTATTTAGCAAGGATATTTCACCTTAAGATAAAGGAATAGTTCATACTGAAGCTATGTTTTGTTTTACATGTATGCTGTTGATCGACGTACAGTATATTGGAGTTGACCTAAGCCAGTGTTCTGTCCTGTCCTGTGTTGTGGTTGTGTAGGTCCGCTGTGTAGGAAGAACAGCATGTCGTCTCGGTTCTGTGACAAGCTGAAGCTGCTGGGCCGCTGCTCCCTCAGGTCCATCCAGAAACAGTGCTGTGTCACCTGTAGAGGGTAACTCTGACCGCACTACCTGTCTCATGGACCTCAAACGCATACATACAGGGCATCCACACTGCTCTCCTATGGGTGCAGCTCATCTCTAGTGCAATCAGCTGGCAACAGCCTTTTCATCATCATCATCATCATCATCATCATAACCACCACAGACCGTTACCTATATGGGGTGGGAATTCAAGAAGCTAAAATACTGTATATTGCTGCTGTGTGCAGTTTGTCTTAGCCTTGCACCTTCCTAGCTCATACTGTGTAACCCAGGGTACCAGGCCTCCAACAGCCTCTAAAGACTTAGTTATGTGAACTTCTCACCCATGTCCCACCTGTTTTCCAATACTGTTGAATGTCAGTCAGAATATCAAGCTGTGTAAAAAGCCTGTTTGGCTTGCACTTTGTTCTCTATTCCAAGTTTCCCCACTAATACAGAAATTATGGTGACAGCCGGTAACACTTTGTTTACAACCCCCTTTCAGCTGGTATTTGCCTGGTATTTACAAATAAATTATGTGGTGACAATGGGTTTTTTCTGGCACTTACTTTAATGGTGCTGGATTTAATGAATCCCCAAAAAACGAATAATTAATGATAAGGTAACTATTATGTCATGAACATTTTCCTATGACACTAAGCAAATACTTGGTAAATAGTAGACTGTACAATAAAGATTCATGTTTTTAACTGTAGAGTTTTTTATTGTGTAATTGTGTTTTAATTGCTCTTGTTCTCAGAGCTCTCGGGGTACTGTGGCTCTGGATAGTTGTTTCCCTTAAGCACAGATCTGGGATCAGCTTACGCACCCCAAATCCTAACTTTAACATTAAGGGGAAATCATACACCTGACCAGCGGTAACGTCATCCTACTCTGGTGCTGTGTGTCTATGCTGTGGTGCTCCTCCTCATTATTAGGCTGGCCAATGAGAATGAGGTGTTGCAGGTCATCCCTCTCAGGCCTCAGTTAAGATGGCCGCTGTGTATATGATAGTGTACAGATGCTATCATCTTTATAAAAGCCTTCAGCAATAAATGCAATGATGAAAGAAGCATGTGGTGTGACTGATTTTTGCTTTGAATGTCCAACGAGATTGTATCATTACTTTTCACTGTTATTCCCCTGCAGTACCTCCTCATTAAGTGTTAGTTCAGATGATGACACAGCCTTCTTGTGAGTGTAGTGTGAAATGTTTATTTTTGTGTGTGATTTGATGTTGTGTAGTTAGAGTCCTGCCTGGCCCGTTGTGCTGATGGTATCAGTGAGAAGCCCTGTGGTCGATGTAGGAGGAAGTAGTTTTTTTTATTTAACCAGGCAAGTCAGTTAAGAACACATTTTTATTTACAATTATGGCCTACCCGGCCAAACCCTCCCATAACCCGGACATCGCTGGGCCAATTGTGTGCTGCCCTATGGGACTCCCGTTCACAGACAGTTGTGATACAGCCCGGGATCAAACCCGGGTCTGTAGTGACGCCTCTAGCAAGGCGATGCAGTGCCTTAGACCACTGCACCACTCAGGATTATTGGCGGTAATACTCCTAAACAGTCGAGCATTAACACTCTACCAGCTCCTCTTATCAACCACAACTTGCTTTATACTTGGTAAGGTAAACAGAGACGGGGAGTACGCTTTGTTATTGTCTCTACTGCTGATTGCCTGTAATGAAATTGGGACTGTTCTCATTCATCTGAATAAGTGCACTTCGGTTTCAGCTGTATAAAGTATGTGCACTTGACTATGTAAATACCTCCCGCTTGGTCTACAAGCTGTAATATGAAATTGGATACGACCGTTCACCACGTCTTTAGAGAAAAAGTAACACATCCACCACTAATGTGAGCACATTGCCAGCTCAGCCACACCACACATGGGCTATCACAGTGGAGAGGTGAGGGGTGAATATTCAGTTGGAAACAGTGGGTGATTAGCTACTAGCTGTGTAGCACTCAGCACTGTAGCACCAAGCTCTGTTTCAGGGATCATGTTGAACTGGCCCAGGTTTCCCTGGTTCTTCTCTCCCAGATAACCTGAGACACACACTGCTCTCTGCTGCTGTCACACACACACGCACACACACACACACACACACACGAGTTAGTCAGCAGTAATGGAACACCGGCCCAATGTGGAGCACAGTATTGTGTGTGTGGTGGGTGAGTGAGAAGAGCTTTGCAGCTCCTTCAGTGTTATCTTTGGTCTCTTTGTTGCCACTCTGATTAATGCCCTCCTTGCCTGGTCCGTGAGTTTTGTGGTACCATATCCTTTCCATTTTTTAATAATGGATTTAAATGGTGCCCGTGGGATGTTCAAAGTTTCGGATATTTTTCTATAACCCAACCCTGATCTGTACTTCTCCACAACTTTGTCTCTGACCTGTTTGGAGAGCTCCTTGGTCTTCATGGTGCCGCTTGCTTGGTGTTGCAGACTCTGGGGCCTTTCAGAACAGGTGTATATATACTGAGATCATGTGACAGATCATGTGACACTTAGATTGCACACAGGTGGACTTTATTTAACTAAAGGTAATTGGTTGCACCAGATCTTATTTAGGGGCTTCATCGCAAAGGGGGTCAATACATATGCATGCACCACTTTTCCGTTATTTATTTTGTAGCATTTTTTTAAACAAGTTATTTTTTTCATTTCACTTCACCAATTTGGACTATTTTGTGTATGTCCATTACATGAAATCCAAATAAAAATCAATTTAAATTACAGGTTGTAATGCAACAAAATAGGAAAAAACGCCAAAGGGGATGAATACTTTTGCAAGACACTGTAAATGCATTCATCTTAAGAAAGCTAGGTCAGACAACCACATATCACAGTCAAATATACAGGATACGAACATTCCATTCCAGCTAAACTGAGAACAGTAATATTTTAGACACACACATGAAGGTACCCATAAGCAATCATTTCTGATGAAAAAACACAAATGTGAAAAATGTGTGGCTATAGCATTTTAGAAATAAACTAATAATGTGTGTTTATGATGGAGCTGTCTCCATCCAACTCTAGGCCTACTACCTTACCACATATTACTTACTGCTGTCATGTCATAGGGTATTACTTAATTGATGTTGAGTCAGTAGGCTAGTAATTGCAAAATGGAAAGAATATCTATTTACTTTTGCCTTTTACCTTAATTACACGTTAGCACTCCAAGCTGATTAGATGGTTCTCATACGAGAACTATCTTAAGCCTAGTCCTGACCTGCAAACATTATTTGTGCCATTTAGTCCAGGACTAGGCTTTATCTGGCTCTGGGAACCAGCCCGTTATGTTTAGATATTGTCTTTAGCTTGGAGATTTCATAATCTTTTCATCTTTCGTACATTTTCACTTCACATCATACCTCATTTGCAGTAAATAATATTATCCTATCTTGGCCTGTCCGTTTTAATTCTGATGATGCAATTCATGTTTTGGGTCTGTGTTAATGTTGCTGCGTCATTACCTCTTGTTACATGAAGTAATGACCATCACTGCCCGTTACAGGTGAGTGGATCCAGTGTATGACCGGGAAATAATCTCCTCTGGCCTGCTGTAACCGACCCACGGACTGCGGCCATGCTGATAATGTAAGTGTCCATCCTGGATTGGAGATAACATGGCAAACATCTATCGCTCAGCGTAAGACAGGAAACAGCAACCTCATCTGGGTTACCAGACACCCCACCACCACACACCGGCCTGAGACACATCAAATATTTACATCTGATGACTGGCTAAAAGGGCCTAAGGTCGCCTACAAACATAGAACAACAGTTGCTAAGGGAAGTGTCTTCTGTTGAAAATGAATGGAAACCAATTAGGGACCAATTTCGCAGGCCGTTCCATCGCCTATCAAGGTGAGGTGAGTATAGGAATGGATGCGATGGATGCCGAGGTGAGGCCCAGTCCCTCCCATCTGGGCCAATCAGACTGTGTCCCTACGCAGTAACACAGGCATCCCTGTCTGTACTGTACTGTACCAGGCCTGTTCCTTTAGCAAAAACAATATATTGCCCACCTGTCAAATCGCTGACATTGTCATTTTGAACAGTCCATCGGAATCATTCCATAATGTTCTGCTCTGATTTCAAATCCACTTTTGGCACGAGGAACGTGTCAACTCAAATCCTATTTGATGCATGTGTATCTATGGTGTATTCCGTTTCAATATTCCTTGTAATGGTGTATTTGTTTCTGCACGGTACAAGGCCAGCTGCTGCAGCCTTCAGCTAGAGATCAGAAACACATTGGCCTGTTGCATTGTCTTTGCTTTTTGAACTTCAAGAGCAATGCTCTGAGATAGATCAATAAAGATGTAGTAAACAGTACATCCAGTGAGGGTAGAAAGATGAGACCCTGGCCGCTCTCCAGTACCTCCAAAGCCCACTTATATTGCTATTGCTATAGGAGAAAAAACACAGGCATGGTTGCATTTACAAAGAATTTGCTCTTCGGCTTCTAAATAAATCCTGCAAATCTTCAGCACATCTCAGCTCTGAAACATGTCCATCTTTCTAGGATGCACCAGCAAAGGACAGTATCCTCTGTCTGAAGGGAAAGCAAAACCACAATAGAAAGGAATATCACAGTATTTAAAAGAATGTCACCTTTACCCAGAAAAATAGATATGCCCATTAGAAACCAGGTTATATGAGGAGATTTGGGATTATGCTAGCTGGATAAAGGTTTTTAAATACATACCTACTGTATCTAATTGGGCGGTAACTATAGATGAGGCATTCAGTCTGTCAGAGAGAGAATGTTATATTGTCTCTCACATTCTCCATGAAAGGAACGAACACAGGCTGCGCTTTAGCAATTGATAGGGATCATTAAAAAAAATACATAATAATTATCAGAACATACAGGGTGAGGAAAGGCCTCAAATGGGGTGAGGTTTAAAGAGACATGCAGTTATGTAAGTTCCATGGGAATCGTTTGGATGTTCATTATGATTCGGTCAATAATCAATTCAACTTATCCCTGCTCCTCCCAGCTCTGTTTCCTTTAAGTGCTGATTCAGGCTATCATGGTGGGAAGGTAGACAACAAAGGAAGTAGTCTACTGATAAGATTTAGTTTGTGGGGTACCTGATGAACACAGACAGCTAGCTTAAGACCAGACTTAGGACCCGACCAATGCTCTGGCCGCATGTCATTGACAGACATTAAAGCAGACACTAAGAAAACTGTAGGGGCTTCAGGAGAGAAAGCAAAAGGCAAGACATGGCATCAACTTCTGGAGGGATGAGTGGAGGGGATAAGAAAAAAGGTGGTTTCAGAAGCATAATTCACAGTTACACTCAGCAAGATGATAACTTACAACCAACTTCCTTCCTTGCACACGCCCACATTGTTAAGAACTAATACTGGCAGTCTTGGCAGATTTAAATTCTTATTTTTCTTCTGTAAGTAGTAAGTTACTCCCCTGTGTATGATGATGTCATCTTGCTGAGTGTACCTTTCAGTTCTTACAGTTTCAGTAACCGTCTCAGAAACCACCAATTCCCAGATTGGAAATGTAGTTGAATAAAGTTAAATGGACTAAGTCAAATTCTCCAACTCAATTGAATTACTGAACATCTGATGACGTGCCACAGTTCTGGGTAGGGGAGTAAAAGAGCTTCTACTTGGCTGTGGGCCATGTGACACCTGACTCTCAGAGGAAGGTAGGTGAGATGAGAGAGGCCTGACTGAGATTCTCTTAGAGCAATTGGATTGAAACCAGCAGTGGTAACCTTATAGTGTGTTTTATCAGGAGAGATAGGAAATGACTCACACACACACACACACACACACACTATATATATATATATATATATACTCTCCATGCACACTAAAACAGTCTACTCAGTAAAGTGTTTGAAACTGTGATGCGTGTGTTAGAAGGAGTCAGGAGCAGGAGAGTAATACGCATCCAAAGAGTTTATTCCGTCGATAAACAGTTGCTCAAGCATGCGACAACAAAACTCAGGCACAGGGGAAATATCTACCCTGGCAACAACAAGGTAAGGGTAGCTCAACCGAGCTACACACAGCTCACTACAAACAATCACCCACACAGACAAGGAAGCAGAGGGAACACTTATACAATGACTAATTGGGGATAAGGACCAGGTGTGTGTGATTAATTAGACAAGTGGAGTGATGAGAATGGGAGCGGCAGCAGCTAGTAAGCCGGTGACGACGAACGCCGAAACCTGCCCGAACAAGGAGGGGAGGCAGCCTCGGCGGAAGTCGTGACAGAAACACCTAAGTAACTGGTCTATTATTACCACACATACCTCCATGCTGAACTATCTAACCAGATAAATCCTATCCTACCCTGGTCTCCTTTCCCACCACCACACTTGTCGCTCCGCCCCATATTCTCTCACACACACACGCACGCACACACACACACACTCACACAAACACATCACCCTGCCACAGCTCACTTCCATATCTAAAAGGGGGTGATGGGAAATGAGAGCAGGGTAAGTGGAGTGGGAGGGAATGCACAAGAGATTTTCGGTTTGGGAATGCACGAGAGAACGAGAACATATGTAAACATATGTTTCCCATACCAATAAGAGAGGTGGAAGGGGGAGAGAGAGATGGAGAGAAAGAGAGGTTGGGAGTCTCATATTCACACACACATCTTCCAGTGACAGGTAAAAAGATCAGACCAGGGGTCCTCCTATCCAGCCTGGCCTCAGAGCCATACGAAAAAATAAAACAAATGGAGCACTTCCAAGACGTATAATACTTACAAATCGTGTACTTACTTTAGACAGAAACGAAAGTAAGGTTGTTGGTCGGGGAGGATGGGTGGTTATAATCCGTGACAGTCTAGCAATCCAAAGGTTGCGTGTTCAATTCACCTAACCTGCTAAGTAAATTCACCTAACCTTTGTTGTTTTAGTTCCCCTAACCTTTCACGTAAATTATCCTAACATTTGTCGCCAGTTCTCCTAACCACCAATTCTTTCAGTAATTCTCCTTTGTTGTTATGAGGCAACAAGCAACCTGGTTTCAGAGAAAGACGTATAATACTACACGTCATCCAAGATGTATAATAAGTTACGCCATCCAATTCGTATGCTATTGTTCGACCGGGTAAGACGTACGATACTATATGTCCTCTAAATCGTATTATATTGTATGACTGCTATTCCATTAATATTGTAACCTAACGTTACGTAACATATCATACTAAATGGTGTGTTGAACATATTTACATACAGAAACTCCAAATTACCCTGAGACCACGTTGTCATATCAAACCCAGCAAGGGGAGCAAAACATCTTTAACACACATGCACAAACACACACACACACACACACCCCTCCCCAGTCTGTTACCTCAGTGAAGGTGGAGCCACTGTAGAGAGAGGGAGAGAGAGTCCACTCCACACTCCTCCATGGAGAGAGAAAGAGAGGAGAGAGCAGCGGAGGATTTCACACTCAAATGTATTTTACCTTCTCTCTCTTTTTGAGCTGTTGAATGTTTGAGCCCTGAGGGATGAACCTGGAGAAAGTGTTATAGCAGAATGTTCCTATACCAGTAGACCTTTCATTGTTGGAGTAACCATCTGAGGAACTGGGTTGGAATTAAATTCAGCACCAGGAACAGCTAAGGATAGAAAAACAGTTTCAAAATTGGGACATAGGACGGCTGCTTGATTTGTCATTGGAATACACTGACAGTATTTGCACTGGTAACAATAAGGAAAGTGTTTATTTTAATTTAATTTATTTATTTATCTACCTGGACATCTGTATAGGAAGAAACGTGAAAGAGAGGACTCTCAGATTTGTCATTGCAATACATTGACTTTCAGTACAATAACTGCTCTAGCTACCAACAAACAGGAGGAACAGAAGGACATCTCTTTTTGTGTAGAGACCTGGTAGACCAGGTACCAGAGAGCCCCATTTCCCAGGAGGGCTCCCCTTCCTGCCCTCCCAGCCTCCCCTGTCCCCAGCAGCATGTCCCAGGCTGTGAGGCTGCTTCCAGTCCTCCCCACACAACTCTACCATGAGCACATGGGCTGCTGGAGGGAGTAAGGCTGCCTCTGCCTGGTCCACCTCTGGGTATTGGTTTAGGTCTGGCTCTGGGTCCAAGTTTAGGTCCGGTTCTGGGACTGGGTCTGGGCTAAGGTCTGGCTCCAGCTCCATCTCTGGGTCCTCCTTTTCCAGCCTGTCCCTGTCTCTGCTGCTAGCACTGCTGCTCTCCCTTTCCCTCCCTTTGGTTGTCTGTCATCAACCTCCCTACAGAGGCAGGCTCCAGTACCCCAGCCCCAACAGCACTCTTAGTGCCCCAGTGAACAGTTCCCTGGCTGGGTCCAGGGTTGGAGGAACTGGGCAGACTGGGGGTCCCTTAGGGAGGACAGGGGGTCCACTGGGGAGGCATGTACGCAGCTACAACCACCTGCAGGGAGATGTGCGGCGAAGGAAGCTCTTCTCCTTCCAGAAGTTCTTCCTGCGGATCGATAAGAATGGCAGAGTCAACGGGACCAAGAGCAAAGATGACCCCCTCAGTAAGTAACCATAACAGTATGTTTTTCAATTTGTAGGAAAGTGAAAGAGGGGGAAACAGAGATTCAACCATAGTGTATTAGAAATTAATCATTGTGTTGTTTAGGCTTTCTCAACCCTTCTGGTACGGTCTTCACTACAGAATATCATACAAATTACAGAAAAAAAGGAAACAAATTCAAATGATTGACTTGAGTTGAAGAACTTTACTGAATAACTTTTTTTAGCATTGATCATTTCAAATACTGCATGTTGAATCAAAATGGCAAGATTTGTCACCTAGCAGTTCACGGATGTTAAACCTTTTAGTTTAGTTTAGTTTAGATCTAGATCAAGCTGACACATTCCTGATTAGAAGCTCCTTTTTCTGTCTCTAGCAAACATATTTGTGATATCTGGCCTGCCCAATCATTCAGCACAATGATGGTAGCTCTCAGATGGCTAAAACAGGACCAGGGAGGAATAGATTACCAACCTGTTATCTTTCAGTATTCACTGCCCAGGGTAAACAGCACTGATAACAGCTAGAGAGGAGCAGGACTGGGGGAAGGAGAGGATACGCCAATCACTACCATGCTCTGAGACGCTCTCACACACAGCCAGTCTGCTTCATTTCATTCTACAATGATTGTACATAATGCTAATACCGTGTGGTTTATGATCAATGCAGTATAATGTGAATGTGATCTGATCAATTTACAGAGGTACAGTAACATACATTGGGGTGTTTTTTTCCTCATACCGAATTCTTGTATGCCTGAATATCCTATTGTAAAAGGTATAGCACAACCGGTAATGTGTCTAAACACTTTGTTGCTGTCTTCACTGCAACTCTTTTTATTTAGTGTGCTCAGTGATAACTATAAACTATACATCCCCCTTTCTATCAACCCACTTCCAATTTGCTACGTGTGTGAGCCTATCTGTGTGCGGGCACTCACATGCTCAAGTGGGTGTGTTCGGATGTAGAAACCAAGCAACCAGCGACACATGTGCCCACTTAAACTACAACCTCCACCCACCCCCCACGCCTACCACCCCCCATCCCCGGTATATGGCACTCTTTAACGTTTCTCCTGGGAGTTCTTAACCACACATTCAATCAAAGAGACTTATGGGAAACAGTATGGGAAGTAAAAATGTAACTAATGGTGTTTGTTTTGACAAGAATACGACAGAAATGTATTTATAGACTCTACACACTACACTGCAATGAATTTCAATATGCCCCTTTTAGGTATTTGTGAAATAGTACAACAGCCAGGCTAGTAATGTCTTCACTAAGATGATTGGTGGGTTCAACTTGAAGCTATAGTACATGTTAACTTATTGAACCTATCAATTATCTCTCACCATTACTCTTCACAAATGTCTAGGCTATAATACTACTGTACTAGTAGTATATATTAGTAATATACTGCCGTATATAATACTAAGCCTTTGCAAAAGGTGACCAAGTTTATCTTTGGGTTGGGTATGAATGCAGCGGGGGGGGTTGAGGTGGGGTACGAAATCATGAATGACATGGTTGAACGTCATTGTGGTCACATCAAAGCTGCGAGTGTTCAGTATCAATGGTGGTGCAGTCACAAAGCCGTGTCCTGAGGGGGACTGGTGACAGTGTGTGTGGATTATATGGCCCACTATCAGGTTCACAGGGAAAGGGATACTACAGAATAGCAGCTCCAGTCTCTGCTCTGGACCAGGGGCTAGACATGATCCCTGGGAGGATGTCCTAGACATGATCCCTGGGAGGATGTCCTAGACATGATCCTTGGGAGGATGTCCTAGACATGATCCCTGGGAGGATGTCCTAGACATGATCCCTGGGAGGATGTCCTAGACATGATCCCTGGGAGGATGTCCTAGACATGATCCCTGTGAGGATGTCCTAGACATGATCTCTGGGAGGATGTCCTTTGTAGTCCCTTGAAATGGCACTAGATCAGGTTTGTGGCATTGATTCTGTGGTAATGCCTAGTGAAACTCTGGGTTGATAGAAAATAATAACATAATAACCAATATACTGTATGAATAAAACTAGAAAAGGACATTTCCTAAACTAAATGTGTGTGCTTGTTCTTGCTAGGAGCAATCACATTCAATATGTGGAGTTAAAGTTTGGCAATCTTTCCATAGATATGTTAAATCATGATTCTGTTTGTGCAGTACCAAAGCATATCTGGAGACCACGTTACCAGTTTTGATTTTAAAAAACGTCCCTCAATCTCTCGCTAGTCATTCTTATTACTTCTCTTTAGAGATATGGTTTACGCCCAGTTTGTTTGTGTGCAAGGCTGAGACCCGAGCTTTGAACCATGCTTACAACAGTGTAGCGATAGAGGGGCGACGACTGGTTTGGGGTTTGAAATCCCAACCTTGCTAGCACAGATCTCTACAGTTGTAGAGGTGGTGGTTTTGGGGGCTGCCCATGGCCCTGTGAGGACCCTGCTCTTGTCTGTTTAAGAGCCTGTATCCAACCTCCCACAGATTTATGGGGATGCCAGTGCAAAACAGTCCCACATGGCGCTCCATCATGCTGGGATTCTGCTGGGAGTTTACAGAGAGAGGGGGCTGGAATGGAAACCCCAGAAATATGGTGCTTTGCAGAAAATAAGAACATATAAAGCTACGCAAGCTAGCCTGCATGCAGCATAACAGAAAATGTGCTTATCGATAACCTCATTTGCTATACATCGTTACAGCTCACCACATTTGTACAATCTAAAGCATTTCTAATGAAATGTACATAGTTACTGAGAACAGTAATGGTGGACTCTAGCAGTGCTAACTGAGGCTCTAACAGATGTGTGGCGGCAGACGGATTAGTCTAATTACCCCAAGCTGGTATTGTGTGAGTGTGAGCCCAGCCTGTCAAGAGCGCAGGAGGTGAATATAGGAGGCCACCAAACGTGTCTGTGTCTCTCTCTCTCTTTGCCGGGGGCTATGTGTGCTGAGGCGCCAACGGACTTGGCCTGACATGGTCCCCACTTGCTCTGTGTGTGTGTGTGTGTGTGTGTGTTTGCCCCTCAAAAGGGAAACCACAGCCAGTACTCTCAAGGACACTGAGATAGAGATGTAAAGTTGTTTATGGACGTGGATAGAGGAGGGATATGTGGTCCTCATCTGCTTAACAGCTGATTTATGTTTCCATCATTCCCATATTTCAACATATTTCTACTGTATCTGTACTGTAAGCTCTGTCAAATTTTTCTAAGACAACACAGATTTTTCAAAGAGTAAACAGTTACCAAGAATAACAACGCAAACTGCAAAACACATCTGAACTTGGCAACCCACTGTGGAAAATCCACCTTTAATTCACATTGGCATTGTCTACACCCATTCGACCCTAATGCACCATTTACTGTAGTAACTACAAACAGAGCGTATCAAATGAGCCACACATTAGGAAAAAGAATCCAGCATGCAACAATGTTACCCTAAATAAACAGTTGGAAATGTGGGGTTGACCCAGGGCCAGGTTTTTATGTGTGGTGTATCAGAATTACCACTACATAACACACAGGTGTCACATTTGGTGTTGGGTGTTGTAATCTGTAATATGTTGAACAAAGAACACATTTGTCCTAATGGCTTTGGTTTGTTTTTTTCCGCCCTTGCGGCGTTGTGGATATCATTCCTAAGTGAGCAAGTAGACAGTAGTGCTGAACATTAATCATCACAGACTGAGTGGATACAGGTGGGAAATACTATAGACTAGAGAGTGTGTACGTGTATGTGCATGTGCGTGTGTTCATGCATACAGATGTGGGTCTTAATTTGAGCTAGTTTGCTACAGCAGGAAAATGATCCTGCAGCAACAGGAAATGTGAATTATTATGTGGATTATAATTAATGGACATTTTTTGTAGCGGTTGATACATTTTTTGTTAGGACAAATCAAGTCTGACATGTTAAATTGGAATTTACAAACTTTAGAAGCCTTTTTAAACCTTGAATACACTACACGTTTGCATATCCTGCAGGGAAATTCTCAGCAACAAAAGAGTGATCAAATTAAGATCCTACATTCGCATGGGTGTGTGTACGCAATATGTACAATGTATACTCTGTGTGTGTGTTCAAACTTCATAAGCGCCGTCTCGCCCCAGCCTCCGGTGTGTGTCTTTGATCAGTGGTCATTAAGTTCATTCTAATCCTCCCTGTCTCTCTGTCATGGCCTCTGTCCTCCTCTGTTCTCTCTCCTTTCATCCCTAGCATGTTTACAGAGGGGCCAGAGACGGCCTTAGATAGTCTTACATCCTCAAACGATACCTGACACCTGAACCCTTACAGAAGTGATTCTCAGATCTTCAATGGCTGTTGTGTCATGGTCCCCTCCACCACTTCTCCTAATGGTAGAGCTGAGTGATATGGACAAAAATCCATATCACAGTACATTTACTGAATTATCATGGTAACGATAAGTAAAATGTGCACCACAGTATTTTTTTAAATATTACCCTAAAAACTACTACTACTTTCAATGTTGTAGCTGTCAATAATCCCATTAACAATCACCCATATTAGCAAACTTATTTCATTTCAAACTTCTATTTTTTTTTAGTAGGCCCTATAGAAGGGTTGGCTGACAATGTCAGAAACATTATGCACGCGCAGCCGTGCTTTGTTATGATTCTGAGCGGTCAGATAGCTAGCAACAATGACAAGAAGCTGCCATGTGGGGAATCCTAGGTGGCTCGTTTCAGATAGTTTTATCTTGCTCTTGATACCATGTCTTCTTTTGAGGTGTTTTGACTGATTTCATGTCAATGCTAATATGGCAAAAATTAGCTAGCTAGCTAACCAACAACTGTAACGATGTATTTGAAAGACAACAAGTGCTGATTGTGCAAATGAATGCATCTTTTCAATAAACATTTGGAGACTAAATATAGTTCACATGTCAACAATCTAAGCCAACCCCGTCTGTTTTGCCCCATAGTTGCGCACGCATCGGTTCTGTTCTATGGGTGATCTATTCGTAATGAATGATATCAGAAAAATGTCCACGATAGGTGGGCGGTTTGGTCGGTGTCGATAATTTCCAGTTTATCGTCCCAGCTCTACCGGATGATGTAGACCTCACTGCCACAAGGTCAATTTTTTTTTTTTTGGGGGGGGCAGCTAATTTCTTTAGTCAGCTATGAAATTAACAGATAAACTCAAATTCTATCAAATAACATTACTTGCATAATTTCTAATCCCCCTTTTTATACGTGATGTGGAGACAGGGGAGGAAGTCACTGTACATTTTTGAGGGCACCTGCCTCTTTTTTCAGCTCACCTGCCTCTTCGAGTCTTCACACAGCAACTTTTTAGACGGTCCGTCCACAAGACAGGGAGTTGGACAGTGACACAAGCAGCCACACAAACACTCATCAGGGAGGAAGGAGGGGAACCATGCCATTGTCACGACAACTCCCTGCAGTTCACACTCCCTAGCTGTGTTTGTGTATGTCTGTGTGTGTGTGTGTGTGTGTGTGTGTGTGTGTGTGTGTGTGTGTGTGTGTGTGTGTGTGTTGCAGGATAGGATAATAACACCACACAGGAAATGGGAAGAAGTAGTCAAGGAGCAAGGCAAACGTGCCATGGGGAACAGAGAGGGGCCATTAACACACACCAGCGTCAGATGAGATAAATGTGTGTGTGCGTGATAAGTGGGCTGTCTGGTCAAAGGACACATTAGGAAGCTGTATCTCTCTGACCTCTGATACTATGGACACACTTAATAACCTCAGCTGTCTACAACATTTTACATTACATTTTAGTCATTTAGCAGACGCTCTTATCCAGAGCGACTTACAGGAGCAATTAGGGTTAAGTGCCTTGCTCAAGGGCACAGACAGATTTTTCACCTAGTCGACTCGGGGATTAGAACAACAGCATGCTATGGTTACTGGGGTATAATTCAACCTTTTCTAATGGCTTTTAGGTAACTAGAATATTTGCACTGGGAATTGGTGGCCTACATACCAAACAAGCCAAACTGTTCACACATAAATCCAATCTGCAATTATTATAATCCTCATGCCAAATGAGTTAATGTGAAGTCTACTGTTTTGTGTAGAGGGGATGTAGATGAAGCAAGCTTATTTGGATGAAATCAAGAATGGATGGATGGATGGATGGATGGATGGGTGGATGATGGATGGATGGATGGATGATGGATGGATGAAAACTCTACCCTACAGTTGAAGAGATTCTTTCGGATTTTCTCTGACTATTAAGTAGAGAATTTTCTGTATCTACTGAGCACCATAAATAGCATGACAGTTCAAATAGGGGGTGCTGATATCTGTCCTGCTGATACATGTACTGTTTCACACATGAACAAGTGTGTGGTGTGAAATGGAAATGTGTTTTTTGAATATCCCACTTCCCCTGCCATTATTGATGTGACCCTGGAGCAATTATGGTTAAAGCTGCAATATGTAACTTTCTGGGAGACCCGACAAAATGCACATAGAAATATGAGTTACAGCTCTGTCATTCTCATTGAGGGCAAGTCTAAGAAGCGGTAGATCTGTTCTATATGCGCTATTTCTATGCTTATGTGCGTTATTTTTGGTTACGGAAAACATATTTCACAGCGGTTTAGATGGTACGATGATTATTTACAATATACTTGCTTGTTTTGTCACATAAACTGAAATTAGGCAAACTAGAACAATCTTAATCACCAGGAAATGAATTTCTACATAGTGCATCTTTAAGTGCCTTGCTCATGGTCAGACCGACAGATTTCTCACCTAGTCAGCTTGGGGATTTGAACCAGCAACCTTTTGGTTACTGGCCTAATGCACTAACTGCTAGGCTACCTGGCGCCTAGTTGGCTATGAACCCACACAATTTCACCTAGAGGCTTTCTCAAACATATCTAGCTAATGTGTTGTCTTGAGAAAGGCTCTAGCCGGAACATTTAATGTGTCATTTATTGATGGGCTTGGTTTGGGTCCCAATGGATGGAATCCTGTTGCCTCACTTGACAGTCTGTGCTGCTGTCCATGGACCATATAGATCTGTCCATTTCCCCTTATCTGACACAGCTGGTGGCTGGGCCTTTGTCTTCCACAGTCAGGAGGGGCAGGAAGACTGCTGATTGTTTTACAAACTCTTATCTACAGTGTATACAGCAGATCCAGAACTCTAGCTTCTATTTCCTCTTCTTCTGATTCCCCTTAAATCCTCCCCTATAAATGGTCATGATGATTATAAATGGCTTGTAAAAGGTGTTTTTTGTGTTTATTCTCAGGTATTCTGGAGATCACGTCGGTGGATGTGGGGGTGGTGGCTATCAAAGGACTGGGCAGTAACTACTACCTGGCTATCAGCAGGAAGGGAGAGCTGTACGGAGCGGTCAGTATCCATGTCAGAGGTCATTCAACCAGCCTCAAAGAGATTCACTTAGATTCTTTAGTCTTTATCACAAGAGTTTTTAATTATGTAGCTGGGTTCACGTATAACCAATGGTGCAGTGGAAACTATGAAAAGTGCAAAGAGCACACTATCCAAGCATTCGAAGACAAAATTGGAGATCAGCAAGTCATGACTATAGTGCTAAGTGACACAGACATTAGATTACATCACATGTATCACTGATTTGCATAATTAACTATTTATATTGAATATACCCCTCTGGTACATCTTGACTAAGTTAAATTGGTTCCCACTGGGCAAAATCAATGTTGTTTTCAACCAAATTTCTCAACGTATTGTGTCGTGGAACCTATGTGGAAAATATATTGGATTTGAAAAAAGTCATCAACTGTTGTTTTGAGATGAGATTTCAACCACAGGTTTATGCCATCATGGCAATGAGTTTTCAACATTGACAAACCTTGTATAAAATGTTATGAATTTGTACCTTTGAAACAATGTCAGATCTTCAACGCAATATCCACTATAAGAAAGAAACAGGCTGGGCAGCACCTCCTACTGGACAGTTGATCTATCTACAGCTACCCTTTGGTCTCCCATCCAGAGATTTAACCAAGCCTAGCCCTGCTTAGCTTTGATATTTATCACCTACTGTTACCAATGTGCTTTCATGAGAATGATTGTTGAGAAATACATCTCCACTTAATAGATTCACTGTTGCTATCATAGTCATTCCCAAGCATAGGTTTAAGAGAGCAAATTAGATGTAACCATATATCATCAATGGTGCTATTTAGGCCTATATAGCATTTGAGAAGTCATCAACAGCTATTGTTTAAATTCAACTCAGGGTTCAACTAAAACTAGACAATACGTATAGGCCTAGGCCTAGGGTTTTAAGCTTTGGTTGATTTCAAATGGAATCTACAAGTTAGTAAAACAGATATGTTGGATTGACGTCTCCATCCAAACCAAAAAACTAAGTTAAAGAATATAACTGTATTTAAAGTGCATTTAAAGTTTTATTTTATTTTATTTAGTCCTATTAATTAACTTAGATGTTTGGTTTTAATGGAGACATGAATCCATCATATCAATTATGAATTTGTAGACAAATTGGAATTAAGCCAGACATAGTGGCACAGGCAGAACTATCCAAGGATACATGTCCTTCAGATGTTGCTATTTGGTTGCGTTGACAACCAAACACAATTCAAGTATCACTTTTGCCATACAGTAAATAGCCTATTAACTTTCTGACCAGTTAAAAAAATGATGTTGGATTCAGGTCTCAATCGCAACCAAAAATAAAAGTGAAAGAATAGGACTAAGCCAGCGGCTCAGATGGAACTACCCAAGCAGTAGATACATCTCCTTTAAATGTTGATATTTTGTTAACCAAACACAATTCAATATTACTTTTTTGTAATACAGTAATGTAACAGTATTCATTCAACACATCCCATGCCACATTGAGGTTACTGTAACAATAAATGTCTTCTTATCCTAGAAAGTGTGCATGTTCAAGATAGCATGCAAATGTCACAGGTCTGTGGAGACCTTCAAAATGGATAATAATCTGCGCAGAATCTCAAACTCCATTGACCACTTGCATTGTATCCCCATTTGAACTTTGTTGTGCTTTTAAATGGTTGAAAGCGCAGTAATAACACATTTAGGTGACAACAAACCAAAAATCAGACATTGATTTTCCATTGGAATTTCATTGTGCTTTTAGATTGTTGAAAGCATAGTGATAACACATTGGGAATTAAACAAACTTTTGACTGTCTTTTTGAGTGGCTGAAAATAGGTTGTAATCTCATTGATCAATCTATCAACCAAATATTACCTAATTCTCCACGTTGAAATGACGTGGTGTACCCAGTGGGTTGTCAGTTAGCTAATTAGATAAATACCTGGAAATATCTATATTTTGATTTAAACTCATGTATGAACAGTACACCACTGGATTAACTATAACGGTGGTATTTTTACATCCTTTGCCAGTGTATGCACTTCAAAAATGGAAATGGTTGAATCAGTATAAAATGGATTCAGTCCTGAGTGGAGCAGAGGTCTAAGGCACTGCATCTCAGTGCTAGAGTGCTAGAGGTGTCACTACAGACCCTGGTTCGATTCCAGGCTGTATCACAACCAGATTGTGAGTCCAACAGGGCGGCGCACAAGCGGCCCAGCGTCGTCCGGGTTTGGCTGGGGTAGGCCCTCATTGTAAACAAGAATTTGTTCTTAACTGACTTGCCTAGTAAAAAAAAAAAAAAGTTTAAGTATCCAAATACACATATGTGAATGTAACTCAATAATGTCCCTTGTTCTTCCAGAGAGAGTTTGGCATTGACTGCACACTGAAGGAGCGTATTGAGGAGAATGGCTATAACACCTACGCCTCAGCCGAGTGGAGGAACAAGAAGAGACAGATGTTTGTGGGCCTGAGTGTCCAAGGGAGGCCACTGAGAGGGAAGAAAACACGGAGGAGGAATACAGCCACACATTTCCTCCCGATCATGGTGTGATGATGAGGAGCTTTTCACTGGACTAGACCCTGTGGGAGAGCTATTCAGCACTGAACAATCTTTCAACTAAGGATAACAAAGGACTCTAATCTGAACTAAAATACATATTTTCTCTAAGGAAGTTACTTAACTGTGCAGATGCTGCCTCCCACTGGGAACGGACGTCTATTCCACGTTGGTTCAATGTAATTTCATTGAAATTACGTGGAAACAACGTTGATTCAACCAGTGTGTGCCCAGTGGGATGCTTCTGACTTTGCTTGAGATAGTTTATTGGTTTGGGGATGGACAGTGTTTTCTGTGGCACAGGGTGAAATATGAACCCTATTCTGTGCCAAATCATTGGAAAGAGGTGGACTGAAGGAGGATGTGGCAAAGTAGGAGGCTGTTTCACACATCAAGTGGATGAACTGAGGAAGCACTGGTTTTGTATGTACAAAACACTTGTTCAAACTGTTATTCATGGTCCGCAATCGCATTTCAATAATCTGAACAGGTTTTGAAATTTAAGAAGAAGGGCTAACAGATCAGTAAATGCGAAAAACTGGAGAAAAAAAACTATTATTCTTATTGAGCAAGATCCTAGTGGTCATTTTAAGCCTGAAACCATAACAAAAGTGAATACAGGGAATGAAAAATCTAATGTATGATACTTAACCACTGAGTTTTGACTGTGTTGAAGTAAATTATTTATTTTGTGTCATATTTAACTGGAGGTGGAAAGAAGGTGAACATTTATTTGCATTCTTTACACCTTATCATGTCTATAAGAGAAAATAAATTAGACCTTTCCTCCTCTGTATCCAGATGTTCTCATGTTCATCACTAAAGTGTGCAACTAAAACTGGTTGACTCAGTAAACATCCGACAAATACACATATGAGAATGTGAACCAATAAATTAGATACTGTAGAATATAAAGTACATTAAAACTAAGTTAACAGGTTATGGTAAAAGAAAGAAAACCCAGAGCACATAAAACAAGTGTAGTTTTCGAGGGACTATTCTTATCAGGCTGACTGAGGTATGGAATGACAAAAGACAACCATTACAGGCCCACCAGATATTCCATGTGGCAACCATTGCACTAATGATTAGAGTTCCCAAACAAACTGGAAACATACAGGCCAACCACATCAAAATGGAAGGGAGGTAACTACCCTGGTATGGGCTCTAGATGCTGACATCATTTTTTAAACTATCACCCCATTACTGTGGAGCTGCATTCCCGAATATTGCAGAGGCCTTGGGCCACATGGATATTGTACAACAAGAAACACTTTTTCATACAGTAAGTAATATGAAGAAAAGTTGATAGTATGTAGACCTCACGTTTCTGCATTGTATTGTCCCACATCAAGCCCTCACTAGAATTTGGTGAAGGGTATGTGGGGTAGGAGGCTGTGTGTGTGTGTGTGTGTGTGTGTGTGCGCATGTATGTGATGCGTGCATGGATGTGTGCATGAGAGAAATGTCCATATGACCTGCGTCTCGCCACCCACTTCCTCCTGTAATCGTCAACAAATGCTCTAATCAATGACAGCTGTCAGATGCCAGATCAAAAGACCAGGGGGAGAACGTTAACACCACAAACGCTCGGTCCCGTGCCTCTCTCATCCTCTGTCTATGAACATCTCAATATTTTTATGTAAGGAACGCTCGGTCCCGTGCCTCTCTCATCCTCTGTCTATGAATATCTCAATATTTTTATGTAAGGAACGCTCTGTCCCGTGCCTCTCTCATCCTCTGTCTATGAATATCTCAATATTTTTATGTAAGGAACGCTCGGTCCCGTGCCTCTCTCATCCTCTGTCTATGAACATCTCAATATTTTTATGTAAGGGCGTGAAATTGGGAAAAGAGCACAAAGTGTGTGGAAAACTAACATGAAAGACAGAATGTTCTCAAAATTTTCAGATTTATCCCATTCAACTAGAGACCGTGATTCCTGGCCTGTAGCTACTGTAAATGCTTGGAGATACTGTAGGATGCCAGGGATCATGATGGTATTTGCTTTGAGCTAGAAATGCTCATATTGTCCCTGTAATGATGGCTTATGGACTCACAACGAATTATTTTGTAATGTTGCAATGCATTTCCAACATACTGTAACGGTCCTTACTATATGAGCCAAGTTAAATTCCCACCCAACGGGGTTAACCCTATTGATGCGATGCGTAGGGTATTTGCCTTTCACGCCAGCGACCCAGGTTTGATTCCCTGCCTTGCCGTTCACTACGTTGGTGTCAGAAGTGGAATAGTAACTGTGAGGCCATTGGAACGCATGTCTCGGATGTGTGAGGGGGCTGAGTAGTCGAAGTGTGCCTTCCCGTTCAGAGGGGGCAGTATAGCAATCCTCACTGAGCTACGTTACAATTCCCACCAAGTGGGAATGGCCTTGATATTGATTTAAACATTGTACCCTACCAGAGTTTATAATAATAGAACAGTTCAATCCCCCCCCCCCCCCCCCTCCCACTCCAAAATACATTGTCATCTTTCATCTTCTATGCGTTCCCAAGACTTGACTTGTGAATGTTTGAACTCCCTCCAAGACACCCATTTGGGGGAAAACAGCAATAACAGAAAATAGGGGAAGTAATCTTTTATCAAAGTGGGTCTCTACATTTCTGGAACGGGAATGCTCTTTGACATAATGTGATCCAGCTTTGGGAAACAAGTGGAAAATGACTGGAGGCTAAACAACTAATGAATGCTTATTCTGATAGGTCTGGTGAAACACACATGTTTGTAGTGGGCAGCTACTGAGAGAGCAGCAGGGGGAGAGCGGCACATGTGAGAGGGTTTGATCCACAGGATCCTGATTCTGCTCTCTGATGCATGTGTCTGTGGTTTTATTGTAGTGTGGGAGGTGGGTGGTATGTTTATATTATTTGACTACCCCACTCTCTTTCATTGCTAAAGAACCTGTGTCACATCTATCATGATATGTGTATTTGATTAACTTACTTTCTTGCTTCAGTTCAATGTAGGCCTCCTGGGACTTTTTTCCAGTCTACTCTGCTCGGCTGTCACTAGTTACTACAGCCACAAAGCCAGAATTGACTATATCGTACAAATGAATGAAAACAAACACTTGAGGTTAGTTTAAGGTTAGGACTAGGCATAATGTTAGCAGTGTGGTTACGGTTAGTGTTATGTCCAGGGTTATGTTTAAACTCAGATTTGAAGAAGATAAATTGTAGGAATAGGCAGGGTTTTAATCATAATTATGACGTTGTGGCTGTGGTAACTAGTATACCGTCGACCCACTCCGCTCAGCTCCTTGTTGTTGCTCTACCACTCCCTTCCCCTAGAGGTCGCCAACACCTTCACCAGCATATGAATAATCACCCGAAATCCAGATTTGTTGTTGAAGGAAGTGGCCTTACAGAAATATATTTTAATATCCGATCGAGAAAAGAAACAGAAATTGTAAATATGAAAGTGAGATAGGTGAGTGTTTGAGGCCAAACTAAATAATAATTTAATAGCACGTTATTGGAATTGCCAAACCGCTTCACATTTTTTGGGAGCGAATACCAGGTGTTCTGTAGTGTTGTACTTCACCAAACAGGCCGTAGCATAAACAAGCAGCAGAGATGACTGAGAATTTCGACCGAGCCCCAGGCGCAGGTAGAGCCCGTATAAAGCCAACAAGTCCCGGCCTCGCAGATGTTGGAGAACGGGACGCAAACTCTGTTTTCAACCAGCGTGAGCCTCTACGACAGCCTCGGACGTCTCCACCTTTGACTGAGAACAACACAAACACTAGTGAGGCTATCGGCGGAGGTAAGATGTGCTGTCAGTTCAAATATGCTTTTACTGTATAGTCATTTTCTTTAGCTAGCTATGTCACAGTCAAGAAGGGAAACCTTATAAGTTATTGGGTGACTGTGTTAGTTAACAGCATCTTTGACTACATTTTAACAGGTATTTAGCTAGACCTGTGTGAAGCTAGCCACAATAACGATTAGCCACAATAGTTGAATTTAGGGTTCGCCTTCAAAATTAAAGTCCCACATTGAAAGTGATTCAAACGGATAGAAATAGTGGAATCATGCCATATTTGGACTAGATAATACTAAACAATATTGCAATGTTGTATAAGTTAAACAAAAGACAAATAGTTCATTTGATACAAAAAAGTTAAAATCAGTTGATGTATTATACTTTAGATTTGCATAGAGGGCATACTTACAGTACCAGTCAAGTTTGGACAAACCTACTCATTCAAGGAATTTTCTTTATTTTTACATTGTAGAATAATAGTGAAGACATCAAAACTATTAAATAACACATGGAATCATGTAGTAACCAAAAACGTGTTAAACAAATCAAAATATATTTTATATTTGAGGTTCTTCAAATAGCCACCGTTTGCCTTGATGACAGCTTTGCACACTCTTGGCATTCTCTCAACCAGCTTCATGAGGTAGTCACCTGGAATGCATTTCAATGAACAGGTGTGCCTTCTTAAACGTTAATTTGTGGAATTTCTTTCCTTCTTAATGCGTTTGAGCCAATCAGTTGTGTTGTGACAAGGTAGGGGGGTATATAGAAAATAGCCCTATTTGGTAAAAGACCAAGTCCATATTATTGCAAGAACAGCTCAAATAAGCAAAGAGAAACGACAGTCCATCATTACTTTAAGACATGAAGGTCAGTCAATACGGAACGTTTCAAGAACTTTGAAAGTTTCTTCAAGTGCAGTCGCAAAAACCATCAAGCGCTATGATGAAACTGGTTCCCATGAGGGCCGCCACAGGAATGGAAGACCCAGAGTTACCTCTGCTGCAGAGGACAAGTTCATTAGAGTTACCAGCCTCAGAAATTGCAGCCCAAATAAATGCTTCACAGAGTTCAAGTCACAGACGCATCTCAACATCACTGTTCAGAGGGGACTGTGTGAATCAGGCCTTCATGGTCGAATTGCTGCAAAGAAACCACTACTAAAGGACACAAATAAGAAGAAGAGACCTGCTTGGGCCAAGAAACACGAGCAATGGACATTAGACCGGTAGAAATGTGTCCTTTGGTCTGGAATCCAAATTGGAGATTTTTGGTTCCAATCGCTGTGTCTTTGTGAGACCGAGCCCCAGGCGCAGGTAGAACGGATGATCCCCAGGCGTAGTGGGTGAACGGATGATCTCCGCATGTGTATTTCCCACCGTAAAGCATGGAGGAAGAGGTGTTATGGTGTGGGGGTGCTTTGCTGGTGACACTGTGATGTATTTAGAATTCAAGGCACACTTAACAGCAGCGATATGCCATCCCATCTGGTTTGGGCTTAGTGGGACTATAATTTGTTTTTCAACAGGACAATGACCCAACACACCTCCATCTGACAACGCTCTGAGTTTAGCAGCAACAAACTCAAACCAATCCAGGGCCATAGCAAAACATGTCACAGTTGGTTCCGGACTGTAACGGCGTCACCGGCCTGAATTTAATCAAATCTGGAGCCAGGCAGTCATTCTACAGTGCCTTCAGAGTATTCACACCCCTTGACTTTTTCCACATTTTGTTGTGTTACAAAGTGGGATTTAACTGTCATTTTATTTGGTCAACGGTCTATATAAAATACTCTGTCAAAGTGGAAGAAAAATGCAATTAAAAAAAATAAAATATTAATGGAAAAGAAAACACTGTTTTGATTAGATAAGTATTCAACCCCCTGAGTCAATACATGTTAGAATGACCTTTGGCAGCGATTTCTGGGTAAGTCTCTAAGAGCTTTGCAAACCTGGATTGTACAATATTTGCCCATTTATTCTTCAAGCTCTGTCAAGTTGGTTGTTGATAATTGCTAGACAGCCATTTAAGTCTTGCCATAGATTTTCAAGTCGATTTAAGTCAAAAATGTAACTAGGCCATTCACAAACATTTAATGTCGTCTTGGTAAGTAACTCCAGTGTATATTTGGCCTTGCGTTTTAGGTTAATGTCCTGCTGAAAGGTGGATTTGTCTCCTAGTGTATGTTGGAAAGCGGACTGAACCAGGTTTTCCTCTAGGACTATGCCTTTGATTAGCTCTACCTTTTCTTCTTATCCTAAAAAACTCCCTAGTCCTTGCCGATGACAAGCTTACCCATAACATGATTCAGCCACCACCTTGGCCTTAACATAATGCTTTGTATTCAGGGCCGGTCCTTGCACCACCCCCCTGCACCACAGTTCCTAATATGAGCTACACCGCTAATATGTGTAAACCACAGGAGGTTGGTGACACCTTAAGGATCGGACCCTTTTTTTCAATTTTCGCCTAAAATGACATACCCAAATCGAACTGCCTGTAGCTCAGAACCTGAAGCAAGGATATGCATATTCTTGATATAATTTGAAAGGAAACACTTTGAAGTTTGTGGAAATGTGAAATTATGTAGGAGAATATAACAAATTAGATCTGGTAAAAGATAATACAAACGCAAAAACATGCGTTTTCTATTATCATCTTTGAAACGCAAGAGAAAGGCCAGACAGTGATGTAGGATTCTAGATGTAATTTAGATGTTGTTCACTAGATGGCAGCAGTGTGTGTGCAAAGTTTGACTGATCCAGTGAAGAATTACATCACTACACAATATTTTGTATCAAGTCTGCCAGGAGTTTTCCCAAATGTGCCGAATTGGGGAAAGTAGAGAACATACAAAAATGCTATGGTAATACAAAATTTAAGTTTGCACACTCCCAGGAATGTCATACATGATGGATCATTAGCTTCCCTACTGAAAAGACACTAACCGTCACACATCTAGATGACCGGGCGGGGTGGGTGTGGAGCCAGAGGTCAAACTGTAGAACCCAGTTCCTACATTTAAATATAAAAATTGCTTTTTCAAACATATCTACACTACATTTTATCTCTGGGACCTTCAGGATGACAAATCAGAGCAAGATTACTGAATGTAAGTACATTATTTACCTTCAGAGGTGAATGTACCAAACCAGTTGCCGTGATAAAAGTGTTTTGTTGTGGACTATCCTCAAACAATAGCATGGTATTTTTTAGCTGTAATAGCGACTGTAAATTGGACACTGCAGTTAGATTAACAAGAATGTAAGCTTTCTGCCCATATAAGACATGTCGATGTCCTGGAAAGTTGTCTGTTGTTTACAACACCATTCTAGTCACATATCGCATATTGAGCAGCAACCGTCCCGTATAAGGGACACCGATCCCGTAGAGGTTAAATGGGGAGGATGGGCTCGTGGGAATGGCTGGAGTGGAATTGTAACAAATATCAATCACATGGCTTCTATGTGTTTAATGCCATTCCATTCGCGCCGTTCCAGACATTATTGTGAGCCGTCCCCTCCTCAGCAGCCTCCTGTGGTGTAAACTCTTCAGAATTGTAATCTGTGCGTTTCACCGAGTAGGCTGACACCTATGGATCTTGGGACCATGAAATGGGGTAAGGCTGTACCACAGAACAATGAGCCAGATTTTTCACTGGATGTATAAATCTGAAGCATCCGGTTGGCATTTCCACTCACCACCAAATATGGTGATGAGAGATAGCCCAGTGGCTAGCAGTGGGAGAAGATGGAGCGAGATGGATTTTGGCCGACATTCTGTATTTGATCTCAATACAGTTTTCTGTTCCCAAAACTAGAATCTGTTATGAACAGAGAGGACAAAGTTTCGTAGACTTTACCCTTTGCCAAAGTTTCTAAAAATTGCATTGTTTAGGAATGCAAGGGCGAATTGAGTTATTGCACACGCTCACTTCAGAGTAGGCGTTCACTAACGGAAATATGCAAATACATGCTAGAACGCGCCAATAGGATCTTGCTAGCTCGTGATTGGCTCTGTCCACCTCCTTGCTTGTTCTGCCCACTATGATTAATTTGCTCAAATTGGGAACAACCGGCTGTGGTCTATCTTGGGTTAATTATAAAATATTTGGCTGTACAGTGCATATACAGTGCCTTCTGAACATATTCACACCCCTTGCCTTTTTCCACAATTTGTTGTGTTACCCTATAATGTCAAAGTGGAATTATGTTTTTTCAGAATTTAACTCAGTTGCCGTAGAGAAAGGGCTCAGGGATTTCACCATGAGGCCAATAATGGTGACTTTAAAACAGTTAGAGTTTAATGGCTGTGATAGGAGATAACTGAGGATGGATCTATAACATTGTAGTTACTCAACAATTTTAACCTAAATGACAGAGTGAAAAGAAAGCCTGTACTGAATAAAACTATTCCAAAACATGCATCCTGTTTGCAACAAGGCACTAAAGTAAAACTGCAAAAAATGTGGCAAAGCAATTAACTAGTGTTATGTTTGGGGCAAATCCAACACAGCACATCACCGAGAAACTCTTCATATTTTCAAGCATAGTGGTGGCTGCATCATATTATGGGTATGATTGTAATCTGTAAGGACTGGAGAGTTTTTCAGGATATAACAGAAACGGAATGGAGCTAAGCACAGGCAAAATCCTACAGGAAAACCTGGTTAAATCTGCTTTCCACCAGATACTGGGAGATGAATTCACCTTCCAGCAGGACAATAACCTAAAACCCAAGGCCAAATCTACACTGGAGTTGCTTACCAAGAAGACCCTGACTGTTCCTGAGTGGCCAACTTACAGTTTTGACTTAAACGTACTTGAAAATCTATGGCAAGACCTGAAAATGGTTGTCCATCAATGATCAACAACCAATTTCACAGAGCTTGAAGACTTTAAAAGAATAAAAGGAGAAATGTTGCACAATTAAGCCGTGTTCACATAGGCAGTTTGAAGTGACTCAAATTCAATTTATTTGCATATCCGATTCAAATCTGTTATTTTTCCTGCAGTCTGAACAGCCAAAAAGCACATGGAAGCTGATATTTCAAGCCAAATTTCAAACCACCTACGAAGGTGGTTTGAAATTTGGCTTGAAATATCAGCTTCCATGTGCTTTTTGGCTGTAGGTCACCTTCGTAGGTGGTTTGAAGTCGGATACAAATCTGATTCCTGGCCATGTGACTCGCAAGTGTCTGAAAAATGTATGCACTCACTTAACTGTAAGTCGCTCTGGATAAGAGCGTCTGCTAAATGACTAAAATGTAAAATGTAAGTGGTTTTTAGACTTATTTGGCATTTTGTTGCTTGCTAGCTACTCTGTTGATAGTTTGACTAGAACATGTGGTAGCTAACTAGCTTGTTAATTGTTTACAAACAAATTAGTGAATGTGCTAGAAAGCTAAACTGCTACGGCTAACCAAAAAATACTTGATTTGAAAGTTGGATCATCTTATCCTTTGAGGCTTTAAATGTGTTCTTACCCTATGATCTTGAACATTCAAAGCAACTGGGAAACTTCTATGGCAGGCATTGTCACCTTAGCTTGCTACATAACTTCTGGGTGATAGGAAGCACAAGCAAAACCACCAATCAGCCTACACCACTTCACACACAAACGTCATTACTATGACAACAAGCGTAACCTTGTCAGCAAATGACTGCTGTCTGAACACACATACATCCGATTTGGTCACTTGTAACTTGCTGTTTGGACAGTCAGTAGTCGAAAACGGATTTGAAAAACAAACTGATGAGCATTAAGGCCTGCAGTGTGAACAAGGCTTTAGATACTTACCCAGAAAGACTCATAGCTGTAATTGCTTCTACAAAGTATCGACTCAAGGGTGTGAATACTTATGTAAATTAGTTATTTTTGTGTTTCATTTAATACATTTGCTAACATTTCTAAAAACATATTTTCATTGTGTGTAAATGGGTGAGAATGTATTTTTTTTATCCATTTTGAATTCAGGCTGTAACACAACAAAATGTGGAATACGTCAAGGGGTATGAATACTTTCTGAAGGCACTGCCACTAAGTATGCCCCCAATTCAAGTCTAATACATCCACAGTGCGATTCCCACTGTGTGTAGTTAACTAATTGTGTTTTGTTAAATTCTGACCATGTTTAGCATTATCTAGTCCAAACATATCATGATTCCACTATTTTAATCACTTTCAAAAAGGAGAACTTGTATTTTGAAGGCGAAACGGAAATTCTACTATTTTGGCTAATACTTATTGTGGCTAGCTTCACACATGCTAGTATGTAGCTAGCTAGCATAGGCAACACACGGGTGAATTTCCTGACAGTTGACCCCGAGCGTGAATCTACACAACATACTATCTCGCGGGCATGGGTTGAGCGCGCCCTGTTTGCTTACGTCAGCTAGCCACAAGCTATCATTTTAGACGACTCAAGAATGCTGCGCACACGTTTCAGACAAATATTAGTAGCTACACAATTTAAAACGTCAATTCAATTACGTCTATGAGTACATTATACTAGGAGCGAGAAAAACTTGAATCCCTCCGTCACACCGACAAAATTCGTCATTCGTCGCACGAATTACCCATCGCTATTTGCACCTGCTACTAAATTGTTAGTCAATTATTTTTAGCCATTGGTCAGTGAGTTAGCTGCTAAATAAAGTGCAAGGCCAAATCACGTCACATGACTATTTAGGTCCGTGCCAGACCTCTATTGCTAGCAATGGTCTTCAATATTTCCTTCATTTGTCACCCCAGAAAGCAGAAGACCAAGCAAACCCCACCAGGTCATTCACAACAACAGCACTCCTGCCTCCAAAGTGAAAAGTGTGGACTCTCTGGTGAACACCTCCATTCTGTCAGCCAACGCACCTGAGTTCTTCCCTTCCAGCTTCTCCCCCAATGAGGTATTAAAGCAGTGTTCCCCCAACCTGGTCCTGGAAAGCCACAGTGTGCAGGCTTTTCCCCCCAGTACTACTAACACACCTGGTTCAACTAGGCAGGGTTATCAAAACCCGGTCCAGGGGCCCCCCCTGGGTGCACGTTTAGGTTTTTGCCCTAGCACTCGCTACACAGCTGATTCGAATAATCAAAGCTTGATGAGTTGATTATTTGAATCAGCTGTGTAGTGCTAGGGCAAAAACCAAAACGTGCACCCAGGAGAAGGGGGCCCTGGACTGATTTTGGGAAACCCTGAACTAGGTTGACCAAGTAATCAAGCCCCTTATTAAATTAAATCAGGTGTGGTGGTGCTGGGTTGGAACAAAAGGCTTCAAGCCTTGTACAAATTGATAATGATAATGGGTTACATAGTACCTCATCAACTGCACTTTACATTATAAGGACTGAACTAATCAATCACCTCATCCACTACCAATGTCTAGCTGGTATCCATATTTTTCACCAATCCTTGATTACCGGTATTCTCAATTTAAAGGAATCTGTTTCGGAGGATGGCAGCGATGGCTATTATACTGAGGCGACATTGGCTGAATTGGTTGAGGAGTTTCTCAGCCACCTAAACTCCTCGCCGGGGTCCTTTGAGAACGACATTGAGCACATAGCAAACATGCTGAACAGCTGGGTCACTACCGAGGAGACGCTGCAGGAATTGGTGGAACTCATCTACACACAAGTATGTGTAACAACACATGCACAGTTCGGCCATCTACCTGCTTATGAATGTTATAGCACTGTCTGTATGTCGTTTACTGTATTATGTTTTACTGTCATTTTTTTCTCAATTTGTTCTGTTGTGTGATGCCTGTTTGCAGTCTACTCTTATCCCCAATTTCTCTTACACGGGGGCAAGGCTCTGTAACTTTCTGTCTCATAACCTTGCACTCAGCCCAGCAAGTGGCAACTTTCGTCAGCTGTTACTAAAACGGTGAGCTTTGTTTTAATATTAGTAACATTTTATCAAGTAGGCCTAACATCTACTTCATCACTTTTGTCATGATGCTTTAGGTCTACCATAAGTAACACTTGTAGCCATTTATACAGAAATGCTCTCTCTCTCTCTTCCCCCCCTGTATCTGGGTGCGGTAGGTGTCAGACAGAGTATGACCAGAGGGATGTAGCGGTGCGGGGGGGTGCGGAGACTCAGAAGAAGTTCCATGCCTATGTGCTCTTCCTGGGGGAGCTTTACCTCAGACTGGAGGTGAGCAGGAGCCCCTCTGTCCTGTCAGTCTTTTGGGGGTCTTTATGTCTCTGTGGATCTGTGCCATTTCAACCCCTCACAACTTTGACACTTGCTTCCCATAACCCAACTTTCTTTCCATAACCCCTCCCCCTAGATACATTTTGAGTTGATAATACCCTAGACAGAGCCTAAGGTCTCGTGGACAGACTACCTAAACATAACTGGTACAGTAGATCTGTCGGCATGCTATGGGATGTGTGAGATAACGAGCAACAGTTGGGTTTTTGTCACTGGTTATTTGGACGTATCAGGATTGGGTGAAGGCGGTGCTAAAACGGATTCACTTTGACTGATGATAAACACAGGTGAAAGGCTGTGGCTGAGTTTCCTTTTGCGAGGGTGGAGACTTTGAAAACCGGAAATCTCAATTTCTAACTAGGGCTGGCACAATTATCGTATAATCGTGTAACTAACCATTATGGACAATAGCCATAAAAAAAATCTAATTAATACTGGGGATCCAGCTTTATATTAAAGTAGATACAGTGCCTTCAGAAAGTATTCATACCCCTTGACTTATTCCACATTTTGTTACAGCCTGAATTCTAAATGTTTTTTGAATTTTTTGCAAATGTATTGAAAATGAAATACAGATCTAATTTACATAAGTATATTCACACCCCTGCGTCAATACTTTGTAGAAGCACCTTTGGCAGCGATTACCGATGTGAATCTTTCTGGGTAAGTCTCTAAGAGCAGGAACATTCACTGTCTTCTTGGTAAGCAACTCCAGTGAAGATTTGGCCTTGTGTTTTAGGTTATTGTCCTGCTGGAAGGTGAATTCATCTCCCAGTGTCTGATGGAAAGCAGACTGAACCTGGTTTTCCTCTAAGATTTTACCTGTGCTTAGCTCCATTCCGTTTATTTTTTATCCTGAAAAACTCCCCAGTCCTTAATGATTACAAGCACACCCATAACATGATGCAGCCACCACTATGCTTGAAAATATGACGAGTGGTACTCGGTAATGTATTGGATTTGCCCCAAACATAACTTTGTATTCAGGACAAAAACATAATTGCTTTGGCACATTTTTGCAGTATTACTTTAGTGCCTTGTTGCAAACAGGATGCATGTTTTGGAATATTTTGTATTATGTACAGGCTTCCTGCTTCTCACTCTGTCATTTAGGTTAGTATTGCAGGATAACTACAATGTTGTTGATCTATCCTTAGTTTTCTCCTATCACAGCCATTAAACTGTAACTGTTTTAAAGTCACCATTGGCCTCATGGTGAAATCCCTGAGCGGTTTCCTTCCTCTCCGGCAACTGAGTTAGGAAGGATGCCTGTATCTTTGTAGTGACTGGGTGTATTGATAAACCAACCAAAGAGTAATTTATTAACTTCACCAGGCATTGGAACATTTCCCTGGCCTTTGTGGTTGAATCTGTTTGAAATTCACTGCTCGACTGAGGGATCTTACAGATAATTGTGTTGGGTACAGACATGAGGTAGTCATTCAAAAACCATGTTAAACACTATTGCACACAGTGATTCCATGTGACTTGTTAAGCAAATGTTTACCCCTGAATGTATTTAGGCTTGCCATAACAAAGGGGTTGAATACTTATTGACTCAAGACATTTAACCTGACATTTTAAATTAATATGTACAAAATTTGAAAAACATAATTCTACTTTGACATTATGGGGTATTGTTTGTAGGACAGTGACCCAAAAAAATCTACATTTAATCCATTTTAAATTCATGCTGTAACAAAATGTCAAGGGATGTGAATACTTTCTGAAGTCACTGTATAGTTTACCCAATAGCCGTTTTCATTTTTACATGAAGTGGCTAATGTTGGTAATCATTTTACGAGCAGAACAGCAGGGTCGGGAGGAGCACCGTCATTTCCAAATGGTCAGAACCATTTGTTTTTGAGACAGGGGTGTCACCAAAGCTGTGTTGTATTCATTGGGTATGTCGTAGCTATTTTTCTAAGATGCATTGTAAGCTGAAAACCTCTTTCAACAAAAATGACAATTACGACAATAACCGAGGCCATTTTGCATGCCAATTAATCGTCTCCCAAAATTCCATCTTCACAGCTCTATTTCTAACACGCTTCCCCCAGAACGTATTCGAGCATCTGACCAAATTGTGCAAGGTTTTAATTCTGGGTTAACTGAGATTAGACAGAACCTGACTGCTGTCTTGAATGATTGGTTGTCTCAGGTGAAGAGTGCGAAGGGGCCTCCGTCTCGAGCTGAGATCCTGCTTACTGCCCTGAGGGAACTGATGAATGCCCTCTTCTCCAACCCCGTGGATGGAAACCTCATCTGTGCTGTCAAACTGCTCAAGGTGATTTCACACGTTCTCTCGATCTCTAATGTCAAGTTGATTCAATGTTCCACATCTGTGGTACACAGTTAATTACTGCTTATTGAAAGAAATCTGCAGGCCACAATCTGAAATGAATGGGGAAAAATTATACTATATTACAATGTAATGTCAAGCTTGTTGTAATGTGCAAGAAAACTTCCCCAGTGTTACAATGACGTTTACCTGTGATGTCATCTGTAGTTGACAGGCTCGGTTCTGGAGGATACATGGAAAGAGAGCGGGAAGTCTGACATGGACCAGCTAGTCCAGAGGATTGAGAACATTGTGCTGGACGCCCAGTGCAGCAGGTTGGTGTGTATGTTACCTGTGCCAGATTTAGAAGTAAAATGAATGCTTCTTTTATTAGATTAGGTTAAAGATGGTAGGATGAATGACTGACTGTGCCTGTTGTGTGAAGGAGATGCTATTGACGCTGAGTGAGTGATTAAATAAAGGACTGTCTTGTGTTTTCATCAGAGATGTGAAGCAGATGTTATTGCGGCTGGTGGAACTGAGGTCTAGTAACTGGGGCAGAGTCCATGCTGCTGCTGCTGCCGACGCTACACCTGACAATGACCCCAACTACTTCATGGTGAGAATTGGGAGCTAGGGCCAGAGAACAACACTACTCCCTCCATCTAAGTTTTTTAAACGTTTCACTCATGTTTCAAGCAAA
Source organism: Coregonus lavaretus (assembly GCF_964263955.1). Lineage (NCBI taxonomy): Eukaryota > Metazoa > Chordata > Actinopteri > Salmoniformes > Salmonidae > Coregonus > Coregonus lavaretus. The sequence continues at coordinate 38,389,371 of NC_140001.1, read as the reverse complement.
CTCCTTCTTTAAGCCATGATACCAAAGGAATTGCCGGCGATCCAACATTTGGGGGAAAACTCTGGTTTAAATGTTCAAATGGATGTTCATGCCCACCAACCTTTCACCTCTGTTCCTTGTGTTTGTCTTTGTGTGTTTCTCCTGTCAGAATGAGCCTACATTCTACACTGCCGACGGCACTCCCTTTACAGCAGCCGACCCTGGTGAGTATATCCTCAGCATTCATCAAGGTGAAACCCTGCAAGTTATGCGTTGTCCCTAAATGTATGTTTTGGTGTTACAGAATATTCTGAAAAATACCAGGAGATCCTGGATCGGGAAGACGACTATTTCCCAGAGGGCTATGAAGAGAATGGAAATGAATCGTGAGTATTAATTGTGTGAATAGTTTTGGTCATGTTCCTTGCTTTTTCAATTGACTTGGTTCCCGTGTGTGAGTCATAATGGAACTTAATCTGTAAAATATTCCTATGTAGTTCTAGAATATTCTTCTGTGAGAACCAGCAGACCACACAAAATAAGTCAGACAATCCAGTGCCATAGTCACTAATGCCACTGTAGCGTTGGTCTTGTGACCTTTTACCCTCACCCATGTGTGCAAATGCCAATGCAGTGTTTCCCCTAGGATTTTCTTCAGCAGAGTTAGCGGGGGAAATGGGGTCTGGGGGGTGAGGAAATCTATAATACATAGATCTCCTTTTTTATAATTTTTTTTGCAGTGGCGGCCATCATTTAGCAGCAGCGGTGCGCCACTATTAAATGCATATAGAGGAAACACTGCAAAAATCACCCAGGTCACATGACCTGAGAGCAACATGAGGTGGTTGACTTATGGGGTCAGTGTAATTGCCTAGCCCACAATTCAACAGGGGAAGCCAGAACCTCCAATTCAGATGAGTCCGCAGATGGAACAGAAGGAGGGCTTAGTTGACCCCTGTCTACCTCTCACTCAACTCTGTGTGTGCGTGCCTTTTCCTTTGGAGGACTGTGACGTTGATCTTTAGTGGTACACTGAATGGCATTTGAAACAAACCTGTATATAACCTTAATAATTTTGCCTGCACTTTGTTCAGTTCATTCTTAATGAATATGCATCATTGTGTGTTCCAGATCATTCAATGACGAGGATGAGATGGACCCTGAGATCGAGGAAGCTTTTGAGAAGTTCTGCCTAGAGTCTGAGAGAAAAAGACGACAATGAGACTAGTATGAGAGCACTGCGAGAGACTGAATTTACACATACCTTTCGTGTTCGACTTGTTTGCGACTGGAAAAAATCAAAGAGAACTAGCAATTGGTATGTTTTAAAAATATATTTTTTAGCAAAATGAACTGCATAGTTTGCACTTCCTAGCACTTCAGTGACAGGTTTTTTTCTGGCTGGAATTTGTGTTGGTTTGAAGTTTGGGGACAGTCAACTGGATCATTATTCCGCTGAGTTGTAGCAAATGTTCTGAGTTTGGGAGTGGGGGAGTTAGTTTTCTGCTTCTATTGATTATTTCATAAACAATTATTTTCCTTGTAACGCCGTGGGAAAAAAAAACTGTGTGCTGTGGATTTTAGACTACTATGTAGCTCAACAGCAGAGTAGCATCATCAAATGTGTGCGTAGTTTGATTGCATACTAACTGAATAAGCAACGACAGAAGCTGCAGGGGAGGCAACATTCAGAACATTTACAATACAGGGATTTTTCTGCATTAAAAAAAGATATATGCTTAGACGGGTCGCCAACTTATTTTTTTTTGGGCCACCAATTCTAAAGTGTAAAAATAAACGCTTTCAGGAAATTGGCTTTAAAACTGCAACGTTTTCTCACAGCTCCATGGCAAAATGGGTATAATTGCAGGAAATTAGCTTTAAAACTGCAAAAATGTATCTCCGCTCCATGAAGAAATCAGAATTGCAGGAAATTGGATAAACATATATATTTTTAAATCTACACCGGCAAGATGAGCCCGACGGGCCGACCATGCTAATTGCCACGCCCCCTGCCACGCCCACCACCTAAGCCCCTTTTTGAACTAGAAAAAAACCCTGCAATAGAAATGTGATGTATAGAACGAACACTGCATAGAATTTTGCTACAGGGGCTTATAAATACAGTATTCAAGAGAATTGTCTGTTCTATATGGTACATCTCTGTTTTCAGTGTTCTGAATGTTGCACCCTACTGACCTCCAGGGCAATTTTGTTAAATTGTACATTGATTTGGCCATTTAGTTGGTCAACCACCCTTTAACAAGCTATGCATTTAAGGAGGTGGGTTTGTGAAACTAACAAAAGAGCTTGAAATACTGAATACCGGCAAGTGGCAGCAAACTGTCTGGAAAAGAGAACTCAAAAGTTGTTTCAACTTTAGGGGTGTTTTTGTTCTTCCTTTTACTGGTTCAAATTAGAATTTGACAATTGTTGAGGAGTACAGTACTGGGATGTATTCATTACGGAAACTGTTTTAAGGACAAAAGGAGCAAAACAAGTTTATTTTGGACAGGTCCCTCCTGTTCCATTTGCTTCGGTTTAAGAAACGTTTTGCAACAGAATTGGCGGAATGAATACACCCCTTGCTCTGTTGCTGGGAGCGGTATGGTTTTTAATCTAATTTGTTGAACGCAGCTTTAAACCCTTTGTAGTCCTGCAGTTTGGACCTGTCATTGAGAAACCACTAAAACAGTAATCTCTCAAAGGATGCACCTGCAAGTTCAAAGTTGTTTTCATCATCAGCAATTGATCGATCCAATACAAAGGAATGTTTGTTTTATAGTTTGTACATATTAACAGTAATGTTTGCCTGCAATAAATTCTTTATAATATGAGTATTTCACTGCCTGACTCTTATTTTGAGTGTCCAGCGGTGTGTGCGGGATGTTGCGAAATGTAAGTTACCTGAAAAGCACTGTAGGTGACGCTACGCTCCTGTTGTCCACTACTAAAATGTTCACTAGAAGAAGAATGATCATCCATCCAATGGGACAAAGTATAGTACACCTTTTCAAGTTGAGGGAATTTTTTTGACAATGTTGCATGCAGCAGAAAGTTATTTGGTTTGTTTACTAGCTAGCTAAATCAACAACACCAATATCAGTTTGATCACGAGGATGAGTTGGTGGACGTCGGTTAAGGAGATTATTCCCGTCTGCACCCTTTGCCCTGTACTGTGGTTCTGAGTTTGTGTTGGAGAAAGCCCCTGCACCCTGCTCTGCACATCCTCTCCAGTCTAGCGAGAAGGTTCGACAGGACGAGGTTGGCCACCAGCAGCTACAAGGTAACATCAGCAGCTCTAATTGTCTCAATTCACGAGTTTAAGGACCCATGAAATGGGTTTAGAATATTTATTGAGGAAACTGAATGGATGTGAGAATGAGGATTCAGTGGGGAAATGAGAATGGACCTGATGAAGCCAAGGGCTGCAGGTTAAGGATCCGGAGGGGTTGACTAGATTTTGGCTTGGAGTCAGGTAGACATCCCCGTCAGGCCGTGATAGTTAGGCTGCTGTAACGAAGAAGAACTGCGCATGGATCGGTCTTGAACACCTGTGGAAGATCAGATTTTGACGTCAAACGTCGGAAAAGATGGCGGAGGAATCAAGGAGAATTGGAATATTGTCAAATAATAGAAAACGCAGCAAAGTAGCGTACAGTGATGAATGTCCCTTATCTTGTAGGAGTATGTTTTGTTAATGAGGAGCAGGTGATTGGATTACCAATTTTGAAGAATCCATTTGATATATCCAAACTGGTGGAGAGAGTGCTGGGTAAAGTGAAGGCTGTGAGGATCACCAGAGGCAGGCTTGTTTGGATTCTTTGTTCTTCTGAGGATCAGGAGTGTGTGTTGCGACTCACCTGATTTGAGAAGTTTGTGTCTCTTCGAAGCAGGGCACCCCTCAAGGGGATAATATCTGGCGTTTTGTGGGAAGTCAATGTTGCAGAGATGAAAAATATTCCTGGAGTGATTGATGCTCGTCGGATGAATCCATTGGTGAATGAAGAAAAGGTGAAGTCTATATTTTGTTTTTTTATATGGAGTCTCTCCCTACTCAAGTGCAGTTGGGATATATAAACTACAGAGTCAGAGCATTTGTTCCAAGACCAATGCAGTGTGAACATTGTAACATTTTTGGACATGTTTCAAGTGATTGCAAAAGGGAGAAGCCGAGATGTTTAAGTTGTGTTAAAGATCATATGTGTTTTAAAAGTGATGAAATTGTGACAGGTTGCAATTGTGGTGGGAAACATGAAGCCACGTCTTTGGAATGCCCAACAAGGTTGAAAGATAATGAGGTGGACAAAGTCAGGGCTGTCCAGAGCATTTCATATGCAATGGCTGTTAAAAGGGTTGAGGGTTCGAATGGTGCTCCTGAAGAGTCCATGGTGGTGGATAGGCCTTCACTGAAGGCTGCCGGGGTTGCCGTTCAACAGCAGGACGCAGATATGTTAAAGGTTAAGAAGGTGGCCTTTATAACTATGGTGATTAATGGCACTGCCAAGGTGGAGAGGAAGTCCAGGAAAATAGATATTGTGGATGCGGCGGAACGGTTCCTGGGACTGAAAGACTTCTCGGCGGAGGAGTAGCATGGAGTATTGTCAGAAGCCGTACCACCCCCTCAGGTCATAGAACCTGAGAAGGGAGATATGGAGATTTGACAGATGAAGTTGGAGTTTTTTGTTTTGTTGCATTTATTTTGGGTGGATTAAGTTACTTTTTCCTATCAGGTATGGGTTTTATTTTTACCTTGGATTTTTCAACCAACAGAAGATCCTTGAAGAAACCTAAGTAAAAGGTGAAGGTGGAGAATTTCTGAAGTGTCCTGTTAGGGCGAAGGAATCAGAGGTTGCAAGAATAATGGCTGTCCAGAATGTCTCCTATCCGGAGGTGTTGAGAACAGTGGAAGAAAGGAGTGAAGTTGAAGAAGTAATGGTAGTAGGAGTAGATACATATGATATGCCTTGACAACAGAGGGATCCTGACATGTTGCATGTTAAGAAGGTGGATTTTGTAGTGTTTATTACTTTGGTTATCAACTGCACAGCGCAAACGGAGAGGAAACCGGAGAAAATAGGCATTGTGAGTGCGGCTGAGCGTTTTTTGTGAGTCAGGGATTTTTCTGCGGAGGCATTACAACGAATCCTATTGATTTAATGCTCAGTCCTCTATGGCAGACCAGGGGGTTTGATCAAGATGTTTACACAGATCAGACACTAGTGTGATACCTCAGTTTCAAGGGTGTTTATTTAAAACAATAAAGAAAAAGAAAAGAAACCAGTCTCCAGGAGACCTCTTCCGGGTTACCGCCTTCTGGGCTCCAGGGAATGCTGTCTCCTCTGGGGTAGAACACCGAGCCCCTCGGTTCTAGCAGACCGTGAGGACGTCTGTCTGGTAGCAACCTCTTACTACCTCCAACCCTCCTGTGTGCTTCCCACCTGGCAGCTTTATGGGCCCCGTACAGCTGGTGAGCAATCAGCCTCTTGATTACTCACCAGCCTCAATCAGCCCCAATTAGTCCTGGCCGGAGGACCAGCAGAGGGAGCCACCGCCGCGTGATGTAGACTATGTCTGTCACCAGGCCTCGAAGAGTCTACCCATGGTGGCTTGTCCGCGGTATGCCCCCCCCCCCCCCCCCCCCCAGGTACTCCACCTCCTCGAACATCAGCTTGCATTTCTTGGGATTCGCTGTCAACCCGGCTTGCCTGAGCGCGTCCAGTACCGCCTGGAGGCGCATCAGGTGCTCTTCCCAACCTTGGCTGTGGATGATGTCATCCAAATAGGCTGCTGCGTACTGTTGGTGGGGTCGGAGGACTCAGTCCATCAGGTGCTGAAACGTGGGCGGGGCTCCATGGAGTCCAAACGGGAGGACCCCGGTATTGGTATAAGCTGTCCGGTGTCGAGAATGACCGGGAGGAGGCTGCCAAGGATACCTGCCAATATCCCTTGGTCAGGTCCAGGGTGCTGATGTACCGGGCCTTTCCCAACCGGTCGATGAGCTCGTCCACCCTCGACATGGGGTAGGCGTCGAACAAACTGATGTCGTTCACCCCCCGGAAGTCATTGCAGAAACGCAGACTACCAACGCGAAGGGGCTGCACCATGCGCTGTGGGACTCCTCGATGACTCCCATCCTCAGCATAGCCTCCACTTACTGCTTCACGGCCTTCCTTCGGGCCTCGGGGATCCTGTATGGCCTCTTTCATACTGTTTCCGGGCCGGGTGTGGACGTCGTGTTCAGTGAGGGTCGTTTGGCCTGGCTTCTCGGAAAACACGGCGGTGTTCCGATCTATAAGCTCCCGGAGCGCTTACTTCTGGACCGTTCCGAGGTCCCCATTGCTCGGGACCACTACTGGTCCCGATGACATCCCGGGTTTTGACCACAACACGGCCAAGGCTGTCCTCACGTGCCACCTCTTCAATAGGTTAATGTGGTAAATCTGTTGGGGTTTCAGTCTCTCCGGCTGCCGTACGCGGTAATTTACGTGTCCGTCCCAGCTTCTCTGTTCACGGCCCATGCCATCTTGCCAGGAACTTACTTTCTGCGGTGGGGATTAACACTAGCACCTTGTTCCCCACATGGAACTCTCAGGGCTGGGTACCCTGATTGTAGACCTTGGCTTGGGCGCGCTGGGCCTTCTCCATATGTTCCCTTACCACTGGCCATATGGCTGTCATCCTCTTCCTCATCGTCTCTACGTGTTCCACCACGCTGCGTAAGGGGGTCGGCTGGGCTTCCCACACCTCCTTGGCGAGATCCATTAGGCCGCGTGGTCTCCTCCCGTAGAAGAGTTCAAAAGGGGAAAACACATTGGAGGCCTGGGGCACTTCTCGGATCGATGGGGTAGTAGCTGGTCCCAGTTCTTCCCGTTCCGCTCGATGACCTTCTGCAGCATTTGTTTGAGCATCTTATTGAACCGTTCGACAAGCCCATCCGTCTGCGGGTGAATGATGGAGGTCCGGATCTGCTTTATCTGTAGGAGAGCACACAAATCTTTAATTAGTCAGGACATGAACTCGGTACCTTGGTCGGTCAGGATCTCATTCGGAATGCCCACCCAGCTAAAGAGGTGGAACAGCTCTCAGGCGATTCCCTTGAAGACTGCTGCCTGTAGGAGAATGGCCTCGGGATATCAGGTGGCATAATCTACTATTACCAGGATGTACCAGTGTCCTCGGGCCGTTTTTACCAGTCTATGTCCATGGCGATGCGTTCAAACGGCACTCCGATGATCGGTAGGGGAACTAGTGGATTCCGGAAGTGTGCTTTTGGGGTGGTGATTTGACACTCCGGGCAGCTGCAGCACTAGTCTACCACGGCCTGCGTCATCCCGGGCCAGTGGAACCGGGTGGCGATCCTTCTTCATTTCCAGGTGCGCCCCCAACTAATGGGTGTGGGCCAGCTGAACAACAGTTCCGACGTACCGGCGGGGCAGCAACAGCACCTCTCGAAGTTCCCCCTGTTTGTGCAACACCTGATTGTGCAACACCGGACATTCTGTAGAAGCTGTTCTTCCAGCGTTCGTTCCCTGAATGTCCTGCTGCGCAAGACACGGGCCTGTGTAGGGATGTGATTTGAATGTGACTGAAGGAGTGGTCCCCCCCTTTTCCCGCAATGGAATATTTTTTGTTTCAATACCCCGTACAGTAGGTGGCGGCAATACCTTACCTGCCAGAAGAACTAATCCCTGACGACCACAGAAAGGTAGCAAGAATTTCATTACCACATTATGCCTTCACTTAATTTTTGTGTAATTGTGACATTTTAAAATCATATCTTCACATACAATTATCAAACAATTTCCCCTGTGTAACAGGACATTATTTTGCCCACAGTTGTACACTTGCCACCAGGAAACTAGTTAACCTTTCACCATTGAGGATGTGCTTCTCACCTTGTCCTCCAGCAAGTCTTCAGCATTGACTCTCAGGTGGAGTGGCCTGCATGTCATTCCAGTAACGCTGAGGTGGGATCAAACGGTGAGACCATTGTCAGCTCAGTGGAGGGGAGGGCCAATCTGCTGCTTTCTCCCTCTGAAGAGGAGTTCTCCGTAGGCTTCACCTGCAGGCTCAGTCACAACCAACACCACAGGCCTCAGAGCCAAGAGCCAGTCACTGAATACACAACAAGACAACCAAACCTGTAGGTCAGGGTTCTTCAATTCCGGTCCTGGAGGGCCGAAACACCTCTGTTTTTCATCCTCTCCTTCTAATCAGGGGCTAATTCAGACCTGGGACACAAGGTGAGTGCAATTAACTACCAGGTAGAAATAAAAAACAGAAGTGTTTCGGCCCTCCAGGACCGGAATTGAAGAACCCTGCTGTAGGTCAAAGTAACACCTGTGCTGAGCAGCCCAAGGTAAGGCTTGCTATGGAGCAATGCTCAAAGTGCTCCAGATTCTTGAATGTTGTTTGTTTTTTATTATAATGTGAAGCCAATGGCAAGTTTCTTCATTAACTATCCTATTCTAAACCAGGAGAGGTTTACCTGTCCACCAGAGTGGTCCAGCACCACTATGTCTCCTGTGTTCCTTCGGTGTGGTGCTACCCTCTCTCTCTGGCACTTCTCCTCTGGAGCACCAGCCCTCTGGAGAGAAGAGCCAGGCAGGGAAAGAGAGCCCCCACTTCGGTCAAACGGATCATGCCTGTTCCTGTTCCTACTCCCCGCTTACAAGCAGAAACTCAAGAGGGAGCCACCAACAGAGAATAGTGAGGCACTAGACTGGACAGAGGAGGCAGACTCAATGCTGCAGGACTGTTTCGAGAATACTGATTGGAATATGTTCAAAGATTCATCCACCCAGGACTCATCCATCAACATTGAGGACTATATACTGAACAAAAATATAAACGCAACATGTAAAGTGTTGGTCCCATGTTTCATGAGCTGAAATAAAACATCACAGAAATGTTCCATACACACAAAAAGCTTATTTCTCTCAGATTTTGTGCTCACATTTGTTTACATCCCTGTTAGTGAGCATTTCTCATTTGCCAAGATAATCCATCCACCTGACAGGTGTGGCATATCAAGAAGCTGATTAAACTGCATGATCATTACACAGGTGCACCTTGTGCTGGGGACAATAAAAGGGCACTCTAAAATGTGCAGTTTTGTCACACAACACAATACCACAGATGTCTCAAGTTTTGAGGAAGCGTGCAATTGAGCATGCTGACTGCAGGAATGTCCACCAGAGCTGTTGCCAGATAATTTAATGTTAATTTCTCTACCATGAGCCGGCCTCACAACTGCAGACCACGTGTAACCACGCCAGCCTAGGACCTCCACATCCGGCTTCTTCACCTGCAGGATCGTCTGAGAAGAGCCACCCGAACAACTGATGAAACTGTGGGTTTGTACAACCTGTCAGAAAACGTCTCAGGGAAGCTAATCTGCGTGCTCGTCGTCCTCACCTGGGTCTTGACCTGACTGCAGTTCGGTGTCATAACCGACTTCAGTGGGAAAATGCTCACCTTCGATTGCCAGTGGCACATTAGAGAGGTGTGCTTCTCACGGATTAATCCTGGTTTCAACTGTACCGAGCAGAAGTCAGACCACGTGTATGGCGTTGTGTGGGCGAGCAGTTTGCAGATGTCAACGTTGTGAACAGAGTGCCCCATGGTGGCGGTGGGGTTATGGTATGGTCAGGCATAAGCTACGGACAACGAACACAATTGCATTTTATCGGTGGCAATTTGAATGCACAGAGATACCATGACAAGATCCTGAGGCCCATTGTCGTGCCATTCATCCGCCGCCATCACCTCATGTTTCAGCATGATAATGCATGGTCCCATGACGCAAGGATCTGTACGCAATTCCTGGAAGGTGAAAATGTCCCAGTTCTTCCATGGCCTGCATACTCACCGGACATGTCGCCCATTGAGAATGTTTGGGATGCTCTGAATCTACGTGTACAACAGCGTCCCCGCCAATATCCAGCAACTTCGCACATTAAAGAGGAGTGGGTCAACATTCCACAGGCCACAATCAACAGCCTGATCAACTCTATGCGAAGGAGATGTGTCGCGCTGCATGAGGTAAATGGAGGTCACACCAGATATTGACTGGTTTTCTGATCTATGACCAACAGATGCATATCTGTATTCCCAGTCATGTGAAATCCATAGATTAGGGCCTAATGAATGTATTTCAATTGATTGATTTCCTTATATGAACTGTAACTGGCGGATGCCAGGAGAACGCTACCTGCCCGAATGCATAGTGCCAACTATAAAGTTTGGTGGAGGAGGAATAATGGTCTGGGGCTGTTTTTCATGGGCTAGGCCCCTTAGTTCCAGTGAAGGGAAATCTTAACGCTACAGCATACAATGACATTCTAGACAATTCTGTGCTTCCAACTTTGTGGCAACAGTTTGGGGGAAGGCCCTTTTCTGTTTCAGCATGACAATGCCCCTTGCACAAAGCGAGGTCCATACAGAAATGGTTTGTCGAGATCGGTGTGGAAGAACTTGACTGGCCTGTACAGAGCCCTGACCTCAACCCCATCGAACACCTTTGGGATTAATTGGATCGTCGACTGCGAGCCAGGCCTAATCGCCCAATATCAGTGCCCGAACTCACTAATGCTCTTGTGGCTGAATGGAAACAAGTCCCCGCAGCAATGTTCCAACATCTAGTGGAAAGCCTTCCCAGAGGAGTGGAGGCTGTTATAGCAGCAATGCCGGGACCAACTTTATATTAATGCCCATGATTTTGGAATGAGATGTTCGACAAGCAGGTGTCCACATTCTTTTGGTCATGTAGTGTATTTCCTTAAGACTTGTGCTACCCTGTGTGCACCCCGTAATTCGAACCCTGCACTGAGTAGCAGTCTGTCATGTCAATTATGCGGGCTATATTCTATCCTTCAGTATAAAGCCATCTTTCTTCATTACCATCTCATACTGCTTTTATTGGCAGTACAGACTTTTACAGATGCTTCCATGATTATTTGTGGAATCTTAAACAGATATTTGGGATGCTGACACAGGCCTAACTGTGTTGCTGAAGACCTGGAGAAGATCAAACAATTCAACTGTATCCTTAGTGTCACTGTTCTGGGTGGCGGGCATGGATAATGATCCTGGGTAGGGTACATGACTGTTCTGCATTCTACAAGACATCGTTGTCTTTAGCAAGACAGCACCAAAGTTGGCTTTAGAAGAAACAGACCAGGCTAATGCATCAAGGCTAACGGGTACCTGTCCTTGATTAGCAATCTGTGTTCCTTTAACCAGCTTTGTCCAGTTCTGTTGGAGAACCGTCATCTTCTTAGAGTCGAGAGGGGTTCTACAGGGGTGGGCTGTGGTTCGAGCGGTTCTAAAGAGAACGTGGCCCACTGTGAGCCGGTCAGCGAAAGCAGCGTCGCGGAGGCCCTCCAGAGCCATCCAGGATATCAACAACCTCCTCTCAGCCACTACACTCACACTAGAAACACCCCTGAATGATGGGTAAAACAGTCCTGCATGAAACAAGACTTCTTGAAAATTAGGAACATAACTATTAATTGGATTCAGTTTCATTAAGGAACACTTGTCAGCATCAAATGCAACCATCATCTAGTGCCAGTTTTATCGCTTCTTTACTTAGTTGAAGTACAGACTGCAGGAAAAATAAAATAGGAGTTTCCCATGATTGTGAGGCTCAGATACAGCTCAGTTGGTAGAGCATATTGCTTGCAACGCCAGGATAGTGGGTTTGATTCCCAGGACCACCCATACGTAAAATGTGTGCACGCATGACTAAGTCGCTTTGGATAAAAGCGTCTGCTAAATGGCATATATATTATATACAGTAGGTCATGGAATTGGCGCCTGTAACTTTAACAGATGCTCAGCAACAGCCTCAACCCATGGGTGGTTAGAGACAGTGGTTAGACCAGACTCAATAGAAAGAAGATGGTGTGGTGTGTTGAAACTAGGCAGCAGTTTGTAAACAAATTCTTCCAATAAAATGAATTGTCTATTTTATTGCAATTCCTGCACTGTCTTCATTTCATATCATGAGGCTTCTTATAGAGCGACAATCATAACTAATAAGTAATTTAAATAAATGAAACAACTCATCTGCGGTTCCATTTGACCTAGAGTTGTCAGTGCTCTTTGAAGAGTACAGTTTGATGATTAAAAAAAACAAATGACATGATGCCCCATTTTGAATCGAACTCTTCTGTTTATGGTGGTCTCACTAGATAGAATTGCAAAAAAGAACTCAAAATGCTGGACTATAATGTATATTTGAACATTTAGAATTTGAAAAATAAAGCTATGTTTAAAAAAAGTGCTGTAAATTACTTTTGTTTTGTGTTGTGTGCTGTAAGTCTACAGCATGTGTGTGTCATTTATAGTTTTATGAGTAAAAGTAAAAGGAAGAATGCCTTACAGTAGAATAGGCTAGTAGTGTTTTTTTGGTGTGTATTTTGCAGTGGTGATTTTAGCATGTCAATCTTGGTGGGGCAAACTCCCAAAAAATTGTTTTGATGCATGCCAGCAAAGCCAGAACACAACACAACACTAAACAATACATTAATTTGACTATAACGGTGACAAACGGTGCCCACAAACTGTTATGGCCTACATAAATCTGTCCCAACAGCAGAGTCCCAACAGCAGTCCCAACACCTTACCACTGTTACACCTGGCTATCAGCGGAGCCTTGTCTGGCAGCGAAACAGTTAATTCAGCCTCATTTACTGCCATTTAAAAAAACGTATCTGATATGGCTGACTTGCTTAAACAAATGTGGTTTCTACTGACAATTGAGATGTAAAAACTATGGCATAAGGGGACGATGAGCAGATACGAGGCAATCCGTAATTTAGATTAAGACATTAATGAGCGAGCTAGGACGGACGTAGTCAATATAACTATTTGTTCAGCACTTTTGAAATGTACAGCGACAGAATTCAGAATATGGGCCGTTACAGTATTCTCCCTGTACACCAAGTCAGAACCGTAGGATAAATAAAGGGGGCATATAAGCAGACAATGAAAGCACTTACCATATTCGATGATGACATTTCTCTAAAACAGGCTATAGGCTACATGTGAACCTCCCTGGCATATTACATCATTTATGCAGCACCATGCAAGAAACTTTTTGACTCACCTTATGCTGTCCTCACTTAAACAGGAAGGTGGCGCGGCGGTCCTTCGTGGGCAAATTTTGTCATCAAACTTTGTCATCAAAGTCTGGCATTCTCTGAATTTATGGTGCTTTCAAGATAACTGGGAACTCTGAGAAAAAAAACAAGGTTGAATCATGACGTTAGTGATCTTCAGGTCGGAGCTCTAGAAAGAGGCCCAAGTTCCCAGTTCGTTTTTTTCAGAGTTCCCAGTTATCTTGATCTCACTGAAGTCTGAGATTTCCCAGTTCCGAGTTTCCAGTTGTTTTGAAAGTGGCAGAAATCATGCTGGATTGACAGCATGGCCAATGTTGAATGTTTATCCTTTTAAGATTGGAAAAGAGACCCTTAAACTCAGACTTGGACCACACGTCCACTCCAATGAATAGCAGGCTAGTGAATACTTTGCAATGTTTGGAATTAGCCACTGACTCATTGTTGAATTTGCGATTTCCAATTTGTTGTGTAATGTTTATGTCCAATGGCAGATGAGCACCGATACGTTTTATCTATAATTTCTCTTCATAATTTCTCTTCATATGACAAGGATTGAAAAGGATTTGCCAGTAGATTGTCGACTTGATTCATGATGATGACTGCTAGCTTGCTAGCTAAGATTTTGAAAGTATGATGTTGACATGATCAGCCCAATCAAAGCTACTGTAGATATAATGTGATTTGACATAATTTTATCTGTGGCCAATGACCTTGAGCTTTCTTGGATGGCACTTCTAATGTAACTTAATAGCAGCAGCCAAGGGGTGCAGCTTTATTAACTCAATTATTATTTATTATTTTACATTGTTTGCAAACTGATATGTGACAGGTATTAATGCCAAAATAACATGCAAAACAGGCAACAAAAACATATATATATATTTTTTTAGCTAAACAGGTGGGGCTCAAAATGTGTAAAACCAGCAATGGGAGGACCTGTAGAAACTAGAGGAAGAGCTGTGCTGAGAATCACTTTTAGTGCTGCTTTCCCCTCAGAGAATCATGGTGAGTCACTTACTCTTTCTCATGACACTTAAATGACAAAATGATGGCCAGACTGCATCAACGCAGCTATTTTCCTACAGTCCCAATGGATTGCTGATACATAGAAACATAGCCTAGTATACCTACTAGAGATGCCTGCTATTAAGAGTCTAGGCGTCAATCTAATGAACATGAAAAAGATCCCCATCAAAATCCGACAATTTAAATTAGAGATATCTGGGTTTTTGCATGTGGTGCGTCTCAATCCACCTCATCCGAATTTGTCGCCATTCCGCATCTGTGGTGGAAAGTGGCAGGTCTACAGACTGTTTGTCAGACCAGGGGACATCCCGGAAATCGGTCTTCTCACGAAAACGTATGTAGCGTCCGAACGGTTTGGCCTACTAACTAATATACCACTCTATGGAAAGATGAGACTCTCGAACACGATTGACTTGCCTAGTTAAATTAAAATGTGCTCTATGTCCCCCACAAGTGTCATGAGACGTGTCTGAAGTTAACCCATACTAATGAATGGAAGTATGGAGATAGTTTTGTGCCAAATATCAGGGGTTAAATATGTTTCCAAAAAAAACAAAAATATTTCCTAGATATAGGACAGCCAGTTCAAAACCTTATTCCTTATGATTTATTTTTTGGACTTTCTTTTGCCATTTATGAGTGTGTTATTCAATGCATTTCTATGGGATATGTAGTAAAGGCCAAATTCAATATTTCATCAAATAATGTTTAACTTTTAGTGAGGGCACTTCTCATTCCTCACCTACCTTTATCAGAATAGTAGGAGCCCATATACAGTACTTCCTCTATATGTGTATGCCTTCAGAAAGTATTCACAGCCCCTTTTGTTTTTCCACATTTTGTTGTGTTTCAGCCTGAATTTAAAATGGACTAAATTGAGATTTTGTGACAATGACCTACACACAATACCCCATAATGTCAAAGTGGAATGATGTTTTTTGAAATGTTTATAAAAATTAAAAGCTGAAATGTCTTGAGTCAATAAGTATTCAACCCTTGTGTTACGGCAAGCCTAAATAAGTTCATGAGTAAACATTTGCTTAACAAGTCACATAATAAGTTGCATGGACTGCAATAATAGTGTTTAACATGATTTTTGAATGACTACCTCATCTCTGTACCCCACACATACAATTATCTGTAAGGTCCCTCAGTCAAGCAGTGAATTTCAAACATAGATTCAACCACAAAGACCAGGAAGGTTTTCCAATGCCTCGCAAAGAAGGGCACCTATTGGTAGATGGGTAAAAATAAAAAAAGAAGACATTGAATATCCCTTTGAGCATGGTGAATTTATTAATTACACTTTGGATGGTGTATCAATACCCCCAGTCACTACAAAGATACAGGTGTCCTTCCTAACTCAGTTGCCGAAGAGGAAGGAAACCGCTCAGGGATTTCACCATGAGACCAATGGTTACTTTAAAAACAGTTACAGAGTTGAATTGCTGTGATAGGAGAAAACGAAGGATGGATCAACAACATTGTAGTTACACCACAATACTAACTTAAATGACAGAGTGAAAAGAAGGAAGCCTGTACAGAATAAAAGTATTCCAAAACATGCATCCTGTTTACAATAAGGCACTAAAGTAAAACTGCCAAAAAAATGTGGCAAAGAAATTAACTTTATGTCCTGAATACAAAGTAGTATGTTTGGGGCAAATCCAACACAACACATCACTGAGTACCACTCTTCATATTTTCAAGCATGGTGGTGGCTGCATCATGTTATGGGTATGCTTGTCATCTGCAAGTGTGTTTTTAGGATAAAAAGAAACGGAATAGAGCTAAGCACAGGCAAAATCCTAGAGGAAAACCATGTTCAGTCTGCTTTCCAACAGACACTAGGAGACAAATTCACCTTTCAGCAGGACAATAACCTAAAACACAAGGCCAAATATACACTGGAGTTGCTTACCAAGACAGCATTAAATGTTCCTGAGTGGCCTAGTTGTAGTTTTGATTTAAATCGGCTTGAAAATCTATGGCAAGACTTGAAAATGGCTGTCTAGCAATTATCAACAACCAACTTGACAGAGCTTGAATAGTTTTTTTAAGAATAACGTGTCAATATTATACAATCCAGTTGTGGAAAGCTCTTAGAGACTTACCCAGAAAGTCTCACAGCTGTAATCGGTGATTCTAACATGTATTGACTCAGGGGTGTGAATACTTACGTAAATGAGATAGTTCTGTATTTTAATTTCAATACATTTGCTACAATTTCTAAAAACAGGTTTCACTTTGTCAGATGGGTGAGAAAATAATAAAATAATTATATAATAATAATTAATTAAGTCAGGCTGTAACACAACAAAATGTGCAATAAGTCAAGGGGTATGAATACTTTCTGGAGGCACTGTAACCCTGGGTCTCTGTGCAGGGCAGTATCACATTGTCTCCAGACCCACAAGGCCAGGGAGAGACTTGGACAGATTAGGTGAGTGCTTGTGTCAGGGAGGATACTGTGGGAGGAAATGGATGTTTGTGAGTGTATAGCTACAAAGTGTTCAGAATTACTTTCAGAGGAACGTTCTGGTTTATTTTAAGTTTAAGTTTTCACATTTCTGATGTATACCATGGTTGTGGATGTATCTTACAATTGCAGCCAACTTAAATGGAAAGGAAATATTTTTAAGGTCTGTTAGAATTAGTCATTGAGTCACATGTGACTTGTGTCAATTTATTATGTTATGATGTAAAGGTATGGGCATAAATATGGTTGCATCTGCATCCCAATGGTCTAAAGAGGAATTTTCTCTTCTCCTCAATGATCAGAAAGCACTGGACAGGCAAAAGCAACATCACCTTTGTGGTTTCACCTGTCCTGTCCTTGGTTTTCAGATCAGTTTAATTAAAGTAGAGGAGATGGGGAGAGGAAGCCCATATATACCATTGAGATTAATGTAATATATACAATATACTGTATGTAATTCTCTCACCTTCTTTGTCATCACAGGAGGGAAGTTCAGATGTCAGGGCTCTCATGGCTCGCTTCAACACAGGAGTAGGCAGCCCAATGGAGGGAGAGGTTCGCCTCAAACTGGCATCCCACTTCAGCCTCTCCACTGGGTCCCCTCTCTTAGACAAGATGGCTGCCCTGGAGAAGAGCCTATCAGGAGGGGCCCTGACCACCACTAACTCACCTGCACCCAAGCCTGTGTTTCAGAAGAAATTTGAGACCGCAGCCTGGGAGGATGTAGGAACCTCATTCCCCATACCCCAGTCCTTCAAGCCCAGGCCTGTAAAGACCACCAGAGAAACTGAGTCATCGGGGTCTGAGTCCTCTGTCTCCCAAAAATCCTCCGGTCAACACAGCCTTTCTGGACAACATGGTCAAGCCGGCTCATGCCGCAGGCTTAGCCAAACCCATGTGGATAAAATACAGTGGGTCAGAAAACACCCCTACAGCCCCTAATCTGCCCTCCAGCCCCAAACCAAATACCTTTATTTTATCACTGCAGTCCGAACTTGATCAAGGGACCCTGAAGGAACCCCCAACACCATCCACCCACAAACTGCCCCCGAGCTCCATCTTCAAACCCGTTCTACCCTTGGCCCAGCAGAACTCCCTCTCTAGACAGGGAAGTGAAACAGAGCGTGTCAGCGTGGTGAAAGGAAGCCTCCGAATTTTGAACTCTAGCAACTGCATGCCTCCTGAACCTCCTCCCACCCTGAAACCCAACTTCCTGACATGGAAATCTGGAGCGAGGGATGGACTGGTCCCTCAGAAAGAGAACGATGATCCCCCGGTCCCTAAGAGGAAACCCCTGCCTAATGTGTTTTCCTTGGGGAACCCTCTTCTGAAACCCAACAGGCCTCCCCATGTTAACTTACAGAGGTTTAGGACTGATGGTGAGTGCTCTTCTTCTTTCCTCTATGTGCATCCAAGATACATCAAAAACTATTTGTTGTGTCTAGTTGACATGTCGTTAGGTTGCATGACCCAGTGCTCTTCCGTAAATATATAATGTCTCATAAAGAGGGAACGACAGACCCAGAGCCGTGCTCTGATTAGAAGCTCTTATGCACAGATGTAGGATCAGTTTACCCTCCTCAAATTCTAATCTTAACCATTGGGTGAAAACATGCACAAGAGACATGGTTCTATTGCGCTCTTATTCTATGTGACAGGTCCAAGGTTGAGCACAGCGGGCCCTAAGCTCCTGCCCCACACACCAGCAGTTTTCCTGTCCCTCCGGCAAAACTGCGGAAAGCCAGAGAGAAGAAGGAGCAAGAGGCAAAGGAAAAGTACAAGGACAGCAGGATCGGTTCACTATATCTCTGGATGTATATCTATTACAACCATGTGTAGTGGAGTAACACGTATCCCTGTATGTAGCTTCCAGGGCCAATTTTGGTGATTCACACAGCCAAGGCTCGGGCGGACTGTGAAGGAGGAAAAACTGACTTGCCACTAAAGCAGGGAGAGGCTATAGATATCATAAGCATCACTGACAACCCAGAGGGACGTTGGCTGGCCAGGAACAATGTGGAAAACTGTAAGTGTATACACATACTGGTAGATATACAGCAAATGCACACATATAAACACACACGGCAAGCGTGCACTCACACACACACACACCACCCTCCACCCTCTCTCTACCTGTTCTTAATGCCTCCTGCTCCTTGCTGTGTTGTAGATGGGTAAGTAAGGACTAAGTCAGTGGACCTTGACTTTGACCTTCTGAAGCAGGTTTATAATGATGTAGCATCCAGGACAATGCCTGCAGGTAAAATAAATGAAATGTAAAATGTTAGAGGAATATTTGTCAATATTTGTCAATGGATGACATTTTCTTGTCTTTGTATAGTATTTGACTGACATCTAGTGGTCAGAAATGTTATTGCAAAAGTCATGCTGGAAGAGCGCTGCATTGACAAATAGTTGAGTCTTTATCCCTTCTTTCCTTTATGAAAGCCCCTGAACCCTTTCCCATGTATAATCTCAATACAGTGAATACACCATCTGGATCATTTTGTTCAATAAGGGTTTTATCTCCATTCTCAGATTTCCCCCTCCACCACCTCCACTGTTTACAGATGGAGGTAATGATATGATCACTTGTCCACTGGGAAAGTGAAGAGCAGCCATTTATTTTCCAGTCAAATTATTTCCCTGTATTCTTTAAATAAAATCACCATTCTATTTGTTGTACTGTACAGTGTATACTGTAAAATTGAGTTAAAGAAGTGTGTTACTTCATTGGTTTAAAATATGCGATCAACGGTACTACTGATGACCTTTGTCTTTATGTCCATAGACGAGATCTTTGACGGTGTGGAGAACATGGTCACAGGGAGATAGTTGGGTCAACCAACTATACTCTTGAATAGTCAGTTCAGACACAAATGAGCTTGAAATCAATTCCTAAGTTGAATCATTTTGTGTTTCTCCGTTTCAGTCTCCCTCAGCTGACACCTAGGGGAAAGCAAAGGGGATTAGACTATAAGAAGAAAAATAAGTTTGAGAAAGAGGAAAAGGAATTAAGGAAGAAATTCAAAGTAATATTTCTAATTGTGACTGGAAAAAACATAGTAACTTAATGTAGTTGAGGCTGGCACATAACTGTCTCCCTTCTCGTTTCATACTATCCATATCTGAATAAAGTGAAAATACTGAAAAAATATATTTTAAAAAACACAATGTAATTATTCCCAGATAACATTCTTAAATGTTGATAATCAATCAATTTATATTTTTTATATGATCAGATTGATATTGTAGATGATTTGAGTTGTAGTAATAACACTGTTGACATTTTCTACTGTTAGTTTGAAGGGGAGGTGATCGATGTCATTGTGAAGGCAACAGACCGCAAACTGATAGGCAGAAACAGAGACGGGAAGTGTAAGTTGGCATCAGTTGTGGTTGTTGTGGATGAATTATTCACAATCAATATGAATGAACCTTGAAGTTTGATTAATTGCAATATTTATCCATCTTTTCTAGTTGCTTATGTGTCCATGGTCAATGTTGGACAGTGAGTTCAAGAGTTATTTCTGTTTGTTGAAACACACATGCATGCATGCGCTCACTCAAACAACATTCACACGTACACGTACATGCGGGCACAGACACACGCACACAAATTATACACAACTAATGTTTTGATATATGATTTTACTTCAACAGGGATTGTGTAGATATTTATGAGGACATTGGAGAAGGTATGCCTCTAAACCATTCTAGAAAATATTTGAGACTAACTGGACTTTTTTTGTTTGTTGTTGAAACAATTGCATTGCCAGCTGTATGGACTACTTTCAATGTGTTAGTTTGCAGTGAAAATTGGCCTACCTACAGAATTATGATGATGAAAGAATATAGGCCTACATGAATTTGTTTTTAATTGTATGTGTTTGGAATACAATGTATCATTTCAAACATGGTCATTGACACTACGTGTTTATTTTCTTACAGACTGCATTTATGACAATGACTGAGAGATTCTGTATCAGAATAAACTTTGCACATCATCTCTTGCACTTCTATCATTCCAGTGTTAATACTAATTGTAATTATTTTGCACTATGGCCTATTTATTGCCTTACCTCCATAACTTGCTACATTTGCACACACTGTATATATATTTTCTGTTGTATTTTTGTGACTTTATGTTTTGTTTTACCCCATATGTAACTCTGTGTTGTTGTTTTTATCGCACTGATTTGCTTTATCTTGGCCAGGTCGCAGTTGTAAATGAGAACTTGTTCTCAACTGGCTTACCTTGTTAAATAAAGGTGAAATAAAATAAATAAAAATTAAAACTTGGGACAACCAGCACTGAACTCTGCAATGCACACTGCAACTGGTCATTATTTTTTTATCTGGTGAAAAAACAATGTACATCAAATGTGTAATTTGATTGTGTTGAAATAATTACTTATAAATGTGCCTTGACTACTATTGTTGTTGTGTTTATTCAATGTGAATGAATGGGTTGCAATGTAAATGAATGTTTTTTTTTTTTTTTTTTAAGCTCTCTCTGCATTTGCTGGGTATTTTAGTTGGTGTCTTTAAATTTAAATAAGCTCTCAGACCGGAAAAGGCTATATAAGGACACTCCTGACCTGCAAACCGATATTTAATTTCAGAATTGCTTAAAATTAGGTTAAGGGTTTGGTTAAGGTTAGTCGTTTTACAGGTCAGGAGTGTCCTTATAGCCTCTCCCTCAGACCATTCGTAGTAGTGAAGACGCAATAAAAATATCCCTATTCTCTCGCGAGAATTCACGAAGTTTCCGGTGTTGTGTATGTTCCTGGAAAGATGGCGGTCAGCATCCGCGGCCGTCCAATCCGAAGTCTTCGGATGCGAGGTATGCTTGAAATACTCAACCCGACATAAGCTTTATAAACTTGAAATTGTGAATTACTATTTACTGTACTTTCTGATGACCCAGATGTGTTGCCTTACAATGTCCCCGTTGTCTATTTTTGAAAGGTCGGAATGACAGCGGGGAAGAGAACGTACCGCTCGATCTGACCAGAGGTAACATTAAGCAGAAAGGGTTCATACGAAGTGAAAGCGATTGTACAAATGGATGCTAATGTTTTCAACAATATAATATGGTGATGATGGACCTGGAAAATGGCTCAAAATACTTTCTACTGATTTTTGTTATTGGTTGCTGAATACTTTGATAACCAGCTTGCTGAATCTTAAGGAACACCAAAGAGGCGTAACGTCAGCAAGGTTGTATGTATTACGCCGATTCTGTTACAAAACGTTTCTTAAACGGATGCAAACGGAACGAAACGGGGAGGGACCTAAGTGAATTTGTCCAATACGAAATATCGTTTTAGTTGCAAAACACAACTGTTTGGACTAATAATTACACTCCAGGGGCGTATTCATTACACCGATTTTGTTGCAAAACGTTTCTTAAACGGAAGCAAACGGAACGAAACGGGGAGGGACCTATCTGAATTTGCCAAATAAACTCTCGTTTTGCTCTGTTTGTTTTCGTTTGGTTCTTAAACGGTTTCCGTAATGAATACGCGCCAGCTATCGAAGGCAATATACGCTCATGTGTGTTGTTAGGATTCGTGACAAGTATTAGCTTGCTTTGCTATACAATGCATTTGTTATAACCGGGGTGAGTAAGGTACCTATTTAGCTAGCTAAAGTTAGCTGGCTAATGGTTTGGGCGTGTAGCTAATTCTGTAACTAGCTACATTCCTAGGATTGTAATGTGGTAAGCTAGCTATTAAATTATTGTAGCTAGTTAACGTTAACACAGCCAATCGCACAGCCGCTAGGTTTGTTTGAAGGTCGGTCACGACTCAGTTGCTAGCAAACATCCAGCCGAAACCGGCGGTGGGCGTCACATTTTGAGTTTATGGTTAGAAATAGCGTATCTAACATTGAGTATGAGTATTTACTAGCCAGAAGCCAAAACTGTCTGTTGGTGGCTTTTCCAGCACAGTGTGTCAACTCCTGCCTGCCCTGCCAGTGTTTCACTTTTCGTGTGAGAGACGCCCCTGACCCAGTAATGTCCCTGTGCAATGATGGTTAAACACTTGCGTCCTACATCCATACCCTCAATTTGATGCCGCTTCCACTCCTGTGACAGATTGTAAACAGATGAATAGGAGTTCATCAATCATGTTTTCAATAAGGATAGTGCATGTAACTGTAAACAACTGCCTTCAAGCGTTGCACTGTGTATCTTCACTAACACCAATTCTACCATCATAGTATTTCATGTATCAGAGGGAAAGGGAACGGGATATCTAGTCAGTTGTACAACTGAATGCATTCCACCGAAATGTCTTCGGCATTTAACCCAACCCCTCTGAATCAGAGAGCAGAGCATTTTCAATGTGCCATAGAATGGATCCCAAACTGTGACCTAAGCAGCATAGTTGAGTGGCTGTCTGAGCACCCTTTTCCTCTGGTACATTATCATTAACTGCCCCAGCCTGACAAAGATGGAATGGAATTCTATTAGATACTGTAGCTAAATGTGTTTATGTGCATGTATCTTTTAGCTACCATGTAATGGTTGAGGTGAATGAGATTAAAAACAGAAGGAACTTCCTACTTTTGACCCTGTCTGAACAGTCCTTCTATTTAGATGTCCAGGGTGTATTTACTGTTCACAGTGCATTGGTGTGACCAGCTAAATCAAGTTCCTGTTAGGTACCAATATTGGTGCATGTGTTCAGTATTACTGGAATATCAAAAATATTTGATGTTTTATTAGTATTTCAACTCCCTTCTCTTTTACAGAACCCTCTGACAACTTGCGTGAAATTCTTCAAAATGTCGCCAAGCCACACGGCGTCACCAACATGCGGAAACTGGGCCACCTGAACAATTTCATAAAGGTATTACTGATTTATGTAATGATGATAATGGCAATTGCCCTCATTATTGAAGTGCATGGTTTAGCTTTGCAGTATTTTGCCCCAACGTAACATTGTTGTTGGACTGTCTGCAATTGTTTAGGGGTCAAAGTAGAAAAAAGGTCACAGCTTATAAGTAGGGGTGTGCTGACATGGCCATACTCGTAATCGTATCCGTAAATGGACAGTTGATAATCGGGTAGGGTGATACTCGTGATCGGAAAAAGTGGAAGTGTTTTAATATGCCTAAATAAATGTTGGCAAAAAACCTCCCTGCACATTCTCACGGCAAAAAAAAATGCAGATTAGGAGCAGCACGCGGAGGGGTGGGTGGGTGTGTGTCTGTCCTCAATTTACAGCGGGCAGCCAAGTTTGCTGTCACTCAGTCAGAATGCACATTAGCATTTCATATTTTTTCCCTACTTGTTAGATATTATGCACATTGATAGCTTGATAGCAAACATCCCCGCTAGTGATCTGAATGGCACACAATCCATGTCTCAAGGCTTAAAAATCCTTCTTTATCCTGTCTCCTCCCCCTCATCTACACTGATTTTGAAGTGGATTTAACAAGTGACATCCAATAAGGGATCATAGCTTTCACCTGGATTCACCTGGTCAGTCTGTCATGGAAAGAACAGGTGCCCTTAATGTTTTGTGCACTCAGTGTATATCTTTAGTAGACTGTTGTTTGGTTTAGGTGTCTGGTGCTGCATTGTGCATTCAAGCTCTTAGTTCAGTAAAATGCCACTTTCACCTTTCTTCACCTAGTGGCTTCCCTGCCTCCCTTCCTCATCCTGACTGATGTGATACAACTGGTCACTGATATACACTTGCTTTCACCTAGCTTTTCAAATCAGTGCTGATGAAGGAGAGGAGATTAAATTACCTTAGGCTGCTGATATCCACCTAGGGCTGATCAAAATCGCATGACATGACATGCAACCTTCATTTAGGTTAATTTAGCCTTCTTTTAGGAAGCAACTTTGGAGTATTTTGATGCGTCCGCTGAACATATTCTCCTATGTGTAGCCGTTGACCTCTCCTTGGCCCGCTGGTCCAAAGCTGCTGCAGGCAGGCCTTGCTGAGCTTGTCATTGTGATGCTGACAGTGATGGTAACAGGAGCTCAGGCCATGGAGCAGAGCTATGACCTCATGTGCGTCAACAGCACTCTGACTTTGAAACCAGAGATTTCCAGCGTCTGTCTGGTATTGTTGTTGTTTTGAAACCGGAGATGTTGCATGTGATCTCTGTTTTCCAAGGTTGTAGCAAGTAGATCTGCAGGTTTAGTTGCCCTCCAGGCACCACACCATGTCAAGGGTATTATTCTGATAGTTGGGGCGAGGTTATCGACAATCAGGTGTTTGGTGGAAGACGATTAGTCAAATTGTATGATGACTTTTTGAAACTTTAATGTCCATGTCAAAGGAGAAACATTGGTATTCCAAGCCTGTGACATCCCGACTATAACTTAGCATGTCCTGTCCTGATAGGTTAGTGTAAGTGTTATTGTCGTATATTAGACTAGAGAGGTGAAGGCAGCTCCCAGATACAGTTGGTCTGAGCTGTGGCAGTTAGAACTAAGACAGAACCGTGTGTGTATACACCTGATTCTCTGTTTACCACTGGACAGAGTGAGTGAGTGTGGTGTTGAGGCCTGCGTATCCTTTTAAGGATTCCAGGACAGCGAGAGGTGACCTAATCCCCCTGCAGCGCGTTACATGCCCCCCTTTCCGCCCCCTCCTGCCTGCCTGGGCTCTGACATCACTGCTGATTCCAAACTCACTCACACGCCTGACCTACTCCCTATCTCTCGCGCTCTGCTCCCACCCTGCATTGGGGTTTACGGAGTGAGAACGGCAGTTTCTTTTCAACCCTACAGCAAACTGTTTAAGCTTATTGATTTAAAACAATAAAACGCTATGAATTGAAGCTTTTGTCAGTTTGTCACACTGTGCAAAAGATGCCATGGCCATACAAGCTTTGAACAAGTAATAAACATGCACTTGTTGTAATGTTGCCATACTAAATATCAGGAAAAAATCCTTATGATTGTAGCTGTAATGTACATACCCCAAATGGATGGGTCTCAATTCATATGTTCGCTATATATTAAAATGTCTTCAGTCTATATTGTTATGGATAGCCAAAGAATCCAATGCATATTCTGTCAACTGATTGTAAGTCCAGTCCTTTCTCTGTTTCAGCTGTTAATCAGCATTGGCCACTGCGAGGAGAAGTTTGGGTTTACATATGAAGAAATCATCATCTGGTAAGTAGTTCCATATAGTGTTACCTAGAACACTTTAAATGCATTTAGCAGACACTTTTATCCAAACACTTCCATTGTTTGTGGAACATATTCTAACCTGGTCAATAAATGGAAGTGACTTAATCCAAATTAGTGATAGGTCATTGCAGCCAATTCTTTGGGCCAACTATGCAATTGTCCATTCTGTGTCCGTAAGTGTACGTTGCCATTTAGTGTCAATCTAAACGTCGTTTTGTATCCCTCCCCAGCCTGCGGTTAGCCCTGCTGAACGAGGCCAAGGAGGTGCGTGCTGCAGGACTGAGGGTTCTGAGGTACCTCATCAGAGACAGCAATGTGCTGCAAAAGGTCCTCAGACTGCAGGTGGACTACTTGATTGCCAGGTGAGAACTATACTCTGTCGCCTCACCACACCTGCACAGGGACACACTGGATTAATCTTGGACAACTTAACATACAGGTATCTGCCAAATACAGGAAACACCAACATAGTGTCTTAGTAGGGCGTAGGGCCACCACGAGCCAGAACAGCTTCAATGCGCTTTGGCATAGATTCTACAAGTGTCTGGAACTCTATTGGCGGGATGCAACACCATTCTTCCACAAGAAATTCCATCATTTGGTGGTGTTGATGGTGGTGGAAAACGCTGTCTCAGGTGCAGCTCCAAAAATCTCCCATAAGTGCTGAATTGGGTTGAGATCTGGTGACCGAGACACACACACCCTTTAAACCCCCTATGCTCCTTTGAGACACCTCTTTCTGAGTCGCTGAGATCTCTTAAAGTAAATAAAAAAATAATGGACAACTGGGCATTTTTATGTATGACCCTAAGCATGATAGGATGTTTTAATTGCTTAATTAACTCAGGAATCACACCTGTGTAGAAGCACCTGCTTTCAATATACTTTGTATCCCTCATTTACTCAAGTATTTCCTTTATTTTGACAGTTACCTGTATGTTACATATATGTTTAACATATTTTACAACAACGTAGTTCATAAAAAAGAAGGGGGTTTAAAGTTGTTGCACTCGAGTATACTACTGTGGTAGTCTGTTGCTTGCAAAGTTGTTACTACATCAGAGGTACCGTAGAATAATGGGGACTGTTATTCCGGAGTGACGTTAGCATGATGATGTATAACATGACGTGATATGATCCGTGGCTGTGATCTCACCCCCCCCCCCCGTGTGCTGTGATCAGGTGCATTGACATCCAGCAGAGCAATGAGGGGGAGAGGACTCAGGCCCTCCGACTGGTCAGAAAGGTAAGCCTGCTGTCTACATATTGCACTAACGTCATTTGTTTCTGTGATATCGTGTGTATAATTGAAATGATTACATAGGCATAGTAATTACTCAATATGTTTACACTGTATCTGACTATGCTATTTGTGTGTACTGGTTATAGTCTACTTGATGTTCATATGTTCACTGGCAGCACGGAATAGTAGCATAGTACCAGCATAGGCTGTTATTGGATGATCTGCGTTGGTGAGGGTGTGGACGGTCTGCGGGCTGGAGTATTTTTTGCGTTCTCTGCAGTTTACTGTAAATGCTACCACACACACACACACACCTATTACAATTAACAATGTAACTCTAACTATATACAAGGAATAATGTATAGGCCTAAATACTGAACATGGTGTTAGTATTGTCAATGGATTCATCTTGGATATCAGACAGAAACCTGAAGAAGGTACTTGAAACACCAACAGAAAGTTTCTTAACAGGGCGTTGGGCCACCAGAGCAGCCTCAATGCGCCTTGGCATAGATTCTACAAGTGTCTGGAACTATTGGAGCGATTCGACACCATTCTTCCATGAGAAATTCGATCATTTGGTATTTTGTTGATGATTGTGGAAAACGCTGTCTGACGCCTCTCCAGAATATCCCATAAGTGTTCAATTGGGCACTGTTATTTGAATATCTGAACGGATGTTAGTATTTGATTACTTGGGAGAGTTCATATTTTGAGAGCGAAAATAAATAGGCTTTATATTTTAAAGCTACATAGCCTGCAAGGATAGACTATTACATTATACATTTTAATAACACAACAGTTATATTACAGTTTTTATGAGCTTACCCCATAAAAAAGATGTACTGTTTGTCTCTGACCACGCCTTATTGTCTGTCAATCAAAGCGGCTCTACAGTCTTAGGATCCATAGGTTATCTACCATACCATCTGGTAGTGCCTGTCTTGACCGCATCAAGTTGTTGTAAAGAAGCTAGCTAGCTACAGTAGCCAGCTAAGTTAACCAGCTAGCTAGCTAACGTAGTAAGGCTAATTGAGGCAATTTTTCTGCACTCCCCATACTTGTCTACAACAACTCCATTCATATTAAACAGCCTACCTGTTCGTTGACCATTGTAGCCTACTCCTTCTCATTTAGCCATTCCATTTTGCATCGATTAGAAATCTCCCACTTCACTTTTTACACATGGAGCCTTTGACTGTAGCACCGCTTTTGATTGACAGTCAATAACAACAAGCTACACGTGTGAAATGGAAATGTTGAACGTAATTGTCTATCCTTGTAGGCAATGTAGCAATGTCATGTAGATGAATTTTAGACAAAGCCTTTTCATTGTTAAAATAGGCTGAGTTTCGAATATTCAAGTAACCGTGCCCATCCCTACCGCATATCTGAAAAAATATCATGGTATTATTTCAATACTGAAATCATTTCAAATGCTCATCCCTAAATTGGGTTGAGATCTGGGGACTGGCGCACACACACACACACACACACACACACTTTAAACCCCCTATGCTCCTTTGAGACCCCTCTTTCAAAGTCACTGAGATCTCTTCTAGACATGGTAGCCAAAATAATTGGCAACTGGGCATTTTAATGCATGACCCTAAGCATGATGGGATGTTAATTGCTTAATTAACTCAGGAACCACACCTGTGTGGAAGCACCTTTCATTAAACTTTGTATCCCTAATTTACTCAAGTGTTTCCTTTATTTTGCCAGCTACCTGTATACTAAGCTACATTGAGAGTAGCCTACTTATCCCGGGTTGGTAAGCCAGCTAGCCTCTTCCAGCTGGTGGTCTGTGCTCTCTCCAGTTAATGGGGCTTAGCTTGATGAGATTAATCTGAATAAAGTGTCTGGGAGGAAGGGCCTCGACTCTAAAGACCTGCTCTACTCACACACAGATTAGACCCACCATCTTCTGAAAGTTTCACACATGCTGTAATGTTGCTTCTAAAGTAAACTGAAGTGCAAAACGAGTGCTATAACCTTTGCTCTCATTCTCTCTCTCTCTCTCCATCTCGCTCTCTCATCTCCGCTCTCTCTAGATGATCACAGTGAACGCTCTGCTGTTCCCCAGCTCTGTCACCAACTCTCTGATCGCCGTGGGAACAGACGGGCTGCAGGAGAGGGACCGCATGGTTCGCGCTGCCATTGCCATCGTCTGCGAACTTGGTGTGTGGAGCCTCGGCATACTCCACTGAGAGAACCATCCTGAAGTTACACACATAGTTACTGTGTAATAACACTGTCTCTTTATGTCAACCCCTCTCTGCAGCGTTGAAGAACCCAGAGGTAGTGGCCAATAGGGGGGGTCTCAGCACCATATTAAAGAGTGTGATAGACTGTCAGCTGAGCCGCATCAATGAGGCTCTGATCACCACCATCCTCCACCTGCTCAACCATCCACACACCAGGCAATATGTACGCAATGACGTGGAGCTGGAGGTACGCACCGCCGCCATGTGCACATACACCCAGTCACGTGCCAGTATGTACATACAGGCATCAAACTCGAGGTTCACACACACACTCACTCACACAAAACACTTTGTCAGTCTGCGGTTACTTTCTTTCCCCCGTCTCCAGGATAGGTGAAAGCAATAATGTGTATTCTTAGTCATTTTCATGGGAAGATGCCTCCTTGTGAATTTTCTTTCACCGGTCCCGTTCTTTCCCATGAGTACAGAGTGCAGGCTGAGGTATAGAGACTAGGAGAGGAGGTCAGTGTAGACTATTTAGACAGCCACTAGGCTGTGAGCCATGCCAGTCAGGATTCACCCTTGGGTTGTCTTTCCCTTTCCCAGGGAGATTACAGTGATCAGTTACATCAGCTCTCTAAAGCCTCTCTCTCCAACACATCCTCTCTGTGTGTAAACTGATACTCTTCCCCCCCATTCCTTCATACCTGCTGCAGGGCCACTTCAGTAACCACTCAGTCTTAACAGGCTTATGGAAGAAGAATGCAAATATTATAATATGTGATCATATGGATGAATATGGATAATGGATGTGGTCTTCAAGGAGAAATCTGTGTTCCCATGACTTGGAATGTCCAGCCAGGAAAAATTGGGTGTGAAGATTAAATAAAAATGTGGCCTATTGCTGCTATGCGTAAATGTTTTGTCCCATTTAAGTGGAAGCTCATGTATTCATCATCAGTTTCCACCCATGATATTGGGACATTATTTGGCCTTTCTGATAATGAATACATAGAGAAATGTTTTGTTATTCAAATGCACTGTACTACTACTCTTCATTCTGTGGATGGAACTGTGTTCTGCTCTTTCTTTCAGCAAATCCTAGCACCTTTCACAGACTTCCACTACCGCCACAATGCAGACACATCAGAGAGCCTGCTCAAGTAAGTGGTGTGTGTTGTAAACAGAAGCTCTGTTCCGATGTTCTGTTTAGTGTGTTATGTGTCCCTATGTCGTGTAGATTGTGATCCTGTTGTGTGTGTTCCCAGGGAGGACCGCGAAGCTCGTTTCCTGTCCAGTAGGATGGCTATAGTAGCTGCCTTCCGCTCCTGGTCTGGTGAGTCTCTTTCTTCAGCTTTCTGTTTCTTCAGCTTTCCTTTCAGTTTGGCTCGGCTGGTTCTCTTTGTATTGTGGGTCACGACTTGAAACGTACCGGTAGTATTTGTTTAATGCCAGCAGCTTTGAATGGGTCAACGCTCAAACACCCCTCTGAAGGGAATTCTGAGTAGATTCACTTTATAAGCTAGTATCACATATTTTGCTCTCTGTGTCTTCACTTTTGCTGCTAAGTCATGAAAGTGTTAATGGTAGACTCTGTCTCTGTGGCGATCCAGGGATCATTAACCTATGTAGGGCCGGGAACTCTGGGATCCAGTCCCTGATTGGTCTGCTGTGTATACCAAATGTGGAAGTGAGGGTGGGTACTGAAATATGAGTTTTGTTTAATAAATATAATGAAAAGTATGCCTTCTCAATCTATTCTTGGAGAAACACTTTGTGTCTCTGACCTCCTTTCTCCTTGCCCCCTGCAGAAAGGTTTGATGGAGGTATTTTATGAGATATTTAGGCTACCTCTCCCCATCGTAACCCAGGACTTTACGGAAGCACTTCTCAGCGTGGGTGAGTGATATTAACGTTACTAATTTCTTTATCCCCCCCCCCCCCCAAATGCCCTGGTTATAAACGTTTATCAAACATGCACACAGTAAAACTACTAGGGTTAAATTGTTTATTTTGTTGTTCGTTGTTCCCCTGTAGACCCCAGTAGGTGCCAGGACAGCTGGAGACTGTCTGATGGCTTTGTGGCAGCAGAGGCTAAAGTCCTCCTGCCCCATCGAGCAAGGTCCAGGTAACGCATGACACCACAGATAATAAATCCATATTTTTTATAAATTAATCAAAATCGCTTTTACTCCCAGTTAGGAAATGCATTCTACCGCCAGGAATGTACAATATAGAACATGAATACCAAGTTATACACCTTTATTGCACACTTGACAAAAACTCAGATCCAACCACCATCTCTCCTGTGGCTGTAATGGCTGCCTGTTTGTCCTGCTGTGTGTTTCAGGCCTGACCTGATGGATAACTACCTGGCCTTGGTACTGTCTGCCTTCATCTCCAGTGGCCTGCTAGAGGTAAGGAGACAGGAACACCCAAACATTCGATTTTTTCCATGGGTTATGGATATTATTTTTTTCTTGATCGCTCTTTCTTTCTTTCTTTCTTTCCTTCTCTGTCCCCGTAGGGTTTGGTAGAGGTTGTGACCAGCAGTGAGGACCAGATATCAGTGAGAGCCACCATCCTACTGGGAGAACTGCTACACATGGTAACACACAGGGACATGGCTCTCTGATATACTGTATATAGCTACTGTAACTCCTTCTGAGGAGCATGCTGCTCTGCTGTTGTGGCTCTGTTTGAAGACACGTATGTACTTGGTAGTTCCCTTTATTCAGCTGTGCATAAATGGTTTGTTATGCGTTTGCTTCACGTTCGCTCTTTCACTTTCTCTCTCGCTCTTTTTTTCTCTCTAGGCCAACACCATCCTCCCTCACTCCCACAGTCACCACCTGCACTGTCTGCCTACTCTTATCAACATGGCTGCCTCTTTTGACATCCCCAAGGAGAAACGCCTGTGAGTGTATATACACACACACACACACACGCACGCACACGATCACTCACTTTTTCACTGCCCTCATTTCTTTTGGGACCTTCTCTGTATTTTTAGACGGGCGAGTGCGGCAGTCAACCACTTGAAGCGTTTCCATGACAAGAAGAAACAAGGACCCAAACCCCATAGTCTGTATCTGGACCACATTGTCCGCAAGTCTGTGTCTGCATACCAGCGGAGAGAGACACACACACGCGTACACAGAGACATCTATGCTATTAAGGTACGCCTCACACACACACACAGACATCTTTGCCATCTAGGTAAGTGTTTCACCTACAGTGGCTTGCGAAAGTATTCACCCCCCTTGGCATTTTTCCTATTTTGTTGCCTTACAACCTGGAATTAAAATAGATTTTGGGGGGGGTTTGTATCATTTGATTTACACAACATGCCTACCACTTTGAAGATGCAAAATCTTTTTTGGGGTGAAACAAACAAGAAATAAGACAAAAAACAACAACTTGAGCGTGCATAACTATTCACCCCCCCAAAGTCAATACTTTGTAGAGCCACCTCTTTGCAGCAATTACAGCTGCAAGTCTCTTGGGGTATGTCTCTATAAGCTTGGCACATCTAGCCACTGGGATTTTTGCCCATTCTTCAAGGCAAAACTGCTCCAGCTCCTTCAAGTTGGATGGGTTCCGCTGGTGTACAGCAATCTTTAAGTCATACCACAGATTCTCAATTGGATTGAGGTCTGGGCTTTGACTAGGCCATTCCAAGACATTTACATGTTTTCCCTTAAACCACTAGTGTTGCTTTAGCAGGATGCTTAGGGTCATTGTCCTGCTGGAAGGTGAACCTCCATCCCAGTCTCAAATCTCTGGAAGACTGAAACAGGTTTCCCTCAAGAATTTCCCTGTTTTTAGCGCCATCCATCATTCCTTCAATTCTGACCAGTTTTCCAGTCCCTGCCGATGTTCTCAGGGTGATGAGAGATGTTGGGTTTGTGCCAGACATAGCGTTTTCCTTGATGGCCAAAAAGCTCAATTTTAGTCACATCTGACCAGAGTACCTTCTTCCATATGTTTGGGGAGTCTCCCACATGGCTTTTGGCGAACACCAAACGTGTTTGCTTATTTTTTTTATTTAAGCAGTGGCTTTTTCTGGCCACTCTTCCATAAAACCCAGCTCTGTGGAGTGTACGGCTTAAAGTGGTCCTATGGACAGATACTCCAATCTCCGCTGTGGAGCTTTGCATCTCCTTCAGGGTTATCTTTGGTCTCTTTGTTGCCTCTCTGATTAATGCCCTCCTTGCCTGGTCTGAGTTTTGGTGGGCGGCCCTCTCTTGGCAGGTTTGTTGTGGTGCCATATTCTTTCCATTTTTTTTAGAATGGATTTTTAATGGTGCTCCGTGGGATGTTCAAAGTTTCTGATATTTTTCTATAACCCAACCCTGATCTGTACTTCTCCACAACTTTGTCCCTGACCTGTTTGGAGAGCTCCTTGGTCTTCATGGTGCCGCTTGCTTGGTGGTGCCCCTTGCTTAGTGGTGTTGCAGACTCTGGGGCCTTTCAGAACAGGTGTGTGTATATATACTGAGATCATGTGACCCTTAGATTGCACACAGGTGGACTTTATTTAACTAATTATGTGACCTCTGAAGGTAATTGGTAGCACCAGATCTTATTTAGGGGCTTCATAGCAAAGGAGGTGAATACATATGCACGCACCACTTTTCCGTTATTAATTTTTCAGAATTATTTGAAACAAGTTATTTTTTTCAATTCACCAATTTGGACTATTTTGTGTATGTCCATTACATGAAATCCAAATAAAAATCAATTTAAATTACAGGTTGTAATGCAACAAAATAGGAAAAACGCCAAGGGGGGGTGAATACTTTTGCAAGGCACTGTATAGCCCCAAAGCCCTCCTTAGCACTATGCAGAGACGCAAACTGTGTGTGTGTGTTGTAGGACACAGAGGAAGCCCTGATGTTGAACCTGAGAGACAGTCAGATCCTCAACCACAAACAGAACCTTGACTGGAACTGGCTCCTCATCGCAACCATCCTCAAGGTCAGCCATAGTAATACTGTAAAACCTGCAGAAGACTGACCTGGAATGTCTGTTTCAGTTGTTTGATTGCTATTGCCATATTATTTCATATGTTTTGGTTTTCCTCTCCCAGTGGCCTAACGTTAACCTCAGGAACAACAAAGATGAACAGATGCACAAGTAAGACACACCTTCCATTCGCTACTACAACTAGTGAAATACTGAGCTTGACTGTGGTAAGGTGTCCCCTTATAACTGTGTGTGTGTGTGGTCCAGGTTTGTTCGGAGGCTGCTGTACTTTTATAAGCCCAGCAGTAAGCTGTATGCAGGGCTGGAGCTGGACCATCCTAAAGCCAGACAGCTCACTGTGGTGGGGTGCCAGTTCATCGAGTTCCTCATAGAGTCTGACGAGGTGAGGAAATAGAACAGAAAAATAAAGGTGCAGAGGAAACTTCTATGTGGGACATGTTTTTCTTTTGGTGTCACCTTTAAAGAGAGGTAGCTTTTAAATGGACCTAGCCCCAAACCAATAGCCTCTTCTCCTGTTTTTTGTCCACATCCCCCCCCTCTCCCAGGATGGCCAGGCGTACCTGGAGGAGCTTGTGAAGGACATGGTGGCCTGGCTGTCCTTGTCCTCTGGTCTGAAGCCTGACCGCTGTCTCCAGAGCAACGGGCTGCTCACCACCCTCAGCCAGCACTACTTCCTGTTCCTGGGGACCCTCTCGGCCCACCCACACGGGGTTAAAATGCTGGAGAAGTGCAGCCTCTTTCAGAGGTCAGTCTGGACAATTGCCCTTTTAAAAATTGTCAGTGTAAACTTGAACAGGATAAAAGCACTGATTGGTTGAAATAACAGCAGCTCCATTTTTATTGGCCAGATGAGTCGAAGGCAGTAGGCTATTGTTTGGACCGGGTTCCTACTGAATGTCTAGGTTATGGGGAATATGTTTCCAGTTGAGAGACAGCCCAGACAACTGTCTGATTCCATGTGTGTTCTCCTCAGTCTGCTGAACCTGTGCTCTGTGAAGAACCAGGACGCTGTGTTGAAGCTGGCTGTGTCTACACTGGACTACAGCAGAGATGGACTGGCCAGAGTCATCCTCTCCAAGATCCTCACTGCTGCCACTGATGTAAGGCCTTACCCAGGAGGGATGGATGCATGAATGAATGAATGGATGCATGGGCTTCAATGTGGGTGATGATGAATAGGTTGTTGCTGAAATGAAACTGAGCCTGAACAACCCCTTTTTCCCCCACTGTGTCAATACAGACGTGCAGGCTGTATGCCACCAAGCACCTGTGTGTGTTGCTGAGGGCAGGGGTGGAGTTCTTCAGTAACTGGGGCATGGAGCTGCTGGTCACCCAGCTGCACGACCACAGCAAGGCAGTCTCCATGGAAGCCTTGGATATACTGGACGAGGCCTGCGAGGACAAGGTAGGAGAGGGGCTGGTGGAGAGGGGCTGGTGGAGAGGGGCTGGTGGAGAGGGGCTGGTGGAGAGGGGCTGGTGATGGCGGGCTGGGGCAGGAGCTGGTGGAGGGGTTGGGGCCTGGCTTTGGAGAGAGGTCTGGTGCTGGTGTAGATGGCTGGGGCTGGTAGAGGGGATGGGGAGAGGCTTTGGGCTGAGGCTGGTGGAGAGGGGATGGGGAGAGGCTTTGGGCTGAGGCTGGTGGAGAGGGGATGGGGAGAGGCCTTGGGCTGAGGCTGGTGGAGAGGGCTGAGGATGTTGGAGAGGGCTAGGGCATGGAAGAAGGAGGGGTATGGAGTGGATGTTATTATGTTGTCCCTAACGGCTCCCTGATGTTTTATTGTCCCCCCAGGCTAACCTCCATGCTCTGATCCAGCTCAAACCGGCTCTGACCCACCTGGGAGACAAGGGCCTTCTGCTGCTCCTCAGGTCAGTCTGACACACACGAATACACAGATACACGTCTGCTGAGAGGTTGTGTTCCCCCTCTAAAACCCATGGCCTTTGTGCAGGTTTCTGTCTATTCCTAAGGGCTTCTCCTACCTCAATGAGAGGGGCTACGTCAGCAAACAGTTGGACAGATGGCAAAAGGTAAGCCTGCTCGTTCATTCATTTCCTCATTAGCTGCAACTGCTACTCCTCCGTTGGTCCACACAACACACTGTACAAAACAATCATTCACAGATAGTTAAAAAAAACAAGAACATAAAGACAGTTTTCTCAATCAGATGACATTTAAAGCTGCAATATGTAACTTTCTGGGCGACCCGACCAAATTCACATAGAAATGTATGTTATAGATCTTTAATTCTCGTTGAAAACAGGTCTAAAAAGCAGTAGATCTGTTCTATGTGCGCTATTTCTATGCTTCCCATTCTTAAGTAAAGTTTTTGCGTCTTACTTTCAGTTTTATACACCAGCTGAAAATACAATATTGTTGGTTATGGAAAATATATTTCACAGCGGTTTAGATGGTACAATGATTCTCTACACAATACTTGCTTATTTTGTCACATAAACTGAAATTAGGCGAACCGTTAGAAATGACAGAGCGATTTCTGCATAGCGCATCTTTAACTGTATTG
Organism: Coregonus lavaretus; assembly: GCF_964263955.1. Classification (NCBI taxonomy): domain Eukaryota; kingdom Metazoa; phylum Chordata; class Actinopteri; order Salmoniformes; family Salmonidae; genus Coregonus; species Coregonus lavaretus. The sequence continues at coordinate 38,352,627 of NC_140001.1, read as the reverse complement.
ATTGTGTTTAAAACTCTCAATATCGATACAAATGTAATCCACTAATGACTGTTTTCTGTGTCCCCCCTGACTGTGTGGTGAACAGGAGTACAACCTGAAGTATGTAGATCTGATTGAGGAGCAGTTGAATGAAGCGTTAACTACATACCGGAAACCTGTGGACGGAGACAACTATGTCAGACGCAGCAACCAAAGGTGAGACTGCTTACCTTACTAAGCTGGACAGTTAGCCATGATCCAGTGGTCACCAGCCCTGGTCCTGGAGGGTTGCAGGCCTTTGTCCTGGCCCAGCACTAACTTGCCTGATTTGGCGCGTCATAGTCTTGATTAGACAAGTGGAAGTGGTGCTGGGCTAAAACGACTGTAAAGCCTGCATACCTTGTTGCTCTCCACAACCAAAAATCCAACTGATGTGATCTTGAACTTAGCCAACTGAGTACATTGTCTTTGTGTGTTGTTTTGTCTCTAGGTTACAGAGACCAAATGTTTATCTTCCTGTGCACTTGTATGGTCAGCTGGTCCATGATAAGACAGGCTGCCACCTACTGGAGGCTCAGGTAACTCCGATATACAAAGGTCTTTCTTAATGTGAAGAACCTATGGGTTTTGGTATCTTACTGACTGTCTCATGCTCTCTCTAGAGCGTGGTCCCTGACCTCAGCTACACGGTTCGCTCCCCGATGCTGGACACCTGGGAGGGCATCAAACAGCTGAAGGCAGCCCTCTGGGCTCTGGTCAGTCCCCCTAACCACTCGGCACATAAATCACAATGTTGTATGATAAGTACACAAGTCTTGGGTATTGTCAATTGGGACATACCATTGGTTCATAATGGTCTTTATTTATTTTCTCTTGGGTAGACACTAGACAGTCAGTGTCTGTGTCCTCCAGTGCTCTGACATTGGTTCCGACTGTGGTTCCTAGGGTCTGTTGTTTAACTGTGTCAGTATGGAGTCGATGTGTTTAATGACAGTGAATGTATGTCTGTTTCCAGGGTAACATTGGGTCATCAAACTGGGGTCTGAACCTGCTTCAGGAGGAGAACATCATCCCTGACATCCTGGCCTTGGCACAACACTGTGAGGTCCTGTCCATACGGGGGTAAGAGCACACACACACACACACACACACACACACACACACACACACACACAGAGATGAACCTATAGCGTTAACCTGATGGCTCGCCCAGTCTCATGTCTGTTTTCTCTCCCTCCAGAACGTGCTTGTACGTCGTAGGCGTGATCTCCAAGACGCGGCAGGGCTGTGAAGTGTTGAAACAGTATGGCTGGGATGCAGTCCGACACAGTCGCCGGACGCTGTGGCCCGTCACCCCAGACGAGGTGGACAAACCGATGACCTCTGAACTTTCCTCCGTACCGAGCACGCTCAGTCTCAACTCTGAGTTCACCAGCTCCCGGCACAATAGCGAGAGCGAGGCCCAGCCCAGTGAGTTAACCATGAAACTCTTCACCAGGCAACAAGGTTTCTGTTAAGCACATCCTCAGCAGCGCTTTCATTCCTAGTTTTTATTTATTTTCTATGTTTAGATATTCTGGATATATGTAGCTTCTGTAAGTGTTCTTAAGCAGGGGAAAATTGCTGTTTGTTTTGTGTGTATTCTCTGTTGTGTGTGTTGTGTAATGTTTGTCACACTCATGTTGTGTGTATCCTCAGACATGTACATCCTGGATGATGACAAGTCTGAGATGTTGGACCAATCAGACGACGCCTCCCTCTACCTGCGTTCCAAACCCGTGAAGGACCGCAGCCCCTTCACCATCCTGGCCTCCACCCGTTTTGTACGCAACCGCTTCCTCAACTCCCTGTCGCTCCCCAGCAAGAAGTTGCGCTCCACCAGCGACCCCAAGTCAATGGGGGGCAGCCGCACCCCCACCGAGCTCAAACTGGGGGGAATGAGGAGGAACAGGACGGTAACGGAGCCCTCCTTCTACTCCTCGTTCAATGGGAGAAGCATCCCCAAGAGTCCCACAGTCAGCCTGGAAACCTCCTTTGTGGGGATCAGGGGTTCGGTCGGGGGGTCTGAGGAGCAGCTGGGAGAGGGGAGGCTAGCCCGGGCCGGTAGAGAGGGGGCTGGGCTGGGACTGGGGGGTTCTGGAGAGCCCCCGTCCAGGGAGCAGAGTAGCCGGGAACATCTAGCGGGAGGAGATGGGGGTTCTTCTTCCTCCGGTGGAGGAGGAGGCGGAGGGACTCAGTTTAAAAGCCGTAGTCAGAGCTTCAACACGGACACCACCACAAGCGGCATCAGCTCCATGAGCTCCAGCCCCTCCCGCGAGACTGTGGGAAACCCTGAGCATCCCGAGCCAGACTCCTCGGACTGTGTCAGCCTCAACACAGTGGTCTCGGCCAAGATGGTCAAAACGCTGTACTCCCTCGCCCCAACCCAGGCCCACACCAACCACCTGCCTCTCTCCAAGTCTAACTCTGTTTCCCTGGTCCCCCCTGGCTCCTCACACACCCTCCCCCGCAGAGCCCAGAGCCTCAAGTCTCCCTCGGTGGCGGCCATTAAGAGCCTTGCGGACTGCAGTTTCATGTACACCAGCCCGCGGGACGCACTAGGCTATGCTACTCTGAAGAGGCTGCAACAGCAGAGAATCCACCCGTCTCTGTCTCATAGTGAGTCGTTAGCGTCGCCCGCTAAAGACGTGCTCTTCACTGACACTATCACTATGAAGACTGGTAGTCTGGACTCGAGGCTAACGCCACGCAGGTAAGTTAGGCCACACACTAAACATAAGGTATCTGAACGCTGCACACACACACACATATATGGGAAATGCAATATGCACATACAAACGCACACCTATATTCACACTCACACATTAACTTACACAGGTAACGACAACTTCTCCTGGTGGGTTTTCTCTGCCATCATGGCTGCTGGCTGCCATCGCTCATGCTTTTCTCAGTCATAGATCCTTGTATCTGTGTGTCTGGTCAAATCAATGTTCTACTGCTCTGTCTAATCATTCTCCACTCTCTTTTTCATCTCTTTGTCTTTATTGTGGGTGTGTTGTGTGCTGGTTTGTGAGGTCATTGCTCTCTATTCTTTCTAGCTCAGCTTGGGCTCCTGAAGGGTTCTTCCCCACAGCCCAGTCTTGGTCCGTAGACAGAGAGAAGCAGACTGAGGTGGAGTATCTCAGGTTGTCTGCTAAGAGAGTGAGCTGTTCAGTCCCCCACATCTCTGATGCCCACCGCAGGCCATCCAGAGCCTACGTCTCTCGGTGGGTGGACCACTCCTGTAGTGTCCACTCCTCCCCCCTTTAGATACCTGGATGTGCTGGTCTGTCAGCTTGTCTGAGGGTTAGCTGTAGTCTCTAGCAGAAACGGTGGTGTGTGTGTGTGTGTGTGTTCAGAGGTAATGGCTCTGTGTGCTTGTGCGTTGTATCTCCGGTTATTAGTAATCTTTAGCAGCAACGGTGTGTGTGTGTGTCTGTCTTCTGGTTCAGAGCAGTAACAGCTGTGTGTGTGTATGTGCTGGTGGTCTCTCAGGTTGTCTGCTAAGAGGGTCAGCTGTCCAGCTGTCCAGCCACTCCGCAGGATGTCCATCTCTATGCCATGGTGGGTGGACCAACCTAGCCTCCATTTGTAGAGCAGTTTCCCTCCTGTGTTGAAATTGGTATCCTTAAATGTTTAATGTTCACTAACCAAAAAACGATACAGAAAGTAGATGCAGAAAGTAAACGACATAGTGGGTCATTTTCTGCAACAACTAAGGGCGTTGACGATCGAGGCTCAACTTCTCCGCTGTTTTGGTGTCCTGGCTACCACTCTGTAAAGTGAAACCGTGCACAAGCGCTGATACTGTGTGTGACTGTGTGAGAGAAGTGTTGCATCTCGCTCATCTCAATATCCTAGCCTATTCATTGATGATATAACAGAAATTGGAAGCCAAGAAATTGCGAGATACAGTTTTTGATTGCCGATAGATAGGCCTAGTGCACGGTTTTGACTCTGCCTGGTGGCTGACCTGCCTATACTGTGGCCCTCATCTCTCTCCGACCCTCGCTAGCTCGCTATGAAAGATGCAAGTATTTGTGTTCTCTGAAGTACGGCAACTAATCAAGTTTCCTCCGTTCCAAAACTACTGAATTCCTAGCGGAATCGAATCTTGACACAGAAATGGGAGTTGACACCGGCAGTCGACGTGCAAGGAGTCGAGGAATCAATAATTTTGGAGTTGACGCTCCACCATTTCATCATTGTAGTTAACAGTTAGAAAAATGGCGGAGAAAGGCAAGCGACAGCAGCGAAGTCCTGTATGGAAATACTTTGAGAAGTTAAATGGGAAGGAAATGCAAACCTTGCGAGGTGGAATTGAGGTACAGTAATGGTAGTACAGGTGCAATGCTTAACCATCTGAACGGGACACACCGTGAGACCCAAACCGTTGCTGGAAGCTGCGTTGTGAATTGATGTGGAATTTTATACATTTTAATGCCAGTTTAAACTTTTTATTTTCTTCATTTGTCACGTCCCTACTACTCGCAGAGTTGCTGCTTGCGCTATGCAGTTTCATAGGTCTTTCTTAGTGTTGACTGTCTCTGTCAAAGTTTTGTTTTCGGGGTATATTGATAAGACAAGAGGCTAGATTCCCTTATAGATTCAAGCAGATGAAGCCTGCTGTCTTATAGATGGGACTGTGTAGCTGTGATGTGGATTAGGAGCCCCACACATTTCCGTGTTTTTTTTTGTGTGTTTCTCTCTTTGTCCATGTTTCTCATTCTCTCTCACTCTCTACTTCTACCTCTCCATATAGCTATGTCTGTATCTTACTGAGTCTGCCCTCAGTCCCCCTCACCCTCCTGTCACCCCTCTCTCTCACCCGTCTCCCTCCGCCCGGCAGGTTTCTGAAGGCGTTGAGCTTTGCGTCTCTGGACAAGGAGGATCTGCTGAGCCCCATCAACCAGATCACTCTGCAGCGCTGCTCGTCGGTGCGCTCCATGATTTCCAGCGCCACCTACGGCTGTAACGACGACTACGTGGGCCTGGCGCTGCCCATGGACATCAACGACATGTTCCACATCCGAGACACGCCCTATTTCCAACAGACGACTAGCCCGCCCGCCGACGAGAAGTGTCCATTCTACTTTGGCGAGTCAGACAGTAAGGAAGGAGGGGGATAGAGGGAAAGATGGGTGGATAGTGGTGATAGTTTTAATGTGAACGGTAGAGATGGCATACTTCCATTTCAGTAGGTGTGACTGTGTGTTCTCTGCCCTGTGTACTGTAGGTGACAGTGGACGTCCCTATCCTATCCCACTGCTGAAGCAGCAGTTCAGTATCTCAGAGCTGATGGCAAGCAGAGAGAACAACCAGAACCACATCCTGGGTCCAGAGGAGACGGGTCTACAGGAACACACTGACGACAACTGTCTCTACTGCGTAGGAGCTACTGTACTGGGCTACCACACACAGCCTCAGATCAACAACGCGCACACACGTACTGGTGAGAAAACACACACGCCGACTACTCTGAGCGCACACACATACACACTCAGAGTAATGGTTGTCTTACCCACCCCCCCCCCCCCCGCCCCAATCTCTCTTTTCATAGACTATATAGACTTTCCGTGGTCCAGTCAGACCAGCCATCGTCTGGAGGTGATGCCTCAGTCCAAGTTCTCTGGTGTCTCCGGCTGCAGCGACACTGCTGTGTCACAGGGATCTGTTTGCAGCACACCTACTGCTGCTGACATAGTGCTGGGTATACACGCACACACACACACACTGCAGTCCCAGGAGGCTGTCTGCAGCACACGCACAGACTGCATATGTACACCTTTGAACAGTATAATTCAGATCAAAATGTTTGATTGGTCAGGTTGTGTGAGCTCTCTGATAGGCTGTTGTATATGTCCGTCAGGTGGCAAGGCGATATCTGAAGACGGCCCAGCTTGTCGGGTCCTGCTGAGGAAGGAGGTGCTTCGCCTCGTCATCAACCTCAGCTCTTCTGTAGGAACCAAGGGCCACGAGACAGGACTACTGACGTAAGACACACACACGCAATTAAACACCCCCCCCCCCCCACACACACACACACACACACACAGATTTTCCTGTGTTTTATATACAGTGCCACACTGAGGTTTGAATAATACTGTGAACTTGTGAGAATTATGATAATGCCCTTTTAGTGTACGAGCTGTTTGAAAAGACTGCATTTCAGCCTGTTTTGACAGCCCCCTCCCTCAACAGTGTGTGAAATACACATATAAACACTAGCCTAAATCTAGGTTAATTTTGCTGACGGGCAGTGAGGAGATTCAGGATATTTCCCCCACGCATTTCCATTGTTTTGATCGAGTTCCATTGACCTCTCACCCGCATCTATAGCTAATTTTCAGTTTTCCCCTTCCCACTCCCAGACAGTCCTTGCAGAATTCTTGCTTGAGAAATTGCCCTTTGCTAAGAAGCTATTTCTTTCTTTTTGACCATTTTAATTGGAAAGAGTCACAGTGAGGTACTTAATTGTTACCCGGAAATGATTTGATATTTATATTTTTAAAAGATTGCTTCATTGGAGCTTTAATGGTGTCTGTCTTTACTCTCTCTCCCTAGGATAAAGGAGAAGTTCCCCTATGCGTTTGATGATATCTGCTTGTACTCTGAGGTGTCTCACCTGCTGGCCCACTGTATGTTCCGCCTGCCCTCCCGACGCTTCATACAGGAACTCTTTCAGGACGTACACTTCATACCGGTAAGGTCCTCTTCTGTACTATCTCTTCCCAGTCCCAAATTCACTCCTAGCCCCTATATCTAGTTACTTATGTAGATCTGAAAGAATTAGATGGGTTTATGGTAGTAGTTCCACCTCTATGTTAGGCTAGGTGGATTTGTTTTTGCCATATTGCTTATACATCCTTTCAGATCTTCTTTAGTAGTTAGGATGTATGGGTGATGGGTTGATTGGCAGAGAGGAGACGGATGCTCCTCAACCCCTACACTTCTGATTTACATTAGTGGTTACAACAGAAATATGACAGTCACCTCCTCTGACCTCATGCTCACGTCACATCCTGTCCCCTCAGATGTACGAGGAAGCAGAAGCGATCCTGTCGAAGCCACCAAAGCCCGTCGGAGTGGATATAGACCCTCCCGCGAAGTTCTGACCGTCCCTGTCCTCCCCTCCCTGTTTAGACGCTGCTTTCCCCCCCTTCCTGCCCCCCCCCCCAAACCCTGACATAGAGATACACAGAGCAACATAGTGAAAACATGGAGGGATGGAGAGAATGGGGGAGCAAGCCTAAAAGAGAGGAGGGGAGACCCTTTGCTGAAGCTCAAGATGGAGGGAGCATGGGTGAGAGAAGGAAGAGATCATGGATGTTAAAGAATGAGAGTGGGAAAGGGTTGTCTCCCTCCGGTCACTTGAGAAAAAGGAGATGGTCTGAACAAATGAAACCTGACACTGCTGGTCTTGTTCCTGCCTATGGCCAACAGGGGGAGTGGTTTTACCAAATGCTGTTTTCAGACGGCTTTACAAGCCTGACCAACAGACATGACAGGAGACACATTACATTTACATTTTAGTCATTTAGCAGACGCTCTTATCCAGAGCGACTTACAGTTTAGTGAATACATATTTTCTTTTTTTATACTGGCCCCCCGTGGGAATCGAACCCACAACCCTGGCGTTGCAAACGCCATTCTCTATCAACTGAGCTACATCCCTGCCGGCCATTCCCTCCCCTACCCTGGACGACGCTGGGCCAATTGTGCGCCGCCCATGAGTCTCCCGGTCGCGGCCTGCTGCGACAGAGCCTGGATACGAACCAGGATCTAGTGGCACAGTTAGCACTGCGATGCAGTGCCTTAGACCACTGCGCCACTCAGGAGTACACATCAACTACTTAACACATCACACTTAACCTAAACACAAGCTGGATGAAGTATGACTAAGACTAAGTCTTGACATGTTTTATCTTGCTCTGGGGCATGCTAATATGAAATGAAAAGGGCATGTTCAGTCCATCCTAGTCAGTGCTGGACCCATCCTCTTCTCCCTCCATATGGAAACACTACAGATGGTTCTGGGAGCCTCCTCATAGTCATACCCTCAGGCTGTTTCTGCTAGAGATGGTTGTGCTGTGATCTCATACGTTTATTATTTCCAATCTGCTTCTGATCAAAATACTCTAGTTTAAACAACTGTTTTTCTATTTATGTCTACAGACTGTCAGACAATCAAACATCAGTGGTTTTTCATTTTTTTTACCATCACTCTCTTTTCCCATCTGAACACATGGAACATAACTGCTGTGGCTTGCTGTCTGTCACCCCATCTGTATTCCTCGATCTCTGACCCTGGTTTGGAAGGACACTGCCTCTGACAGTGGCAACAGCCGGGTTCTTTTCATTGGTTCTTTTTATGGAGGTTGTCAGAAACCCTACCTCCGTGCTTTGCTCTCACTGCATGTACAAACGGCATGTCAAAACTGTAATATTACATAATTGTCACTTTGTTTCTGAAAGTTATTAATTTATTTCTTCCAAATGCTTCTAATAGTTTCATCGTCTTAAATCATAATAGGTTGCCATCACTTGTTTGCAAACTGGGGGAAATAATTGTCCCAAAGTTGTTTTCACAATGCAGATATCGCTGTCTATCATTGGCTGAGATGAGAGGACAGGGTGAGGTGATCATTTATGGATTGCTGTAAGGTTTCCATGGGAACAGGTTTCTGTTTCTATTGGTTAGTTTTGCTATTATGCTGCTATACAAGTGGACTCATAGGGTGATTTATAGATCTGCAGAGTGATGTCAGATCTATTTATTATATCTGTACCATAGCAGAGTGACTGAGATGAGAAAAAAAGTTATTTATATTTTTTCCTTGAGACTGTATTATAATTTAAAATGATTTTTTGGCTTGAATCGTGGTTTCCCTTGTGTAATGTGTACACTGTGTTTTTGGGGCATTTCTGACCTAAAGAAGCATACAATCTTATTAAAGGGATACATTGTTAATAAAAACAATCTTGAACTACCCAAACTGAGTGGTGGTCTGTTTTATTTGTTGTCTATAACAGCCTTGGTCTGGTCTATAGGCGTTGTGGAACAAGTTTTTAAAGGCTGTTCAAAAAAGTAGTAAATGTTGATAGCATTATGCATTTGAATCAGCTTTCACATACATATTGTCATTTTCAAATATTCATCTTTATCACTGTGCATTCTGTTGCCTAGGGTCAGGTTTTCTTTGTGGTGATGAAGGACATCTCCAACATTCAGCCTGGTCTAGAAATCTCACAGAAATACACTATCACAATAGGTTACTAATAAAATATCCCAAATACACATTTAAGTAACCTAGCTGATGCACAAATTAATAGGGAAACTGGGGAGTATTCCACGTTTCTCATAGGCCTACACCAGGGAGATTGGTTCTGGTTTACTAATGGGAGGACTATACTGCTCTACACTTCACGCATAAATAAGGATAAATCCGAATGTGACTTAAACTTTTTTTATTGTTTTTATATTTGTTGTTTATTAGATTTTTTTCTTACCTTTATTTAACTAGGCAAGTCAGTTAAGAACCATTTCTTATTTACGATGACGGCCTACACCGGCCAAACCCGGACGACGCTGGCCCAATTTGGTGCCGCCCTATGGGACTCCCAATCACGGCCGGTTGTGATACAGCCTAGAATCGAACCGGGGGTCTGTAGTGATGCCTCAAGCACTGAGATGCAGTGCCGTAGACCACTGCGCCACTCGGGAGCCCTTTGATGTACATTTGGTACAGTTGAAGTCGGAAGTTTACATACACCTTAGCCAAATACATTTAAACTCAGTTTTTCACAATTCCTGACATTTAATCCTAGTAAAAATTCCCTGTCTTAGGTCACTTTATTTTAAGAATGTGAAATGTCAGAATAATAGTAGAGAATTATTTATTTCAGCTTTTATTTATTTCATCACATTCCCAGTGGGTCAGAAGTTTACATACACTCAATTAGTATTTGGTAGCATTGCCTTTAAATTGTTTAACTTGGGTCAAGCATCCCACAATAAGTTGGGTGAATTTTGGCCCATTCCTCCTGACAGAGCTGGTGTAACTGAGTCAGGTTTGTAGGCCTCCTTGCTCGCACACACTTTTTCAGTTCTGCCCACAAATGTTCTATAGGATTGAGGTCAGGGCTTTGTGATGGCCACTCCAATGCCTTGACTTTGTTGTCCTTAAGCCATTTTGACACAACTTTGGAAGTATGTGTAGTGTCGAGTTAACGTTGCTAATTATGCTGTGATGACCAAGGAGGACCCGCTGACGCTGTATTTTCATCATAAGGTTTATTCATAACAAAGGGTTACAGTGTCGATTTACAGATACCTGCAGATACCCGGAGAATAATCGCCCCATCTCTAATATGATTATTCTGACCTCTTTTGTCCCAACTGTGGTATATATGCTATGTAATCTGATATGGGTGTTCCCCTACAGACCAATTCCAGGAGTCCACACACCAGACTTCCTCTGTTCTATGGTGTGTCACCACAAAACTACTCCCTCTAACACTGAATAAACCTCCTCTCAGGTTCCACTTGAAAACATTAGCAAAGTCATAATTCATCATACACTACATATGCTTGGAGTCATTGTCCATTTGGAAGACCCATTTGCGACCAAGCTTTAACTTCCTGACTGATGTCTTGAGATGTTGCTTCAATATATCCACAATTTTCCTTCGTCATGATGCTATCTATTTTGTGAAGTGCACCAGTCCCTCCTGCAGCAAAGCACCCCCACAGCATGATGCTGCCACCCCCGTGCTTCACGGTTGGGATGGTGTTCTTCGGCTTGCAAGCCTTCCCCTTTTTCCTCCAAACATAACGATGGTCATTATGGCCAAACAGTTATATTTGTGTTTCATTAGACCAGAGGACATTTCTCCAAAAAGTACAATCTTTGTCCCCATGTACAGTTGCAAACCGTGGTCTGGCTTTTTTATGCCGGTTTTGGAGCACTGGCTTCTTCCTTGCTGAGCGGCCTTTCAGGTTATGTCGATATAGGACTCGTTTTACTGTGGATATAGATACTTTTGTACCTGTTTCCTCCAGCATCTTCACAAGGTCCTTTACTGTTGTTCTGGGATTGATTTGCACTTTTCGCACCAAAGTACGTTCATCTCTAGGAGACAGAACGCGTCTCCTTCCTGAGCGGTATGACGGCTGCGTGGTCCCATGGTGTTTATACTTGCTTACTATTGTTTGTACAGATGAACGTGGTACCTTCAGGCGTTTGGAAATTGCTCCCAAGGATGAACCAGACTTGTGGAGGTCTACAATTTTTTTGGCTGATTTCTTCTTATTTTCCCATGATGTCAAGCAAAGAGGCACTGAGTTTGAAGGTAGGCCTTGAAATACATCCACAAGTACACCTCCAATTGACTCAAATGATGTCAATTAGCCTATCAGAAGCTTCTAAAGCCATGACATCATTTTCTGGAATTTTCCAAGCTGTTTAAAGGCACAGTCAATTTAGTGTATGTAAACTTCTGACCCACTGGAATTGTGATACAGTGAATTATAAGTGAAATAATCTGTCTGTAAACAATTGTTGGAAAAATGACTTGTGTCATGCACAAAGTAGATGTCCTAACCGACTTGCCAAAACTATAGTTTGTTAACAAGAAATTTGTGGAGTGGTTGAAAAAAGTGTATGTAAACATCCGACTTCAACTGTATGTAACATTTTCCCCCTCTATTACTTTACCCAAAAGAGGTACATAAAATGGCACCGGATATTCGGAATGATTTTGTTAGAGTAGGCCCTATGTAGGCCTACTATATGAGTGATAAACGTCACACACTCTTCAAATCCATAGCAAGCTGAATTTTGCAGATAGAAATGTAATGAATTAATGTTATGATTCCTTACTGCCTACAGTCGGAGAGATATGTTTGGCAACCAATTCCATGAGCAGCAGCACTTGAGAAGAGCTCCTCAAATTATTTTAAAAGGGGCCGATCCCGATTTAGGAATGCATGCCTTTCCTATGCACTTCTCAGTATTTGGTATTCAGACTTGCCTTATTTAGTCGTGTAAATACGATGCATCTTTAATTAGAATTTTGTCGACAGACTCAATAGAGTGCATCAAGAGAACAGGTTCAGAATATAGGGATCAATGAAAGACTGCCATCTATGCATATTCGTCTCCATTTCAGCACGATTTAAAAAATACTCTGATCTTGTAGATTATTTAGGCACATTTTAGGGTTAGGAAAGTATGAATGAATTATTTTAAAAAACGGTTTAGAGAGCCTTTACGCACAAAATATATTGATAAAAAATACAGTGGTTTGATTAATCCTGAAAGTTGTCATATTCAAGTTAAATCCATGAAATATTGGAAGGTGTAAAAAAAAGTGTACAATAGCGGTTGAACAATAATCCTATATATCAAACGAAATTCTCACAAATCATGGAACTGTATGACAATGATCCAGTCGTCGTGGACTGTGCACCAGGCTCCAGGTTTAACATGCTATGTGTGGTCTGAGTTTCATAATGATTCAAATTGTCCTAAGTTATTGCAAAACGTTAGCCTAATATGATCCTCTAATGCTAGCGACCCTCAGGAACCATTTACAAGGACGTGACAGAGGAAAGGTGAACGGAATTGAATGATGCAAAAATAAATGTACAGTATTCGGGTATTACTGACTGTTGCTCCCGATAGTGGCTAATATTTAACATGATACAAATTGTAAAATAAAATGAGAAAAGCCCTGGCATATAATCAAAACATTCTAAAGCCCAGACATCAACTCCGCAGGTTCAGCCCTACAGAAGCCAGTTTGGGTCTCTAAATTTCATCCACGCAAATTATGAGGGCACACAATTAGAATTCTGAATAAAGGCACAGCTATTCATAGCCAATTTCACTGTGGAAAAGGGGCCGCAATACATGTGATGTTATGATTTTCAGTTTGCTTCCTTATGGCTGGTTTCACATTAGTCTCCAGAGATCATAAGGAAAAATCATATAAAACAATTGCTATGTGTAATTACAATCCCCTTCTCCAAATGGATTACCCATTTACCTAGCTCTTATCAATAGATCTTATCAAGTTGTAAATTACAGTGCATGGAGAATGGTGTTATTTCTATCGAAAAAATAAAGTCGATGTTTTTCCCACCTGGAACCGATAGGTTCTCTAGAACTTATTCATGGTTTCCTCGCACACAAAGGTGGTGGAATTAGGGAATTAGGCTAAATCAAGGTCAGAATATGACATATCTGTAGACACCTCCACCACACCTTCATTTAAAGGTGTAGATTTAGTAAGTCTGAATCGGGCCCATAGTGTCATTTCTTTGCATTAAAGCTCAGGCTCTAATCAATGTCCACATAAACAATTTCAGTTATGAAAAGGTTGGAGTGTGTTACGGATACTGGTATCCTGTATGTGTATTTGTGTTTTTCCTCTCCTTCTGCCCTATTCACAGGTGTCCCTTGTGTTCCTGATTGGTGGTCGTTGGTGTGTCCCACCTGTCAGTCATCAGTTAATCTGCTGATTGCTGAGGTGGACCAATCAGTGGACACTCCTCCTGATTGCACCACCTGTTTCTGGTGTTCATTACCCAATCACATCACACATCCCCTGGTTTAAAAAGCCAGTCAGTTGTGTTTCTCAAGGAGACTCTTTTTTCTATTTTTTTTGCCCTTGGGCATACACTACCCCTAGGAAAACTTTGTCTAAAAACACTAGTTAGACCTGAGCGGACCACCCACTGTATTTTTGTATAGGTAGTAGCAAGCTAGCGGTTCTTGAGGCAGGCATGATCAGTTTAAGGGGTTTTGAATGTATTATTTAATTCCTTGGGTCCAGCTCAGCCCCTTTTCCCCAAACCGTTTACCGTGTGTTTAAAATAAAAGTTTTGTGTTTGACGGTAGGATTGGTTGTCAATGTATTTTGTTCTCACTGTTCCTTTTCACTATTCTAATTCGCATGAGTTATGTTACGGCTCTTAACCATCCACCCTAGACTTTTAAAGCTACGGGTTTCGTAACAATGTTTGTAAGACAATTCTGAATAAAACGTGAACAAAAACTATGAAATAATCAGTGTAGTTACAGACCACAGTGTAAAACACTACACTAGCACCTCCCAGTGGCAAAAATGTCTTCAAATGTACTCCGGAGTGTTCATGTGCCTCAGAGGGCAACTGTGCTGCTTTGTACTTCTCGTCATTCCAGTGTCTAAAAAGGTCAAAGTGGACTCCAGAATCATCTATCCAAGATTCACCCATTTCAAAAAGTTGTACAACTAATCCGGTGTGGGTTTGGGGTGAATGACTGAAAACAGTAAAATATGCTGAAGCAAATATTTGGACTGCTACAAACTAAGCCCCAAGAATAGAACACAGGTTGTTTAAAACAGCATTTATTTTTATATAAATACAAAAATAATTTACTTTACACATTATTGTTTTTATACAGAATTAGTGGCATGTCTGGAGGACACTTACACCATGGAGGGGCTTAGACAAAGGCACTGGACAGTATCCCATGTGATAACACGCTCACACTAGCGCTAACATCAGCAAATACATGCTAGATCGCTGTTGCTTATTGGACTCAGCCTGCACCGAAGGCACTGGGGTTTTAGTACACCTGTGGAGGCCCATCCTACACTAGGCTAATGTTGTCCAAATCACCAGTGGAGCAGTGCTCTGAGGCGAACACCAAACTGTCATGAGCATGGCATAAGGACTGAACTCAATTAGTAAGAGTGGATATAAAATTAATATGCATGCAGTGGTAAACGATGGCTATCGTTTTTAAAATGGCTCATGCCATGCTTGTGACAGAGCTAAAGTGAAATGTGCACTCTGCTCTGGTTCCTCCAAGAACAGTGCCACACTGCTCCCTTTCCTCTCTGGCTTCAATGTCACACCGTCACTTCTGTTGGACATAATACAGACAGATTTAAGAGATTAAAGTAGGCCTACAGCTCTTTAACAGTAGGAGCAGGTTGGCTTCCAAAGTTTCTCAGCACCAGTAGAGGCTGTGACTCAAACCAGAGAGAAATGGATGCGGCATTTACGAAAGAGGGGGGTCAACACCAATACACTCCACTCAGTATACATGTAAACATCAGTTCTTACTGGCAAAATGGTTATCCTGTATCCTTCCACCATTACAGGTGTACTATGGGTAGGGCCCTGAGTTTTTCCCAGCCATGTGACCAGACCCAGGAAATACTTCAGGCCCTAACTATGGGAGATGGCTCACGTACTCGGACAGACAAAATCCTGCAAGACTTTTAGTAGCAGAATATATAAAATGTTTACAATTAAATGCAGACAATGTATTAAAATTATAAAAAGTACAGGTATTGAAATATAGAAACCAGCTGAAAGCAAGGTCACATAAAGCTGAATTCTACAGCCAAAGCTAGAGGTTCAGCACCAACTGTAAACAGCAGAGATCATTTGGGCTGGTGGGACAAAGCTACTGAACTGCCCCACCATTGGCTAACCTAACACACGTCTAATATCAACAATCTGTTTATTTTATTTTTTAAACTAAAAACTTGTGCTTTCACCCTGAACAGGAAAGAAAAGCACAGGTATAAAAATGTAAAATATCGTAATACAAAAAGTACAGTAGAGCTTTGGGTCATAACTTTGAGAGATTGCTGTAGCAGAGAGAAAGGAAAAGATCAGAGGGTTGGGGTCAATTCTCTTTGAATTCAATAGTGCACTGACTTTTATATTGGAAAACAAAACTCCTTCATACCTAACCTGGGATGTAATCATTAGTCAAAAACATTTTGCAATGAAAACCGTGTACTCCAAATGGAAAATGGCAGTTTCTATTGGACAAATTCAGGTAGGTCCCTACCAGTTCCGTTTGGTTCGGTATGGTTCCTAGAGAATACACCCCAGTACTCTAAATTCCATGTCTAATTTCAGTTCCTGAATAGGCTCATATTCAAATGTGATTGACCCTTGATCCTGAGCCTGATTGACCACCTGTCACTTATCCTTGTCATAGTGGAAACCATTCCCGTTGGTTATTTCACCGTTGGTTTTGTTGTAGGGGTGGGCCCAGGTTTTGGCCTGAAAGACCTTGGGCAGCCTCTTGCCCTTGGTGTAGGCATGGTACCAGAAGTTGAGGAAGAGGAGGAGGAAGACCAGGCCGTAGAGGCCAATGATATAGATGAAGACTGGGAACTGGTAGGGACAGTCCTTCATGAAGAAGTACTGCCAGATGTGGGTGGTAACGATCACAAACTGGATCTGAGGACAGACAAAGGTTGGTCAAATATTACTTGTTTTGAACATAATTATTGGACCATCCCAAGAATCAGATCCTTGTTCATAAAAACGTATGACTATTGATTCAAATTCAACTTCAACTCCCACACTAGTCTAGTTCAGTGCAGTATGTACCAGCTGAATAGTGGTGAGGTACTTCTTCCACCAGAGGTACTTCTGGTAGGCGGGGCCCAGGGCAGACAGGCCGTAGTAGGAGTACATGATGACATGGACCACACAGTTCAACAGGGCATGGAACGTCCCCTGGCCACCTACATGACGAGATGAGCAATTAGCAGTTTGTTCTATAGGGCAATACTATCCCTAAAATGGGCATGTTTCTGTGTTCCACTTCGACAACAGCTACTAAGGAAGACAACATGCTGAATACTGACATTTTTCTGGTCCAGACCATCATTACATAAATCTGCTGGTATGATGCCCCATTAGGAGTTGTATGACACCAATGTGCTAAGACAGTCACGGTACCAACTCAAGCACTTGTATACTGTACCTGCAGCGAACCGGACCCCAAACCACCAGGTAAAGGGCATGATAGAGTGATGGTAGACATGGAGGAACGTAATCTGACTGTTCTTCTTCCTCAGAACAAAGAAGATCTGAAAGAAGGGAGAATTCAGCCATTTAACTTGAAGGCACAGTGCGGTCAAAATTCAGTTTTTTCCTGTGGTTTATATCATATTGTACAACAGCTGATGAAACTAACACGGTAAAAGTGTGAAAAAATGTGATCAGTGTCATTTCCTAAAAGTTGCTGGTTGAAAATACAATCTACATAGGACCTTCTAATCAGTATGTTTGCATGGGCGGGAGTGTCTGCTTTCCATGGTGACATCACCATGCGGTAAATTGGTGAATAGACCAATAAAGAGTGTTCCAAACCGCTTTGCCAATAACATCTATTTTTCAGTTTTCATCTCCCCAATCAGACCACTTCCAGACAGTCCTAGTAAAATTCTTGCTTGAGAAATATTTTTGCTAAAAAGCTATTTTTGCTCAATTTAATAGAAATCTATTACAGTAAGGTACTTGATTATTACCCAGAGATGATTTCATATTGATATAAAAACAGCTACACTGGGCCTTTAACAGAACAAGACAAAGAAAAAAACAGACAACTGAACAAGGGAGACACAGACAGTCAGAAAGCTGTACTAAAGGGAATCAACTTACTGTGTCCAACATCTCTATGAACTTTGAGAAGTAGTACAGCCAACACGTCCCAGCCATCTAAAGGGGGAGAGAGCAAGAGAGCGAGGTTATTAGTGGCAAGACAGGAATAATTACATTTCTTACAGATAAGCAAAACCATCCAATTCAAAATGGTGGTGACCTAACAGGCCTCGCCACACAACTAATGACATTCTGCAACACAGGAAACGTGGTGTGAATCACAGCTATGGAATGGCCTGCTCTCAATGATTCTTTGTTCCAACAGTTTGTTAGCATTCTAGAGACAGTGGAGGAATCCACAGGTGAATGGGTGTTAATAGGAAGAAAGGAACTGCCAGTACTAGTAGTTTCAAGATCTCTGATTGTACTGTAGCAGGTAGAGTCACATCCCACAGCTCTTACCCTCACTGCCTGCGGCGATTCCGAGTAGTCCACTAGGTCACAGTGGAACGTGTAGCCCGTCCCCCAACCCGACATCACATACTACAGGAAGAGACAATTAATTAAAATCGACATACTCCAAATCACAACACAGCTGTTGTTGCACTTACTCTCCTTTAAACAAAGACTAGACACCAACTGAAATGCATTGTCTTCACATTGAAACTAAAGAGTGTAGTGTAGAGTATTACAAATCACAATTGTTTCGTTTTTTGCTGCTTGCCTCACAGACCATACTGCTTGACGAGGCGTTAACAAATACTAGAGCCTGTCAGAAGTCCATTGAGAAAGAGACCCACCTCATAGCACATGTAGAGGGACAAGGCGACCACGCTGAAGTTGTAGATAATGAGAACTTCTTTGAGGTGGAAGGCCTTGCGGTTCTCCATGAGTCTGGGCCCCAGCCGTGTCACAAAGTAGATGTACGCCACAATTATTATGGTCTGGGGGAGCGGCGATGACATGAGAAACCAGTCCTCTGTCCTGGGGTCTGGACAGCAGAGAAGGGATGAGTGTGATTCAACAGAACTCAATACATCATGCCATCTAGCCAACCATTCAACGGAGATACACCAACAATATGAACAAGTTTAAGAGGGTAGATTTAGAGTCGATTCCCATGGCTTTTAATTATCAGCACCATTTCATCAAGCCCAGAAGACAAACCATGGCTAGATGAACAGTCAATATCTGTCCGTTTCCACCAAGTAACACGATGGAAGAGAATGTTGCATAATGATTTTATGCGTTATCCTCTGGCTTCCTCTGGAATTGCACATTTACCTTTTTAATACCAAAACTAAACATCTATGCATCGCTGTTGTACAGCAGTTAGTGATGGTTCCTCACCTGCATTCTTCATGAAGTTTTCATACCAGAGTCCGGCCCTGGCCGTTAGATCCCTGAACTCCATGTCACCCTGAGCTCCTGTAGCCGTCCTGGAGGAGGAAACACACAGGTCAGAGGTTAGAGATCAGTGCTGTGACAGAGGTAAGACAGTGGTCCTTGCTATCTGGGATCCTTTGGACATCCAACTGTGACATCACCCTATTGAAGTAGCAATGTAAAAGGGTTAGGTAAGGGTTATGGTTAGGGTAGAGGTTAAGGGTAGGGACGTCCCAATGAGTCCGTATAGCACTAACCCAGAGGTCAGATGTATACGTTTAGGCAGTCCTACAGTAGTTTTCTTGGACGGGATGATCAACATGAAATAACATCCCTTAAATGTCAATCTTACTCTCTTGACTTAAATGGTCATAAAATGGACATTATCTAGTCCTAGATCAACCCATTTCCCTCTAATAAATACACATGTACCATATTCAAATACTCTGTGACCAAAGTGGATGGGTCATGTAAAATATACCAGCCCTGAATGAAAGGCTGCATTGTTGAAGTGAAATTAGTCCGATCAGCATTTCTCTCTCCTCTCGGTCAGTATCTCATTGGAAGACAAGGGAAGGAGTCTTCACAGAACAATGGCCATCAGTCAGGCTTCCTCACCCATAGGGCTCTGGTAGTGCACTAAATAGTGAATAGGTTGCCATTTGGAAATACAAACAGTCAGCATGCAGGGAACAGCACAGCACTCATTCACTGGAGTGTGTGGCACACGTGCAGACAGGGACACAGTCATTATAATGAAGACAATATTATAATCATTCTGTTATACAACTAATAGCCCATGTAGTCCTACTCAACGTCTTCTCATTTAAGATGGCCTGCTTTCTAAATATCAGTCTACCGTTCCCAAGCCGACACGCCTGTTGCTAGGCGGGAGGGAAAGATTAGGATACACACAGACAGAATAAGGAGCAACACTGGATCGGTCGACCAAGGATAGCTCCCTCCCTGTTAATGGGTAAGGATAAATGGCATTTACAGAGAACAGCTACATGAGGCTAGGGTTACTATCCTGACATCTCTCTATTCAATAAAACCACAGCCTGGAGACACAGAATGTCAAGCCAGAGAACAAAGCTCCATTCTAGAACAATTAGGCCAATACATTTACATTTTAGTCATTTAGCAGACGCTCTTATCCAGAGCGACTTACAGTTAGTGAGTGCATACATTTTTCATACTGGCCCCCGGGGAGAAACAAACCCACAACCCTGGCATTGCAAGCGCCATGCTCTACCAACTGAGCTACAGGGGACCCAACACAAGTGGATTGCTGACTGACATATACACCATGTCCATGTCAAATTTACTTTCAAACAGTCTACTGCAAACTAAACCAGCGGATAGCTAAGCCATCATGCCATATATCATAAGCGGGGAAGGGGGGGTGGGGGGGGGGGGTCATTTTATTTAACCCATGAGATACAATGCTCTTTAAGATTCAGCCTAACATGATGTAGGCCTAAGTTATGGTAAAACATGACAACATTTAGAGCCATGTGAACCGGTCACTTTAAATTCCTAGAAGGGTGGGGGAGGAAGACTAGCTGAAACCTTGGTCTCTTTTCCCATCACTGGAGATACCAAGAAACCTACTGATTCTAAAGATCCACACAACTCTTTTGATAACCAAGCTGTCATGCTGTTGTTAGTACACTAGGGACTTTTTCTCATGTATTAAGTATGTATGTATTCTGTGTTATTATTTAGTTAGCTAGTAAATAAATGATTAAGCCAATTTGTGTAGTGCTGAATCATAAGTAAAGCTGGGTTTCTTGCGGATCCAATGAATGACGACTGATAAGAGGTAATGATTGATACGTTGACTGTTTTATACATAGTGATAGGTAAAGACCTTTCAGAGTTTAATTCGGGAGATGGTAACTCTATAAACAACTTGTTCTGTGGTGCCCCAAAGCCTAATGAGTTAATTGTTATATGATTAATTTAAATTGAGTAACATTTAGTTGATTCAATAAATATCAGTCATCATATTAAATGAAAGTCACGTCACAACAAGACCGTGTAGAAAGTTCCAGACCACGGGATACACAGTGTTATCTGGCAAAGCCTGCCGTGTGAAACTTCCCCAAGATAAGTAAGCTTTAAAAAGGTGCACTATACAGAAATCTCTCCGCCATTTCCTGATTGCTAAAATTCTAATAGTTATCCTAATTTCAATTTATGTGACAAAACAAGCAAGTATAGTGTAGATAATCATTGTACCATCTAAACTGCTGTGAAATATATTTTCCATAACCAAAAATATGGTATTTTCAGCTGTTTGAAGCTGGTTTACAAAACCAAAAGTAAAAAGACGCAAAAAGGAAACTTTACGGGAACCATAGAAATAGTGCACATAGAACAGATCTACCACTTCTTAGACTTGCTTGCAATGAGTGACATACAGTATCTATAACTCACATACTATGTGAATGTGGTTAGGTCGCCCAAAAAGCTGTCTGACTTTATTTTATTTTTTTATCAAATGCAACGGTTTCTATCTCAATATCAGATCATTTCTGGGTAAAAATGAAGTACCTCCCTGGGATTGTTTTTAAATTAAAATGGTCAAAAAGAAACCAAAATAGCTCCTTAGCAAAAATAAATTTCTCAAGCAAGAATTTTGCTTGAGTGGAGAGGGAAAACTGAAAACTAGCAGTTATTGGTAGAGGTTTGGAACTATTTCTTATTGGTCTATTAACTAATTTACCGCATGGTGATGTCATCAGGCAGGCCAAAACGCCATCCCACTCAAACAGGATGACATTTCAGGCAGTCCTTTTAAAACAGCTTCCACTAAAAGTATTATTCAACCTCAGTGTGGAAATGTATATCAAACACAGGGAAATCACATTTGACTGCACTGGGTCTCTAAGGGAAGAGTGTTTAAGAGGGAAACAGTGGCCTTTCCTCAACTGCTCAACTCCTGCATCCTCTCTCGTTTCTGGCCTCCTTTCGAAAAAGGTCAAAGGTAATAGAGGAGAGGCAGCGAAGCGCGTGAAAGTGGACGAAAATGTGCTTGTATGAAATGAGACTCTCCTCCAATCGCGTGTCATCAGGCAAATTACATTTACAGGGTGGAATCCCACCAAAAATGTATATAGTGATCAAAACAAATTACATTGATAAATGGATAAGTAGCATATCGTTTTTAAAATGTTTGCATGCTTTTCTCCTTCGAGAAAATAATAGCTGATTCAAAGGGGGTGTGGCAGATTTCTAAACTCTTCCGTGAAGGACTCCGGTAGGATACACTTGTGCTTCCTCGCCGAAAGGAGGCTATCGAGGTGGGGAAGACAGGCTTCCGTTTGCCTACTAACGAATTGACTCGCTCCTCGATCACTTATCGGTTACCGGGTCACGGAGGAGAGGATGGACTTTTGCCCAAAAGAGAAAATGCCATCGTCTTAGTGGAGCAGCTCCTGTTAAGGGCACAAACCTAAACCCTACCCAGGGCCATCACTACACCCAGACAAGGGGATGATGCATGGGACATTCAACACTAGATTTCCCTATATAACTTAGATCAGAGTACAAGTAAGCCTACGGGATATGCCCTGAACTGGCTTTACATGTTCAAGCACTGGGTTTCCCTGTATAAAACTTAAATCACTTGAGTTGAGCCAAGGGCAAATAATGTTACTACCGCAAATTCTATAAATAAATCAGAACGAAGAACACACAAGTGTAATCATTAACTAATGGCATTAAGATCAACATAATAAAATAGTAGGTGATTCCTTGGGCATATTGCACTACCATGTGGAGCTACACAACACTTTACAGGTCATGCAGGTTTCCTCTTTGACGGATAAGGTGTGGTGCCACACAATGGGATAGCACTGGAGGTCTGAGTCATTCAAACCCTTGGTTGACATGGTGACACTATTTAAAGACACACACACAAGCTTTCACATGTTTGTTTCAGTTTATGCAACTTACACATTTCCTGTCTGACAGCTCCCATCCCTTACGAAAAAAGATTGCAGTACAACTGCAGTATGCTGCAAATACTGCGTCCCAAAGTTTTTTTTTTACTGCAGTAATTGTGCAGTGTAACTGCAGTACACTGCCGTTATTCTCCAATGACTGCGTCCAAAATACCACAGTCGACTGCAGTTACTGCACTTTTACTGGTTTCGAAACTGCAATCTTTTTTGTAAGGGACGCTGATGAAGCTAGTCCAACCGTCCGCCAGATGGCACTATTATTCCTTTTACGTCGTTTGTCATCTGCATCTGACTTTAATGTGCCCAGCCAGCTTAACACTCATGTCCCCCGGCGACCTGCTTGTACATAAAGAATCCTCCATTCAGGCTGCAAAGGTATCAGTTTCCTCATGAAAATGGTACTAGAAATTTGTGTTTTATTATGACAGTATGCATATGTTCCCTGTTTTTTTAGGCCGGCGGGCCATTAAATCGAGTTAAGGAGGAAACAGACCTCTTTGCAGACTGAATGGAGGATGCTTTATGTACTAGCCGGTCGTCGGGGGACACGAGTGTATAGCCGGATGGGCTGAGAAGGGTGTAACAATTCCCCCACCTGTCGGGCTTTCCTGCAGCTAGCTAGGACACGGTAGACTGTGTCATTTAACCCCCGCCTGTCGGGCACTGCTTTCCTGCAGCTAGCTAGGACACGGTAGACTGTGTCATTTAACCCCCGCCTGTCGGACACTGCTTTCCTGCAGCTAGCTAGGACACGGTAGACTGTGTCATTTAACCCCCGCCTGTTGGGCACTGCTTTCCCACAGTTCTGTTAACGATGGTGAGGGCAGATGTTCGGCAGGGGTTAGCGAAGGACACTGTGCTAGCTAGCTAGGACTCCAATACACAGCAGATGGGAGGCGGGGGCGACACCAGTAGCTAGCTAGGGCACATGTAGACTGTGTCCTTCGCCCCCCCAAAAAACTCATAATACTTGTATTTCCTTTTTGACCAACATCTTTAAATCGTATAGACAATGAGGGGAAATCCAGAAAACCAGTCAGTATCTGGTTTGACCACCATTTGCAACATCTCCTTCGCATAGAGTTGATCAAGCTGTTGATTGTGGCATGTGGAATGTTGTCCCACTCCTATTCAATGGCTGTGCAAAGTTGCTGGATATTGGCCGGAAATAGAACACGCTGTCATACATGTCGATCCAGAGCTTCCCAAACATGCTAAATGGGTGACATGTCTAATGAGTATGCAGGCCATGGAAAAACGGGGACATTTTCAGCTTCCATGAATTATGTACAGATCCTTGCGACAGTGGCCGTGCATTATCATGCTGAAACATGAGGTGATGGCGGCAGATGAATGGCACGACAATTGGCCTCAGGATCTCGTCACGGTATCTCTGTGCATTCAAATTGCCATTGATAAAATGCAATTGTGTTCGTTGTCCATAGCTTATGCCTGCCCATACCATAACCCCACTGCCACTCAGTTCACAACGTTGACGTCAGCAAACCGCTCGCACACACAACGCCATACATGTGGTCTGCGGTTGTGAGGCTGGTTGGGCGTACTGCCAAATTCTCTAAAATGACGTTGGAGGTGGCTTATGGTAGAGAAATTAACATTCAATTATCTGGCAACAGCTCTGGTGGACATCCCTGCAGTCAGCATGCCAATTGCACACTCCATCAAAACTTGAGACATCTGTGGCATTGTGTTGTGTGACAAAACTGCACATTTTAGTGGCCTTTTATTGGGCAGGTGTACAGCCATGGATGGGCCTGGGAGGGCATAGGCCCACCCACTTGGGAGCCAGGCCCACCCAATACATTTTTACCCACAAAAGGGCTTTGTTACAGACAGAAATACTCCTCAGTTTCATCAGCTGTCCGGGTGGCTGGTCTCAGACGATCCCGCAGGTGAAGAAGCTGGATGTGTAGGTCCTGGGCTGGCGTGGTTGCACGTGGTCTGCTGATTGGACGTACTGCCAAATTCTCTAAAACAACGTTGGAGGCAGCTTATTTGTGTTTAGTGTATGTTTGTCCTTGGTTGTTGTGTGCCTTTGTTTGCTGTATTCCACACTGTTTAATAAAATGGACATCAAATACAGCCACCGACTGTTTCCTCATTGCTGTGGCTATAACACGGCAACTCAACTTGAATGCACATGTGCCAATTGAAGCTCAACAAGGAAACAGTCGGTGGTTGTATTTGATTAACATTTTATTGAACAGTATGGAATGTTTTCTTCCTTTTTTTTGTATGGATTTCAGCAAATAAAGGCACGCAACAAAAGAGGACAAACACAGGTACACGGTAAGGGTTTAAGAATATAAATGTTAAGTATCGACTGCATAGCATCTCGAAGGGTCATACATTTAATTTTTTTTAACTGGTCTGTGCTCAAATCAGTGGATGAAATCATCGTGGAGTTGAGGTACTTGCCTATTTAAATACAGGACTGGTTGGTGAAAGGGGAACCCTTACTGTCACCTCTCCAGACATGTAAAATCAGTGAGTGATTACCTCAAGTGAGAATGCATGCATTTTTTTAAGTATTCCAATAAGGCCCAGGGACCGGTTTCACAA
Source organism: Coregonus lavaretus (assembly GCF_964263955.1). Taxonomy (NCBI): domain Eukaryota; kingdom Metazoa; phylum Chordata; class Actinopteri; order Salmoniformes; family Salmonidae; genus Coregonus; species Coregonus lavaretus. The sequence continues at coordinate 38,327,262 of NC_140001.1, read as the reverse complement.
AACGTCTTACATTTATTTCCCCCTTAAAAAGTTGCCTTAACTTTAAATCAGTTGCACAAAACATTTTAAGGCGAATTCTCCCCTTAAATTAAGTGAAAAGTTAAGGGTGCCCATGATGTCCCTTAACTGCTTCATTTGTGGAGTTGAATGTCGCTTTTCTCTGCCCTGGTTTCAAAAGGGAAAACATCCACCAGCTAGCTAGCTAGTTAAACAATGTTAGGTGCACAATCCAAAAGCTAGCTACCTACTCTGTAAATTAACTTGACGTGCTAGAAAGTAATAGAAACAAGTTGAGAAAAAAATTAAATAAACGTTTTATTGTCTTCTGAATCAATTTGTTTCACCTTTCTTCAACGTAGAAGTTATATTTTGCGATATCTTTGATAAGACGTTCAGTCGGTGAATCAGATCGTCTCCGTGGTAACCAGCGAGTCTTTCTGCCGTACATGCCTTCAAACTACCGTAAAACCCTTAAATTATGCCCTTACCTAAGGAAATGTTTGAGGGGCTCTATGCAACACCGTTAAACAATTCCCTTAGGTAAGGGGAAATGATTCCTTAAGGGAACACTTAAGATGTTTTATGCAACTGGGCCCAGAAGACACCATCAATTAGGCTTCATAGAAAGGAATTGTCATAGTAAGTAGTTACTCGTCAATCAAGACTCATCACCGGCCCATGAAGACCTGAGCCAGTGGATTGGCACTAGACCTAATGAAAACAGGAATCTTTCAGCGCTGCAGCAACACAGAATAACAGGCATCCCAATAGTTGCGAAGCTGGATGCCACAACACGGACATCAAACTAAAAATCCCTTCAACCTCAGAAAATGCCGGACAAAAACTGTGACATGACTGTCAATTAAGGTGTTTAGCCTATATAGCATAAGGTAATATGACATCCTCACAACGTAGGTAATATGACATCTTCACAACGTAGACTGTTGAAGCAAAGTTATTATTCAGTGTATGAATGCTCTAACAATCACATAATGTGATATATCGTAACATAGCCTAATTCACAAACCTCCAATATTGTGAGAGCATCCTAATACCCCCGTCCTACGTTACTTCTCCTCCAGTGCCTCGTCTGTGGAGTAGCTGTGAGCATTTGACGAAAGGGGTGTAAAACTCTATTTAACAATTTGCAGGGAGTCCCATAGTCTCCTCCCTACTGTGTAACTGCCGTGCATTGATACGAAAAGAGAGCGGAGAATGAGCCTGATGTTTGCTTTCTTCGGGAAACCTGTCGAAACGGATTGGCTAAATCCAAATTTATCAAAGAAGGTTCAAGAAAAAGGAAGTGACTTACATTAAAACCGGAATGTCAATCACAACTATTATTATTATTATTATTATTATTATTATTATTATTATTATTATTATTATTATTATTATTATTATTTTGATGGTAAAGTATGATGATCATATTTTTGCGATCAGTCATACTTACATACTTCAACAAACACCTCCAGGTCTGTGTCTCAAGCACAGTGGAATTATATACAAGCATGAGGAACAAATGTAAAATCAATCAAATACAAACATTTGGCCAACATGATTAGACAGAAGACTGACAGTGCAAAGCACTTGATCTGTTTAAGTCTAGTAGGGTATCCTACAGGTTATAGGTATTCCTATGTAAACATGAAGCTGCCAGTAGGAGTCAACAACAATACAGTGCTAGTTTCAGCCAGGACAATGACAACAGAATAAATCCTGCAAATGTCCAGGGGGCAAGAGAGAGACAGAGACATGGCTGACTGAAAGATTTGTGTGGGAATGGATGACAGAAAGGTGGGTCTCTTGAACTACATGTTCAAAGAGGCTTTGAAGACTGGTTTGGCTCCAGTTCTGCTGGTTTTATTCTGATCATCATTGGAATAATGGAAAGCTGATGTAAACACCATGTTACAGATTCTATATCTCAATGTACAGTGCAGATACCCATCCATAGGTTTAAATGCATAAATCACCAAAACCATACATTTATATTTTTGTATAAAAAATGAAAACGATAAATCAGTTATTACAACAGACATTCAAATTATGTTAAGGTTAATTTTCCAACACCACAGTAGGTGGTATTTATTTGGACAGTGAAGCTAAAACTTTTAATTTGGCTCTATACTCCAGTATTTGGGATTTGAGATCCAATGTTTCATATGAAGCGACAGTACAAAATGTCACCTTTTATTTTAGGGTATTTTCATACATATCTGTTATACCGTTTAGAGATTAAATAACTTTATCTATCTAGTCCCCCATTTGAAGGTGTCATAAGAATTTGGACAAATTCACTTCATAGTCTATTAAATTTAGTCAAGTTTAGTATTTAGTCCCATATTCCTAGCCATTCATAGAAATGAATGGTAAATAATGTATTGAGTCATTTTGGAGTCACTTTTTTAAAATAAGATTACAATTAATATGTTTCTGAACACTTTACATTTACATTTACATCATTTAGCAGACGCTCTTATCCAGAGCGACTTACAAATTGGTGCATTCAACTTATGATAGCCAGTGGGACAACCACTCTTTTTCTTCTTTTTTTATGGGGGGGTGGGGGGGGGGGTCAGTGACTCTGCTGTCCTGGCGTCGTGGGAGAGCTTGTTCCAACATTGGGGTGCCAGAGCAGCAAATAGCTTTGACTGGGCTGAGCGGGAACTGTGCTTCTGTAGAGGTAGGGGAGCTAGCAGGCCAGAGGTGGATGAACGTAGTGCCCTCGTTTGGGTGTAGGGTCTGATCAGAGCCTGAAGGTAAGGAGGTGTCGTTCCCCTCACAGCTCTGTAGGCAAGCACCATGGTCTTGTAGTAGATGCGAGCCTCAACTGGAAGCCAGTGGAGTGTGCGGAGGAGCGGGTTGACATGAGAGAACTTGGGAAGGTCGAACACCAGACGGGCTGCGGCATTCTAGATAAGTTGTAGGGGTTTAATGGCACAGATCATGGAGCGGGCAGTCCTTCCCAGGGAGGAAGAGCAGCTCCGTCTTGCCGAGTTCAGCTTGAGGTGGTGATCCGACATCCACACTGATATGTCTGCCAGACATGCAGAGATGCGATTCGCCACCTGGTTATCAGAAGGGGGAAAGGAGAAAATTAATTGTGTGTCGTCTGCGTAGCAATGATAGGAGAGACCATGTGAGGATATGACAGAGCCAAGTGACTTGGTGTATAGAGAGAATAGGAGAGGGCCTAGAACTGAGCCCTGGGGGACACCAGTGGTGAGAGCATGTGGTGTGGAGACAGAGAGGAGGATCTGATGGTTCACAGTATCAAAGGCAGTGGATAGGTCTAGAAGGATAAGAGCAGAGGAGAGAAAGTTAGCTTTAGCAGTGCGGAGAGCCTCCGTGACACAGAGAAGAGCAGTCTCAGTTGAATGACCAGTCTTGAAACCTGACTGGTTTGGATCAAGAAGGTAATTCTGAGAGAGATAGCAGGAGAGTTGGCTAGAGACGGCACGCTCAAGAGTTTTGGAGAGAAAAGAAAGAAGGGATACTGGTCTGTAGTTGTTGACATTGGAGGGATTGAGTGTAGGTTTTTTGAGGAGGGGTGCAACTCTCGCTCTCTCGCTCTCTTCTACATTAATGTGGATGCTACCATGATTACAGACAATCATGAATTAATAAAAGGTGACATTCTGTACTGTCGCTTCATATAAACTACCAGTCAAAAGTTTGGGGTATACAGAAGATAGGCCTATTTGTCCATATTATGGCAAGAACAGCTCAAATTAGCAAAGAGAAACGACAGTCCATCATTACTTTTAAGACATGAAGATCAGTCAATACTGAACATTTTTAGAACTTTGAAAGTTTCTTCAAGTGCAGTCGCAAAAACCATCAAGCGCTATGATGAAACTGGCTCTCATGAGGACCGCCACAGGAATGGAAGACCCAGAGTTACCTCTGCTGCAGAGGATAAGTTCATTAGAGTTACCAGCCTCAGAAATTGCAGCCCAAATAAATACTTCACAGAGTTCAAGTAACAGACATATCTCAACATCAACTGTTCAGAGGGGACTGTGTGAATCAGTTCTTCATGGTCGAATTGCTGCAAAGAAACCACTACTAAAGGACACCAATAATAAGAAGAGACCTGCTTGGGCCAAGAAACATGACCAATGGACATTAGACCGGTGGAAATGTGTCCTTTGGTCTGGAGATTTTTGGTTCCAACCGTCGTGTTTTTGTGAGACGCGATGTGGGTGAACGGATGATCTCCGCATGTGTAGTTCCCACCGTAAAGCATGGAGGAGGAGGTGTTATGGTGTGGGGGTGCTTTGCTGGTGACACTGTCTGTGATTTATTTAGAATTCAAGGCACACTTAACCAGCATGGCTACCACAGCATTCTGCAGTGATACGCCATCCCATCTGGTTTGGGCTTAGTGGGACTATCATTTGTTTTTCAACAGGACAATGACCCAACACACCTCCAGGTTAAGCCCAAACATGCTCAACGCTTTCGGTCTTTTGTTTTGAGTGAATGCGATTAGGTATTCAGGAAAGCATTACATACATTTCCTAAATGCAAGCAAGCAATTGCAGTCATTGTAAATAAGAATTTGTTCTTAATTGACTCGCCTGGATAAATCAATGTTTTAAAAAATATTATTCAGTTTCCAAAGCTAAATATAAAAACTGGTGAAGCTGGATAGGGAGCTGGCTTAAGATACTTACAGACATAATTTAATGAGCACCTGGGAAATGTAGCCAAGGTGAGGCAGCGTGACTGTGACTGCGTGTGTGTGTGTGCGTATGAACCTGGTTACCCTAGTAAGGTGCAGCACAAGCCACAACCCCTATGATCTCATTTCTGTGTGCACAAAGTTGTAGTCGGTCTGCATTGTTGTGACTGGAATCAAATAATACGTCCCTAATAGATGGCTGTCTATTAGTTTAGCTAATGCGATTGCATTTTAGAATGAGAACAGGGACCTGCGTATTATTACCATCCCCCAAACGTTATTTAATTGTTCCTGCTATGCAGCCTCCTACGTTCTTGGCGGCTGTCCCTTCTTCCATGTTTGGGGGTCAGAGAACAGGAACCCAGGCTAGGATCATAGTCTTTACTCCCGCTGTACAGAGGTACCCCCTGGACACACAGAGGAGAGGAGAGCTTTAGCCTGGGTATCAATTCTCTCAGTGCTATTTACATCCTGGCCAGAGCCATATACAGTCAGGTCCATAACTATCAGCAGCCTTGATAAAGTTGAGCAAAAAATACTGTATAAAATAAATAATACAAATACTGAGCTGTATTGTATGCAAAAAAATAAATAAGGGGAAATTATATTATTTGATACCAATACAATTGCTCAGAGAAAGAGATTTGGTTTAACAAGTAATTTAAAAAAATCAAAGATAAGGGTCAAAATTATTGGCACTCCTGTTTTCAATACTCTAGCACCCTCCCCTTGCGAGGATAACGACACAGCAATTTTCCTAAATGTTTTCTGAGTTTGGAGAACACGTTGGGAGGGATCTTAGACCATTCCTCCATACCGAATCTTTCCATATCCTTGATATCCTTCGGCTGCTCTTATGTGCTGCCGTAGGAGCAGCCGGAAATCGCAGGTTTTCAATGGGATTCAAGTCTGCAGACTGAGATGGCCATTGCAAAATGTGGATTTTGTGGATTTTGATTAGTGCTTGGGGTTATTGTCTTTCTGGAAGATCCACTTGCGGCCAAGTGTCAGCCTCGTGGCAGATGCAACCAGGTTTTGGGCTAAAATGTCAGGGTAGTTGGTAAAGTTCATGATGCTGTTGACCCAGGACCAGTGGAAGTAAAATAGCCCCATAACATCACAGATCCACCACCATATTTTACTGTAGGTATGAGATACTTTTCTGCATACAGACATGCTTCCATTTTTCGAAGCCAAACCCACCACTGGTGTGCATAGCCAAAGAGCTATATTTTCATGTCATCTGACCATAGCACCTGTTCTAATCCAAGTGCCAATGCCATTTATCAAACTCCAGGCTGTGCTATGGTCAGATTACATGAAAATAGAGCTCTTTGGCCACGCACACCAGTGGTGGGTTTGGCATCGAAAAACGGAAGCATATGCAGAAAAGTACCTCATGTTAGCATTTGGTCCTAAATTAGCCAAGTTTGTCTAGTGGAAAGAAACATGTTGAGGAAGTATCCTGTCACTCAACAGTGTTGATGGCAGGAGGAAGTCAAAAGTTATTACAGCAGTGTCTAACTTATGAAACAGTAGACTCAAAACAATGACATAATCATCATCCAGGAAGAGAACACGGAAACAACCAATAGAAGTTCATAAAGTCCAAACCTGCCAATCATTTGAGGTGGTGTATTTGTGAACTAAAAAACTCAACTAAAAAAGACAAGAAGCAAAAATTCATTCCAGAACTATGTTCTTTCCCATGAATAAAAAGTTGCTCTGCCACATTCTTACAACTTAAATTTTTATTTTATTTATTTTGACAGGGAGTCATGCTGAAACCAAGGTCTGTTTTACAAATATGCCCTGTAAATACAAAAATATACACATCCAATACAATATGAAACAGTACAATAAGAAGGCATTAGGTGGATAGACTAACAGCATAACTAGTTCAGTATTTCCTCTGATTAACATTAGTGAAAGGTCACAGTGTTCCTTGCCTTCCATGTCATGCCATATCATCTGTGCCGACTATACCATAACAAACTGACAATGCGTCAGCTATCTACGTGCATGATCCTGATATTGTGGGCAGAACATGTGGCCAGGGTCATATTCATTAGGAACCAAACGGAAGCAAACGGGTTGAAACAGGAAGGGACCTACCGGGTTTTCCATTGCAAAACATTTTGCTATGGTTTGCTAGAGTGAGTACTAATGAATACGACCCAGGTCTCAGAGACCTTGGTTCATCTTAGGAACAATATGACTGCACATGAGCTGATTTACATGAACATGCGTAAGGTATTGATAATGAATGAACATAATATTGATATGCTGATAACGCTGTAAATTCTTAGTGCCTTCAGAAAGTATTCACACCCATTGACTTTTTCCACATTTTGTTGTGTTACAGCCTGAATTTAAAATGGATTCAATTCAGATTTTTTGTCACTGGCTTACACACAATACCCCATAATGTCAAAGTGGAATTATGTTTTTTATATTTTTACAAATGAATAAAAAATGAAAAGCTTAAATGTCTTGAGTCAATAAGTATTCAAACCCTTTCTTATGGCAAGCCTAAATAAGATCAGGAGTAAAAATATGCTTAACAAATCACATAATAAGTTGCATGGACTCTCAGTGTGCAATAATAGTGTTTAACACGATTTATGGATGACTACCTAATCTCTGTACCCCACACATACAAGTATCTGTAAGGTCCCTCTGTCAAGCAGTGCATTTCAAACACAGATTCAACCACAAAGACCAGGGAGGGTTTCCAATGCCTCACAAAGAAGGGCACCAATTGGTAGATGGATAAAAATATAAAAAGCATACATTGAATATCCCTTTGAGCATGGTGAAGTTATTAATTACACTTTGGATGGTGTATCAATACACCCAGTCACTAAAACGATACAGGTGTCCTTCCTAACTCAGTTGCTGGAGAGGAAGGAAACCGCTCAGGGATTTCACCATGAGGCCAATGGTGACTTTAAAACAGTTAGAGTTTAATGGCTGTGATAGGAGAAAACTGAGGATGGATCAACAACATTTTAGTTACTCCACAATACTAACCTAATTGACAGAGTGAAAAGAAGGAAGCCTATACAGAATATAAATATTCCAAAACATGCATCCTGTTTGCAACAAGGCACTAACGTAATGCTTCAAAAAAATGTGGCAAAGCAATTCACTTTTGTCCTGAATACAAAGTGTTATGTTTGGGGCAAATCCAACATCACTGAGTACCACTCTCCATATTTTCAAGCATAGTGGTGGCTGCATCATGTTATGGGTATGCTTGTAATCGTTAAGGACTGGGAGGTTTTTCAGGATGAAAAAGAAACAGAATGAAGCACAGGCAAAATTCTAGAGTAAAACTTGGTTCAATCTGCTTTCCATCAGACACTGGGAGATTAATTCACCTTTCAGCAGGACAATAACCTAAAACAAAAGGCCAAATCTACACTGGAGTTGCTTATCAAGAAGACCGTGAATGTTCCTGAGTGGCCGAGTTACAGTTTTGACTTAAATCTACTTGTGAATCTATGGCAAGACCTGAAAATGGTTGTCTAGCAATGATCAACAACCAATTTGACAGAGCTTGAAGAATTTTGAAAATAATAATGGGCAAACGTTGCACAATCCAGGTGTGGAAAGCTCTTGGAGACTTACCCAGAAAGACTCACAGCTGTAATCGCTGCCAACGGTGCTTCTACATAGTATTGACTCAGGGGTGTGAAAACTTATGTAAAGTCATTTTCAATACATTTACAAACATTTCTAAAAACATGTTTTCAATTTGACATTTTTTCTCACCCATCTACACACAATACCCCATCATGACAAAGTGAAAACCTGTTTTTAAATTTGTAGTTAATTTTTTCTGAAATAAAAGATCCCAGAAATGTTCCATATGCACAAAAAGCTTATTTCTCAAAAAGTTGTGCACAAATTTGTTTACATTCCTATTACTGAGCATTTCTCATTTGCCAAGATAATCCATCCACCTGACAGGTGTGGCATATCAATAAGCTGATTAAACAGCATGATCATTACACAGGTGTACCTTGTGCTGGGGACAATAAAAGGCCACTCTAAAATGTGCAGTTTTGTCACACAACACAATGCCACAGATGTCTCAACTTTTGAGGGAAGCGTGCAATTGGCTTGCTGACTGCAGGAATGTCCACCAGAGCTGTTGCCAGATAATGTAATGTTAATTTCTCTACCATAAGCCACCTCCAACGTTGTTTTAGAGAATTTGGCAGTAAGTCCAACCAGCAGACCACGTGCAACCACGCCAGCCCAGGACCTACACATCCAGCTTCTTCACCTGCGGGATCGTCTGAGACCAGCCACCCGGACATCTGATGAAACTGAGTATTTCTGTCTGTAATAAAGCCCTTTTGTGGGGAAAGATGATTTGGTTGCCATGGATGGGCCTGGGAGGGCATAGGCCCACCCACTTGGGACTCAGGCCCATCCATGGCTGTGCACCTGCCCAGTCATGTGATATCCATAGATTAGGGCCTAATTAATGTATTTTAATTGACTGATTTCCTGAAATGAACTGTAACTCAGTAAAATCTTTGAAATTGTTGCATTTATATTTTTGTTCAGTATAGGTTTGTCCCGTGGAATAGATATTGTGGATCTAAATGTTTTTCCTCATAATCCTGGACAATCGGACCACCATCTTATTACGTTTGGAATCGCAACAAATAATTTGCTTAGACCCCAACCAAGGATTATCAAAAGCCGTGCTATAAATTCTCGGACAACCCAAAGATTCCTAGATGCCCTTCCTGATTCCCTCCATCTACCCAAGGATGTTGGAGTACAAAAATCAGTTAACCACCTAATCGAGAATCTAAACTTAACCTTGCGTAATACCCTAAATGAAGTCGCACCACTAAAAACAAGAAACTAGCTCACTGGTATACAGAAACTACCCAAGCCCTGAAGTAAGCTTCCAGAAAATTGGAACGGAAATGGCGCTCCACCAAATTTGAAGTTTTCCGACTTGCTTGGAAAGACGGTACCATGCAATATCGAAAAGCCCTTACTGCTGTTTGATCAGCCTACTTTTCCAACCTGATTAAGGAGAATAAAAACAATCCCCCCCCAAAAAAAAAAATTATACTGGCGCAAAGCTAACTAAAAAGCAGCATTCTTTGACGAAAAAATCATGATCATTAGAAAACATGTTATGGACTCCTCTTTGAATATGCTAATTTCTTCAAAACTCAATTGTCCTGAGTCTGCATAGAACTTCCAGGACCTACAGTAGGATCAATGGAGACACTCAAGTGTTTAAATAGTCATGGCTTCTAAACCTTCCAGCTGTCTACTGGACCCTATTCCAAATAAACTACTGAAAGCCCTACTTCCTGTGGTTGGACCTCCTATGTTGAACATAATAAACGTCTCCCTATCCTCCGGATGTGTACCAAACTCACTGAAAGGGGCAGTAATAAAGCCTTTCCTGACAAAGCCAAACCTTGACCCGGAAAATGTTTTAAACTATCGGCCTATGTTGAATCTCCCGTTCCTCTCAAAAACTTTAGAAAAAGCTGTTGCTCAGCAACTCACTGCCTTCCTGAAGAGAAATAATCTATACGAAACGCTCAAGTCTGGTTTTAGACTCCATCATAGTACTGAGGTCACACCTGTGAAGGTGGTAAATGGAGTCAGACCAAGGCTCTGCATCTGTCCTCGTGCTCCTAGACCTTAGTGCCGCTTTTGACACCATCAATCACCACACTCTTTTTGGAGAGATTGGAAACCGTAATTGGTCTACGCGGACAAGTTCTTGCCTGGTTTAGATCTTATCTGTTGGAAAGATATCAGTTAGTCTCTGTGGATGGTGTTACAGGAGGGGGTCGCAGTTCCGGAGCGACCCACTAGGTGTCATCCACTCACAGTCTGGACTAATCATTATCCTATTGGTGTCACCTGTGTCTACCTGTTCACCTGTGTATTTATGCCCTCACTTCCCTGTGTTCCCTTGCTCTGTTTTCTCTGCTAGTTTCTCGATGCCAAACAGTACTAATCAGTGTCTGATCACGAGACGTATGTACAGGTACTTGAGAAGTGTTCTCCCTGTTTCATTGTTGTTTTCAGTCATAGTTAGTATTTCGTATGTTTGCTGTCAGCCTGTTTTTGGAGACCGATTTGCTCCTCCTTTATTTTATCGTGATAAGTCCGTTATTTTGTAACCTGGTTTTGGGACCACCAGTAAAGATCTCTGCCTACTGCCTACTGTCTATCCTGCACCGCACCTGGGTCACACCTCACACCAACCCTTACAGATGGTTTGTCCTCTGACAAATCAATGGTACATTTTGGTGTTCCTCAAGGTTCCGTTCTAGCACCACTATTGTTTTCACTATCTATGCTACCTCTTGGGGATGTATTTTGGAAACACAATGTCAACTTTCACTGCTATGCAGACGACACACAGGTTTAGATGAAACATGGTGAAGCCCTAAAATTGTGTACCCTGAAAATTGTGTACCCTGGCTTCCTGTTAAGGCTAGGTCTGATTTCAAAGTTTTACTGCTAACCTACAAAGCATTACATGGACTTTCTCCTACCTATCTTGCCAATTTGGTCCTGCTGTACATACCTACACATACACTACGGTCACAAGACGCATGCCTCCTTATTGTTACTAGAATTTCTAAGCAAACAGCTGGAGGCAGGGCTTTTTCCTATAGAGCTCAATTTTTATGGAATGGTCTGCCGATCCATGTGAGAGACGCAGACTCGGTCTCAACCTTTAAGTCTTTACTGAAGACTCATCTCTTCAGTAGGTCCCATTATTGAGTGTAGTCTGGCCCAGGGGTGTGAAGGTGAATGGCAAGGCACTGGAGTGACAAACCAGTCTTGCTGTCTCTGCCTGGCTGGCTCCCCTCTCTCGACTTGGGATTCTCTGCCTGTGACCCTATTACGGGGGCTGTCACTGGCTTGCTCGTGCTCTCCCATGCCGTCCCTGGGAGGGGTGCATCACGTTGTGCCAGGCTTTTTCTGCTATATTCTACCTGAGTGGGTCGCTCTCTCGCTCTCTCTTAATTGTAATATACTGTAGACGAGGACAATGCAGAAGTTTAAAAAAGGACTAACAAGGAATGGCCAATAACAACATAATAACTGGTTAAAAAGTGGTGGAATTGGCCAAATTTGACCCTAACAATTACAGAGGCATTTGTGTGAACAGTAACCCGGGGATGGTTTTCTGTAGTATTATAAATGCAAGACTTCTAAACTTATTTAATAAGCACAATGTCTTGAGTAAAAGCCAAATTGGATTTATACCAAAACATTGCACGACCAATCATATTTACACCCTACACACCCTGATAGACAAACATGTTTACCAAACTAAGACCAACATTTATGCTTGCGTTATTGACTCCCAGAAAGCTTATGATTTTATTTGGCATACAAGACTGTTCTACAAAGTGATTGTCCCGTGTAGCTCAGTTGGTAGAGCATGGCGCTTGCAACGCCACGGTTGTGGGTTCGTTTCCCACGGGGGGCCAGTATGAAAATGTATGCACTCACTAACTGTAAGTCACTCTGGATAAGGATAAGCGTCTGCTAAATGACTAAAATGTAAAAATGTAATTGAAAGTGGTGTAGGGGCTAACACATATGACATAATTCAATCGATGTATACTGGCAATACGTGCAGCATCAAAATTGGCAAGAAAATAACAGAATTCTTCAACCAGGGTCAGGGCCTTCGCCAGGGTTGCAATCTCAGCCCTGCGCTCTTCAATATTTACATTAAAAAATTGGCCATCGTTCTTGAAAAATCCTCAGGCGCTGGTGTTAGTCTCCACAATTCAGAGGTTAAAAGCCTGCTCTTCGCTAATGACCTGTGCCTGCTGTCACTCACAGCACATGGCCTACAGCAGAGCCTGGACCTGCTAGAGCAGTACTGCCAAACATGGGGCCTGGCAGTAAACCCCAAAAATAATGATTTCATGGAATTAGACCAAAGTTCTCAACTGGTACAAAACATTTAGAGTACTGCCCAGTTGAAGTTTTTCGAATCACTTACAGCCCAAAAGGACAGTGATATGATCCCAATGGTTTAATTAGCTGATCTAATTTGGCCTAAACCAGGTGGGTATCCTGCCTGCCTGAGCTGTGTTGGCACTCCCAGGGAATAGAGGCTAGTTCCCTGGCAATGCCACAGTCTCTCGGTGTGCCCGAGGGAGGTACATGTATCTAAAGGCCCAGACACGGAGGTTGTTGTTGTTTCTCTCTAGATGTGGTGTTAGTTGGCCTACCTGGCTGTAGCTATAATGTGCTCATTCAGTGGGGGAAAAAAGTATTTAGTCAGCCACCAATTGTGCAAGTTTTCCCACTTAAAAAGATGAGAGAGGCCTGTAATATTCATCATAGGTACACGTCAACTATGACAGACAAAATGAGATTTTTTTTCTCCAGAAAATCACATTGTAGGATTTTTTATGAATTTATTTGCAAATTATGGTGGAAAATAAGTATTTGGTCAATAACAAAAGTTTCTCAATACTTTGTTATATACCATTTGTTGGCAATGACACAGGTCAAACGTTTTCTGTAAGTCTTTACAAGGTTTTCACACACTGTTGCTGGTATTTTGGCCCATTCCTCCATGCAGATCTCCTCTAGAGCAGTGATGTTTTGGGGCTGTCGCTGGGTAACACGGACTTTCAACTCCCTCCAAAGATTTTCTATGGGGTTGAGATCTGGAGACTGGCTAGGCCACTCCAGGACCTTGAAATGCTTCTTACGAAGCCACTCCTTCGTTGCCCGGGCGGTGTGTTTGGGATCATTGTCATGCTGAAAGACCCAGCCACGTTTCATCTTCAATGCCCTTGCTGATGGAAGGAGGTTTTCACTCAAAATCTCACGATACATGGCCCCATTCATTCTTTCCTTTACACGGATCAGTCGTCCTGGTCCCTTTGCAGAAAAACAGCCCCAAAGCATGATGTTTCCACCCCCATGCTTCACAGTAGGTATGGTATTTCATCTGACCATATGACATTCTCCCAATCCTCTTCTGGATCATCCAAATGCACTCTAGCAAACTTCAGACGGGCCTGGACATGTACTGGCTTAAGCAGGGGGACACGTCTGGCACTGCAGGATTTGAGTCCCTGGCGGTGTAGTGTGTTACTGATGGTAGGCTTTGTTACTTTGGTCCCAGCTCTCTGCATGTCATTCACTAGGTCCCCCCGTGTGGTTCTGGGATTTTTGCTCACCGTTCTTGTGATCATTTTGACCCCACGGGGTGAGATCTTGCGTGGAGCCCCAGATCGAGGGAGATTATCAGTGGTCTTGTATGTCTTCCATTTCCTAATAATTGCTCCCACAGTTGATTTCTTCAAACCAAGCTGCTTACCTATTGCAGATTCAGTCTTCCCAGCCTGGTGCAGGTCTACAATTTTGTTTCTGGTGTCCTTTGACAGCTCTTTGGTCTTGGCCATAGTGGAGTTTGGAGTGTGACTGTTTGAGGTTGTGGACAGGTGTCTTTTATACTGATAACAAGTTCAAACAGGTGCCATTAATACAGGTAACGAGTGGAGGACAGAGGAGCCTCTTAAAGAAGAAGTTACAGGTCTGTGAGAGCCAGAAATCTTGCTTGTTTGTAGGTGACCAAATACTTATTTTCCACCATAATTTGCAAATAAATTCATTAAAAATCCTACAATGTGATTTTCTGGAGAAATAGTTGACGTGTACCTATGATGAAAATTACAGGCCTCTCTCATCTTTTTAAGTGGGAGAACTTGCACAATTGGTGGCTGACTAAATACTTTTTTCCCCCACTGTATCTTGGTGTCTGCATCACTTCCAATCCCACATGTTTTTTATATATATACTCCCCTTTATTACTTTTCAACCCCGCCATCCTTTCCATACTTGGAGTAAAATAGTGAACAACAATGCCCAGGCCTCTACTTCCAGTCTATACTTACTATCTACACCTTATGGACACTGTTAATTTTACAATAATTCTATTATATTTGCTTGTATATGCCGTATCTTTCTAACTGTGCTCTTTCCCAAAAGCTCCCAACATACAACCTATATACTTATTATGGACACAGAATGCTTACATTATTAGCTATCTTTGTTATTATTTGTTGTTATTTGTTATTAGTCCCATCCTTCAACTCTATTCAATACCTCCCATCTATCTCTTAACACCATCCATATAGGATTTCTATTTGCCATATATATTTCAACCGTACTGTGATGTTTTACAAAAGTTCTGAACCTTTCTATTCTCATTGCTTCTACAGATTGTGAATTAAAAATAAAAAAAATTGCTAAAAGTATTATTATATTATTGATCAATTGACTATGACTTTTCAGATCACCCAGTAATGCTAACTGCAAGGTTAGCTCCAGGTAAATATTGCAATCCTTTAGCCATTCCTGGACCTGTGTCCAAAAACAAGCTACAAATGGACAGAACCAAAACAAATGATCTAATGATTCTGTCTCTTCACAGCAAAATCTGCAGAGCTGGGAAGATTGTATCCCCCATATAAATAACATTATATTGGTAGTAATTTAAATTGAAAGATTCTAATTTTTGAATCCGGTGTCGTTTTGCGTGTCAGTTCATAAACACTATGCCATGGGATCGGTACGTCCAAAATCTCTTCCCAACTATTTTGCAATCTATATGGGACGGCTGTCAATCCTTTGGTCCTTAAGTGAAACTGATATACTTTTTTATTCATCACAGTTTTCCTTAACCAATTATGTTCTTTAATGCAAGGCCGACAGACAAGTTCCTTACTTTCTCCCCCTTTCACTTCCCTCTTCCACTTTTGCGGTAAGGCTGCAATTATTTGGTTGTAATTTTGGGTAGAGCAGACATTTCCATATGTTTTTGTTAGCTGCATGTGCGACATAACTCCACCAGTCCTACCGATGATATCATTTACGAAGATTATACCTTTTTTAAACATTCTGTCAAAAAGTAAAGGTTTTTTGTCAATTAGTATATTTGAATTTAACCACAATATTTGTTGCATTATTTGTTCTGTCGTTTCTGGATGATTAAATTGAAATTGCAACCAACTTTCTATGGCTTGTTTTAGAAATAGTGATATTTGGGAGATGATTTCCTTTTCAAATAACTGAAAGTGAGAGGTTGTAATCTGAATAAAGGGAAAAAGGCCTTTCTTGAACATTGGGTGAGACAATCTTACTAATTTGCTTGAGAACCAGTTCGGATTTAAGTATAACTTTTGTATGACTGAAGCTTTTAGTGATAGGTCTAATGCTTTAATATTTAATAATTTCTGTCCTCTGAATTCATATTCATTATATAAATATGCCTTTTTAATTTTGTCTGGCTTGCCGTTCCAAATAAAATTGAATATTTTTTTCTCATATAATTTTAAAAACTGTTCGCTAGGCGTAGGCAAGACCATAAGCAAATAGGTAAACTGGGATAATACTAAAGAGTTAATCAGGGTGATTTTTCCACAAATTGACAGGTATTTTCCTTTCCATGGTAGTAAGATCTTATCTATTTTTGCTAACTTTCTATTAAAATGTATTGAAGTGTATTTATTTCCTTTGGGATATGTATTCCGAGTATATCCACATCACCATCAGACCATTTTATTGGTAAACTACATGGTAATGTAAAAATGTTATTTTTTAGTGATCCAATACGTAATATAGTACATTTGTCATAATTTGGTTGTAATCCAGAGAGGTTAGAAAATGTATCTAGATCCTCTATGAGGCTGTGGAGGGATTCTAGTTGTGGATTTAAAAGAAAACATGAATCATCAGCATACAATGACACCTTTGTTTTTAAGCCCTGGATTTCTAATCCTCTGATATTATTATTGGATCTGATTTTAATGGCTAACATCTCGATGGCCACAATAAATAGATATGCCGATAGTGGACAACCTTGTTTCACTCCTCTTCACAGTTTAAAACTTTCTGAGAAATAGCCATTATGTACTATTTTACACCTAGGGTTACTATACACGATTTTGACCCATTTTATAAGAGATTCTCCAAAATTGAAATGCTCCAGGCATTTATATATAAACCCCAGTCGAACTTTATCAAATGCCTTTTCGAAGTCTGCTATGAATAGCAGGCCTGGTTTCCCATATTTTCCATAGTGTTCTATTGTTTCCAATACTTGCATTATATTATCTCCAATGTATCTTCCATGTAAAAAACCTGTCTGATTAGAATGAATAATATCCGACAATACCTTTTTAATTCTATGCGCTATACATTTTGCTAGAATTTTTGCATCACAACACTGAAGTGTAAGGGGCCTCCAATTTTGTAAATGGACTGGATCTTTATATTTTCCACTTGTATCCTGTTTCAGTAATAATGAGATCAGACCTTCTTCTTGAGTGTCAGATAATCTATCATTTACATAGGAGTGGTTAAAACATGCTAATAACGTGCTAATAATTAATTGAGAGGTTACATACATGACTAAGACAAAGAAAAACATCTTTACTTTCACTGTGTGTGTAAATGCTTCGTGACCAAGAGGAGAAACTGGAGGCCCTGGTTCTCTCAGATGAGACAGGAGTGTAGCTATATAAGAGAGCACCTATACCAGCCTTTGATAAACATGAGCTCACAACACAGATCATTATTCACACAGAGGATGAGTGCAGTCAGGGAGCAAGATAATTGACAGGGATAGACACAAGAGAACCAGGTTTGAGTCCATAAAATGATAATTCTGGTCCGAGTAGCACCGGGGGGTAGATGGACAAAGGGAGTCAGTGACTGTAACATGGAGAAAGTGAGAGAAAAACACACACACAGAAAGAGAGAGAGCGAGAGACCCTTTGAATTGAATTGACAGAGAGATGAGGAAAGAGAGCAGTGTGGGTGTTAAATAAGTGATTGGGCAGGTATGTATAACCAGTCTGACCTGCTCTGTCAGCAGGGGGGCACCACCTGGATTCCTATCATGTCTCTCTAAACTGTTCCTGAGTCATTTCCAACTCCTAAGACCCCAAGGGGCATACACTTTGTAAACCCACCACACAGCTGTTTCACAATCAGCCGTCATGCTAACAGCTTTCGCAATCCGTGGAGAGGATCATTGCTGCAGGCCTTGCATCAGAACAGAGGTATGCTGTGGAATGAGCATAGAAAAATGGGCAAAGGAAATACCTTGTTGACAGGCAGTGTGGGAGAACAGAGCAGGGCAGGGGACTAGGAGGCTGGTGGAAGGGAGCAGATCGACAGTTACAATGCAAATCCCTCTGCAAACACAAGTGCCCTCTCTGTGCCCTGGTTGCCACTGTGTGCCAATGCTAGCAAGGGCTGACCCAATGGGTACACACAGAGGGGGCTCTGTCTCAACACACACAGTCACATACAATTATCTCTTAACCTTTCATGGGCTCAGAAAATGTAAGTTGTTTAATATAAATGAGATACAATGCTGATGTTTATCCAGGACATAGCTAACCCACACATACATACTGTAGCTAGCTAGACCGTTTCTATTATACAAAGCACATCTTAGCTGCTTAAGTGAAGTGCAGGTACTGGATACTGATTCCTGGAACTGAATTCCTGTGTGTGCACGTGTGCGTGTGACTGTGTGTGTGTTTTACTGTCCCTAAACTGACCCTTTGAGGTAACCATGGAACCAGTGTCATTCTAGCTCAGCATAGAGTGCACCATATCGGCATATGAGGCAGAGAGAGAGACTGAGAGCGAGCTAGAGAGCGAGAGAGAAAGAGAGAGAGAGAATGAGAGCGAGACAGAAAGAAAGTGAGAGACAAAGGATGTACATGAGAGAAAAACAACAGAAGAGAAAGAGTGAGAAACAAAGAGTGAAAGAGTCTATGTAAGGTATACCTTTAGTGTCTCAGTGTCCCAGACCTTCATGGTTTTGTCGAAGGAGCTGGAGACAATCATGCCTGTGTCATGCGGGCACCACTGCACACTGAACCTGTGGACATACCGACTGGACCTGCAACACAGACACACACTCACAGTGACCATCAGAGCCTCTCTCACACACTCTCTATCTCTCACACACACTCGCTGTCTCTCACACTCGCTTACACTCACTCTCTCTCACACACTCGCTCTTGCTCACAATCGCTCTCTCTCACACTCGCTATCTCTCACACTCTCTCTCTCACACTCGCTCTCTCTCACACTCACTCTCTCTCTCTCTCTCTCACACTCACTCTTTCTCACACTCTCTCTCTCACACTTGCTGTCTCACACATTCTCTCTCTCACACACTCGCTCTCACACTCTCTCTCTCACACAATCTATCTCTCACACTCGCTCTCTCTCTCACACTCGCTCTCTCTCACACTCGCTCACACTCTCTCACACACTCGCTGTCTTTCACACTCGCTCTCTCTTACACTCTCTCTCACACTCGCTATCTCTCACAGTCGTTCTCTCTCACACTCGATCATACATGCTTTCTCTCACACTCGCTGTCCCTCACACTTGCTCTCTCTCACACTTCCTCTCTTATACACTGCTAAATGACTAAAATGTAAAATACACTCGCTGTCTTTCACACTTGCTATCTCTCATACTCTCTCTCTCACACTCGCCCTCTCTCACACTCGCCCTCTCTCACACTTCCCATCTCACACACTTGCCGTCTCTTACACTCCCTCTCTCACACTCGCTGTCTCACACACTCACTCTCTCTAACACACTCTCTCTCTGTCACACTCGCTGTCTCACACACTCGCTCTCTCACACACTCACTCTCTCTCACACTCGCTCTCTCTCACACTCTCTCTCTCACACTCGTTCTCTCACACACACTCTCTCTCACATACTCTCTCTCTCACACTTTCTCTCTCACACTTTCTCTCTCACACTCACACCGCATTTGTAACACTGCAGGCTCTAGTTTGATCTAATCTTGACTATTGCCCAGTGATATGGTCAAGTGCTAAGCAGCACGTCTTGCCCTTCAATGTACACAGTGGGCTAATGTCAACAGTATGTATGTCAGTCTCTCTTGGCTCAAAGTAGAGGAGAGATTGACTGCATCAGTTCTTGTTTTTGTAAGAAATATTGTGTTAAATTCCAAATTGTCTGTATAATCAACTTATAGTGCATTCCGAAAGTATTCAGACCCCTTCACTTTTTCAAAATGTTGTTACGTTACAGCCTTATTATAAAATGGATTTTTTTTTTTATCCCCCCTAATCAATCTACACACAATACCCCATAATGGTTTTTAGATTTTTTGCACATTTATAATGAATAAAAAACGGAAATATCACATTTCAGTACTTTGTTGAAGCACCTTTGGCAGTGATTACAGCCTCGAGTCTTCTTGGGTATGACGCTACAAGCTTGGCACACCTGTATTTGGGGAGTTTCTCCCATTCTTCTCTGCAGGTCCTCTCAAGCTCTGTCAGGTTAGATGGGGAGCGTCACTGCACAGCTATTTTCAGGTCTCTCCAGAGATATTTGGCCAGGTTCAAGTCTGGGCTCTGGCTGGGCCACTCAAGGACATTCAGAGACTTGTCCCGAAGCCACTCCTGCGTTGTCTTTCATCAGACCAGAGAATCTTGTTTCTCATGGTCTGTGAGTCCTTTAGGTGTCTTTTGGCAAACTCCAAGCGGGCTGTCATGTGCCTTTTACTGAGGAGTGGCTTCCATCTGGCCACTCTACCATAAAGGCCTGATTGGTGGAGTGCTGCAGAGATGGTTGTCCTTCTGGAAGGTTCTCCCATCTCCACAGAGGAACTCTGGAGCTCTGTCAGAGTGACCATCGAGTTCTTGGTCACCTCCCTGACCAAGGCCCTTCTCCCCCAATTACACAGTTTGGCCGGGCGGCCAGCTCTAGGAAGAATGATGGAGGCCACTGTGTTCTTGGGGATCTTCAATGTTGCATACATGTTTTGGTACCCTTCCCCAGATCTGTGCCTTGACACAATCCTGTCTCAAAGCTCTACAGACAATTCCTCCGACCTCATGGCTTGTTTTTTGCTCTAACATGCACTTTCAAATACACACACTACTGCTTGCACACTCATCATTGGCATATAAGTGCTTTCGAGGAAGCACAATAGCACATACACTCTCTCTCTCACACACACACCCGCTCCTGTCCACCAATATTTAGTGAAGTACACAGTTATAGTGATGCTGCCATCTAGTGGATGCCATCAGATATGTGAGCCACACACACCTGTCTACTGTGCACACTGCGTTACACGTGTACTGTGGTTTCCTGCTTTTGTTCTCCAGGTCAAACACCTGTTCTCAATTGTCATATTCTCAGACCTACAACCAATGATAGAGTGAATAGAGATTTCATATTTAATGATAGAAATAAACTTTGATTTGATTTTACTTACTATCTACCCTCAATGTCTATGGTGTTTATCCCGTTGCTATGGATTCAATCAAAGTCTCTGTCATGATTGAGCTCTATTTTAAACTGAGGACCCTTAAGAGAAAACAAAGGACACAGAGTTGATTCAGACACAATTAACTGAATACTGTAGGATACATTTACAGTATGTGTCCTGCTGATGTAAGGTGTTGTGTATAAAGACTGTCGCCACCATGGCTTATCACAGGACTGTTTCTCCATTATATATAGCGTACTGTGGGTCAACCAACCAAATAGGCTAACTTCCTTGAAAAGCATGAACAATGATTTATTGATTCGATTGATTTTGTTTAAAATTCTCATCAGAACTTAAACATAAGCTGTAACTATTTGTAAATAGGCTACACATCAGGAAACAAACATCCTTCCACCCCACGTATAAAAGGGGAACCATCAGAGAAACAATGGAACAGAGTCCACCTCACTGTTGACTCTGCCGGTCTTCAAGTCCAGCCAGTCTTGCTGTTAGAAACCCCAACAACTTCCCTCAATAAATGTATATTTAAATCATTTAGCTAACTAGCATGACTGTTTGTTGTGGTTGTTCAAAAGCTAGCATTGCATAACTAGCTTGGCTATCCATTTACAAATTCAATATCGTTAGCTACTAAACCAGTTTTGCAAACGTTTTTTGTGTACAATAAATCTTTGTGATCTGGGTTTTATAAAGGTCAATAGAATCATTTTAATCAGTAAAATGTCACGCTATATGTCTTATGTAAACTCATTTAGCTCTGTCGTAGCCGGCCGCGAACGGGAGACTCATGGGGCGGCGCACAATTGGCCCAGCGTCGTCCAGGGTATGGGGATGGAATGGCCGGCAGGGATGTAGCTCAGTTGGTAGAGCATGTCGTTTGCAACGCCAAGGTTGTGGGTTCGATTCCCATGGGGGGCCAGTATGAAAAATAAAAAAAACAATCTATGCACTCACTAACTGTAAGTCGCTCTGGATAAGAGCGTCTGCTAAATGACTAAAATTTAAAAATGTATAGCTCCCAGTCAAGAAGGGGTATGTGCGCGGCCATGTTGTTACGTCAGGATATTTGAGACCTCACTGGTATACGAAGTGCACTCATTGGTTCCTCTGATTTGGTCATCCAATCAAAACATATCTTACTGTTGTCTGTTTTTAGATACGGGAGATTGCCTAAAAAACTAATCCAATTGAACATGCGTTGATAGGTGAAGTTGGTCGGTGAAGAATACGAGCCCGATAGCTATATCATATTTTCTCAATATGAGCAGGATCGGGGGTCTATTACGACGGACCTTTGGGGTGATAAAAGAACATGTGGGCACCGACCATTTAGGAAATAAATACTACTGGCAGCCGGAGCAAAAGACTTGGACGGGTAAGTGGCTAACGGGTTAGCTACCTCATCGCTAGAAACTTTGACCTAGACAGCCACCTCTGTCTTATTGTCCTAGCTACATAACCGCGTAGCTACAAGTAGCACTTATTAGCTAGCTACTTTAACTAGAAGCTACGCATTTAGATGGCTAGCTAACATTACAGTAAATGTTAAAGGCTACAAGGTAGCAAATGTAACAGTAGCTATGTTAGCTAGCTAATATTCATTTCAATATGTAAAATTATAGCTTGCTCAAACCGTGACCAAATCTTCCTTCACAATGATGATTTTAATCAAGATCATTACATTCGTAGCATTGAATTCTGATCTCTTTACTACATGTTATTGAGATCTTGGCTGTCATTGTTTGTTTCATGTAAGATATGACCACTAGATGGAGTACGTGTACCAGTTTTGATATAATATCCCTAACAAATCACATCAGTTTCTTCAATAAATTCCATACACTCCTCTGCCTTGTATGTTAATTGCAACACATTTTACACGTCAAAGCTCACTGAAGCCCATCTCTGTTAAAAAATATGGTACTGCAACCCTGTCACATAATTACAATCAGTTAATCTCCCTCTACTCTTCAGACACTTTCCATTCAACCTTCATATGAGGATGTAGAACAAGGTCAAATCTCTCAGCTGAGAAATAGTCTGTATGTAGCCTAATAAATAAGCCAAGCCACATATGTGAGTCAGCAGGCTAAGCCGTGGTGACTAGGCACTATTGTCCCTCAAGTAGCAATGTTCTTAGTAGGCAAGGTCGAGGACATTCAGGCTGTTCTGTAGACTGAAATAGCTTCCTTACCTCGTCGCCTTTCCTTCACATGACCAATGACTTGACGAGGCTTGACATTGTAGCAGAGATACTCTTCTTCACTTTATAACATAAGGAGTGTGTGTTGTCACAGCATTTAGTTTGAAAACTGCAAGCAAAGTGATTTGAAATTCACCCAGTCCTTTCACTTGTCAGTACTATCTAGGAGAGAAAGGAGATTTAGGATCAGTTTAGCTTTTTAGATCATAATAAATCAGATTAGTATGGATGGGAGGGACCTGATCTTTGCTGAGAAATCTCAACTCCAAGTACGAGGGAGTTGAGCAGTGACTAGTGTGGGCGGATTGGAGCTCCGACTACATTGAGTCGCTGTCAGGTGACAACTGTGAAATCTTAAATGCTTACCGTGTACATATGTTTGTCCTATAATGTCGGGCCTGTTTTTGTTTGCTGAAATCCATATTTTGAATACGTTTTGTCAAATATAACCACCAACAGTTTCTTTGTTTCAGTTGCTCTGAAATTGCTCTAAAATGTAGTTTACCCTATGTAATCTGAGATTAAATTGGCACATTCGCACTGTGATGCCATTTTAGAGCAATAGAAACTAGGAAACGGTCTGTGTTTGTATTAAAAAGTATGGATTTCAGCAAACAAAGACAGGCCTGACTTTACACAGGACAAACATAGGTACACGGTAAAGGTTTAACATTTTACAGTATCGTCTGACATCGACTCGATGAAGTGAGAGCTACAGTCCGCCCACACTCGTCCTATTCAAATGGTTTGACTAGGTCGGAATTTTCTATCCATAAACCCATTTTAGCTTTATTCATTTACCAAGATGATCTCCCTCTCGTGGTGTAGGATTTTGCGAGGAGATATTGGCCTGGTACCCATTCACTCACTAACTGCGTCATTTGTGGGGGACGACATGTTTACTGTTGCCTTGTTGTTGTCGTCATGTTGTTTGTTTGCTAGACCTCTGCCCACCTCACATTCATTATTTAGTGAATTTACCGGTAAGTTATTTCAAAGCATGTATGTGGCTGGGTATTCAAACATCGAAGAGGCCTGTGTTCAGCACAGGGAGACCTCTTTTGTTATTCAGTCATTAGGCCTATGGTGATTTCTCAATGGGACTTATCGTGCATGAATAGCCTAGGCATCAAGTACATGCCCACTTATGTCATCACATATTGGCTGTGTAATGACACGAGTCATAATGGTGGTTTCTCCACTCACTTTTCCTCACCACAGGGAGGCCAGAGCTTTGCGCGTCCTTCAGCTTTGCGCGTTCTTCAGCTACTACTACTACCACACACACTTCAGAGAGGTCAAATTGAGAGATTTCCATTTTACTTCTCTCTTTCACACACACACACACCATTGGCGTGGCGTAGCACACAATCCCGCAGCCCCTGCGAGCTTTGCCCCCCCCCCCCCCCCCCCCCCCCCCAATGTCCTCATTACATGTAGTGCAACAAGTAGTGAGTGGTCTGTAAAGTTCTCTACTTTTGATCGATTTAAACTAACAATATTGGAATCACCATAGTCACAACCATAAATTGTCAACTCCTCCATCTGCATGATAGATTAAAATAGAATATGCATTTTGGTTCAAATATGTTACATTTAACTAGGTTTTAGAGTCATAAAGCAACTGAGGAAAAAACTAAATTGCTACTGTGTGAATAAATAAAAAAAAATGCAATTTTGTCAACATAACATAAAATCCATCAGATTTGTCTAACGTCAACTCCACTCCGTCAGAGTGCTGTAAAATCTGATAGAATGGTTGTTTTATTGGGGATTTTAAAATTAATTATTTTCAAGTGTTTGTATTTAACTTTTTATTTTTAGAGGCAAAAATGTCTGTTTTGAGTATCTGGCGTCAACTAAGTCAGAGGCTTGTCAACTCTGTCACTGATGGCTAACGCCCTTAAGATACATTTTTTCTTCTCAATATTCTGAAAAAATATTTTTATCACCGTTCTGCAACATATGCTTAAACAATTGAAGTATTTGCTGTGCAAGACCTAAGGGATCATGTTTGCTTTATAAATGTTGTTTTATGTTCTAAATCTAGAAAAACATGTCAAAATGCTAACGAAATTAGCCCTGGAGCATTTAATAGTGCTATAAAACAAAAACAAAAGAAGTTTGGAGAATTGTGATACATATTGCCTTGCTCGGACCTTGTGCGGGCCTCTGCGAAACTGACACACACACACGCTCTCTCCTCTTTCTTTCACTCACGCCAACCTTGTAGAAATAAAGGGGATGTATTATTCAGTTCATATGTCTTGCTAAAGTGAGCTCTTTTTGATCTTAAACTGATAGGCCAAGCGTGGGCTGAGTCCCTGAGGCACAGACAGACTGCAGGCTCTTTACAACAGCAGCACAGGTGGAGGAGGAAAGAGGAGAAGGCTGCTCTCTATCTCCTATTTCTCTCTCTGTCCCCCTCTTTAATAAAGTCATAGGTAACTCTCTCTCAACTATCGGCTCAATCTATTCATCTGTCCCTATCTGTCTGTCCCCTTTATTATATATTGTATGTACTTTAGTGCTCCTATTTTCTATCTCTCAATCTGTTGGACTTTATGAAACTGTGGCGGAAGTAATATAATGCTGTTTGTTGTGTTCGGTTCCGTTGCCCAGGACATAATTGGTCATTAAGCTCTAAATATGGACAAAAGCAGAGGGAAAAATATTCCAGTGTTGTTATACCTGGAGCAGGGTAGGTAGCTTAGTGGTTAAGAGCGTTGTGCCAGTAACCGAAAGGTCGCTGGTTCTAATCCCCGAGCCGACTAGGTGAAAAATCTGTCTGTGCCCTTGATCAAGGCACTTAACCCTAATTGCTCCTGTAAGTCGCTCTGGATAAGAGCGTCTGCTAAATGACTAAAATGTAAATGTAAAAATGTTATTTTGTTCATGCTATCTCGATCCTCTCCTATCTTTCTTTCCCCTCCATCACTTTATTTTTTCCCTTCCCGCCCTCCATCTCTTTCCTCTCTCTGTACTCCAGCTCTTTTTGATGCCGGTCCAGAGCTGTGTAGCATATCAGAGTGGTTGTGTTACTTTGTGAAAGGCTGGACCCAGCAACATACTACAGTACCCATATAAATATACACTGAAAGCCTATTTTAGCCTGGTTGCCAGTCCATTCTAGCTTTAGCTAACTCCTTTTGGCTTAGAAATGCTAAAGGAGAAACAGACTAGCTATCTGATAAATGGAATGAGTACACAGAACCGACTATCTATGCCTCTGCCATAGAAATGAATAGGAGGCCTAACTCCATGCCCCTAGCCTGGGCTGCCTGGTGGTTATTGGTTAGCCAGATCTGTTTCCAAACATGACAACAACAAAGGAGTTGGCTGAAGGCAAACTCGGCCTAGATCTGGCTACCAGGCTACAATGCCTCTGTCCGTATGAACACAGAGCATAAGCGTATCCATTTCTGTGCCCCTCTGTGTCTCTATGTCCCCAGACTGGTCCAGCCTCACACCACGGGGACGCCGTACTACACTGACTGGAAGAAAGCAAGGCATTCTGGAGATTGGCCCATTTGTCTTAATGGCAGCCGGGCTGCAGCACTGACGCCCATCCCCTCCTTTTATTTAGGGGGAGAGGAGAGGAGAGTTGACATTATCGCCCGCTGCAGGCGGATTGGAAAATAATTGCCTGTATGATTGCAATTTTTTTCTTGTCTCTTTGAGGAGGTTTAGCCTTTGTCTTGGAATCAGTGGCTGCTCAATAGTGGACAGGGGAAAGGCAGCCCCTTTCATGTGGCAGTGAAAAGGATGTATTTTTAGTGCTATTCACTTAGCGCTGTATGCTATGCAGTTTTAATCTATTGGTCCGTGCACTATTCACGAATCTGAGGGCTTCAGAGGTGCACCACACTGTGTGAGAGAAAAGAGGCATTGACTTGTCCTCCTATTACTATCCTCCTCTCCTTTTGTCTATTATTTATTTGATTCTGAGGCTCTGTTCCATGAAGTGAAAACTGAAAGGCTTTCGGTTGGTTCTGCCTTTTCAGGTTGTCTAGTGTGGGAAGGGAAGGTGTGTGTGTGTGCGCGTGCACGTTTTGCCAACCTGAAGAGAGCGAGCTAGTGAATTCTGAACACTTCATGCCTTAGCACACTTAACACAACAACAGATGGCTGTGTGTCATCAGAGCGTTAATTCAGGCTGCATATATTCAATGGAAGAAGTCACAGCAGAGAGCGACTGGGGTCCAAATGGCTGTTTACTCAACCACAAGCTGTCCCCAGGGGGAGATGAAGGAAGCTGTAGGCCTCTCTTCAATGCCAGCACTGGGTTTGTCATGGAGGCCTATGACCAAAGCTGCCTGCGGTATTAAATCCTCTTCATTGAATAGCAGCGTTGCCATGCTTGGGCTTTCAATGAAGGTTGTTTACCCATCATCATGCCAAGTTCATCTAGCAGCTAGCAATGTTATCCTCCCATGGACACACATTAGCCAGGCCTTAAGTGTTCTTTTATGGGAACTGGTTTAGATTTAATAACATGTGTCATTCCATCTAAAAAAGCACAAGAAAGAGGATTTCGACACCCACCATCTCATATTGTTTTGAAATTGTTTCTGTTGTTAGAAACAGATATTATCATTCCTGCAACATTATTTTGTTGAAATATAATTTGATCTTTGAGAAATTAAGCTAATTGATTGCACCCAAATTGGACATTTTAAATGTATAGGATTCAAATAATATTAAATAAACATCCAGTTTGGATCAAGCTTGTTTCTGACATAAGGAATCCAAAGACATGTAGTTAACATAATTTTTATATGACTACATTTCCCCAAAAATATCTACTCCGAATTATATCCTTTGCATGATTGGGTATTATTCTACGCACTGGCTATTATTCTAATGAGCTCCGGGCCCAAATAAGACCAACTTTGGTTGGTCCGGACTGGACCAAATCTGTACCAATCATAGACGTCTATGTTTCACAAGTTTGGACAGCACAGTATAGTAAAGTACAGTACAATACAGTAAATGATACTGTACTCTAGTTTGTGCTCTACTGTACTGTATGGGAAACTGTTGAGCGTGAAAAACCCAGCAGCTTTGCAATTCTTGACACAAACTGGTGCGCCTAGCAACTACCATACCCCGTTCAAAGGCACTTACATATTTTATCTTGCCCATTCACCCGCTGAATGGCACACACACGGGCCCCGTGTAGCTCAGTTGGTAGAGCATGGCGCTTGCAACGCCAGGGTTGTGAGTTCGATTCCCACGGGGGGCCAATATGAAAAAACAAAAAACATGTATGCACTCACTAACTGTAAGTCGCTCTGGATAAGAGCATCTGCTAAATGACTAAAATGTAAATGTAATACATAATTCATGTCTCAAGGCTTGAAAATCCTTCTTTAACCTGTCCCCTTCATCTACACTGATTTGAAGTGGAATTCACAAATAACATGAAAGGATCATGGCCCGGTCGCATAAAACACCTTTAGTTAATTTCCCCCTTAAAGTTTCCTTAACTTTAAGTCAGTTGCACAAAACATTTTAAGGTGAATTTCCCCCTTAAATTAAGTGAAAAAGTTAAGGGTGCCCATGATGTCCCTTAACTGCTTCATTCAGTATGGATATCAATGTAAACAGCATTTGTGGAGGTGAATGTTGCTTTCATCTGCACTGGTTACAAAAGGAAAACATCAACCAGCTAGCTACTTAGCTAAACAATAAAAGGTGCACAGTCCATGGCTACAAATCTGGCTGGTCACAGGCTGTATCACAATCCGGCCGTGATTGGGAGGCCCATAGGGCGGCGCACATTTGGCCCAGAGTCGTCCAGGGTAGGCCGTCATTGTAAATAAGAATTTGTTCTTAACAGACTTGCCTAGTTAAATAAATAAATATATAAATAAAAAAACTAGGTGGCTAGTTAGCTATAGGTACTCTGTAAGGTAGCTTGACATACTAGAAAGTAACATAAACAGGTTGAGAAAAAATGAACTACAAGAAACGTGATTTATTATCTTCTGAAGCAATTTGGTTATCCTGTCTTGATTGTAGAAGTTCTATTTTGCTATCTCACAAAAGGAAAGCGATCTCTTTGACAAGATGTTTAGTTAGTGAATCAGGCCATCTCCATGGTAACCAGATACTCTTTCTGCCATACATGCCTTCGAACTACTGCCTTACCTAAGGAAATATTTGAGGGCTCTACGCAACGCCCTTAAACAATTCCCTTAGGTAAGGGAAAATTATTCCTTAAGGGAAACACTTAAGATGTTTTATGCAACCGGGCCTGTCATGCCAAATAATGTCCCCCAGCCAAAAGTGTCCCCCCGCGTCAAAATGGGATTTGATAAACTATTAGCGTCCGTTGCTATATCAATGGTGTGATGACCTAATGCGTCACATTTTGGAGATCATAACGGCCTAAATTACATTATTTACATCCCGCTATGCAAACAAGGCTTATTTCCGAGACAATTTTGCTGTTTAAACAAGCATTGTTTAGCTAATAAAATGAAAACATTATTTCAAACTACTTTTGGGTACCTTGTTTACATTTACATCATTTAGCAGACGCTCTTATCCAGAGCGACTTACAAATTGGTGCATTCAACTTATGATAGCCAGTGGGGGGGTGGGGGTGGGGGTGGGGGGGGTTAGAAGGATTACTTTATACTATTCCAGGTATTCCTTAAAGAGGTAGGGTTTCAAGTGTCTCCGGAAGGTGGTCAGTGACTCCGCTGTCCTGGCGTTGTGGGGGAGCTTGTTCCACCATTGGGGTGCCAGAGCAGCAAATAGCTTTGACTTGTTAACATTACAACAACGTGAAATCCATGTCTTAAACGTTGCTGCGTTTCGGAAATAGCAAAGAAAACGTGTAATCTGCTTGACATATTGTTACTTACCTTACAGATCACAAAGTCCGTTTGATTCATACACTGGCTTGTCAGGCTGGCATTTCTTTTATTTTAAGCTGCCCTTCCCTTTTCTACACTGAAATAATTATTATATTTTACTATTATTTCAGTAGTCCTATGATTTTTTAAAAATCTCTCGCATAGCTCATTAGTACACCCTTGTGGTTGAATATACACTACCGGTCAAAAGTTTTAGAACACCTACTCATTCAAGGGTTTTTCTTTTCTTTTTATTATTTTCTACATTATAGAATAGTAGTGAAGACATCAAAACTATGAAATAACACATATGGAATCATGTAGTAACCAAAAAAGTGTTAAACAAATCAAAATATATTTTATATTTGAGATTCTTCAAATAGCCACCCTTTGCCTTGATGACAGCTTTGCACACTCTTGGCATTCTCTCAACCAGCTTCACCTGGAATGCTTTTCCAACAGTCTTGAAGGAGTTCCCACATATGCTGAGCACTTGTTGGCTGCTTTTCCTTCACTCTGCTGTCCAACTCATCCCAAACCATCTCAATTTGGTTGAGGTTGGGGGATGCAGCACTCCATCACTCTCCTTCTTGGTAAAATAGCCCTTACACAGCCTGGAGGTGTGTTGGGTCACTGTCCTGTTGAAAAACAAATGATTGTCCCACTAAGCCCAAACCAGATGGGATGGCGTATCACTGCAGAATGCTGTGGTAGCCATGCTGGTTAAGTGTGCCTTGAATTCTAAATAAATCACTGAGTGTCACCAGCAAAGCACCCCACACCATAACACCTCCTCCTCCTCCATGCTTTACCGTTAGAATACACATGGGGAGATCATCCGTTCACCCACACCGCGTCTCACAAAGACACGGCGGTTGGATCCAAAAATCTCCAATTTGGACTCCAGACCAAAGGACACATTTCCACTGGTCTAATGTCCATTGCTCGTGTTTCTTGGCCCAAGCAAGTCTCTTCTTATTATTGGTGTCCTTTAGTAGTGGTTTCTTTGCAGCAATTCGACCATGAAGGCCTGATTCACACAGTCCCCTCTGAACAGTTGATGTTGAGATGTGTCTGTGACTTGAACTCTGTGAAGAATTTATTTGGGCTGCAATTTCTGAGGCTGGTAACTCTAATGAACTTATCCTCTGCAGCAGAGGTAACTCTGGGTCTTCCATTCCTGCCGCGGTCCGCATGAGTGCCAGTTTCATCATAGCACTTGATGGTTTTTCGACTGCACTTGAAGAAACTTTCAAAGTTCTTGAAATGTTCCGGCTTGACTGACCTTCATGTCTTAAAGTAATGATGGACTGTCATTTCTCTTTTGCTTATTTGAGCTGTTCTTGCCATAATATGGACTTGGGCTTTTATCAAATAGGGCTATCTTCTGTATACCCCCCCTACCTTGTCACAACACAGCTAATTGGCACATTAAGAAGGAAATCAATTCCACAAATTAACTTTTAACATTCCAGGTGAATACCTCATGAAGCTGGTTGAGAGTGCCAAGAGTGTACAAAGCTGTCATCAAGGCAAAGGGTGGCTATTTGAAGAATCTCAAATATTAAATATATTTTGATTTGTTTAACACTTTTCTGGTTACTACATGATTCCATATGTGTTCTTTCATAGTTTTGATGTCTTCACTATTATTCTACAATGTAGAAAATGGTAAAAATAAAGAAAAACCCTTGAATGAGTAGGTGTTCTAAAACCTTTGACCGGTAGTGTATATGTATCTATTGTAGGTCCTAGAATACAACAATGAATAATGTGGAACTAACAAATACCATCAAGGGGTACCTTACAATTTACAACAATTAACACCTTGTGAAACAGCTGTGAAAACCAACCTGGCAATATCTAAGATTTAAATATATGAACTTTGATTTTTTTGGTACAGTTATTTGTACAGATTATTTGTAGACTCACATTGTAATCATAGACTGGAATCTGGTGTGTGGAATAGAGAGGAGGTGGGTGCTGTGTGTGTGGGCGGTTCTGCCTGTCAATTGTTCTCAACAGGCAGCCAGTCTCGGAAGGGGGAGACTGTCCAGGCACTGCTGCTCTCTTTGTTCTGACTGTTTGCAGTGCTAGTGTTTTTAGTTCATCTGTGTATCTCACATATTATGTGCCCAGTATGATAGAGCAAGATAACTTTCTTTGCAGATAATGACAACATGACCATAACAGTAGATGTAATGAAATCATTTTTAACTGGTCAAAAACCTCCATCTTTCTCAGCCCATGCCTGAAGGTGGTCCTTGAATGCGTTCTGATCTTCCACCACATCAGGTGGGGTTTCAGCGATCTGAAAGTACATTATTCAAAAATAGCAATAGTCAAACAACAACACTAAGTCAATCACATATTCTAAAGACTTCAGTATATGCAATAATTGTATATACAATTGCATTGTTTACCTCTGTCAACAGCTGAGTACTCAGTGGAGGCCTGGACGCTGCTGTTGTGTGCAAAGAGAATTACCTTCAGGTTGTCCTCCCACCGTTTCTGGTACCCGTCAAGGGACTTGCCCATGGCAGTCTTGAGGGTCTGGTTGGTCCATTCATCCAAACCTGGAGGAGGGGGTAGGAAAGGGATATATATTGACAATGTAAGATATTGAAATACACTATATATACAAAAGTATGTGGACACCCCTTCAAATGAGTGGATTCGGCTATTTCAGCCACACCCACTGACAGGTGTATAAAATTGAGCACACATACATGCAATCTCCATAGACAAACATTGGCAGTAGAATGGCCTTACTGAAGAACTCAGTGACTTTTAACGTGGCACCGTCATAGGATGCCACCTTTCCAACAAGTCAGTTCGTCAAATTTCTGCCCTGCTAGAGCTGCCCCAGTCAACTAAGTGCTCTTATTGTGAAGTGGAAAAGTCTAGGAGCAACAATGGCTCAGCCGTGAAGTGGTAGGCCACACAAGCTCACAGAACGGGACGGCCAAGTGCAGAAGCGCGTAAAAATCGTCTGTCCTCGGTTGTAACACTCACTACCGAGTTCCAAACTGCCTCTGGAAGCAATGTCAGCACAATAACTGTTCGTCGGGAGCTTCATGAAATGGGTTTCCATGGCCGAGCAGCCACACACAGGCCTAAGATCACCATGCGCAATGCCAAGCGTCGGCTGGAGTGGTGTAAAGCTCGCCGCCATTGGACCCTGGAGCAGTGGAAAAGCACGCGTTGTCTGGCGTGATGAATCACGCCTCACCATCTGGCAGTCCAACGGACGAATCTGGGTATGGCAGATGCCAGGAGAACTCTTCCTGCCCAAATGCGTAGTGCCAACTGTAAAGTTTGTGGAGGAGGAATAATGGTCTGGGGCTGTTTTTCATGGTTCGGGCTAGGCCCCATAGTTCCAGTTTGGGAAATCTTAACGCTACAGCATACAATGACATTCTAGATGAGTCTGTACTTCCAACTTTGTGGCAACGGTTTTGGGAAGGCCCTTTCCTCTTTCAGCATGACAATGCCCCCGTGTACAAAGTGAGGTCCATACAGAAATGGTTTGTCTCGATCGATGTGGAAGAACTTGACTGGCCTGCACAGAGCCCTGACCTCAACCCCATCGAACACCTTTGGGATGATTTGGAACGCCGACGGCGAGCCAGGCCTAATTGCCCAACATCAGTGCCCGACCTCACTAATGCTCTTGTGGCTGAATGGAAGCAAGTCCCCGCAGCAATGTTCCAACATCTAGTGGAAAGCCTTCCCTGAAGAGTGGAGGCTGTTATAGCAGCAAAGGGGGAACCAACTCCATATAAATGCCCATGATTTTGGAATGAGATGTTCGATGAGAAGGTGTCCACATACCTTTGGTCATGTAGTGTATGTCTGATTATGTACCATGGAAAAACAAATTGTAAAAAATCAACAAAACAAACCATTGGTGACAGAATGTAACCTATAACATCCGTACCTTGTTCCAGAGTTCACGACCTTGGTCACTATAGATGACCTCAGGAGATCCGTGGGTGTTGAAGATGTCATCATCGCCTTGGAGGTGGCCTCGCCAGTCTCGTCCTTGATGGGTATCATACAAAACAAAAATCAATTTTTGGTTCCAAGCATCCTTTTTAATGGGTTACAGAAGGACATTTAGAGTTAAGCACACTCTCTTCCTTTAATGACCTTAATGGGTATTGCCTCCACCCACTTGGTAAAGTATTCGGTCGCCATCAGACACCAGCTGTTGCCATTCCTGGCTTTCGTGAAGGGTCCGATGAGATTCACCCCTAACATTTGAAAGTGTTGGAGAGAAGATGACTTTATTCTTACCCGTATCTGTGTCATACAGTATGCAGATGTTCATATTTATAAGGATACTGACACACACACATTCTATAATATTGAACTCTGCTGTGAATAAATAAAGCAACCATTACAAAAAAACTTATCAGGGCAAAATCTGAATTGTGACACTTACCGATCATGTGCCATTGTAAAACAACTGATGGGCTTCAACTCCGGCGCCACGGTCTTCACCCTCTCAAACTTCTAGCAGGCTAGACAGGTATTGACCTTCAAGCACAAAGTGACAAATTGAAACATTGTGCTCTCTCTGATATGACATTTATTGAAATCATAATAATTTCACATATAATAGAATGTGATTGATAAACAAAAGGTTATTTCACATGCCCAGCTGTCCACCTCCTTGACAGTCTCATGCCAGAAGAAGCGTAGGTTGATTTTTGGCAACCATGCGCATCACTCCGAAATGGCCAGCATGCATCTCGGTCAGCATGGCCTCCTTCTCCTCCTTAGTGAAAATCACCTTTGTGTGTGGCTAGCCAGCCTTCCCCCATAGGTACATGTGATTGCCTAACAAGTTGGAAGAGAAGAGTTATTGAAATACTAAGTAAATGTGCACTGCTGTCTCTCTCTCTCTCATCTTTCTCACTTTCTTCCTCTCTCCCCCCTCTCTTTCTGTATGTCTGTCTATTTAAGGACAGTTGGAATTACCATAATTGCTTACACCTATCCATTTGATTGATCAGGTTTAACATATAACTTGATATCTCAATATGATTGCTAGCAACATGTAGATGACCAACTAGCTAGATGGAAAATGGTTGTTGAAAAATGTTTGTACATAGCTAAATCCTTCCAGTTATCTATTATAATCTACACACAATACCCCATAATGTCAAAGCGAAAACAGGTTTTTAGAAATTTTTATAAACCGATACCTTATTTACATAAGTATTCAGACCCTTTTCTGTGAGACTCGAAATTGAGCTCCGGTGCATCCTGTTTCCATTGATCATCCTTGATGTTTCAACAACTTGATTGGGATCCACCTGTGGTAGATTCTATTGATTGGACATGATTTGGAAAGGCACACTGTTTATATAAGGTCCCACAGTTGACAAGAATACAGTGGCCTCCATCATTCTTAAATGCAAGAAGTTTGGAACCACCAAGACTCTTCCTAGAGCTGGCCGCCCGGCTAAACTGAGCATTCGGGGGAGAAGGGCCTTGGTCAGGGAGGTGACAAAGAACCCGATGGTCACTCTGACAGAGCTCCAGAGTTCCTCTGTGGAGATGGGAGAACCTTCCAGAAGGACAACCATCTCTGCAGCACTCCACCAATCAGGTATTTATGGTAGAGTGGCCAGACAGAAGCCACTCCTCAGTAAAAGGCACATGACAGCCTGCTTGGAGTTGGCCAAAAGACACCTAAAGGACTCTCAGACCATGAGAAACAAGATTATCTGGTCTGATGAAACCAAGAAGCCTGAATGCCAAGCGTCACGTCTGGAGGAAACCTGGCACCATCCCTATGGTGAAGCATGGTAGTGGCAGCATCATGCTGTGGGGATGTTTTTCAGGGGCAGGGACTGGGAAACTAGTCAGGATCGAGGCAAAGGTGAACGGTGGAAAACCTGCTCCAGAGCGCTCAGGACTGAGGCGAAGGTTCACCTTCCAACAGGACAACGACCCTAAGCACACAGCCAAGACAACGTAGAAGTGGCTTCGGGACAAGCCTCTGAATGTCCTTGAGTGGCCCAGCCAGAGCCTGAACTTGAACCCGATCGAACATCTCTGGAGAGACCTGAAAATAGCTGTGCAGTGACGCTCCCCATCCAACCTGACAGAGCTTGAGAGGATCTGCAGAGAAGAATGGGAGAAACTCCCCAAATACAGGTGTGCCAAGCTTGTAGCGTCATACCCAAGAAGACTCAAGGCTGTAATCGCTGCCAAAGGTGCTTCAACAAAGTACTGAGTAAAGGGTCTGAATACTTCTGTAAATGTGATATATTTCAGTTTTTGCTTTATATATAAATGTGTTAATTTCTAGAAACCTTTTTTTGCTTTGTCATTATGGGGTATTGTGTGTGGATTGATGAGAAATAAATTAATCCATTTTAGAATAAGGCTGTAACGTAACAAAGTGGAAAAAGTCAAGGGGTCTGAATACTTTCCGAATGCACTGTATAAAGACAAATATATGGTAAAGAAAGAGTGTTCTCTTTCCAGTCTTTTCAGTCCTCTGAAGCAGTAGGTAGTCAGTGGGTAGTCGCCATCAAAAACACTGTCTTTGGAGAGCAATTCTGAGGTAATAAATTTGCGTGGACTGAGCAAGCACTTGTGAGGTGAAATTGAACCAGTTCTGCCCGCGGCCTCAGTCCTTTGCGACCGCTACGAGGTAAAATGGAGCCAAGCAACCAGCATGGCAACAGACTCTTTCATTCATTACATAGGCCGGTCAGAATTTTGCAAGTTCTAACAACAACCCTAGCAACGGAAGTCTATGTCGTGTTCTTAAAGTTTTGTATAGTATTTCCACAATGAGGTTGGAATAATACTGTGAAAATTTGTAAATTATGATAATGCCCTTTTAGTGTAAAAGCTGTTTGAAAAGACCGCCTGAAATGTCTGCCTCTTTTGGTGGGAGGGAGTTTTGTAGACATCATCATGCGGTAAATTAGTTAATAGACCTATAAGAAAGAGTTCCAAACCCCTCTGCCAATAACAGCAAACTTTGTTTTCCCCTCCCCACTCAAACTACTCCCAGACAGTCCTAGCAAAATTATTACTTGAGAAATTGCTCTGTTTTTAAATTTAAATGGTTTCTTAGAAATCACAGTAAGGTACTTAATTGTTAATCTCCCGAGTGGCGCATTGGTCTAAGGCACTGTATTGCAGTGCTAGCTGTGCCACTAGAGATCCTGGTTCGAATCCAGGCTCTGTCGTAGCCGGCCACGACCGGGAGACCCATGGGGCGGCGCACAATTGGCTCAGCGTCGTCCAGGGTAGGGGAGGGAATGGCTGGCAGGGATGTAGCTCAGTTGGTAGAGCATGGCGTTTGCAATGCCAGGGTTGTGTGTTCGATTCCCACGGGGGGCCAGTATAAAATATATATACATACATTAAAAAGGTCCAATGCAGCCATTTTTATCTCAATATCAAATAATTTCCAGGTAACATTTTACATTTACATTAATATCAAATAATTTCCAGGTAACATTTTACATTTACATTTGAATCATTTTAGCAGACGCTCTTATCCAGAGCGACTTACAGTTAGTGAGTGCATACATTATTCTTTTTTATTTTATTTTATTTATATACAGTGGGGAGAACAAGTATTTGATACACTTCCGATTTTGCAGGTTTTCCTACTTACAAAGCATGTAGAGGTCTATAATTTTTATCATAGGTACACTTCAACTGTGAGAGACGGAATCTAAAACAAAAATCCAGAAAATCGCATTGTATGATTTTTAAGTAATTAATTTGCATTGTATTGCATGACATAAGTATTTGATCACCTATCAACCAGTAAGAATTCCGGCTCTCACAGACCTGTTAGTTTTTCTTTAAGAAGCCCTCCTGTTCTCCACTCATTACCTGTATTAACTGCACTTGTTTGAACTCGTTACCTGTATAAAAGATACCTGTCCACACACTCAATCAAACAGACTCCAACCTCTCCACAATGGCCAAGACCAGAGAGCTGTGTAAGGACATCAGGGATAACATTGTAGACCTGGGATGGGCTACAGGACAATAGGCAAGCAGCTTGGTGAAAAGGCAACAACTGTTGGCGCAATTATTAGAAAATGGAAGAAGTTCAAGATGACGGTCAATCACCCTCGGTCTGGGGCTCCATGCAAGATCTCACCTC
Source organism: Coregonus lavaretus (assembly GCF_964263955.1). Lineage (NCBI taxonomy): Eukaryota > Metazoa > Chordata > Actinopteri > Salmoniformes > Salmonidae > Coregonus > Coregonus lavaretus. The sequence continues at coordinate 38,288,991 of NC_140001.1, read as the reverse complement.
GTGGGGCATCAATGATCATGAGGAAGGTGAGGGATCAGCCCAGAACTACACGGCAGGACCTGGTCAATGACCTGAAGAGAGCTGGGACCACAGTCTCAAAGAAAACCATTAGTAACACACTACGCGTCATGGATTAAAATCCTGCAGCGCACGCAAGGTCCCCCTGCTCAAGCCAGCGCATGTCCAGGCCCGTCTGAAGTTTGCCAATGACCATCTGGATGATCCAGAGGAGGAATGGGAGAAGTTCATGTGGTCTGATGAGACAAAAATAGAGCTTTTTGGTCTAAACTCCACTCGCTGTGTTTTGGAGGAAGAAGAAGGATGAGTACAACCCCAAGAACACCATCCCAACCGTGAAGCATGGAAGTGGAAACATCATTCTTTGGGGATGCTTTTCTGCAAAGGGGACAGGACGACTGCACCGTATTGAGGGGAGGATGGATGGGGCCATGTATCGCGAGATCTTGGCCAACAACCTCCTTCCCTCAGTAAGAGCATTGAAGATGGGTCGTGGCTGGGTCTTCCAGCATGACAACGACCCGAAACACACAGCCAGGGCAACTAAGGAGTGGCTCCGTAAGAAGCATCTCAAGGTCCTGGAGTGGCCTAGCCAGTCTCCAGACCTGAACCCAATAGAAAATCTTTGGAGGGAGCTGAAAGTCCGTATTGCCCAGCGACAGCCCCGAAACCTGAAGGATCTGGAGAAGGTCTGTATGGAGGAGTGGGCCAAAATCCCTGCTGCAGGGTGTGCAAACCTGGTCAAGACCTACAGGAAACGTATGATATCTGTAATTGCAAACAAAGGTTTCTGTACCAAATATTAAGTTGAGCTTTTCTGATGATTTTAATCCATGACGGCGTAGTGTGTTACTAATGGTTTTCTTTGAGACTGTGGTCCCAACTCTCTTCAGGTCATTGACCAGGCCCTGCCGTGTAGTTCTGGGCTGATCCCTCACCTTCCTCATGATCATTGATGCCCCACGAGGTGAGATCTTGCATGGAGCCCCAGACCGAGGGTGATTGACCGTCATCTTGAACTTCTTCCATTTTCTATTAATTGCGCCAACAGTTGTTGCCTTCTCACCAAGCTGCTTGCCTATTGTCCTGTAGCCCATCCCAGCCTTGTGCAGGTCTACAATTTTATCCCTGATGTCCTTACACAGCTCTCTGGTCTTGGCCATTGTGGAGAGGTTGGAGTCTGTTTGATAGAGTGTGTGGACAGGTGTCTTTTATACAGGTAACGAGTTCAAACGGGTGCAGTTAATACTGGTAATGAGTGGAGAACTCCTGAGTGGCGCAGTGGTCTAAGGCACTGCATCGCAGTGCTAGCTGTGCCACTAGAGATCCTGGTTCGAATCCAGGCTCTGTCGCAGCCGGCCGCGACCGGGAGACTCATGGGCGGCGCACAATTGGCCCAGCGTCGTCCAGGGTAGGGGAGGGAATGGCCGGCAGGGATGTAGCTCAGTTGATAGAGCATGGTGTTTGCAACGCCAGGGTTGTCGGTTCGATTCCCACAGGGGGGCCAGTATAAAAAATAAAAAAAATGTATTCACTAACTGTAAGTCGCTCTGGATAAGAGCGTCTGCTAAATGACTTAAATGTAAAATGTAAATGAGAACAGGAGGGCTTCTTAAAGAAAAACTAACAGGTCTGTGAGAGCCGGAATTCTTACTGGTTGGTAGGTGATCAAATACTTATGTCATGCAATAAAATGCAAATTAATTACTTAAAAATCATACAATGCGATTTTCTGGATTTTTGTTTTAGATTCCGTCTCTCACAGTTGAAGTGTACCTATGATAAAAAAGTATAGACCTCTACATGCTTTGTAAGTAGGAAAACCTGAAAAATCGGCAGTGTATCAAATACTTGTTCTCCCCACTGTATATAAATAAAATAAAATAAAAAAGAATAATGTATGCACTCACTAACTGTAAGTCACTCTGGATAAGAGCGTCTGCTAAAATGATTCAAATGTAAATGTAAAATGTTACCTGGAAATTATTTGATATTAATGTAAATGTAAAATGTTACCTGGAAATTATTTGATATTAATGTAAATGTAAAATGTTACCTGGAAATTATTTGATATTGAGATAAAAATGGCTGCATTGGACCTTTTTAATACTTTTTCTGCTAGATGTTTTCTAAGACCCCTTTTCCAGGAAACAAAGCCTTTGCTTAGGCCTATTCCAAAATCTTTGGATGGAAGAATGGTTGAAAAATGTATATGCTTTAATTTCAGAAAATATATAGACTCTTAGCTTTAATTTGACACCAAATTTGATGTGCTCCTATGAGCTTCACGTTAGTGCTCTTTGGGGTTTTTCCATGGAAATGTCCATAGGGTACAGTATACGATGTAGGCCTAATGGTGATTTCTACCCCACTAGGCATAACCTCTACCTCAGGAGTCCATTTTCTGCCGAGGCTAGTTTTTTCCTCTTTCAACAGGGGTTCGAAGATGTAGAGATGTTGGGCCTATGTGAGGAGAAAACAAATAAGGCTGTTAACAGTCTGTTTTCCAGTTGAGCTACTTGCTGCACGGAGCTGACTGGCATCAATCTGTGGTCAGTTGGGTTCGTTATGGATTGAGAGGGTTTGACACTTCTGTCAGTCAGAAAGCCAACAGGTCAGACGGAAAAGACAGACAGCCTCCTCCGCTCCTCAAATCTGCTCCACTGCTTATTGAATTCACATTATTCTCATAAAACCAACGGGCTGAGAGATACAGGGAAGGAGACAGATACAGGGGGTATTCTGACCGAGGTGAAATAAGACAGTAAGGGGGGGGGGGGATTACTTACAGAAATTATGATTTGGGGAAGAGAGGTAGAGTGACACAGAGAGAGAAGGGGAGATTCTGACAGAAAGAGGGTGACATGAGAAGGTGGAGGGAACAGATGAGTACAGAGCAAGAGGGGGCATGCTGAGCGAGAGAAGGTGGAGGTAGCAGAAAGGCAAAGAGAGGGAATGTTGAATGGTGTGATGGATGGAGGAGAATAGAAAGGGGTGGACAGCTCTCTTCATGGACATCATGTGCTGGAAGGGCGAAGCAATATACAGCTCAGAGAGAGAAACAGGACAGCATCCATACAAAGACTGGCTTCACTACCTGTTTTATAGCCCATGTTCCACAACATAACAGTAAGATGCAGTGGTTTGAGGTGAATGATTCCGACAGCCCTTTTAGAGTGTTAATAGGTGGTGGCCAAGCTTGAAATGAACGTCTAGAGCAGTGACATCACTACAGATTACATGGAGCCCACCACTACAGATTACATGGAGCCCACCACTACATATTACATGGAGCCCACCACTACAGATTACATGGAGCCCACCACTACAGATTACATGGAGCCCACCACTACAGATTACATGGAGCCCACCACTACAGATTACATGTGAAGGTTGCATAATAATCTAGGCTATTTATCTGACAGAAAAGTGTGTGTGCAGGGTGGCGGCTCGCTACATTATGAATGTAGTGGCTAGAGAGAGATGATGCGTGGCGAGTGAAGTACACATTAGCTGTTGTAAAGGATGAGGGGAAGGATATTGAGGGGAAGGCGTGAGTAGGGTAGGGTAGACTACACTAGCTGGGTGGGTGAGGTGGGCGGCACCCGTATTTATTCTCCTTATCAGATCACTCTCTTCATAAAGCTGTCCATTGCCATGCAGAGAGTTAGGACAGGACTACTCTACAGCCAGCTCACAGCAAAGGCAGGAGAAAGGCTCTGGTCAAAGCTTCTGGACAAAATAATCAATATAAAAGGAAACTTTTGGTGACAACTTCTTTGTCTTATTAATTCAAGATTTGGCGTGCTGGATGGATGGATAGATATAAGGTACTTCCCCAGTTCTGTGCCATGGATGACATTGCAGAGGGTAAAAAACATGGCAGGTCCCCCTCAATATAACTTATTTGGACTGTGTGTGTGTGCGTGCGGAGGCATAGGGGTGTGTTGGGTGTTGAAGCAGATGATGGAGTTTAACAGGGTCTGTTCAGGGTTCAAAGAGCCCATTCACAGCACATCATCCCTCAGAACAGAGGAGAAACACACTGATTGGCTGCTGCTCTCGCTGCCACGGCAACCCCTCATCCATCCATTTCCCTCCGCTCCTCCCTCACCCTGGTCTCATCGCAGCCTCGCAGATTAATCGCGCTCAGACAGGTGAGATGGCTCATCAATATTCATGAGGAGGGATTTGATCTGACTGTGCGTGGCCCCTCCTCTCCTCCGATGCGCTGCATTCGTCCTTCATGGTGAACAGCACTCTCCTCCCTCCCATCCTGCAGGTTAATCTGGGCATGTTTGTGTTTGTGTATGCGTGTTTGTGCACGTAAGTGACGGGTGACTGTGCCTCCCTGGTGAGTGAGGGGGAGGCAAGCCTAAATTATGTAACTGGTACGTACTCAAAAAGGAGATTCAAGGTTTCTTTTCAGTATTTATTTAATTCAGGGGCAGGTAGATAAACATTTCGGCCTTCCCCTGAAGAGGCAAGCCTGTTATAGGGTTCGACTGAGAGGAGGCGTCCCTCACACCTCACACCTCACACCTCACACACTCTCTCCTCACCCCTCCCCCTTCCCCCAGGTCTGGGAGAGAAGACAGAAGGTGGGGGAGTGTGTGAGGGTGTGTGAGGTACGACAGGGTGGGAAGGTTCAGCTCTAAACTGGGAAGCAGAAAACACCCCCACACTGACTGGCTCAAAATTCCTAACAATCCCTGTTAGGCTAGGGGTATGTAGGCTATTCACTGAAGGTAGGCATACTCGGTGTGTAGCCTGCCTACACTGAGAGCTCTGCTCTGAGCTGGTTGTGATGATACCCATTGACAGAAATACTGTGGGGGATTTTCCACCTATTGTCCTGTCTGAGAATGATCCAAATGGTTCATTAAGACTAGATCCATTTGTCATGTGATGATGGTTTCACTCTAAATCTGGTGAAGCACAGCAGAATCTAACACTGTGTGACTAGCCTATACCTGTTTGGGTAGTCTTGTTGTGTAGCATACACTGAGTGTACAAAACATTAATAACACCTTCCTAATATTGAGTTGCACCCCCTTTTGCCCTCAGAACAGCCTGAATTCTTCGGGGCATGGACTCTACAAGGTGTCGAAAGCATTCCACAGGGATGCTGGCCCATGTTGACTCCAATGCTTCCCACAGTTGTGTCAAGTTGGCTGGATGTGCTTTGGGTGATGGACCATTCTTGATACACACGGGAAACTGTTGAGCGTGAAAAACCCAGCAGCGTTGCAGTTCTTGACACACTCAAACTGGTGCGCCTGGCACCTACTACCATACCTTGTTCAATGGCACTTAAATATTTTGTCTTGTCTATTCACCCTCTGAATGGCACACATACACACACAATCCATGTCTCAAGGCTTTAAAATTATTCTTTAACCTGTCTCCTCCCTTTCATCTACACTGATTTTGAAGTGGATTTAACAGGTGACGTCAATAAGGGATCATAGCTTTCACCTGGATTCACCTGGTCAGTCTGTCATGAGAAGAGCATGTGTTCCTAATGTTTTGTACACTGTGTATATCTATTATATCATATTATAGGCCTATATTATGTATTGGTATAATATTTGCCTGACAACAAAGTCAATGTTGAGGTAGCCAACCGTATTCAATCTAACCAAACCACTGTCTCATTACTTCCAACCTAGAAGAAACATTAGTTGTTGCTGTAGATTTCATTATAGTATTTAGGATGATCTGTTTTGATTGTGGGTTCTGTTGCAGCTGTAATTGGATGAAGTGTATAATGAAATATTGGTATTGCCCTGAAACAGACAGTAGAGGGGAGAGAGGTTTACCCCTGACAGACGGACAGACAGGCCTCCCTCGTTGGTGTGGGTGATTCTCACAAACTTGGTTTTACTCTTGCTAAATAAATAAAAACTATATTTTGTAATGGATAAAATACTATCTCAAATTGTCTATGTTAAATTAATAATCTTAACTGTTCAGACTTAATGATTTTTTACACATTTTCCAAGACCATGCACAAAAAATCTCATTACCGTAACACTTGGAAAGGTGAAAATGTTGCAATGTTGGGTTTTTTGCCTAAGATTCAGGAGAGTTATTACAACAATATATTAGTAAATGAGGAAACGGTACTTCCATGTTTTTGTGTTCTTTAGAAGTCAAGTCTGCCACAACTTTAAGAAGTCCATTTCTCTTTTGTTTTTAGTACCTGTGAAAATATGGAAAATAATCAAATTACATTTCATGATAGCCACTAGCTTTTTTTATGAACCTCCCAATTCCTCTTGTGTAATTACATAAACAGTTAAAATTCCATTAGTATACAATTACAATGCAATAACATGATTACAGTGTTACAAGTGAAGGCTAACTACAGTGTTGCAACAAGTGCCTAAAATAATGCTAATTGCTGGCTAGCTAAATGCCATTTAGCTAGATGCACTAGCTAGGGCAAAGCAAACGTTACCTCTAATACAGGTTGCTACCAGTGGTGTAGATCAGCATGTTGTTTGTGCAACGGTATGTTCTGAATCAGCCTATTCTAAAGTGTTTGTCTAAATGCTATTCAAATGTGATTAGGGTCCCCTGGGAAACACTTTGGGTCCTACCCTGTCTTAACTCCTACCTGGCTTTTTCATTTGTTGTCATACCAAACAACACCAACCATAGAATTAGAATAATCATTATATTTATATTATTCCAACAGTTCACCCAAGTGTTTTGATCTATATCGCAAGTCAAATTGCAATCTTTGGTTGAAAAATCGCAATTAGATTTTTTGCCCATATCGTGCAGCCCTACTAACAACCTGGTAACTTTACCTATGCAAACATTTGGTGGCACAGAAAGAAAGAAAAATTGATATCTTCTTCAGGAGATGTGCTTCAAAAGTAAGTAGGATTCACATAGGCCCAATGTAGGCTATATCTCAATCAATTAAAACATAACAATTATCTGGTGCTTCTAAATTGTATGTGGTGCTCCTAACTTTTCTACCAATTAAAAATGTTGATTTAGAGCCCTGGCTACAACACAGGTTTAAAGGCAATGTCTTGTGCATTGTTACCAAACCTTTCTATAAGGGCAAGTATGTCATCAATAACACTCTTGTCTGCAACTTTCCTCGCTATATACCTCTTTCCTTTCTTCTCTACTCCTCAAGCAGCTCTATGCTTCTCCACCCTGGCTTTTGATGCAGCTCTATGCTTCTCCACCCTGGCTTTTGATGCAGCTCTATGCTTCTCCACCCTGGCTTTTGATGCAGCTCTATGCTTCTCCACCCTGGCTTTTGATGCAGCTCTATGCTTCTCCACCCTGGCTTTTGATGCAGCTCTATACTTCTCCACCCTGGCTTTTGATGCAGCTCTATGCTTCTCCACCCTGGCTTTTGATGCAGCTCTATGCTTCTCCACCCTGGCTTTTGATGCAGCTCTATGCTTCTCCACCCTGGCTTTTGATGCAGCTCTATGCTTCTCCACCCTGGCTTTTGATGCAGCTCTATGCTTCTCCACCCTAGCTTTTGATGCAGCTCTATGCTTCTCCACCCTGGCTTTTGATGCAGCTCTATGCTTCTCCACCCTGGCTTTTGATGCAGCTCTATGCTTCTCCACCCTGGCTTTTGATGCAGCTCTATGCTTCTCCACCCTGGCTTTTGATGCAGCTCTATGCTTCTCCACCCTGGCTTTTGATGCAGCTCTCTTTTCTTTTCTTTTCTTAATAATAAGATGTTTGATTCATCAGATTGTTCTGTTTTATTAGACTACTACATTATTACAGTACACAACCCCTAAAGGGGCATTACACAAACACATTTTAAGTTGTTTTCATACCTCAAAAGTAGTCTTATGGGGATAGTTCACCCAAATTACATTAGTACATTGGTTTCCTTACCGTATAAGCAGTCGATGGACAAGGTAAGAGAGCAATCCATGCTTAGGTTTTGTTTAGCATTTATAGCACAAAACCAATGCAAGTGGATATCCCCGATATAAGCATTTTCACGTTCCATGTCCAAATCATCCCAAAGTGTTATGATTGTATAGCTCAATAAAGTTACTTTTAAGATGATTTGGAAATTAAATGTGAAAAATGCTGATATCAGGGATATTCATGTACATTGGTTTTGTGCTATAAATGCTAAACAAAACCAAAGCATGGATTGCTCTCTTACCTTGTCCATCGGCTGCTTATACGGTAAGGAAACCAATGTACTAATGTAATTTGGGTGACGAGGTAAACAAAACCCAAGCATGAATTGCTGTCTTATCTCGTTCATAGACTGCTTACAGGTAAGGAAACCAAGCTGTAGGCTAGAAGAATAGAGTCACACACTATAGTGCCTTCCGAAAAGTATTCATACCCCTTATTCCACATTTTGTTGTTACAGACTGAATTCAAAATTGATTAAATTGATTTTTTTTTGTTCACCCTTCTACACACAATATCCCATAATGACAAAGTGAAAACATGTTTTTAGAATTTTTGCAAATGTATTTAAAATGAAATACAGAAATATCTCATTTACATAAGTGATGTGTTGTGTTGGATTTGCCCCAAACATAGTGCTTCTACATCTGCATTGCTTGCTGTTTGGGGTTTTATGCTGGGTTCTGTATAGCACTTTGTGACATCTAAAATTTGATTGATTGATTGAATGCTTTGTATTCAGGACATAAAGTTCATTTATTTGCCAAAGTGTAATCAATAACTTCACCATGTCCTTCTTTGTGAGGCATTGGAAAACTTCCCTGATCTTTGTGGTTGAATCTGTGTTTGAAATTCATGGCTCGACTGAGGTGCCTTACATGTAATTGTATGTTTGGGGTACAGAGATGAGGTAGTCATTCAAAAATCATGTTAAACACTATTATTGCACACATAGTGAGTCCATGCAACTTATTATGTGACTTGTTAAGCACATTTTTACTACTGAACTAATTTAGGCTTGCCATAACAAAGGGGTTGAAGACATTTCAGCTTTTAATTTTTAATTAATTTGTAAAAATGTCTAAAAACACAATTCCACTTTGACATTATGGGGTATTGGGTGTAGGCCAGTGACACAAAATCCCACCTTAAATTTAGGCTGTACAGAATGTGGAAAAAGTCAAGGGGTGTGAATACTTTCTGAAGGCACTGTAAGCTCCCAGTAATGTATTGGGTATAAACCACCAACGTTTCGGCATCATCTTGAATTCATCTTTGAATTGTTGAGTGTAATGTCCCTTTAACACAGTTTATATCAAAGTTTGTCAGATGTTTTCAGACCTCAAAAGTAGTGTAATGTGAAGAGTCCACTTCACATGCAAACAATTAGAACATCATGCTAAATGCCTCAACCCCAAATGAGTGATTTAAAATATATATATATATATATATTTGGATCCCAATTAACTGTTGAAGAAGCAGAAGCTATTATTCCTGGGGTCCACACAGAACATGACAAAATACAGAACACTAATGGACAGAAACAGCAACACAAATGTAAATGAAGAACACTACGACTAAAGAACAGTACGACTAATAATAAGAGAGAAAAAATAATAATTGTAATACTAAGAATAATGTGTGTGTGGTGTCTCTTCAAAGCCCACATTGTTCCTTGAGGTTGTTGGATCATTTTTTTTTTTCTTTTTACAGATTTCATTGCTTGCCTGAGTTACCTGAGGCGGAAGATAATTCCATGTAGTCATTGTTCTATACAGTACTGTGCGTCTCCCAGCCTCTGTTCTGGACTTGGGGACTGTGAAAGAGACCCCTGATTGCGTGTCTTGTGGGTAGAGTTTCCATAAGTCGGCAATTGCCGGCTTTTGGCCCCCCAAAAATTAAAAGCCTATTTAAATTTAAACTGTTGCCAGCCAAAATGACCGGGAGAAAATAAATCCCCTTGCAAAATAATGCTTTTTAATCATCTTGCTTATCGATCTATAGGTGTAATTTGCATAATTTATTGGAATTAAATTGGCCTGTGTGTATTTTTGTTAGTCATCATGTATCTTATTTATCCAACACAACTATCACACTCGCACAGTATACACAGCCTATTTCTCCTGCAGCTCATCAGCTGGTAGCTACTGCAGTAAAACGTGCTTTTATAAGCCCATTCATTGTGCAACAATTCTAAGTGGAATCGCGTGTTAAAAACTGTTTTGGTGCACTATTTAAAAAGAGGTACTATTTTTATTTCTCAACTGGTAATTGAAGCACGGCTCCCGTTCACCATTCAAGTGCAGACAACAGGCTATCAGCGTGTCACCCACGACTTTACAATGTGAGCTGGAAACAGTATGCATTTTGAAAACATACTTTAATTGTTTTCAAACTGAATGTTTTATTTCATATTATAAGGCATGTCTTACCTTGCTTCAAAGTAGCCTATAGGCAAAATCCGACCACGGAAATGTGAGGTAATTATTTTATAAAGACTTCATAGGTAGTGAGTTTCAAGTTTGGGGAAGCTTACAATTTATCTTACCATTTCTATCATTCTGTGTGCCAGTTATTTTTATATGCACATTTGCGTGGAACAGTTTCATTTCAATAATGTTTTCGTTTCTCAAAGTCATTATCACGTGGTTAATCATAACAATCTAAATTTAAATTTAGAAATTTTAAAAATTAAAAGTCAACTAATGCAAGATCACCAGCCTCTGGCATATGGACACATTGATACACCTTGATCCATTGGTGGCTAAAGAAAATGAGCGCATGGAACTCCTAGCCTATAGGCTAATGTAGCCATAGGCCTATAACTTCAATCGCTCTTTCACACTGAGGATTTAGTGATTATCGAGGGGGAGACTTTTGGAAATATTTTTCAAATAGCTTACTGTGAGGAACTATAGTTTTAATATATTATCATTCGCAATTGATGTAAAAAAAACTACACTTTCCTATATTTCCGCGCAGCAGGCCAGGTACCTTCTATGCATGCCCAGGTGCGCGCACTGCCTCAACATTATCAAGACTGAGAAACCATACAAATGCTCATTGCTAACATGGAGCACTCCAAACAAAAGACAATTAAAATAATTGACAATTACCGTAAATGATGGTTATGAAATAAACCAAAACTTGTTTCTCACAAGTGTAGCAAACAACGTTTCCAATCTGAGAATGAGAACGGTAAATTACTGTAATTAATACATGCATTAACAGAAATGTATGTAACCAAATGACGAGGATTAACGCAACATTTACTACTCGTGACATATGTAATGGGGATTTTTAAAATATTTTTAATATCAAAGGGCAAACAATTCACACAATTAAACAATGAATGCGCAAGAATTGGAGGGAGACAGCTGAGCCATTCTGCAGAGAGACTCGCCTATATCTTCGCCACACACCCCTCCCCTTCTTGTCTCAACATTTGTAATTATATTCAAGACACATTATCTTCAAACATATTTTAGATTATTTTCACTGACAGCCTCAACTCAATAATCAGCTAAGCCTATTGCAACGCGCTGCCCAAGTTGCGGGCTTCCCTAATAGGTATAGGTCTACGAGCCTGTGATTTGGAACAATCCACAGCTATTCTTTTAAAGAAGCTAATGATCATCGATTCCTCTGTGGCTAAATCATGCTTTCTGGTGAAGGATTTTGAATAATTGTATTTAATTCTGTATAGACAGGAGTAATTATATAATTGGAACACTTTTTTTCCCATTTACTTCCCTTTTGGCCCCACCGCTATGCCATTTCTCTCCTGTTCAATTGGCTTTCATATCAACTTTATTTTGTTGTCCAGAAGCCAAAGGCACAATCCTAGTCATATTAGCAACCCATCCTAGTTGTTCCATCGTTAGATTCCCCCTTTTTCTAAGTATGGAACCGCTATCAGGTGCGCTGTTTAGAATGATTTCCCAGGAGACCATTTTTTTAGGTCTGGGAAAAATGTATGAATAAAATATATTTGAGTGAAGTTACCCTTTAATTCAAGTGTGCATGCACATAGCACTGTTGTTTGTTTAGCGATGTATCTGTTGCACACACAGTGTGATGGGAGTTACATTGTACATGTATCAGAAACAGTTTTTATCAGTACCGTAACATCTAATTACCGTAACAGACAACCATATGGCATGGTAATGAGAAGCCCTTAGCAAATGTAGCTAACAATGGCAGAAGCCATTATTGACATCAATTCATGCTCTTTCTAATCTATTATACTGTAAATAGTTTAATCAATAATTTTGCTCAAACATTACACAGTTACGATAATGATCATCTAAAATGGATAAATGGGGTGAATGAGGACAATTATCAAATTTAAACATGAGAAAAGACTAGCTTACCTTGTAGCCATCTTTGATCTTCTCTTCTTAGTAATGCATTATGGGTAGAAAATAACGTAATAAAAAAAACACTACTTTGTACAGAAATGCTAAGGTAATGAGAAACACGTGATCGGACACACGATTGTTTTGTAAAAAATGACTAGTTTGTAATGTGAATACCCAGAAATGATAACTCTCTTTGAATATGTACCACTTTTTAAACAATATTTCATTGGTTTTAATTAAATATGTAATGTTTATAAATTTAATGAATATAAAGTCCTACAAAATTGACCCGGAAGCATTACTGTAATGAAACTGAGTAAACATTTTCTTTAAAAAACACAAAAATAAGATTTAAGCTCAAAACAACTTAAAGAGCCAGAAACCAAGCAAAGTGAGCCTTAATATGATAGTAAATTATTTAAATTCTTTAGAGGCTATGTAGCTGAATTCATCACAGACATGGTTTCAGTTGGTTTCATGAGAATCGCCCGTGTGTGTGTGCCCGCAAGCTTGCACGGGTGCGAGTGTGGTGGGAGGAATGGGCTTGTTTCATAAATATATGTACATATTTGTTATTAAAATCCAAAGATAGAAGCCATGGTAGAATGATTTAGTCACGCCTGCAATGCAAAAGTGGCAAGAAAAGGGAAGCAGAGAGAGAGAGAGCGTGAGAGAGATAGAGGGAGTTGGAGAAAGCGAGAGGGGGAGGTAAATGTGTTAGAGAGAGGGAGGTGGGGGGTGGTTGCTTCTCTCTATGCTTAAGCACTAGCTAGGCTATAGTTAAGCAGAACGCTTGTAGGGATTGTAGTATAATTTAACCATATTTATCCTCCACCACCCACACCCAATGCAAATATGGATAACACCTGTTTATAATTAGCTGATCACCTGTTTTAATGTATTTGTTGGTATTACCTAGAGATGCCAGTCTTTTTGTTTGGATTTTATGTCCTCTGGGTTTTCCTATGAAGCTGCTCTCAGCTGAATGATAAAGGCCTGTATGTAAACAAATATAACGATTATACAATCTCTTTCCTCATAGGCTGAACCAACTGATAGGCTTAGCTACTATGTAGGCTTTTGTGCAGTGGGCTTATGTAACTACTGTAGCATAGCTGCCTGTACACTAGTCATGAGTCTAGAGTATAGCTAAGAACTAAAGAGGAGTAGGCCTGATTACTATGGGTGTATCTCAATAGCCTAAAGGGCCTTCCTTTCCTTGTCTCCTTTCCTTCACCTGCATTGATGTGATGGGACAATGTGACAGGTGAATGCAAATAGGCCTACCTGGCATACATCTTATTGCTTTCACCTGTCCTGTGTCTTAAGATCAGTGCAAATTAAGGAGAGGAGGCTTCATGTTGGATATGGTCTGTGGTAGACTAGCCTTCATACTACTACTTCATACATTATCCATCCATCTACATGTCATATCTATCTGTTATCAGTGGAACATCATCAGGCTCATCAGTCTGGTGTGTGTGTGTGTGTGTGTGTGTTTGGAGATGGTGGTGCCATTTGTCCATGTCCACTGGTGTTCAGCTCTGTGAAGACTAATGGAGTTGGCTGGAGTGGAATGGTGATGGAATGTTGACATATTGGTCTGTATTTGGAAGCGGATGGCATGTTGACAGATTGATCTGTGTGTGGAAGGTTGTCCATCCATTCATCCTTCACAACAGCTGATGTGCACTGCATTCGCCACGCACCAGCTCTCTCTCTAGCCGCTACAGTTATAATGTAGAGCCCCCACCCCTATCTCTCTCTCTCACTCACTCACACGCACACACTTTTGGGAATGTGATATGTCAGTGTGGCAGGAGGGCAGGCATCATTCATTAGTGAATTTTGTGAGAACGTCTACAGCTGCATCCTAAGAATCATGGTCTAAACTCATGTGCCTCTCTTACCCTCTCTCCATCCTTCCATCCCTTCAACCCTCCCTCCACCTGAATGTCACTGTGCCTGCTCGACTTGTTTAATCAGCGGTTTTCCCCAAAATAATTGGTGGTGGTGTTGTTACTAGCGCTGTAGGATACAGAATGGGAGAGAGTGTTTTAGTATTCCTCTCAGCTCATCTCTCTTGTGTTGCCTGTGAAATCTGACCTCTTTTGTCTCCCATAAGGCTTGATGTTGATTTGGAGGGCATTGTTAGCGGAGGGCTGCTATTGGATGAGGGTGTCAGTGAGGGGGGGTGTGTGGTTGGTGGGTTAGGGGGGTTGATTTACATAAGGCTTAGCCCAGATTTGGACACACTCGGAGAGATCTGAGAAGCAAGCCTGAGGGCCACGAGCTAATCATCCATGGTGTGTGTGTGTGTGTGTGTGTGTGTGTGTGCGCGCGTGCAGGATATCTCAAATGTGTGTGGGTTGTTTTTTTTTGTGCTTGATCACGTGTATTTTCATGCATTAATATTTTTTTGAATATCTCTCTTTCTCTCATTGTTTTCTTAGGGAGGATTGTTCGGGCCAAGCGAATGGTGGTGGCTGTTAACCCTACAGAGTTTGAGTACCTGGAAGGCAACATACCCTCAGAGTGGGATGGTAATGTTGAAACACTGACACTTTAGATATATGTCTGCTAGTCTCCATGATATGGTGTCATGGAGCCTGTGAATCTGGGGCTCGGAATACACTGTAGTACAGAATAGTGCTAGGCAACAACAACTTTACTAGAACTAACATTAATCACCTATGCTATTTATTCAGAAATGTATTCATGAATGTATCAAAGTCACCCTATCCATTTTCCATACAACTAGATACAACATGTTCTGTCTCTGACTTGCTTTATCCACCTTAAGCCCTCCTCATCCCTCTCTCATGCATTTTCATCAGGATGCTAATAAGAGGGGGATAAGAAGTCTATAGAGTCCCGGCATGCTGAAGGAAAAGCTGGGAAATCTCTCTCTTTCTCCAGAGCCTGCCCTGCCAAAATACACCTAAGAAAGAACAGAGAAGAAGGAAGAGATAGATAGATGTAGAGAGGTTTATCTAAGGATCAGAGGAGAAGACATCTGCAGTCTCTTGCTTTATGCTGTACAGTAGTTGAAATGCAGTAACAGTACTACAGTCCTCTTTCTGCTTAGACTGGCAAATCAGAGTGATGCCAAATTCTGGCTGTTGTCATGTAGGCTATCAAGCTGGAATTGTAATGAAAGGAAAGGTTTCAGATCACTTACAGTTAGATACTGTTTTAATTTAACTATAGAGTAATTACACAAGTGTGATGCCATGCAACTGCCGTTACATTGGATATCAAGTGTAACTGATCATTTTGTTAGCGTGGTATGTGTGCAGTGTGGGTGTTCGAACTCTCGTCTGTCTGTTCCCTCATCCAGCTTGGATCCGAGGCAGACGGAAGCAGCCCCCTTCCATTGAGGTGCGTATCACTGCTGTGTTTGAGGGGGGCTCTATGGGATGGGGTACCGGTAGGGAAGAGGCTCAGAGAAACACTTTGATTTGCTTTCTCTCAGTTTCCAACAGAGCCAGGAAACTTTGGGGGACAGGTGTTAAAAATAAACTGGAGCTGGCATGTGATGGTGCTAGTGAGTGTAGACAGTCCCAGCAATATCACTGACATTTCGATGTCAAGCTGACGTCTTCCTCAGAGGAAACATCAGTCATCTTTTCGCATCCTGTACAATGGATTAAAGCGAGCAAAAATAAATAAATCTCTGCCTTATTTTGTTGTGCTCCAACTCCTTTTTACCTCTTAATTAGTCCTTTTGGAAGTTTTTCTTGGTAAGCCATGATTTTTGTCATTGTTGTTGAGCACCCCTCCTTTCTTTTGTTTGCTGAAGAGCGAAGGCCCACCTGAACTCTGACATCTTAATGTTTCCTTGTTAATAGAGGACGATTGACTTGAAATTATACACTGAGTGTACAAAACATGCTCTTTCCATGACATAGACTGACCAGGTGAATCCAGGTGAAAGCTATGATCCCATATTGATGTCACTTGTTAAATCCACTTCAATCAATGTAGATGAAAGGGAGGAGACCAGTAAAAGAAGGATTGTTAAACCTTGAAACAATTGAGACATGGATTGTGTATGTGTGCCATTCAGAGGGTGAATGGGCAACACAAAATATTTAAGTGCTTTTGAATGGGGTATGGTAGTAGGTGCCAAGCACACCGGTTTGGGTCAAGAACTGCTGTGTGTATCCAGCCAATTTGACACAACTGTTGGAAGCATTATAGTCAACATGGGCCAGCATCCCTGTGAACGCTTTCGACACCTTGTAGAGTCCATGCCCCGATGAATTGAGGTTGTTCTGAGGGCAAAAGGGGGTGCAACTCAATATTAGGAAGGTTCCACAGGAGTTTGGTGGCACCTTAATTTGGGAAGACGGGCTTGTGGTAATGGCTGGAGTGGCATTGGTGGAATGGTATCAAACACATTTGCTCCGTTCCGGCCATTATTATGAGCCGTTCTCTCCTCAGCAGCCTCCACTGGAAGGTTCCTAATGTTTTGTACACTCAGTGTATAACTGCCTTTATAGTCTCAATAAGCCATATTCAGTTTTAGCTTTGTTGATATACAAGGTTCATCTTATTGACTATAGGATAATTATTATTTATCCATTGAAATGGAGGCTATGGGAAATCCCTTGGAAGGCTAATACCCAGGCACCTCCCTGCCTATATATTCCATGCCAATGGCCAATGCCATCCCACCTCAGTGTTGCCAGAACAATCCAATGTTCTGCCTACTATCTGCCCAGTCGTCCACAGCTGGACAGTGGTGTAGCCAAAACCACTCCCCCTGCACTTTACGTCCCCTTAACGTTTCCTCTCGTCCCTGTCCAAGTCGACATAAATTGATTGGATTAAATCCTGTCATTAACAAGCTGGAAAAGCGGCTCAATATGCTCGCCTCGCTCCCCAAAGCAGGTCTGTATGGCCCTGGTCTCCCCTCGCTGTTCCAAGCCCACTAGTTCTGCTGCCAACACACAACAGCAACACATCCAGGCTTCCCTCGCTTTCTGACTCTGCCAAGGCAAGACTAACACTACAGACTGGACACTAGCTTATGGATGACTTGAGAGGACTTCACTGTCACTAGTAGCTATCCCTTCAAAGGACTGAGTCTCTGTTGAAAAGCTTTGGTTAATATTGTGTGTGTGTGTGTGTGTGTGTGTGTGTACCGTACTCCACACAGGAGCTGGTGAAAAACCAGCACTACAGGGAGCACATCAAAGGAAAGGCAAGGGAGGTGGATGAGAGAGAGCTGGCTCTGCAGGCTAAGGAGTACGAGGAGGGCCTGGTGGCTCGGCCTACTCAGACCATAGCCAAGGGCCACGCCGCCGCCACCAGCTTCGGCCAGCCAGAGACCAGCGAGGAGCCTGTCAGTACAGCCAACACATTCCAGCCTGGCTCCTGGACACCCGCAGCCAAGAAATAGCCACGCACACACGCTCACTGGGTCACGATACCGCAATACTGGATTTTCCATGGTAAAAAATAAAAACATGAAGCAAACTGAGCTCCATAGTACTTTAAAAACCTGCTGCTGTGTGAAAATAAACAAAATGACTCTCGGTAACAACAGAAGACTGTGTGTTTGCAAGATTAGACTGTTATTTCTGAGTATCACGATACTGGTACCTAACACACACTATCGTACATACAAGAAAACACATATATATATATATATATATATATACACACACATAGGCTATATACAGTGCTATTCATAGTTTGCCCACACACATACATACTGTGCATATGCACTCATCATACCTACATCCAAGAAACTAGACATGGGTAAACAAGTATAGGCCCTCCCTATGTGAGTATTCACAGGCTTCCTTCCATCATTTCCACCTTGGATCGGCGACCTGGAAAGACTGAACAATTGAAATCAGCAAGATAGAGAAAGGATGATGGGAAGGAAGCACGATCTGGCCAGCTTCAATGGCCTTTTCTCATTTGAGCAGAAGTCCGTCCTCCACCCTCTCTTCCGTGACCCAGAAACTGATAAGTGGCCGAGGAGATGCCAATTCGTTAGCAGGCGAACAAACGTGTCTTCCCCTCCTCGATAGCCACCTTTCATCGGGGATAGTCATTTGTATCCTACCTGAGTTCTTCGCGGAAGAGTTTTGAAATCTGCCACATCCCCGTTTGAATCAGCTTTTGTTTTGTCTGAGAAAATCATGCACACGTTTAAAAACAATATGCTACTTATGGTTTTATCTATAAAATGTCTTGCACAACTAACTAATTTGTTTATCACTTTGCACATGCATTTTGGGATCTGTACTGGGTTGTATTCAGTAGTGCACACCATAAAACATTTGGCAACGCAAACCGGTCACTCCGCTCTAAAACATGACGTAAGTGGTTTATTGAACATGACCCTGGTTATGATGTAAACTAATAATAGGAGCTCTGCTCTTCATTTGAAAAAACATTTTATTGCATTGAATCAGGGAATGGCATTCATGGGGTGTGGAAGACAATTTATCTGATCTCCCTGACGTACTGTAAACGCTTTGTATATAAAGTTATGTTGTAGGTAATCAAGGTATATTGTTTGATGATTTGTTGTGGATTGTAAATGAAACTACCAGGTTTGAGAGAACTGGGATGTGATGTAAGTGCTGGGAAGTAGGTGGTCGCAATGTTGTGATGGTGGGTTCGATTATCCACAGCGACTAACAGTTAGTGCACTCGTCTTAAGGTAGCAAGGTGTGCATGCACTACTCTAAGTTGATTTTGATAAAGTTTCTGCTAAATGGCATACATATTAAATATTTGTCTGCGTGACAAGGTGCAATTTATTTAACGGCGTTACGTATTTGGTATGTTATATATACACATCCCCAACACACGACACTACAAACCTTTTAACCAATTTTGTTTTTTAATTAAATGAAGGAAAGGGTATCACACAGCTCGCAAGATAGTATGAAAAAAAAAAAAAAAAAAAATGATGCACTCACTAACTGTAAGTCGCTCTGGATAAGAGCGTCTGCTAAATGACAAATGTAAGATGGTTGAAAGACATGTTGCAGGTCTCAGGAGAAGACATCCTTTACATGAAGTGTGTGTTACATTGTCTCTTGAAATGACAAGTCTGACAGGTTTAACATAATGTGGCAAAATAGATGTTAAAAACACACTGAATAAAACCCATGTATGAAAATTGCCTGGATCACTTCTTGGTCGAGTTCCTGCCAGACTACAGTACACTCCTGCCAGATGTAAAAAAAAAAAAACTTGGATAGGTGTTTAACTATCAGCAAAACACATGATATAGCCATCCATCTATGCCTGACTGAACAGTTGATGACATGGCATGCAACCATTGGTTGATGCTGTGCAACACCTGCGCATCTAGTCAGGCAGGAACTCAAACTTTTCAGTTAAGCATCATTCAGGCAGGGTTAGGGGAGGGTTGACGTGCAAGGAGAAAAGCCTTTTATTTTTTTTACATGAGTAAATTCAAATGGAGAACTGTTTTTTTACTAGTTAATGAAATCATTGGAGTGGAGTTGTTACAAATGGAATGCAAAGTACTGCAACAACACCAAGCTCAGGTGGTGGATCTCCATATCGTGAATTATACAGACGATTCCTGTTTACCCGCTGATGATAGTCCCATCGAATGAGCCTCCCCGGTCTATACAGTTCCCTCAGCGCTATAAGGCCTCCTACACTGGACAGGAGTAATAGGATGGGGACCTGGGCTGGGCTGGGTTGAGGAGACGAGGGGTGGGGGTGTGACAAGTAAAGAGTGTTGAGCATAGCTGTGTACTGTAGCTACTCTTCCCTCTCTCCCTCCCTCTACGGCTCAGTCTTTTTTGGTCCTCTTGGCTTTGGCGATGTTTTCCTGGCGTTTCTGCTTTTTCTTCTGCTCACGGTCGCGCGACTCAATCATTTTGGCCAGTTTCCACGACAACAGGGCGCTGGCGATGAAGAGGGGTGTGAGCGCCAGGATAACCGTCGTCAGAAAGCCATACGGGTCCTTAGCCGCCCACTCCACCACGTACTCCGCCCACGCCCGCACGTCAATCATCCTGATCGCCAACAGCAACTCCAATCCAAAATCTGGAACATAATTATTTTAACAAATTAGAAGTTTGGGGCAAAACTTTACCACGGATCTACAATCAGATTATCCAATCCTAAACTAAACAATTATGGGAAGAAATAATGTCAGAGAGACAATGTTTAGGCCTGCTTTTTCCATGACAGACTGACCAGGTGAATCCAGGTGAAAGCTCTGCTTGCTTATTGATGTCACGTGTTAAATCCACTTCAATCAGTGTAGATGGGGAGGAGACAGGTTAAAGGATTTTTAAGCCTTGAGACATAGATTGTGTATGTGTGCCATTCAGAGGGTGAATGAGCAAGACAAAAGATGTAAGTGCCTTTGAACAGGGTATAGTAGTAGGTGCCATGCGCACAGGTTTGTGTGAAGAACTGCAACGCTGCTGGGTTTTTCACGCTCAACATTGTCCCGTATTTATCAAGAATGGTCCACCACACAAAGGACACCCAGCCAACTTGACACAACTGTATGACGCATTGGAGTCAACATGGGCCAGCATCCCTGTGAAATGCTTTCAACACCTTGTAGAGTCCATGCCCTGACAAATTGAGGCTGTTCTGAGGGCAAAAGGGGGGTTCAACTCAATATTAGGAAGGTGTTAATGTTTTGTATACTCAGTGGATATTCCAAAGGTACCACTTCCCCACACACTGTTGCCCTGCTGAACATTTAACAGCTGTGTGTAACATTTCTACTCACCAACAGGTATGCTATTCTAACATGGAAGTTGCCTAGTCTCCATGGCTACAGCCACACACAGCTTCAGATTTCAAATCTAACCAAACGCTAGTTTTCACTTGTAGATTCACATTGGATATATTGTATGCTATACTTTATACCTAGCGGTATACAAGTGGAAAATAGAATGTGCACTACAGTCAAGCTGCCACTGTAATTTTACAGTCTCAACCAGAGACATTACATTACTAAAAGTATGTGGACACCTACTCGTCAATCATTCCAAAATCATGGGCATTAATATGGAGTTGGTCCCCCCTTTGCTGCTATAACAGCCTCCACACTTCTGGGAAGGCTTTCCACTAGATGCTGGAACATTGCTGCGGGGACTTGCTTCCATATCAAACAGTAAACTAGCTAATATACAAATTGGTGACGTGTAGTTAGCTAGCTAGTATGCTTTTCCATGGCAATTATGTTTAAAGGAAGGTTTTAGTACTTGAGAAGAAAAATACAGATTGTCTCTTTACAACGAACATTAGCTAATAACTAGCTGATTTAGCTAGTTAGCTACATAACTCAGTAGTGAGCTACGTTACGTTAGCTTCTGTAAACAATTAAGCTAGCTAGCTAGTTTATTTACATTGTAAAACCGCTTCATCGCCCCAGCAACTTTGATCTAGTTTAGCAGTAAGCACAGCGACAACAGTTAAAATCAATGATAATCGTATATTTAGAGGTTATAATTAAGTTAAACATACTCAACTAACGGAAGTTTTTATTTTTATCCCACGCTGATCCGGCACCAGGAAGTGAGTTCTCACAATTGGTTATGACGTAATACCCTGGCTTCTTCTTCTGTGGGTTTTATGGCGGGCTATATCCAAAAGTTGTATTGCCGCCACCAACTGGACGCTTTGAAACCAAAAATAAAATTACAATAAATAAATCCATACTTAATAGTGAGTCTAACAATCAACCCTAATAATAACCAAAACTCCCAGTTCTTCCTTCTTTTAGTTCTCCATCTCTCTCTTCTCAGGCTCTAGGACCTGAGAAGGTGGTACGGCTTTTGCTAATATTCAATGTAACTCCTTTCCTGTGAAATCTTTCAGCCCCAGCAATCACAATGATTTCAATATTTTCTCCACCTTGGCAGTGCCATTTATCACCATTGCGATAAAGGCCAAAGTCCACCTTTTTAACCTTTAAAATGTCTGGATCTTCTTGGTGTAAGACAACCCCTGCAGCCTGCAGTGAAGGCCGATCCACTACCATGGACTCTTCTGGTGCAACATTCAAACCCTCAACCCTTTTCACAGCTTCTGCATAAGAAATGCTCTGTACAACCCTGACTTTGACCACATCATTATCCTTTACCCTTGTGGGGCATTCAGAAGACATGGCTTCATGATTCCCACCGCAATTACAACATGTCACATTTTCTTCACTTTTATAACACATAATATGATATTTTCCACATCTTGTACATCTCGGCTTCTCCCTTCTGCAAACACTTTCTACATGACCAAAAGCTTTACAATGTTCACACTGCATTGGTCTTGGGATAAATGTTCTAACTCTGTAGTTAATATACCCTAGCCGCACTTCATTAGGGAGAGACTCCATTTCAAAAACCAAAAGAACAGATAAAATCTTCACTTTTTCCCCATTCACCACTCGACTCATCCGACGTGCTTCAATCACTCCAGGAATATTTTTCATCTCTTCCAAATCAACTTCCCACGAAACACCAGATATAACCCCCTTGAGGGGTGCCTTGTTCCGAAGAGACACACACACACAACACTTCAAACTTATCAAATAGATTAAAACACAACGCACGTTCCTTCTGTTCCGCAGAATCACAAAAAAAAGCCCTCCTCACATCCTTCACTTTACCCAGCACTCTCTCCACCAGTTTGGATAACTCAAATGGTTTCTTCAAGATTGGTACTCTGCTCAGCTGCTCCTTATTAACAAAACGTACTCCTACTAGATACGAAAGGTCATTCTCATCACTGTACCGTACTTTGCTACGTTTTCCATTATTTTGAACAATACTCCAATTCTCCTTGATTCTACCGCCATTGTATTCAGATTTTACCTCATCATCCGCTTCCGCCATCTTCCCATTTCACATGTCCCGTGACACCATGGCATATAGGGAACTTGTAGTGTTATTGTGATATAACATGTACGTTTACGTGCACACTAATAATTCGATATTAAACTGATTATGGAGGTAGGCTGATTATGCAATAGTCCTGTAATCACCTTACCCTTATCTTAATCGGCATATGGTCAAAATCTAAGTAAACATACGCCAATTAAAACACCTGGTTTTCTGAGCAATCTTTCGAATTATTAGGACATGTAGGGTGTGTTCGTAAATTCAATATGGAGTGCCAGAGTGCGCTCTGGGTGTTCGTAAATTCAGAGCGTTATCAGATTGTCCGTTCGTAAATTCAGAGCGTTTCGCTCTCGGAACGTTCAGACTGCACACTGGACGCTCTGGCCGAGGAGTATGGTTGATCCGAGCTAAGGCAGTCAAACACCCAAATTAACTGGCTAAAGTTGGCTAGCTTGCTAGCTACCTCCAGTCACAAATGAGAGAACACCTCAGTCTGACCATTTTACTCGCCCTAGCAGAGCTGGTTAGGGTGTGTTCATGTTATCTAGAGAGTTGGTGACTGTAACTATGCAGTTAATTATGTTTATTTGCCGACATTTACTGACACCGGTCATATTCAACGGGTGTTGCCCGTTCGTAAATTCATCAGTTATTCTGCCCTCAGGTACACTCAAACTAGAATGCTCTGAAATCAGAGTAGAGAGCCAGAGTGAATTTACGAACGCACTCGTAAACACTGTAATGGGGCGTTCTCTGCGTTCTAGCGGTGTATTTGAACTGCGCATGTGCTAGCACCAACCGAGCGAGACTCCCTCTTTAGCATGAGTGAAGTGAGTTCGGAAAAACAGAATGAATGCGTCTTTATTAGTAGTTTTTACATACAAACGTATTGTCCTAACTCAGAATCAAATATGGTTCCCGAAAATGACATGTTCGCTGTGGTAGAACATTTATTTTTATTGGCGATTTTCTGAATTTATCAGGGAGCCTGTTTTCAGATGTGTCCATGTAAACAGGATTATTAGAGAAATCGTTCTTCTTGCAAAGCATGTAAACGTTTTAATCGAACTATTATTATATTAATCAGACTAAACACAATAATCGCATTATTGTGTGCATGTAATGAGTCGAGAGCCATCCCATAAAAAAACGTGGTAAATTCGAGATCAAATTCAACAACGTTTTTTGCTAGTGTGACGGGATAGGAACTACCCATTTTGGAGCATGTTTAACAGGGGACCCTAATCAGTTGTGAACAGGTAGAAATGTATAGAAGCACCCCTAAACCTTTTCAGGTGAGCACTTTGTGGCTTCATTCTGAATCTCTTGTGCTGTGTCACAAGTGTGTTTCTTCGGAGGAAACCATTTTGGGACCATGCTGTTTTGACAATTGTTATGGTCGAAGTGCTCAAAGGGTAGGCCTATGTTACTTCATCTGCATCAATGTTTGTTTATTTGAGTTAAAACTGAAGAAGGCAGTGTTAAATGTCCTTTGATGGTCAAAGTAGGCAACCAGTTTTCTGACCCTGAGTGACAAGAAAAACAATAATTAACTTGACAAAGGAGCTGCAGGCTGTCTGAACTTCCTGTGAGGAAGTATTGAAACCAAATCGGGTTTGGTCACATCTGCTCCATTCATATGGCACAGATCACTTTCAGAGCAGTTCAAAGGCCTCTGCACACAGGGGAAGGAGAGGGGTCAGACTGAAACACATGCAGGACATCCAGACAGGCAAATGCACATACCAAGCAGAGGGTTTGCAGTTGGGATTTTTAATGCTCATTAGACAGGGCAAGGTTTTTCTTTCCTGTTCAGTGAATGAGTCCATGACTTTCCTTCTGTTTTTGTTAAGGCAAATATTATTATTTTTCACAGCATTCAACAGACGATATAGGCTTACAGTATACTACAGTAAATCAAATTATTATTTGCCTACTTGGAATGTGTACCTTTCTGGATCTAAGCTTTATTTCCTTTACAAATTATATGTCATGGGCTTGTAATGGGTTTATAGAATATGTCCTATTTAATCAGTAATAAACTGTTCTGTTTATTCCATCATTTTGTTGCTTGTGATAGAGCTGTGCAGAGATGGCTGAAATGGCTGCTATGAACTGAATATACTGGATTAAAAAAGATAGCAGATTGTAACAGGCTAATGTGATGCTCCATTAACCATTACAAGTTAGTTATTGTTTGTTTGGACAGATTTAAAATAGACAAGATGGTGGCATACACATTTTTGGGTTACTTCAAGGAGCAAAACATGTTTTTAATTTAATAATGGAGCCTTTTCTAAATTCAAATGAACCCCCTGCAACTAGACATAGACGTTTAGAAGCCATTGGTTGTCTTCCAAGTCAGGAATTGAGGCAGTATCGACAAGTTAAGGTTGGTGAAAAATGTGCTGTGCTATGCCAAACAGTACCTATGTAATAACGCCTATCAGCCAGCTGGAACAGCTCAATGGTCTGACTAGGTAATATTTTTAATAAATATTTATTTTTCAATTTCTAAACTAGCCTACTGTTTCTACATAGAATGTACCAACAGTCTAGGCCTATAGGCTAGTCATAAAGGAATGTAGAGAACAGCGGGACAGGGAAGCGAACCCGGGTGTCTGGCGTGAAAGGCAAATACCTTACACATCATGCCAATAGGGTTAACTCACTAAGTAGGAATTGTAACATGGCTCATATAGCGAGGATCGCTAAATTGCCCCCTCCAAACGGGAAAGCACATCCCCGTGCTTCGACTACTCAGCCCCCTTACACGTCCGGGCTGTGTGTTCCGATGGCCACATCCCACTTCTGACACCAATGTAGTGAACGGCGGGGCAGGAAGGCGAACCCTGGTCGCATCGCGCCAATATGGTTAACCCACTTGGTGGGAACTGTAACTTGGCTCATATAGCAAGGATCGCTATAGTATTCACAAACCCTTTATAAACATGGGCATTTATAAAAAGTGTTGAATTTAAGGCACTTTTGTCAAGCATGCAAGTGGACTGTGTGTGTGTGTGTGTGTAAGCTTGATGAGGTAGAAAGCAAGTTTGGAATTTATATTTGTTCAATTGACAGAAAGAGAGAGAGAGGCTATTGATAATAGAATAAGATCTGTATTTATAAAATTACTAGAGAAGGGACCCTTCCATATCCTCAGGTTCCTTTCACGCCCTCTCCCTCGCTGACAGTTGAGAGCCCTCTGAACTTAGAAAACAACCCAGACACTCGTGATGTTATTGAGAGGAGAGAGCCTGTGGTTGATGAAGTCTTCAATTCAGACCCAGTTTAAAATTCGGTTTTACTTCAATTCTTGCTCCTTTTACCCATGTGGGGAACTATAAAACCACACATGAATTAGACCCCGCCTTTAAACTCAAACACGAACAAACTTCAAAGTCTCTTCGGCTGCAAGGGCCCCGCCCCCTCGCTCCGGAATGGCTTCACAAAGGATTTGCCGACGTTCGGGAATTCCGCCTTCAGTTCCTTTTTTAGCGCCTCTCGTGCGCTGGAATCTGTCCAGGATCCCACCCATCTCCGTTAATTTGACAACACAAAGGACTTCACCGAACCCGAAGACACCGCCTACTATTCCAAATAAGGGTCGTCTCTCCATGTACGGCAAACAATCGGCTGGAGAGCGTCCTTTTTTCTTCCTTATCCCGTTCATATGATCCGAAAGGAACTGCGCTACAAGTTACAGCGGTGCGATCATGGCGGAGCGAGTCCAGCAGCCCCCGGCCAAGCGGCTCTGCTGCCGGCCCGGCTACAACCCGGCATGCAGGCAGGGGCAGCGGGCTGGAGGAGTATTATGTGGCGGTCCGGGGTCTGCTCCAGGGGGATTGGGAAAAACACACAACCCCGAATCGCTGCTCGACATCGCGGCGCGGAGAGTCGCGGAGAAGTGGCCATTCCAAAGGGTGGAAGAACGGTTCGAACGGATTCCAGAACCCGTCCAGAGAAGGATCGTGTACTGGTCGTTCCCGAGGAGCGAAAAGGAGATCTGCATGTATTCTTCGTTCAACGCAGGGGGAGAGGAGAGTGGAACTAGCGGGGAAAACAATGACGAGACCCAGCTGCCTTTCCTACGGGGTGTCACTCTGCTGGAGGGCGGTTGGGTGGACAACGTACTGCAAGTCGGTGAGTAGCTTTCGCTAGGCTACTGGGAAATATGATGCTGGCCGGGGAATAGTTAACAGTTAGCTAACACAGTTCCAAGCTAACCCACATTGCTTGGAATTTCAAGGGAACCATGTTAGCCAAAAGGCTAAATATGTGCTTGAATAGCTGAGTGTTATTTTAATTATATCACTGACTAAGTAATGCGATTCTATATTTTCCAGTAAGGGGGTAGGGTAACCTACAGTTCTTCCCCTTGTTTTTTCCCAGTGCGCATATAAAATTGCTCTTAGCCATTCCCAATTGAAAGCTTAGCACTTTGTTCCTATTTTCGTGATCGTTTGTGTCTTTTCAGCTTTCTGTCCCCCTCCAATGGGTAACCAGACAAAAGCCCCCCTTTTCACCACTGGCTAAATAGGAGATATTTAGAAAGGGTGGGAGGGACGGCGATTTAAAGCCACAGCGCTTCTATTTTGTTTGCCAAACACCTTTGTGAGATGTAAGCTTTTGCTCTGCTACGTTTTCAGCATTCGTGAGAGATTTTCCAAGCACGAGAAAGGCTGAGATTGTACGTGCTAGTGTATGCCAACAACGCACAATCATGTGTCCTGTTCCATAATGCATTATTTGTGGGATATCCAAGTGTAAATAAGTACAGGTATTTAGACTGCTATTGGCTCAACTGCTTCCCTTTGCCAGAGCCATAATATTTCCCTGCCTTCGTCAGTGCAATAGGCTCAGCTGTCACTCTTTGCCTCCCCACCCTTGGAAACACTAATCCCATTACGCTTCCCAGTTAATCTGAATTTATAATGCAATCTGCAAACATGATTTTATGCATGATCTTTCCTCTGCCTATTCCCCTTGTTCTTTCCCTTCAGAAGGATCTGTGTTGCTCTCCAGCTCTTTGGGGCTGCTCACAATATTATCCCTCTACCAGCTCCTATCTGTTTACCAGATTCCTCAGCACTAGGGCTTGTTTATGGCTTCTCTGGGAGACATAGATTGTCAGTTCTTGCAAATAAGTGTTAGCTCAGATTTGGTGAGGTGTGTGTGTGTGTGAGAGAGGGAAAGTATAATGAAAAAAGGGAGGGGGAGTGTGTGTTGTCTGTCTCATTCTGCATGCTAGCAGGAAGAGGGAGGATGACCCGTGAGCCCACAGCAGGAGTGCCTGTTGTGCTGATTGAAAAATTCACCCTAGAATTTTGTTGCTGTGGAAAATAAAGCCAAGGAAAATATATAATAAATAAATGATGCCATCTTCTCCAGGGGACAGGCTGTCACTGGAGGAACGGCTTAAAAGCAGGGCAACATGGGGTGGAGCGGGCTGTCAACCGCATCACAAACCACCGCATGTAGGGACCCATCAAACACAGGAGGATTTGTCCTTAAGTGTGTGTGTGTGTGTATACTGTTGGGTGTTGATGATGAAAGACAGTACAGGAACAGAGAGAGAGAACGCAGAGGTTATTGTGCGTATAGGGAAAAGCTAATATTCTTGAATGAATACGTGTCTGTACTCCTCCCCCTCTCTGTCTCTCCCTGGTGAACAGCTATAAAACTCCATATTTACTACCCTAAGGCCAACTACCAGCCCCCTGGTCTCCTGTGATTATTTATCTGTTTCTCAAAGACATTAATCACACGTTATTTTATTCCCCCCGGGGGGGTGGGGGGGGTGCTGTAGAAGGAGTAGGAGAGATTGTGGATAAAGATGGAGAGACAGAAAGATGGAGAGAGGAAAAACAGTAGATCCAGTGTGTAGCCTAATGAAACACTCCACCTCTCCCTGACGTTCCCCACTCTGGGAACACTGATGCTCCAGAGGAATATTCTGCAACATTACATACATAAACATTATACCAAGGTCATTTCTATAGGAATTATGTATGTCATTAGTTATATAGCCTAGTAACAATGTACAGGCTTGAACATCGCCTATTTAGGCATATTGCTCTTTATTAATTCTGTTTCCCAAGAAAATACAAACAAGTGAGCATTAAAATAATTGGAATGTATACTAGTTTCACAACAGCCGCAGGATTCTAGGGTAGTGATGTATTCTATCATTGTCTAGGGTAGTGATGTATTCTATCATTGTCTAGGGTAGTGATGTATTCTATCATTGTCTAGGGTAGTGATGTATTCTATCATTGTCTAGGGTAGTGATGTATTCTATCATTGTCTAGGGTAGTGATGTATTCTATCATTGTCTAGGGTAGTGATGTATTCTATCATTGTCTAGGGTAGTGATGTATTCTATCATTGTGATGTGTACCTGTAGACTTTTTACCAGTCACTGTGTGATCTGCGTGGTCAATACCTACATGCTTACCAATGCCAAATGAGCATGTTAAATTCATTTGAACTATTGTACTGAATTCCACACAATGTGCTCATTCTGACCAGTGCCATAGCACACAACAACACATGGCACCTTATATGGACTAGGCCTAGCTATTGTTCTGTGTCTGATTTGAGCTGAGAATGCAGTTTAGGGATGGCCAACATAGCATGACAAAAGCATGTTGGTACACAAGCAGGGCGGGACTCTGCTCTCCTACCCCCATTACTCTAATCCAGGTCATATTTTGCCTTGCCTCTGCCTGAAATATCACTGAGTGTCTGTGGGTGTTACACTTCCTAGAGTCTGAATGTCATCCTTTCTTGGTCCACCTATCATTCTGTGTGTGAGTGTGAAACTGGTTAATGTTTTTACGTCCTGGTGAGTCTTAATTAGGGCTATGCATTGGCCCCTGTCTTCCATTACCTGCTGGCATGTTAGCCAGAAAAGGTGTTTTGTACTTTTTCATAACAGGGTAAGGATTATGAGCTGTGGAGATTATGCCATCATGTTGCAATTATCTTGGCATCAAGCAGTTTACTCCATGATTTCTCTGTGTGTGTGTGCTAGAAAACTATGTCTTAAGCACTTATATGCCAATGATGAGTATGCAAGCAGTACTGCCATCATTACATTTTTCATCCCATCTTTAGGCCTTCATATCAGTTTCATATAGCTCATATCGTCCCCAGGTGGTGAGGGTAGGCGACAACACATCTGCCACGCTGACCCTCAAAACGGGGGCCCCACAGGGGTGTGTGCTTAGTCCCCTCCTGTACTCCCTGTTCACCCACGACTGCGTGGCCACGCACGACTCCAACATCATTAAGTTTGCTGACGACACGATGGTGGTAGGCCTGATCACCGACAACGATGAGACAGCCTATAGGGAGGAGGTCAGTGACCTGGCAGTGTGATGCCAGGTCAACAATCTTTCCCTCAATGTCAGTAAGACAAAGGAGCTAATCGTCGAGGACAGGAAAGGGAGGGCCAAGCACGCCCCCATCCATATCGACGGGGCTATAGTGAAGCGGGTCGAGAGCTTCAAGTTCCTCTGTGTCCACATCACTAAGGACCTATCATGGTCCAAACACACCAACACAGTCGTGAAGAAGGCACGAAAATGCCTCTTCCCCCCCCAGGAGGCTGAAAAGATTTGGCATGGGCCCTCAGATCCTCAAAAAGCTCTACAACTGCACCATTGAGAGAATCTTGACTGGCTGCATCACCGCTTGGTATGGCAACTGCTTGGCATCCGACCGCAAAGGGGCTACGTACGGCCCAGTATATCACTGGGGCCGAGCTCCCTGCCATCCAGGACCTCTAAATCAGGCGGTGTCAGAGGAAGCCCCTAAAAATTGTCAGACTCCAGCTACCCAAGTCATAGACTGTTCTCTCTGCTACCTACGGCAAGCAGCAAGTCTGGAATCCCCTTTACCCCGACTCTTTTGACCCATCACATACGCTGCTGCTAATGTTTATTATCTATCCTATTGCCTACTCACTTTATCCCTACCTATATAGTGGGCTCCAAAATTACTGGCACCCCTGACTGGCAATGCACAAACAATACATTAAAAAATATAAACAATATAATTATAGAGAAACTCAAAATACCAACAAGTGAGAAATATTGTACTTTATTAATGTTTCAATGGAACCAACCAAAATCATACAATTATTTACCAAAATTAAGGTTTCATAATTATTGGCACTCCTCATTTAGTACTTAGTTCAACCACCTCTAGCAAGGATAACAGTATGGAATCTTTTCCTGTAATGTTTGACAAGGTTAAAGAACACATCTGGAGGGATTTTGGACCATTCCTCCATGCAGATCCTTTCAAGATCCTTCACATTCTTGGGTTTGCGCTTATCAACTGCACTCTTCAACTCAGCCCACAGATTTTTGATTGGATTGAGGTCCGGCGACTGAGATGGCCATGGCAGAACATTGATTTTGTTGTCACAGAACCATTTCTGTGTAGATCAAGAGGTGTGTTTTGGGTTATTGTCTTGTTGGAAAGTCCACCTACGGCCAAGTCCCAGCCTTCTGGCAGAGGCAACCAGATTGTCAGCCAAAATTGCCTGATACTTGGTGGAATTCATTATGCCATCAATCTTAACTAGTGCCCCTGGACCTCTGGAATTAAAACAGCCCCAAAACATTACTGACCCACCACCATATTTCCCCGTGGGTATGAGGTGCCTCTCCTTGTATGCATCTCTGTTTCGACGCCAAACATGCTGATGCTGTATCTGACCAAAACGTTCAATTTTGGTCTCATCTGACCAGAGCACCTTCTTCCAGTCATAATTTAAATGACGTTTGGCAAACTCCAAGCGCTTGCGTCTGTGTCTTGGGGTCAGAAAGGGCTTTCTTCTGGCAACCCTTCCAAAGAGCCTGTGGAGGTGGCGTCTGATGGTACTTTTTGAAACCTGGTGACCCCAAGACACCACCAAGGCCTGCAATTCTTTCACAGTGATTCTTTGGGATTTTGTTGGTTCTCTCACCATCCTCCTCCCTATCCTGGGGGGCAAAATGCATTTGCGTCCTCTACCCGTGAGGTTTTCAACTGTTCGATATCTTTTTAATGTTTTAATTGCCATGACAGTGCTCAGTGGTATATTCAATCGTTTGTGGATCTTCTTGTAGCCATTACCAGATTTATGAAGGTCTACGACCATCTGTCTCTTTTGAACTGCCAGTTCTTTTGTTTTCTTCATGGTGTTGGATGACAAAGGGATATTGCATGCGAGTTACCTCATTTTTATACCCTAGTCAAACAGGAAGTGATTTAATGGCTCAATATACAACTCTGGAAAAAAATTAAGAGACCACTGCAAATTTTTCTTAAATCAGCATCTCTAAATGTATGACAGACATTCCATTCCAGTCTGTTGAATTCCAACACAGGCACACCTCATTCTACTGAATTAGATACTGATTAGGTGATCACCTGAACCAAATCTTATTTAATGTGGAAAAGTATAAAAACCACTGCTGTGGTCATCACTATCTTCCTGCAATAGGACCAGTTGGATGGCAAAAACAGTACTAATAGTACCTCAAAAGTAATATTAATCAAAAAATAACTATTGACCATGCCAAAAGAGTTGAAAAGGAAAGTTTTGAGTGAGGAAAAGAAGGGTTCAATTCTGGCTTTACTGGCAGAGGGATACAGTGAGCGTCAGGTTGCTTCCATCCTTAAAATGTCAATGACGGCGGTTCATAAGAACAAGTTCAAGCAGCAGACATTAGGGACAACAAAGCTACAGACCGGCAGAGGGCGAAAACGACTCTCTACTGACCGGGATGACCGCCAACTCATTCGAATGTCACTCAACAACCGTAGGATGCCATCAAGTGACCTACAAAAAGAATGGCAAACGGCAGCTGGGGTGAAGTGCACGGCGAGGACGGTTCGAAACAGGCTCCTAGAGGCAGGGCTGAAGTCGTGCAAAGCTAGAAAAAAAGCCCTTCATCAATGAGAATCAAAGAAGAGCCAGGCTGAGGTTTGCAAAAGACCATAAGGATTGGACCGTAGAGGACTGGAGTAAGGTCATCTTCTCTGATGAGTCCAATTTTCAGCTTTGCCCAACACCTGGTCGTCTAATGGTTAGACAGAGACCTGGAGAGGCCTACAAGCCACAGTGTCTCGCGCCCACTGTGAAATTTGGTGGAGGATCGGTGATCTGGGGGTGCTTCAGCAAGGCTGGAATCGGGCAGATTTGTCTTTGTGAAGGACGCATGAATCAAGCCACGTACAAGGTTGTCCTGGAAGAACTTGCTTCCTTTTGCTTTGACATTGTTCCCCAACTCAGAGGATTGGTTTTTCCAGCAGGACAATGCGCCATGCCACACAGCCAGGTCAATCAAGGTGTGGATGGAGGTCCACCAGATCATGACCCTGTCATGGCCAGTCCAATCTCCAGACCTGAACCCCATTGAAAACTTCCGGAATGTGATCAAGAGGAAGATGGATGGTCACAAGCTATCAAACAAAGCCGAGCTGCTTGGATTTTTGCGCCAGGAGTGTCATAAAGTCACCCAACATCAATGTGAAAGACTGGTGGAGAGCATGCCAAGACGCATGAAAGCTGTGATTGAAAATCTGGGTTATTCCACCAAATATTGATTTCTGAACTCTTCCTAAGTTAAAACATTAGTATTGTGTTGTTTAAAAATTAACATGAACTTATTTTCTTTGCATTATTCGAGGTCTGACAACACTGCATCTTTTTTGTTATTTTGACCAGTTGTTTGTTATTGTTATTGTCATTTTCTGCAAATAAATGCTCTAAATGACAATATTTGTATTTGGAATATGGGAGAAATGTTGTCAGTAGTTTATAGAATAAAACAAAAATTTTAATTTCACCAAAACACATACCTATAAATAATAAAACCAGAGAAACTGATAATTTTGCAGTGGTCTCTTAATTTTTTCCAGAGCTGTAGGTCCTTAAGACAGATAAACTTAAATAAGTGGAATTTAATTACTGGTTTAATTTTGGTAGATGTTATTTACAATAATCTTTAAGGGTGCCATTAATTGTGAAACCTTGATTTGGAGGACATAGATTAAATAATAATTAAATCAATAAATGATTTTGGTGGGTTCCATTGGAACATTAATATAGTACAGTATTTCTCACATGTTGGTATTTAGAGTTTATCTCTATAATTATATTGTTTATATTTTTTTAAGTATTGTTTGTGCATTGCCAGTCAGGGGTGCCAGTAATTTTGGAGCCCACTGTATGTACATAGCTACCTCAATTACCTTGTACCCCTTCACATCGACTCGGTACTGGTACCCTGTGTATATAGCCAAGTTATCGTTACTCATTGGGTATTTATTCCTAGTGTTATTATCTTTCTATTTTTCTCTTTGCATTGTTAGGAAGTAAGCATTTCACTGTTCGTCTACACCTGTTGTTTACGAAGCATGTGACAAATACTGTTTTATTTGATGAATCACCTTTATTTATCAGCAGCACTGAGCTGACCGCAGGGCACTCTGTCATGGGCACAGCATGGGGTAAATCTCTCCAGAGAGAAAGAGGGGGGTAAAGGAGGGAGAGGACTAGCCTCCTTAGCAGTGAATAAAACAACAGACCTCTCCTCGCCAAGGGGAAAGGTGTGTGTGCATACACTTGCACTTGAGAAGACGAGAATTGGTGTATGTCTTTGTAAGATAGTTTAAATGTCTATGACTTAGAGACCGTGTCATTGAGCATGTGTGTATTGAACAAACGCACGACACACACACACACACACCTGTTGTTTACGAAGCATGTGACGAATAACATTTGATTAGATTTTCTCTGCTTCAGTAAAAGCCACCTTGGCCGAATTATAGTTTACATTGATCTCCATTTCCAACTCTTAAAGGACACTCAGAAGGCTTTTAGACATTGCTACTCTAATTTATTTTACTGTGTGAAATAGAAAAGAAAATCAAGCATGTAATCTTTCAGACTTAAGCCTACTCTGGTATTTATTTTTACCTTAACCCAGTAACCTGGTTAGCTTGTTGTTATTGAATTGGGCCCTGAGACTCCCCTTGCCATGTGACCGACCCTGGGATCCTATCGTCATGGAAACATGGCTGGGCCTGGGGTGGTGTAAACAGCTGGCTTTCCAAAGGGAACAGGAGCACCATCCAAGGGTAAGGAGTGTTTTCTCTCTTTTTTCTTCATAATTAATTCCACTTTGCACCAATGGGCTGCTGCAGAAAACAGTATTAAGCTTTCCAAGCCACTGCTGACTGTGGGAGGAAAGTGATCCTGTGTGTGTGTGTGTACTAACCATGTTATACACGTTATCATTATCATAGAACAGTGCTTCTCTGTGGTGTGTGGTCAACAGCTGTATGTTCCCTCACACATCCAGATGCTAAAGAGCTTTGAATTAGCCCAAAGGCCAAATCTGAAAGGTGTGTGTGCGTATGTGAGTCTGAAAGAGTTCTCTGTATTTTCAGCTCCACCACAGCTCCTGATGAACGGGCTCCCCGCCCCCATACCGCCTGGATCCGGTTTGTGTGTGCGCGTGTCCTCCCCTGTCCTGTGCCCCAGTCGTTTAAGCCTGGAGTAAAGAGGTGGATGGTTAGCCTACCTGCTGTCGTTACTGATTGAGAACAAACATCTCTATCTGCCCAAAACAAACATGGTGAGCGACCAGTCACCACTGGGGGGCTGGGCGGTTTGACAGTTGCTTCCTGTCCCTAACTGAACAAAGACTGGTTTGTGTTGTTTACGGCTCAACGGTTACTGTTGTGTTTGGATAGGGAAATTCTAATCTGAAATAACTTAAAGATAAATTGTAGATACAGTATAGCCTAGTCTAGTCGTCTGTGTGTGTCAACTTGGATATAGTTTAGGCATTCTAATGATAAGAGGGTGGATGGCATTCCCGTCAATCAGCGTTCTCACCCTATCTTGTTTCCATTCTCTCATACACACACTTGTCTCATAGCCTTGGGGTGCTAGGCAAGTTTTTTTTCTTCTTCTCTGGTGCCTCACAATAAGCAATACCAGACGAGGATGAGGGTTTACCTGCCTATGAGCCAACGCGCACGCAGTCACACACACTCACACTTCGGGTGAAGGTGTTCACTCAATGGCTCCGCCCTCCTCAGGGACAACGAGGTCAAAGGTCAGACAGTCACATTATTGTTTTCCAATAAACACAACCTAACTAGCAGAAGAGCTTGTATGTGGATATAGAGGAAGCCGTTTCTAACTGCTCGTGTTGGAGAGATGTCAACGCTGTCTGTCACTCACACTGATTGGAGAGATAAGATGCATGCTTCTGCATGATCATCATTTTCCAGATACACATTACACACATCAGAAGATGTGTTTTAAATACCTGTACAGGGTTTTCCTACACTATCTGGCTGAGGACACACAAACGCCCCAAGACACAAAACACAAAGCACAATATGACACTGAGTAAAAAAGCACTAGTCTAAATGACACCAGAAGGTCTACTGTATATCGCAGTAGGATATATAATATAACTGCTGTATGCTTGAACTTGGTATTACGATGATGAATGAATATCTGAATTTGATCCCGTATGGGTGGTTAATTAAGTCTACTGACGCACCCGTGCGTCAGTCAAAGTTACATAATAAAAAAATCTGCATCTCAATCCCATCAATTTAAGCTAGATCGTTTTTTGTATGGTCTGCGTCTCAATCCACCGCACCCGCCTATGGAAGGTGGCCGAGCTACAGCGGTGTTTGTCAGACCATGAGACATCCAGAAAATCGGTCTTCTCACAAAAGCGTCTGTAGGGTCTGAACAGTTTGGTCTACAAACTATTATGACCACTCCGTTTTGCTCTATGACCCCCACAAGTGTCACAGGACTCATCTGAAGGTAACCAATACAAACAAATTGAAGTATTTTTGCCATTTATGAATGTGTTATTCAATGCGTTTTCTATGAGCTATAGTAGGAAAGGCCAAATTCAATATTTTATCCCAAAAAATAATATATATATTGTTTATACCTAAAGGGGTCCTAAAATTCCAAATCAAATGGCTAAATGATACATGATATGACCATCTTAAAACAATTCCATATATTATCTTAGTAACAACTGCTTTTAGAGGTTAAGTGCAACTTATATCTGGAGTCTTTGTATGTCCCCAAATGGCACCCTATTCCAATAGGGCTTTGGTCAAAAGTAGTGCACTATATGGGAATAAGGTGCCATTTGTGTGACGAGCCTGTGGCTGTTCAGAGGCTACTGCTGTAGTTGAGTGGGGTGGTATGTCAGGCATGCATGCACTGCTATGTGGAAGTACAAGTGAATGGCTCTTCAGGCATGAGAGGGGGAGGAGAGATGTTTAAAGGACCAATGGAATTTAGTTTGGCCCTCAAGTTTCTTTCCATCTTAGATTCTCTTTCACTCTCCCCATCTATCTCTCTCCCTCTCTCCCTTTGTATGCTCTCACGCTCTCCCCTACTCCCTCACTATCATATCCTTCAACATTTTCCAGTCTCCCTCCTTTTTAAAGGTCCAATGCAGCCATTTTTAGCTCAATATCAAATCATTTCTGGATAACCATTAAGTACCTTACTGTGATTGTTTTCAATTAAAATGGTCAAAAAGAAACAAAAATACAGAACCAGTTAAAAGTTTGGACACACCTACTCATTCAAGGATGTTTCTTTATTTTTACTATTTTCTACATTGTAGAATAATAGTGAAGACATCAAAACTATGAAATAACAACATATGGAATCATGTAGTAACCAAAAAAGTGTTAAACAAATCAAAATATGTTTTATATTTGAGATTCTTCAAAGTAGCCACCCTTTGCCTTGATGACAGCTTCGCACACTCTTGGCATTTTCTCAACCAGCTTCATGAGGTAGTCACCTGGAATGCATTTCAATTAAGAGGTGTGCCTTGTTAAAAGTTAATTTGTGGAATTTCTTTACTTCTTAATGTGTTTGAGCCAATCCGTTGTGTTGTGATGAGATAGGGTTGGCATAATTTCACAGTATTATTCCAACCTCATAGTGTGGAAATAAATATAAAACACAGGAAATGCGTTTTTTTTTTAGTGCACTGGGCATTTAAATTTGTCTAATTTTCAACTACTTAACAAAATGCACATCGCAATAGGTGGTCCAGGTATCCTCATGACATGGCACAGGTTGGGGGGGTGGGCCTTTCCTCGTTTGTTCTCTATTGCTCCTCTGTTGTTCCTCAAGCAAGTGGGAGGCCAATGACATCACAAAGTGGCCTTCAGACCAACTCCTTGAGTGCCCTACTCCTTGAAGTTTGCAGTTGTGTAAAAAATTTAATAGATTTTGATCAAAACACATTTTTTTTATCCTTTAGTGTGTGTGTGCTTTACTGTATTTATACTCAATAGGAAAAGTAAAAAAGTCACTGGAGGACATCTTTAAGCATGGTAATAGAAGCTCATATCTTATTTACACTCGTCCATCTAGATAGGCCCACAGTGTGTTTCTATACTACTTCCTGTGTCCGTGAGACTCCCACAGGAAACTCTAGTACCTCTAGTACCATGAGCCAGACATGACCTGAGGCTCTATGCTCTCTGAACCACACCATTCCTATCCAAAGCAACATTCAGCGGTGGGGAGTGCGGACACCAGTGGTCATATTTGGTGTACGCTACCATTTGGAATGCTGGATTAGCAGAATTGATGCAGTGTTCCAGATTTGGCCTGTGTCTGTCTGATGTGGCCCATTCTGTCCTGCCTGTTCCCCCGGGCAGCCAAACCCACTCAGGCCCTCCTCCCAACCCAACCCAACCCACTGAGGCTCATAGAAATAGAATGGTCAGAAAGTCATTCTATTTCTATGCTCAGGCCCTCCTCGCAGCAGGGCCCTGGGAGACATGAGTATTCCAGGGAGAGATGGGTAATGGCCCACTCTCTGACATACAGTCAGTCTATTGGACTGGATGGCAGACGCCTATAAAAACAAAATAAAGCAGGGAGAGAGTGGGAGAGAGTGGGAGCGGTCGGATCGATAGAGCAGGGACACGTCTCCTAATAAAGATGTATTCCTTTTTCTCCCCCGCTCCATCCGCCGGGAAGGGGAGGAGAGAATGTGATTAGCAGCCTGGTTTTCCCAGGGTGCCCCCCTGTGTGTGTGTGTGTGTGTGTGTGTGTGTGTGTGTGTGTGTGTGTGTGTGTGTGTGTGTGCACTATGCAGTTCACATGTCTCTGTGTGTATTGTTTGTACCTGTGTGTGTGTGTTGTGTTTGCATGTGTGTGTCTCTCTCTCTCTCAATTCAAAGGGCTTTATTGGCATGGGAAACATGTTTACATTGCCAAAGCAAGTGAAATAGATATTAAGCAAAAGTGAAATAAACAATCAGAAATTAACAGTAAACATTATACTCACAAAAGTTTCAAAAGAATAGAGACATTTCAAATGTTATATTATGGCTATGTATTGTAACAATATGCAAATATTCTGAACAAAAATATAAACTCAACATGTAATGTGATGGTCCCATGTTTCATGAACTGAAATAAATTATCCCTGAAATGTTCCATATGCACAAAAAGCTTATTTCTCTAAAATGTTGTGCACACATTTATTTACATCCCTGTTAGTGAGCATTTCTCCTTTGCCAAGATAATCATATCAAGAAGCTGATTAAACAGCATGATCATTACACAGGTGCACCTTGTGCTGGGGACAATAAAAGGCCACTCTAAAATGTCCAGTTTTGTGTCACAACACAATGCCACAGATGTCTCAAGTTATGAGGGATTATGCAAGTGGCATGCTGATTGCAGGAATGTCCACCAGAGCTGTTACCAGAGAATTGAATGATAATTTCTCTACCATAAGCTGCCTCTAACGTCGTTTTAGAGAATTTGGCAGTACGTCCAACCGGCCTCACAACCGCAGACCACATGTAACCACGCCAGCCCAGGACCTTCACATCCGGCTTCTTCACCTGCGGGATCGTCTGAGACCAGCCACCAAGACAGCTGATTAAACTGTGGGTTTGCACAACCAAAGAATTTCTGCACTAACTGTCAGAAACCGTTTCAGGGAAGCTCATCTGCGTGCTCGTCGTCCTCACCAGGGTCTTGTCCTGACTGCAGTTCAGCGCTGTAACCAACTTCAGTGTGCAAATGCTCACCTTTGATGGCAACTGGCATGCTGTAGAAGTGTGCTCTTCACAGATGAATCCCGGTTTCAACTGTACCGGGCAGATGGCAGACCGCGTGTATGGCATTGTGTGGGCGAGCGGTTTACTGATGTCAACGTTGTGAACAGAGTGCCCCATGGTGGCGGTGGGGTTATGGTATGGGCAGGCATAAGCTATGGACAACAAACACAATTGCATTTTACCAACGGCAATTTGAATGCACAGAGATGACCATGACAAGATCCTGAGGCCCATTGTCGTGCCATTCATCCGCCGCCATCACCTCATGTTTCAGCATGATAATGCGCAGCCCCATTTTGCAAGGATCTGTACTCAATTCCAGGAAGCGGAAAATGTTCCAGTTCGTCCATGGCCTGCATACTCAATCAATCAATTTTCAATCAATTTTATTTTATATAGCCCTTCTTACATCAGCTAATATCTCGAAGTGCTGTACAGAAACCCAGCCTAAAACCCCAAACAGCTAGTAATGCAGGTGTAGAAGCACGGTGGCTAGGAAAAACTCCCTAGAAAGGCAAAACCTAGGAAGAAACCTAGAGAGGAACCAGGCTATGAGGGGTGGCCAGTCCTCTTCTGGCTGTGCCGGGTGGAGATTATAACAGAACCATGCCAAGATGTTCAAAAATGTTCATAAGTGACAAGCATGGTCAAATAATAATCAGGAATAAATCTCAGTTGGCTTTTCATAGCCGATCATTAGAGTTTAAAACAGCAGGTCTGGGACAGGTAGGGGTTCCATAACCGCAGGCAGAACAGTTTAAACTGGAATAGCAGCAAGGCCAGGCGGACTGGGGATAGCAAGGAGTCACCACGGCCGGTAGTCCCGACGTATGGTCCTAGGGCTCAGGTCTCTCAGTTGGCTTTTCATAGCCGATCATTTAGAGTTGAAAACAGCAGGTCTGGGACAGGTAGGGGTTTCGTAGCCGCAGGCAGAACAGTTGAAACTGGAATAGCAGCAAGGCCAGGCGGACTGGGGGCAGCAGGGTGTCATCATGCCCGGTAGTCCTGACGTATGGTCCTAGGGCTCAGGTTCTCAGAGAGAAAGAGAGAACGAGAGAATTAGAGAGAGCATACTTAAATTCACACAGGACACTGGATAAGACAGGAGAAGTACTCCAGGTATAACCAACTAACCCCAGCCCCCCGACACATAAACTACTGCAGCATAAATACTGGAGGCTGAGACAGGAGCGGTCCGGAGACACTGTGGCCCCATCCGAAGAAACCCCCGGACAGGGCCAAACAGGAAGGATATAACCCCACCCACTCCGCCAAAGCACAGCCCCCGCACCACTAGAGGGATATCCCCAACCACCAACTTACAATCCTGAGACAAGGCCGAGTATAGCCCACAGAGGTCTCCACCACAGCACAAACCAAGGGGGGGGGGGGCGCCAACCCAGACAGGAAGATCACGTCAGTAACTCAACCCACTCAAGTGACGCACCCCTCCCAGGGACGGCATGAAAGAGCACCAGCAGGCCAGTGACTCAGCCCCTGCAACAGGGTTAGAGGCAGAGAACCCCAGTGGAGAGGGGAACCGGCCTGGCAGAGACAGCAAGGGCTGTTCGTTGCTCCAGCCTTTCCGTTCACCTTCACACTCCTGGGCCAGACTACACTCAATCATATGACCTACTGAAGAGATAAGTCTTCAGTAAAGACTTAAAGGTTGAGACCGAGTCTGCGTCTCTCACATGGGTAGGCAGACTGTTCCATAAAAATGGAGATCTATAGGAGAAAGCCCTGCCTCCCGCTGTTTGCTTAGAAATTCTAGGGACAATTAGGAGGCCTGCGTCTTGTGACCGTAGCGTACGTATTGGTATGTACGGCAGGACCAACTCGGAAAGATAGGTAGGAGCAAGCCCATGTAACGCTTTATAGGTTAACAGTAAAACCTTGAAATCAGCCCTTGCCTTAACAGGAAGCCAGTGTAGGGAAGCTAGCACTGGAGTAATATGATCAAATTTCTTGGTTCTAGTCAGGATTCTAGCAGCCGTATTTAGCACTAACTGAAGTTTATTTAGTGCTTTATCCGGGTAGCCGGAAAATAGAGCATTGCAGTAGTCTAATCTAGAAGTAACAAATGCATGGATTAATTTTTCTGCATCATTTTTGGACAGAAAATTTCTGATTTTTGCAATGTTACGTAGATGGAAAAAAGCTGTCCTTGAAACAGTCTTGATATGTTCGTCAAAAGAGAGATCAGGGTCAAGAGTAACGCCTAGGTCCTTCACAGTTTTATTTGAGACGACTTTACAACCATCAAGATGAATTGTCAGATTTAACAGAAGATCTCTTTGTTTCTTGGGACCTAGAACAAGCATCTCTGTTTTGTCCGAGTTTAAAAGTAAAAAGTTTTCAGCCATCCACTTCCTTATGTCTGAAACACAGGCTTCTAGCGAGGGCAATTTTGGGGCTTCACCATGCTTCATTGAAATGTACAGCTGTGTGTCATCCGCATAGCAGTGAAAGTTAACATTATGTTTTCGAATAACATCCCCAAGAGGTAAAATATATAGTGAAAACAATAGTGGTCCTAAAACGGAACCTTGAGGAACACCGAAATGTACAGTTGATTTGTCGGAGGACAGACCATTCACAGAGACAAACTGATATCTTTCCGACAGGTAGGATCTAAACCAGGCCAGAACTTGTCCGTGTAGACCAATTTGGGTTTCCAGTCTCTCCAAAAGAATGTGGTGATCGATGGTGTCAAAGGCAGCACTAAGGTCTAGTAGCACGAGGACAGATGCAGAGCCTCGGTCTGACGCCATTAAAAGGTCATTTACCACCTTCACAAGTGCAGTCTCAGTGCTATGATGGGGTCTAAAACCAGACTGAAGCATTTCGTATACATTGTTTGTCTTCAGAAAGGCAGTGAGTTGCTGCGCAACAGCTTTTTCTAAAATTTTTGAGAGGAATGGAAGATTCGATATTGGCCGATAGTTTTTTATATTTTCCGGGTCAAGGTTTGGCTTTTTCAAGAGAGGCTTTATCACTGCCACTTTTAGTGAGTTTGGTACACATCCGGTGGATAGAGAGCTGTTTATTATGTTCAACATAGGAGGGCCAAGCACAGGAAGCAGCTCCTTCAGCAGTTTAGTAGGAATAGGATCCAGTATGCAGCTTGAAGGTTTAGAGGCCATGATTATTTTCATCATTGTGTCAAGAGATATAGTACTAAAACACTTAAGTGTCTCTCCCGATCCCAGGCCCTCGCAGAGCTGTGCAGATCCAGGACAGCTAAGCCCTGGAGGAATACGCAGATTCAAAGAGGAGTCCGTAATTTGCTTTCTAATGGTCATGATCTTTTCCTCAAAGAAGTTCATGAATTTATCACTGCTGAAGTGAAAACCATCCTCTCTTGGGGAATGCTGCTTTTTAGTTAGCTTTGCAACAGTATCAAAAAGAAATTTTGGAT
This sequence comes from Coregonus lavaretus, assembly GCF_964263955.1. Classification (NCBI taxonomy): domain Eukaryota; kingdom Metazoa; phylum Chordata; class Actinopteri; order Salmoniformes; family Salmonidae; genus Coregonus; species Coregonus lavaretus. Next base: position 38,245,240 of record NC_140001.1, on the reverse strand, counting down.
TGTTCTTATTTTCCTCGATTAATTTGGAAAAGTAGGATGATCGAGCAGCAGTGAGGGCTCTTCGGTACTGCACGGTACTGTCTTTCCAAGCTAGTCGGAAGACTTCCAGTTTGGTGTGGCGCCATTTCCGTTCCAATTTCCTGGAAGCTTGCTTCAAAGCTCGGGTATTTTCTGTATACCAGGGAGCTAGTTTCTTATGACAAATGTTTTTCGTTTTTAGGGGTGCAACTGCATCTAGGGTATTGTGCAAGGTTAAATTTAGTTCCTCAGTTAAGTGGTTAACTGATTTTTGTCCTCTGACGTCCTTGGGTAGGCAGAAGGGGTCTGGAAGGGCATCAATGAATTTTTGTGTTGTCTGAGAATTTATAGCACGACTTTTGATGCTCCTTGGTTGGGGTCTGAGCAGATTATTTGTTGCGATTGCAAACGTAATAAAATGGTGGTCCGATAGTCCAGGATTTTGTGGAAAAACATTAAGATCTACAACATTTATTCCATGGGACAAAACTAGGTCCAGAGTATGACTGTGGCAGTGAGTAGGTCCAGAGACATGTTGGACAAAACCCACTGAGTCGATAATGGCTCCGAAGGACTTTTGGAGTGGGTCTGTGGACTTCTCCATGTGAATATTAAAATCACCAAAAATTAGAATATGATCTGCTATGACTACAAGGTCTGATAGGAATTCAGGAAACTCAGAGAGGAACGCTGTATATGGCCCAGGAGGCCTGTAAACAGTAGCTATAAAAAGTGATTGAGTAGGCTGCATAGATTTCATGACTAGAAGCTCGAAAGATGAAAACGTCATTTTTTTTTTTGTAAATTGAAATTTGCTATCGTAAATGTTAGCAACACCTCCGCCTTTGCGGGATGCACGGGGAATATGGTCACTAGTGTAACCAGGAGGTGAGGCCTCATTTAACACAGCAAATTCATCAGGCTTAAGCCATGTTTCAGTCAGGCCAATCACATCAAGATTATGATCAGTGATTAGTTCATTGACTATGACTGCCTTTGAAGTGAGGGATCTAACATTAAGTAACCCTATTTTGAGATGTGAGGTATCACGATCTCTTTCAATAATGGCAGGAATGGAGGAGGTCTTTATCCTAATAAGATTGCTAGGGTGGACACCACCATGTTTAGTTTTGCCCAACCTAGGTCGAGGCACAGACACAGTCTCAATGGGTATGGCTGAGCTGACTACACTGACTATGCTATTGGCAGACTCCACTAAGCTGGCAGGTTGGCTAACAGCCTGCTGCCTGGCCTGCACCCTATTTCACTGTGGGGCTAAAGGAGTTAGAGCCCTATCTATGTTGGTAGATAAGAGGAGAGCACCCCTCCAGCTAGGATGGAGTCCGTCACTCCTCAGCAGGTCAGGCTTGATCCTGTTTGTGGGTGAGTCCCAGAAAGAGGGCCAATTATCCACAAATGTTATCTTTTGGGAGGGGCAGAAAACAGTTTTCAACCAGCGATTAAGTGCTGAGACTCTGCTGTAGAGCTCGTCACTTCCCCTAACTGGGAGGGGGCCAGAGACAATTACTCGATGCCGACACATCTTTCTAGCTGATTTACACGCTGAAGCTATGTTGCACTTGGTGACCTCTGACTGTTTCATCCTAACATCGTTGGTGCCGACGTGGATAACAATATCTCTATACTCTCTACACTCGCCAGTTTTAGCTTTAGCCAGCACCATCTTTAGATTAGCCTTAACGTCGGTAGCCCTGCCCCCTGGTAAACAGTGTATGATCGCTGGGTGATTCGTTTTAAGTCTAATACTGCGGGTAATGGAGTCGCCAATGACTAGGGTTTTCAATTTGTCAGAGCTAATGGTGGGAGCCTTCGGCGTCTCAGACCCCGTAACGGGAGGAGTAGAGACTAGAGAAGACTCAGACTCAGACTCCGACTCGCTACATAATGGGGAAAACCGGTTGAAGGTTTCTGTCGGCTGAATGAGCGACACCGGTTGAGCATTCCAACAGTATTTCCCTCCAGAAGCCATGAGAAAGTTGTCCGGCTGCAGGGACTGTGCGGGGGGAGTTATACTAACGTTACTGTCTGTACTTACTGGTGGCACAGACGCTGTTTCTTCCTTTCCTACACTGATAATACTCTTGCCTAACGATTGCGTCTGAAGCTGGGCTTGTAGCACAGCTATTCTCGCCGTAAGGCGAGAATTCTCCTGTATATTATGAGTACAGCGACTGCAATTAAAAGACATCATGTTAATGTTACTACTTAGCTTCGGCTGTTGAAGATGTTGATGAGCCATGTCCAGATAAAGCGTCCGGAGTGAAAAAGTTGAATAAGGGAAAAAAAAGTTGCGATGGAAAAACGGAAAATAACGTAAAGTTGGCAGCTAAAACGCACAGGAAAATGACTCTTCTGTCTCGGGATAAACGTCCGGGGTGAAAAAGTTTAACGAAAAAAGATGAGTGAGGACAAAACTAAAAAGTTGGTAAATTTGTTGAACACAGAGATTGATTAAACGTTTATTAAAAGTAAAACGTGAATAGTTTGGCAGGTAGCCAAGTAGCAACAAACAGCAGAGCAGCACGGAGACAATGCGGAAGCGAGACGGAAGTCACGTGTCACTCATTAGGTCCTAGTCACCATACTCACCAGACGTCACCCATTGACCAGTTCCCGCCAATATCCAGCAACTTCACACAGTCTGTGTGCCACAGTCTGTTCTTGACTTGGGGACTGGGAAAAGACCTCTGGTGGCATATCTTGTGGGTTATGCATGGGTGTCTGAGCTGTGTGCTGGTAGTTTAAACAGACAGCTCGGTGCATTGAAAATGTCAATACTTCTCACAAATACAAGTAGTGATGAAGTCGATCTCTTCTCTACTTTGAGCCAGGAGAGATTGACATGCATATTATTAATGTTAGCTCTCCGTGTACATTTAAGGGCCAACCATGCTGCCCTTTTCTGGGCCAATTGTAATTTTCGTAAGTCCTTCTTTGTGGCACCTGTGACCACACGCCTGGAAAATAGTCCAGGTGCGACAACTAGGGCCTGTAGGAACTGCCTTGTTCATAGCGTTGTTAAGAAGGCAAGGTAACAACACATCTGCCACACTGATCCTCAACACGGGGGCCCCTCAGGGGTGCGTGCTCAGTCCCCTCCTGTACTCTCTGTTCACCCATGACTGCATGGCCAGGCACGACTCCAACACCATCATTAAGTTTGCCGACGACACAACAGTGGTAGGCCTGATCACCGACAACGATGAGACAGCCTATAGGGAGGAGGTCAGAGATCTGGCCGTGTGGTGCCAGGACAACAACCTCTCCCTCAACGTGACCAAGACAAAGGAGCTGATCGTGGACTACAGGAAAAAAAAGAGGACTGAGCACGCCCCCATTCTCATCGACGGGGCTGTAGTGGAACAGGTTGAGAGCTTCAAGTTCCTTGGTGTCCACATCACCAACGAACTATCATGGTCCAAACACACCAAGACAGTCGTGAAGAGGGCACGACAAAGCCTATTCCCCCTCAGGAGACTAAAAAGATTTGGCATGGGTCCTCAGATCCTCAAAAAATTCTACAGCTGCACCATCGAGAGCATCCTGACTGGTTGCATCACCGCCTGGTATGGCAACTGCTTGGCCTCTGACCGCAAGGCACTACAGAGGGTAGTGCGTACGGCCCAGTACATCACTGGGGCAAAGCTCCCTGCCATCCAGGACCTCTATACCAGGCGGTGTCAGAGGAAGGCCCTCAAAATTGTCAAAGACTCCAGCCACCCTAGTCATAGACTGTTCTCTCTGCTACCGCACGGCAAGCGGTACCGGAGTGCCAAGTCTAGGTCCAAAAGACTTCTCAACAGCTTCTACCCCCAAGCCATAAGACTCCTGAGCAGCTAATCATGGCTACCCGGACTATTTGCACTGCCCCCCCACCCCATCCTTTTTACGCTGCTGCTACTCTGTTAAGTATTTATGCATAGTCACTTTAACTCTACCCACATGTACATATTACCTCAACTACCTCAACTAGCCGGTGCCCCCGCACATTGACTATGCAACGGTACCCCCCTGTATATATAGCCTCCCTACTGTCACTTTATTTTACTGTATATATAGCCTCCCTACTGTCACTTTATTTTACTTCTGCTCTTTTTTTCTCAACACTTTTTTGTTGTTGTTTTATTCTTACTTTTTTGTTTAAAATAAATGCACTGTTGGTTAAGGGCTGTAAGTAAGCATTTCACTGTAATGTCTGCACCTGTTGTATTCGGCGCATGTGACCAATAAAATTTGATTTGATTTGATTTGAAGGCAGAGCTGCACTTTATTATGGACAGACCTCACCCAATCTTAGCTACTGTTGCATCAATATGTTTTGACAATGATAGTTTGCAATCCAGGGTTACTCCAAGCAGTGTAGTCTCTTCAACTTGCTCAATTTCCAAATGTTTCATTACAAGATTTAGTTGAGGTTTAGGGTTTAGTGAATGATTTGTCCCAAATACAATGCTTTTAGTTTTAGAAATATTTAGTACTAACTTTTCTTCCCACCCATTCTGAAACTGACATCAGCTCTTTAAGTGTTGCAGTGATTTCACTTGCTGTAGTAGCTGACATGTATAGTGTTTAGTCATCAGCATACATAGACACACAGGCTTTACTCAGAGCCAGGTCATTAGTAAAGATTGAAAAAAGTAATGGGCTTAGATAGCTGCCCTGGGGAATGCCTGACTACCTGGATTATGTTGTAGAGGCTTCCATTTAAAGAACACCCTGTTATGTTAGACAGGTAACTCTCGATCCACAATATAGCAGGGGATGTAAAGCCATAACACAAGTTTTTTTCAGCAGCAGATTATGATCGATAATGTCAAAAGCTGCACTGAAGTCTAACAAAACAGCTCCCACATTATTTTTACAATTTCTCTCAGCAAATCATCAGTCATTTGTGTAAGTGCCGTACATGTTGAATCCCCTTCCCGTGCTGTTTACTGTGAAATAACATTGTATCTGGTCAAACACAATTTTTTACAAACGTTTACTAAGGGTTCGTAACATCCTGGGCTGTTTGAGCCAGTAAAGGGTGCTTTGCTATTCTTCAGTAGCGGAATGACGATTTCTACCTTCCAGGCCTGAGGGCACACACTTTCATGTAGGCTTAGATTGAAAAGATGGAAAATAGGAGTGGCAATATCGTCCGCTATCATCCTCCGTAATTTTCCATCCATGTTGACAAGTAGACTATGATTTTGCTGTTATCTGGAAAGGGTGTCAGTGGGCTGACTGTGAACGCTCTGAGGGACTCTGGGTTGAGGTCAGTGATAAAGTAATCTGCAGTGCTACTGCCAAGGGATGAGCTGGAGGTGTACCTACCATAGTAGTCCCTTCAAAGCTTACCATTGACTATGTTACATACCCACCGTGTGTCACAGAGCTGCAGGAGTTGTGACCCATTTTTGTTCATTGTTTTGTTGTAGTTGTGTCTAGGGGGGCATATTGGGGAGTGAATGCTGTCACCTCTAGGTAGGTGTTTGTCACCCTATGTGTTGAGTGTCCAGTTCTGGCATTTAGGTCACCAAAGACTAGTGCATGTCCCTGAGCCTGCAAGTGGTTGATCTCCCCGTCTAGGATGGAGAAGCTGTCATCGTTAAAGTATGGGGATTCTCTCGATCTCTTTTTTATTTGTTTATTTCTCCCCACAGGCCCCCTCTCTGTTCCTTTCAAAACACTCATTCCGTCCCGTCACATTGGTCTTCAGCAGGGATGGGTTTTCAGCGCTGTGTGTGCGTATTGGGGCGTGTGTTTGGGGTCATGACTACAGGCCATGGGTGATGAATAGCTTGACTATTGCAGAGCCACAACTGGTAGGGAGAAGGATTGGGATGAGGGAGTTCCTCTAGTTTTGTTTGCTGTCTGTGAGACGGTACAGGAATCCCTAGGGTTCAGCCCAGCTCAACTGGTGTTTGGACACACAGTGAGAGGACCTATGAAAGTCCTTAAGGATCAGTTTCTATTGCAAGAGTTGTGTGTGAAAGACTCTTTTTTTCCCCCTCATACATTAGGCTACACAGATACAAACTTCTTGTCACAGACCTTTTTGACAGACTACCTTCATTCCTTTGTTCCTTCATACACCACATAGTCAATTCCCATACATCTCACTTTGTCCTGTTCCATGTGAGTATGTATTACTGTGGTGTCTTGTTTGCTATTGTCTAGTCCAGGGGTGTCAAACTCATTTTAGCTCAGGGGCCACATGGAGGAAAATCTATTCCCAAGTGGGCCGGACCGGTAAAATCATGGTATATATAACTTAAAAACAACAACTTCAGATTGTTTTCTTTGTTTTAATACGATCAACATAAAACATAAAGCTGGAGCCTGAGGACAGTGTGTCCAAAATAGTACAAGCACAACATCACTATTAATCATAAAACACCTCAAGTTTATTTGAAAATTCTAAAGAAAAAGAACACACAAACACACAATGCCTCAGTGATTAACAGAACTGTTTCACAGATCACAGAACTATATCAGGGTGTCATTTCTCAGGCAGAAATGTAGATAGAAATAATGAAATCCTGTTCCCCAAACAAGTGCAAGAACCACAGAGTCAATAATAGGTTAAATATACAAATACAATAGCACATCAACATAAAAACATATAAACATAAAGCTGGAGCCTGAGGACAGTGTGTCCAAAAGCACAACATCACTATTAATCATAAAACACCTCAAGTTATTTGAAAGTTCTGAGGACAAAGAACACACAAACACACAATGCCTCAGTGATTCACAGAAGTATATCACAGATCACAGAACTATATCAGGGTGTCTCATGCAGCACTTTAAGTGGGGTTGCACAGTTTATTTGACTCCTGATACCTGGCATCTTTTAGCTTTCACCAGTGCATCAATATCAGGCGTCACATCCTGAGTGGCAGCCAACTTCAGGATGTGATTCAAGTGCTTGTGCGTGAGCCTTGAGCGCAGCTTTGTTTTATTTATGCTCATTACAGAGAACTTGCTCACAAAGATATGTGGTTCCAAACATGCACAACAGTTTTGCAGCGAGGGCTGTCAAGTTGGGGTAACCTGGCAAGAGATTCTGATAAAATGTGTCCAAGCCAGCTGAGGCAAATTTGCCCTTCAAATCCGAGTCACACTGCAAGTCTATTATTTCAAGTTGGATGCTGACGGGCAGATCAGAGGGATTCACAGTGAATGGCGAGCAAAAAACGTTGAAGTCTTTCTCCAGTTCACCAAAAATCCGAAAGCGTTGCTCAAACTCCCGTAACAGTCCCGTTATTTTATCTTTGAACCGCTTCATGTCTGCCACATGTTGGGTCGCGCACACATTTTTCAGACAGGGGAAGTGAGCTGCATCACCACCGGCGAGTTGCGTCTCCCACAATGACAGCTTCAACTTGAAAGAACGTATGCTGTCATAATACTGCGTGACAACTTTGTTGCGCCCTTGCAGCTGTTTGTTCAAGTTATTCAGGTGCTCTGTAACATCCACCATAAATGCAAGGTCCTGCATCCATTCTGCGGAATGAAATTCTAACACTGGTTTGCCCTTTTCTTCCATGAACTGTTCAATTTCTTCTCGTAAATCAAAGAAACGCCTCAGCACAGCACCTCGGCTTAACCATCTTACCTCAGTGTGGTATGGCAGGCCATAGATGTGGTCTTCTCTCTGAGAAGGCTGTCAAACTGACGGTGATTCAGGCTTCTGGATCGGATGAAATTAACAGTTTGGATGACCACCTTCATGACGTTATCCATCTTTAATGACTTGCAACACAAAGCCTCCTGGTGCAAAATACAGTGAAAAGTCAAAAAATCACGTCCTCCATTTGCAGATTGCACTTTCTCTCTGAACTTTGTCACAACGCCTGCTTTCTTCCCGATCATTGAGGGCGCACCATCTGTAGCCAGGCTTGACAGCGCGGGACCAGTCCACTCCGACCCTGTCCAGCGCGCCGACGAGTGCGGTGAAAATATCAGCTGCTGTCGTTGTATCTGTCATCGGCACCAACTCCACGAACTCCTCAGTGACGGTCAATGTGTCATCAACTCCGCGGATGAAAATGGCCAGTTGTGCAACATCTGTAATGTCCGTGCTTTCATCAATTGCAACCGAAAACTCAATAAATGACTTTACTTTTTGCTTCAACTGGCTGTCCAAATCCACTGAAAGATCGGAAATCCTGTCTGCAACTGTGTTTCTTGTCAGGCTGATATTTACAAAAGCCTGACGCTTTTCAGAGCACATAATCTCCGCTGCCTTCATCATGCATGTTTTTACAAATTCACCCTCACTAAATGGTTTTGAAGCCACTGCGATTTCATTAGCAATGAGGTAGCTAGCTTTCACTGCAGCGTCACTGATGTCTCGGCTGTGAGTAAACACAGACTGCTGTTTCTTCAGACCCGCCAACAGTTCATTCACCTTCTCTCTTCTCCGCTGTCCTTGAAAGTTGTCATATTTGTCGGCATGAAGACTCACATAGTGGCGACGAAGGTAATAATCTTTCAGCACTGCAACATGCTGTGAACACACCAAACATACAGCTTTCCCATTCAATTCAGTGAATAAATAGGAGGATGACCATTTTTCTTGGAACACTCTGCACTCTGCGTCCACTTTTCTCTTTTTTGACAGAGACATATTGGGGCAATGAGGGTGCCAAAGCACATAATGTTAAAAGTAGAAGCCGTAATAAATATTGCGGGCAAAACAAAGTAGCTCATCCGGACTGGCTGCACGTGCTTGACCTACTTGCTCTGCCCCGGTATAAACAGTTTGCTTGCTTAACACAATTGCTATTGCGCCATCCAATGGACGCACTTGGAACAGCAGTTTATTTTATTGAAAAATTGCAGCGCATTTTTATAATTTACAAAATCATCTCGCGAGCCGGATTAAACCCGTTTGCGGGCCTGATTCGGCCCGCGGGCCGGACGTTTGACACCCCTGGTCTAGTCACTCGTTTGCTGTTTAGTCCCTATTTTACCTATGTTGTTTGTTTGTGCCTGGGGAAAAGGGGATTTTTAGCAAGTCGCCCTTGGGCATACACTACCCGTAGGAAAACTTTGTCTAAAAACACTAGTTAGACCTGAGCGGACCACCCACTGTATTTTGTTCTCACTGTTCCTTTTCACTATTCTAATTTGCATGAGTTATGTTACGGGTCTCTTTACCATCCACCCTAGACTTTTAAAGCCACAGGGCTCGTACCGTCTCACGGACAGCAAACAAAACTAGAAGAACTCCCTCATCCCAATCCTTCTCAGATTGGATGGATGGATGGATGGGGAGAGAGAGAGTCTCTCTCTCTCGCTCTCTCTCTCCTTCAGTGAGTATAAAGGATAAATGCAGTCTCCATTGTCCTGGAGGCAGGCAGGCAGCAGCAGCATCTGTGTCTCTCCCCTGTGTTTGTGTCAGCTAATATTTAGTTAATCTCTGGTCTGGGACCTGCGGGACCGACCGGAGCTGCTGGTCCTCTATCCATCTCCCACTGATCTATATTCCACATTGTATCCCTCTGCCATTAACCCGCAGTGGCGAGGAGAGGAGACAGCTAGTCTTACTGGGGTCTGACACATAACGAAAAATACATTACAGACCAAAGTCCCCCTCTCTGTTCCTGTCAAAACACTCATTCCGTCCTGTCACATGGGTCTTCAGCAGTGATGGGTTTTCAGCGCTGTGTGAGTATTAGGGCGTGTGTTTGGGGTCATGACTACAGGCCATGGGTGATGAATAGCTTGACTGTTGCAGAGCCACAACTGGTAGGGAGGGAGGTAGAGAATACAGAAGGGATGGAGAAGAGGGAGGGTTGGATGGATGGAGAGACTTAGGGAGGGAGGAGTAGTGAAAGAGGAAGGGAGTCTTAACCCACCCTCTGTCTGTCTGCGCTGAGTGCTATGTTTTCTCTCTCTCTCTCTCTCATAGGCCTCTAATGGGTTTTCCACTGTCCTGCTTCCAAACCTCCATCACTTCTCTCTTCTCTCTCCCCTATCCCTTCTCTCCATCTTCTCTGTTCCCTCTCTCTCCTTTCTCTCTCCATCCCCCCTCTCCCTCCAGCAGCTGGCCAGGAGAACAGCTGACTAAATCTGGAGCTTGTGGCCCTGGTTCAGCCTCAGCCTCCTCCCCTGGCCCCTAGCCCTGGCTCCAGCCCCAGCTCTGGTCCTGCCCCAGCTGAGCTCTGGCTCTAGCGCTGGTTCTCACTGGCCCCCACTTTTAGCCCTTCAACCACACACTAGCTTCTTCACGGACACATGCACACACGCTGCACGTACACATGCACATATACATGCACGCTCGTATGAACACACACACCCCCTCACACTGCTATAGCCCCAGCCCTGGCTCTTTCTCTCTGGCTGGCTGCTATCTCTAGCCCTAGCCTTGCCTCAGCTACAGCCTCCCTTTGCCTGGCTCCCAGCCCATGTTCCTGCTCCAGCCCTAGCCCTACCCTATGGAGGCCCCTACAGAGGCTTTTGCTTTGGCTCATCTCCAGTTAGTTCTGGTCCTAGCTCCATGTTGGTGTACTATACAGTTCTGAAACAACACAAACCCTCTCTTGGCTGTTTAGTCTCAACCTCTGACTGAGCTCATATGGGATGGTTTGGTTTGGCGTTGTTGTTGTTGATGGATAGTTAGTTTCATCCAAACCCACTCCCCACTGGGCACAAACTTGTTGAATCAACGTTGTTTCAACGTATTGTGACATGGAATCTATGTGGAAAATACATTGAATTTGAAAAGAGTAATCAACGTAAACTGTTGTTTTGAAGGTGAAATTTCAACTACAGGATTATGTCATCATGGTAAACAATGTTCAACATAGACAAACCTTATAAAACATATGTTAAATTTGTAATTTGAAACAAAGTCAGTTCAACCCCCTATCAGAAAAGAACAATAGGCTGAGCAGCACCTCCTACTGGAGAGTTGGAGCTACAGCGACCCATTTGGTCTCCCAACCAGGGTTTTAACCAAGCCCTGCTTAGCTTTGCTATAACAGAGCAAATTAAATGTAACCATACTTAAGTCATATCATTAATGATACTATTTAGTAGAGCTGGGACAATAAACCGAAAATTACTGACACCACATTGCCTTCCTCTTACCGAAGCATTTTGCGTATGTCGGTAATGTTCTGTGATTTTGCTACACATTGTTCCTGTATATTGTTCTAAAACCATTATTTGGTGGACAGTAATAGCCTATGGATTATGTTGATTCCTGCTATAAAAGTATCTCCCTGTCTGTTTTGCTGTTGGCTGCTGTGTGAGCGAGCCACTCTCACTCCCTCTCCGCACTGTGAGCACGTAGGAGGGAGGGATGCATTCTGAGAAGGACAAGCATGCCCATTGCTCAAATGCAGTTGCGGGGGAAAAATAATAATCCAACTTTAAATGTACTTTAAATAAAGTTTGATTTGATTTAGCACTATTCTTTAACTTAGATTTTTGGTTGAGATGGAGACGTGAATCCAACATATTAATTATAGGAGTTAGCGAGGTAAATTTGGTCAACTCTGAGTTCAACTCGGGATAACCGGTACCACGAAAGTGGCTCACCTTTTAGTCAGGTACATTTCTATGCTACATCACTGGGGCCGAACTCCCTGCCATCCAGGACGTCTATACCAGGCGGTGTCAGAGGAAGGCCCTAAAAATTGTCAAAGAATCCAGCCACCCAAGTCATAGACTGTTCTCTCTGCTACAGGATGGCAAGCAGTACCGGAGCGCTAAGTCTGGGACCAAAAGGCTCCTGAACATCTTCTACCCCGAAGCCATAAGACTGCTAAATAGTTAACCAAATACCTACCCAGACTATCTGCATTGACCCTTTTTGTACTAACTCTTTTTGACTCTATGCATACACACTGGACTCTACCCACTAACTCACACATACTTACACTGACACTCCAACACACACACACACACACACACACACACACACACACACTCACTCACATAACACATACACTGACATAACACGTACATACAGGCACATTCGCCACACACACACACTCATCACATACACTGCTGCTACTGTCTATTATCTATCCTGTTGCATAGTCACTTTACCCCTAAATATATGTACATATCTACCTCAATTTCCTCTTACTGCTACCCCATGTATAAATAGCCAAGCTATCATTGCTCATTGTGTATTTATTCCTTGTGTTACTATTTTAGTTAGCATTTCACTTTTAGTCTACACCTGTTGTTTACGAAGCATGTGACAATGTTTGTGCATTGATAAACAAACCAAAGATGGCATTTATAATAAGTAATAAAATAAAGATGGCACTTCTAAAAGCCTATTTCACACCATACATAGGCTGCTGAATTTGCAAGATAACTTTTCTTACATTTTGATTTTGGCACAAATGAAAAAGTGGAACTGACTCGCCATGGATTGATGTTTCAGCATTGTCTCAATGAAGAGTTCAGCGTTCAGCTAGCCATGTGCGACATGCACGCTCAAGCCTGCTGGAGTTCGCGGCAGGCGGACGAGCAATATCCACCGTCATAGTACAGATTAAGCCTGGCCTGGAATGTGAAGCTAACTGAAGCTGGCTAGCTTTACAAAAGCCTGAGTAGATCTAGCTTGCTTCGTAGTATACCACTTAGGGTGTGTACTTGTACATCAAGCTTGTACATCACGCTAGCCTACATAAACAGGAGATAGGCTCCTGCTTTATGGGCCGTTCTGGCTGGGACAAGGCTTACTTCCAGAGAAGCAGGGTTGAACCCAGATTTATTGCTTTCTGTAATTGTCACTCAGCTGTATGAACGGCATGGTAAATCATGCTTTATTGGCTCAGTTCTGCCTGTCTCCCCCCCCCGACCCTACACACAGCCTGGGCACACACTAACACAGAGAAAGAATAAAACATGTGACATATGATTGATGGGGGGGAGGTTCGGAATCAGACACACACACCCACACAAACACACACACGCTCTCTGAAAATAAAACGTGACATATGATTGGCGTTGGGGGAGATAGGGAAACACAATCGGCAGGAGAAGTGAGCCTTCTCACATCCCGAGGCAAGCCAGACTAGTTTGATGGTTGCCCAGGGGAGAGTGCCTTTGTCCCCCATCCCTTTCTGTCAGACTAGAGGAGCTGGAGGATGCTGTGATGCGGCCGAGCCAGGCCTCTGGTCCGTCACATAACAGTGGGAGACGTGGACCACGTCAGACACCTGTCAGTGTTTCTCTGTGTGTTTGACAGACGACTGTAAGTCTAGTCTAGGGCAGGAGGACACATCAGACAGTACTGACACAGGAAGATTCAGAGAGACCCATAGCTGTAGCATGCTGTGGTGCACACACACTCTCACACACACACACACACACAAATACTACTACCCTTTGTGTAAAATAGGCTGAGATAACCCATTGAGAATCAACAGTGATGTGACAGTGGATGGTTCTAGTACAGCAACACTGATAATTAGGCCAACCACAGCATGGTTCTCAATACAATCTTTGCTGTTGTCGTTTATGGAGAACTTTTCAAAGTTTCCTTTGGAGTCCCACTTTTCTTTGAGCTGTTTAAACCAGGCGCTGACGGCGCTGATGATGAAAGTGAATCAAACCTGTTGTGGACTTCAAAGTCTTCTCTGCTTTGCCATTTATTAACTAGAACAACCTCACACATCATATATGGATTCTTCAAAATGCCTGCCTCAGGGGAAAAAACAGAAAAACAGAAAAGGATGAAGAAGAAAACAACCAAACAGGAAGGGGGAGGAGGGGGGAAGGGAGAGGAAAGGCAAATGGTTATGCCTAAAAGCGGTGTAACTGAAACTGACTGCTTTTCAAAAGCGTTTCCAATCAAAACAAATCTGTGATGCATGCAGAGTGTTTGTGATCAGATATATTTGTGGAGAAGAATGTGTTTTGGCTGAAGATTGATGTGAAGAAGAGAACTTTCCTGTGTGTGTGCGTGCATGCTAGTGTGTTTCTGCATTTTATTGGCCTGTAGCAGTAATTAGCTGTCTAATCAATATGATGAACTCCGCTTAAGTCAGCTGTTTGGTTATGCTCCCATAACCACATTTGTCCAGAGACTCCCCTCTCTCCCTCTCACCTGTCCCCTCTCCCTCACTCTCTCCCCTCTCCCTCTCCCTCAGTCTCCCATCTCCCTCTTCCCTCTCTGGCTGTCTGTCTGTCCACAACAGCACGGCATTTAGACAAAATCTCATTGACCTAATTCAAGGATGGATGCCGTCTTGATCAGCAGGGGGGTCTCTGAACCCCCATTATCATTGCTACGGTCATTGGTTGTACCCCCATTCACCACACAACCCCGCCCTGCTTAGCCAGTGTACCATCTCAAATGGAGCTAATGACGATCTCCGACCACAGGCACGTAACAAAAGATGAAGCATTGCATTAATATGATTAGTCAGAGTTAACATTTTAACAGATGGTGTTGTAATAGGCCTGATTCAAGCATTTAATAACATCCTTGAATACTGTGTTGTCTACTAATGGAATGGAATAGACACCAGTTAGGCGTGTGAATCATTGGTATTTAGTTTATTAGGATCCCTATTATGTACTGCATATGCAGCAGCTACTCTTCCTGGGGTCCACATAAAACATACAAATACATGACAAAGTACCGAACAGTAAGAGACAAGGACATGAGACAGCCTATAGGGAGGAGGTCAGAGACCTGGCCGTGTGGTGCCAGGATTACAACCTCTCCCTCAACGTGATCAAGACAATGGAGATGATTGTGGACTACAGGAAAAGGAGTAACGAGCACGCCCACATTCTCATCGACGGGGCTGTAGTGGAGCAGGTTGAGCGCTTCAGGTTCCTTGGTATCCACATCACCAACAAACTATCATGGTCCAAACACACCAAGACATTCGTGAAGAGGGCACGACACAGCCTATTCCCCCTCAGGAGACTGAAAAGATTTGGCATGGGTCCTCAGATCCTCACCATCGAGAGTATCCTGACTGGTTAGATCACCGCCTGGTATGGCAACTGCTCAGCCTCCGACCGCAAGGCACTACAGAGGGTAGTACGTACGGCCCAGTACATCACTGGGGCCAAGCTCCCTGCCATCCAGGACCTCTATACCAGGTGGTATCAGAGGAAGGACTCCAGCCAGCCACCCAAGTCATAGACTGTTTTCTCTGCTACTGCACGGCAAGCAGTACCGGAGCGCCAAGACTAGGTCCAAGAGGCTTCTTAACAGCTTCTACCCCCAAGCCATAAGACTCCTGAACAGCTAATCAAATGGCTACCCGGACAATTTCCCCCCCACCCCCTCTTTTTACGCTGCTGCTGCTCTCTGTTTATTATCTATGCTCACTTTACCTCTACCTACATGTACATATTACCTCAATTACCTCGACTAACCTGTGCCCCCGCACATTGACTCTGTACCGGTACCCCCTGTATATAGCCTCGCTACTGTTATTTTACTGCTGCTCTTTAATTATTTGTTATTTTTCTATTTATTTTATTTTTACTTATATATTTTTTACTTAACACTTAGTTTTCTTAAAACTGCATTGTTGGTTAAGGGCTTGTAAGTACGCATTTCACTGTAAGGTGAAATCCCTGTTGGATTCGGCGCATGTGACAAATAACATTTGATTTGATTAAATTCATTTTTATTGTTTTATTTTATACATATAAAATACGAGGTACAGTGAGGGGAAAAAAGTATTTGATCCCCTGCTGATTTTGTACGTTTGCCCACTGACAAAGACATGATCAGTCTATAATTTTAATGGTAGGTTTATTTGAACAGTGAGAGACAGAATAACAAACAAAAAATCCAGAAAAACGCATGTCAAAATTGTTATAAATTGATTTGCATTTTAATGAGGGAAATAAGTATTTAACCCCTCTGCAAAACATGACTTAGTACTTGGTGGCAAAACCCTTGTTGGTAATCACAGAGGTCAGACATTTCTTGTAGTTGGCCACCAGGTTTGCACACATCTCAAGAGGGATTTTGTCCCACTCCTCTTTGCAGATCTTCTCCAAGTCATTAAGGTTTCGAGGCTGACGTTTGGCAACTCGAACCTTCAGCTCCCTCCACAGATTTTCTATGGGATTAAGGTCTGGAGACTGGCTAGGCCACTCCAGGACCTTAATGTGCTTCTTCTTGAGCCACTCCTTTGTTGCCTTGGCCGTGTGTTTTGGGTCATTGTCATGCTGGAATACCCATCCACGACCCATTTTCAATGCCCTGGCTGAGGGATGGAGGTTCTCACCCAAGATTTGATGGTACATGGCCCCGTCCATCGTCCCTTTGATGCGGTGAAGTTGTCCTGTCCCCTTAGCAGAAAAACACCCCCAAAGCATAATGTTTCCACCTCCATGTTTGACGGTGGGGATGGTGTTCTTGGGGTCATAGGCAGCATTCCTCCTCCTCCAAACACGGCGAGTTGAGTTGATGCCGAAGAGCTTGATTTTGGTCTCATCTGACCACAACACTTTCACCCAGTTCTCCTCTGAATCATTCAGATGTTCATTGGCAAACTTCAGACAGGCCTGTATATGTGCTTTCTTGAGCAGGGGGACCTTGCGGGCGCTGCAGGATTTCAGTCCTTCACGGCGTAGTGTGTTACCAATTGTTTTCTTGGTGACTATGGTCCCAGCTGCCTTGAGATCATTGACAAGATCCTCCCGTGTAGATCTGGGCTGATTCCTCACCGTTCTCATGATCATTGCAACTCCACGAGGTGAGATCTTGCATGGAGCCCCAGGCCGAGGGAGATTGACAGTTCTTTTGTGTTTCTTCCATTTACAAATAATCGCACCAACTGTTGTCACCTTCTCACCAAGCTGCTTGGCGATGGTCTTGTAGCCCATTCCAGCCTTGTGTAGGTCTGCAATCTTGTCCCTGACATCCTTGGAGAGCTCTTTGGTCTTGGCCATGGTGGAGAGTTTGGAATCTGATTGATTGATTGCTTCTTTGGACAGGTGTCTTTTATACAGGTAACAAGCTGAGATTAGGAGCACTCCCTTTAAGAGTGTGCTCCTAATCTCAGCTCGTTACCTGTATAAAAGACACCTGGGAGCCAGATATCTTTCTAATTGAGAGGGGGTCAAATACTTATTTCCCTCATTAAAATGCAAATAAATTTATAACATTTTTGACATGCTTTTTTCTGGATTTTGTTGTTGTTATTCTGTCTCTCACTGTTCAAATAAACCTACCATTAAAAATATAGACTGATCATTTCTTTGTCAGTGGGCAAACGTACAAAATCAGCAGGGGATCAAATACTTTTTTCCCTCACTGTATGTTGTGGCTGCCTACCTGGTGATGTCAAATACCACTCACTGTGGGGGGGGATAAACTTACACACAGTTACAGAGGCCTGCTAGCCATGCTGAACACACACACACACAACAGACAGCGTTGTCATGGCACCTCGCATGTCAACAAAGAGCTCTAGGGGGAATATTCCTTTCTGTCTAGTAGTGGGCAATTTTTCTCAATCATCCGTCAATGAAGGGTAGACATTTACATGTAATGAGAGCCATTTCAAAGAAATAAGATTCTGAAATGGTTTTGATAATATCAGCTGTCTGGGTTTTAGCTAGAGAGACGAAACCAAAAGTGGCTGCAGACCTATTCAGAGTGCTCAGTTCCCTATTCTAGTAACAGCTCTTAGGCAAGTCATCGATGCATTCAGTAGGCCCACTCTTTACCTTCTCCATGTGTTTATGTGAGATAAGTAAAGTGGTACTGTATATAATGTCAGATGCTTACAGCGGTAAATGACAATGTTAGCTATGCATGTATAGCCTATCCATTAGAGAATATCCTTAACCTCAACGTCAATATTTACAGGAATTGCCTATAGGCAGGAGAATCGACCACATCTTAAGAACAGTATTTCCTCCTCTCGCTCTCTCTCTCTCATCCTCTTCATCTCTCTATTCCCTCTCTCCTCCTCAGTATCTGTCGATAGCAGCACTGGGCTGGTGAGATGTTTGACTTCTTTATTTTCTTTGTTTTGATATTTGTGTGTGACGGCTGAGGTTTTGACACAGACTCAGCGAAGGGCTGAGAGATGCTAGATGACGTGTGTCAAGTGATATTAAACGTGAGATCCCTCTTCCTCTCCCCTCTCGTTCCTGGCTTTGTCCACTGTGGTTAGTGTGAAGAATGACACTTCTCATCTCTGTTTAGGGGAAATAAATTCCCTGTCTGATGTATTACCCCTCCAATCGTACTGGGCAGCGCGGCCTGGGCTCACTCTGGCCTACATAGACAAAGGCAGGTTCAGGAAGGACAAAGACAAGCTCAAATAACATCCCCAACATATTCCCTATATAGAGGCGTTGATCGAAAGTAGTGCACTTTATATGGAACAGGGTGCCAATTGAGAGACAAGGCTCAGTGTAGGTCTATGTGAAGTATCCTGAATGCAAAGGGAAGACGGCATAGTGATATGTGTGTCTCGTATCATATGTGCAGTAACATACTTTGTGATTTCATATGGGAGCTAATCAGGGCCTGGGGCAGTGAGGGACTATTAGGACATGTTAGCTAATCTAATTGCTAATGAATTAGTGTGTAAGCGGTTGTGGTTCTGTGCCCTCTCTGTAGCCTTCTTTGTCCTTTCAATGAGGAATTGAATAATAATTTGGTTTGTGTAAATATTTGTCCTGGTTCACACATGTACAAGTGTGGATTATACGCATGTGTGAAATGTCCATTATCAATTAGGGTTAAAGGGATAGTTCACCCAAATTACAAAATTACATATTGGTTTCCTTACCCTGTAGTCAGTCTATGGACAAGCTATGACCGCAATCCATGCTTCGGTTTAGTTTCTCTGGCACGGTTTCCACATGCTAATGTTTTAGCATTTGTGGCAGAAGTCCCATTCAAGTTATGGGACCGATATTTACATTTCTTGTCCAAATCATCCGAAAGTATCTAAAATGGATTGTGAAGTCACTTATAGATGTTTTGAACATGATGTGTGAAAAATTCTAATATATACAGTACCAGTCAAAAGTTTGGACACACCTACTAATTCCAGGGATTTTTCTTTATTTTTAATATTTTCTACATTGTAGATTACTAGTGAAGACATCAAAACTATGAAATAACACATGGAATCATGTAGTAACCAAAAAAGTGTTAAACAAATCAAATATATTTTATATTTGAGATTCTTCAAATAGCCACTGTTTGCCTTGATGACAGCTTTGCACACTCTTGGCATTCTCTCAACCAGCTTCATGAGGTAGTCACCTGGAATGCATTTCAATTAACAGGTGTGCCTTGTTAAAAGTTAATTGGTGGAATGTCTTTCCTTCTTAATGTGTTTGAGCCAATCAGTTGTGTTGTGACAAGGTAGGGGGGGTATACAGAAGAAAGCGCTATTTGGTAAAAGACCAAGTCCATATTATGGCAAGAACAGCTCAAATAAGCAAAGAGAAACGACAGTCCATCATTACTTTAAGACATGAAGGTCAGTCAATACGGAACATTTCAAGAACTTATAAGGTTTCTTCAAGTGCAGTTGCAAAAATCATCAAGCGCTATGATGAAACTGGCTCTCATGAGGACCACCACAGGAATGGAAGACCCAGAGTTAACTCTGCTGCAGAGGATAAGTTCAGTAGAGTTACCAGTCTCAGAAATTGCAGCCCAAATAAATGCTTCACAGAGTTCAAGTCACAGACACATCTCAACATCAACTGTTCAGAGGGGACTGTGTGAATCAGGCCTTCATGGTCGAATTGCTGCAAAGAAACCACTACTAAAGGACACCAATAAGAAGAAGAGACCTTCTTGGGCCAAGAAACACGAGCAATGGACATTAGACCAGTGGAAATGTGTCCTTTGGTCTGGAGTCCAAATTGGAGATATTTGGTTCCAACCACCATGTCTTTGTGAGACGCGGTGTGGGTGAACAGATTATCAGGCTATTTACGGGCTATTTTACCAAGCAGGAGAGTGATGGATGCTGCATCAGATGACCTGGCCTCCACAATCCCCCGACCTCAACCCAATTGAGATGGATTGGGATGAGTAGGACTGCAGAGTGAAGGAAAAGCAGCCAACAAGTGCTCAGCATATGTGGGAACTCCTTCAATACTGTTGGAAAAGCATTCCAGGTGAAGCTGGTTGAGAGAATGCCAAGAGTGTGCAAACCTGTCATCAAGGCAAAGGGTGGCTATTTGAAGATTTTAAAATATAAAATATCTTTGATTTGTTTAACACTTTATTTGTTTACTACATGATTCCATATGTGTTATTTCATAGTTTTGATGTCTTCACTATTATTCTACAATGTAAAAAATAGTAAAAAATAAAGAAAAACCATTGAATAAGTAGGTGTGTCAACTAATAGTCTTGGAAGGATCCTGCTTGATTCTGTGGCGAATCGCGTCTCTGCATGTCTGGCAGACATATCAGTGTGGATGTCGGATCACCACCTCAAGCTGAACCTCGGCAAGACGGAGCTGCTCTTCCTCCCGGGGAAGGACTGCCCGCTCCATGATCTCGCCATCACGGTTGACAACTCCATTGTGTCCTCCTCCCAGAGTGCAAAGAACCTTGGCGTGACCCTGGACAACACCCTGTCGTTCTCTGCTAACATCAAAGCGGTGACCCGATCCTGCAGGTTCATGGTCTACAACATTCGCAGAGTACGACCCTACCTTACACAGAAAGCGGCACAGGTCCTAATCCAGGCACTTGTCATCTCCCGTCTGGATTACTGCAACTCGCTGTTGGCTGGGCTCCCTGCCTGTGCCATTAAACCCCTGCAACTTATCCAGAACGCTGCAGCCTGTCTGGTGTTCAACCTTCCCAAGTTCTCTCACGTCACCCCGCTCCTCCACTACTACAAGACCATGGTGCTTGCCTACGGAGCTGTGAGGGGAACGGCACCTCCTTATTTTCAGGCTCTGATCCTAAACCCAAACGAGGGCTCTACGTTCATCCAGCTCTGGCCTGCTAGCCCCCCTACCTCTACGGACGCACAGTTCCCGCTCAGCCCAGTCAAAGCTATTCGCTGCTCTGGCACCCCAATGGTGGAACAAGCTCCCCCACGACACCAGGACAGTGGAGTCACTGACCACCTTCCGGAGACACTTGAAACCCTACCTCTTTAAGGAATACCTGGAATAGTATAATAGTAATCCTTCTACCCCTCCTTTACTACCACTGTCTTTTGTCTAAACTAACACCTGACTTATTTCACCTGCTAGCACTGACTTGTTTAAAGAAATGTACTTATTGTGATCGAGATGTAGTTGTCCCTGATTGCACTGACTTTGCTCACAGCTGCTTGTTTGAAGAAGTGTACTTACTGTGATCAAGATGTGGTTGTCCCACTGGCTATCCTAAGTTGAATGCACCAATTTGTAAGTCGCTCTGGATAAGAGCATCTGCTTAATGACTTAAATGTAAATGTGTGTCCAAACTTTTGAATGGGATTTGTGCCATGAATGCTAAAACGTTAGCATGTGGAAACAGTGCCAGGGAAACTAATCCATAGCATGGATTGCTGTCATACGTTGACCATAGACTGCTTACATGGTAACGAAACCAATATGTCATTTTGTAATTTGAGTGAACTATCCCTTTTTAAGTGGCACATCAACAGATTTTCACCTTGTCAGCTCAGGGATTCGAGCTAGCGACCTTTCGGTTACTGGCCCAACGCTCTAACCGCTAGGCTACCTGCCTTTAGGCTACTACTTGAAATCAATTCACGAATGGATAGTAAATGTGGACTATATCTTAAATTACACTGTTTCAAAAGAAGAGATAAGAGTAATGATTGAGTAGTGAATGAGTGAGCGAGCTTATTGATCTGGGCTCACAGGATAATAGGCAGTACACACTACAGTGATTGCAAAATGCCAAACAAAGAGATATTGGTGTGTGAGGGGTTAACTCTTCCAAGCTGCCATTTTCCTAGGAGGTGTTTCATTTTTCTCTCTGTGTGATGGGACCAGGGAGGTGTGTGTGTGTGTGTGTGTGTGTTCCACAGTACCCCCACTACTTCTCTCACCCATGCATGCAGGATGGCTAGTTGTTAAATTGGCATGTATGGGTGTGTAGGCTTTTAGACATCATTATATTGGACTGTGTGTTAATTTGGGCTGTGTATGTGTGTGGTTAGGGTGGGGGCTGGGGTGTTAGTACATCTGGATGTGAATAGTTGATGGTAAACGACCCGAGTGACTCCAGGAAAGAAGGGGTTAAGTCCGAGCCGGCAGGGCTGCGTTACGCTAATGGCAGCTGGCTGAAGCAGAAAGAGGAAGTGCTGAGCTCAGAGGAACCCAGACGGCGAAACCTCTCCCTCCCTCCCCCTCGCTACAGCTGAGCGCTCCCCATGCTTCCCACCGGTGTGTGTGCGCGTGTGCGTAGTGCTGGAATGCAGCTTCCCCCTCCTCTGGGCCTGTGTGTGTGTCTGGAGTGGTGCCTCTTGTCTGGTGTGTGACGTCAGCACACACACAGCAGGTCAGTTTAAGGTTACTACAATCTTCACTCCGTTGATCTACGTCCGTGGGATTTTTGGTGTAGCGGACACCTTTTGGTAACATGATATCCTCGCCGGTCCCACTCCCATTCACAAGGGGGCGATAGCAACTTTTATTTTTTTATTTGGTGAAAGCAAGGAAGAGTCGCCTTCCCTCGCTAGTAGTAGTAGCTAGCTGGCAGCCTGGGTAGCTGGCTTTTGTCTTACTAAAAAGATAGCAAGCTAGGTAACCTTTTTAGTTTCCCACATCTCCATGTGAAATAATCTGATTTATAATAAAAAAAATATGCCGGGCAAATAATCGTTTATTGCCGATGTAACCTAAAACATTATCCCAGTTTGATTTGCTGCTTGTGTATTCATTCCCATATTATCTAAAAATATTAAGTCAACATGTTTTGGTCATGGAGAAAAAAGCATATGGCTATCTAGTTGGCTACAGCAGGATCTACCATTTCACTATAGTATGTACTCACTAGTTATTAATTCTAAACAAAATACCTTTTTGGGTGGATTCTTGTTGTTTGGTTTACTGTTTGAACAGTCGCTGAGATTATATTTGGTTATCAATGCAAAATAGGCTACTTTGATGAATAGCCTATAGATCAGATCAAGGAACCAAGCGACAACACTGCCCTCACCGGCTACGGAAGGAATCATACAGCGTTTTTACATTTTCACGTAGTAAAAAAGAATGTCGAATGCCAGAGCATATTACAAGGAGCTGCCCCTTTTGTGACGAAAAACGACATTGCAACACTCCGAATTGTGCATCTGTGTAGAGCTTGTAGTAGGCTTCAGGGTTAGGCAGCACTGAGCATGTATGTGTTGGGGGGAGGGGGAGAAAGGGAGGAGTCACATATTAGAGAGAGGAAGAAGGAAAGAGGAGGGGTGTGTTTGTGGGAGTAGGAGGCATACTTTAGGAGTCAGGAGTGTGTAGTATAGTGTGTCGGATGACTTCCCAAGCGGAATGATAGGGGCAAAGGGAAGATTACTTCCTGGCTTAGACTAGTACCCCCTAACACACACATACATATTTCCCCTCTGATTCTCGGGTGGATGGTGTGTGAGAAGCACATTCAGATTTCCATTGGCCATCGTCATCAAATACCCAACGTTTTTAATGTGTGCTTTTTTCAGCATGGATATGTACCAGTCTCATGACTTTATGGCCATCGTAGCTGTTTTGATGTAGGTCTAGCCTCATTTGCCCTCTGTCACTGTCTGTAATCTCGTTCCTAATGTAGAGGGTTGTCGTTACAAATACACTCAGCCTAAGCCTTAAAGAGCTGACAATGGCTTTTCAATGGATCCCCAGTACATTCATCTTCACACACACTCAAACACACCAACCCCTTACATTCATCTTCAGCCAGGAGACTGTTGAGGGACTTCTCTTGGTAATTACACACGTTAGTTTCCATGCATATATAATTTCTTTCCCATTAATGAACTCCACATATGGTTGTGGGAGATGTATAGACCAAATTCTAGTTTGAGGCATGTGGTTTCAAACATAGGCTAGCCAAAGCCCTGCTGTCCAGATAGCTCAGTTGAATGTCTCACGGATAGTCAGACAGCCATCCTCTTGCCAAGCTACAGAATCACTAAAACGGGCTGGGCCTGAAAGTCCAATTTCAATAAAATTGGACTCCATTTTATAAGTGATATTTTGGAAATTGCAAGTTATTCCTGACGGATTGTGTGGCAACTAAGTGGCGGCATCACCCGACGAGACCAGAGTGGGCTGTCATTTCAGCAGCTGCAGGAGGACACCTCCAATCATACACAGACGTGAACACACACACACACACTCCATCAAATCAAATGTTATTTGCCACATGCGCCAAATACAACAAGGGTAGACCTTACAGTGAAAAGCTTACTTACAAGCCCTTAACCAACAATGCAGTTTATAAGAAAAGAAAAAAAAAAAGTGTTAAGTAAAAAATAGCAAATAATTAAAGAGCAACAGTAAAATAAAATAACAGTAGGGAGGCTATATACAGGGGGTACCGGTACAGAGTCACGTTGAGGGAGAGGTTGTTATCCTGGCACCACACGGCCAGGTCTCTGACCTCCCTATAGGCTGTCTCATCGTTGTCGGTGATCTGGCCTACCACTGTTGTGTCGTCGGTAAACTTAATGATGGTGTTGGAGTCGTGCCTGGCCATGCAGTCATGGGTGAACAGGGAGTACAGGAGGGGACTGAGCACGCATCCCTGAGGGGCCCCCGTGTTGAGGATCAGCGTGGCAGATGTGTTGTTACCTACCCTTACCACCTGGGGGCGGCCCATCAGGAAGTCCAGGATCCAGTTGCAGAGGGAGGTGTTTAGTCCCAGGGTCCTTAGCTTAGTGATGAGCTTTGAGGGCACTATGGTGTTGAATGCTGAGCTGTAGTCAATGAATAGCATTCTCACATAGGCGTTCCTCTTGTCCAGGTGGGAAAGGGCAGTGTGGAGTGCAATAGAGATTGCATCATCTGTGGATATGTTGTGGCGGTATACTAATTGGAGTGGGTATAGGGTTTCTGGGGTAATGGTGTTGATGTGAGCCATGACCAGCCTTTCAAAGCACGTGAGTGCTACGTGTCGGTAGTCATTTAGGCAGGTTATCTTAGTGTTCTCGGGCACAGGGACTATGGTGGTCTGCTTGAAACATGTTGGTATTACAGACTCAGTCAGGGACATGGAAAATGTCAGTGAAGACACTTGCCAGTTGGTCAGCGCATGCTCGGTGGACACGTCCTGGTAATCCGTCTGGCCCCGCGGCCTTGTGAATG
This sequence comes from Coregonus lavaretus, assembly GCF_964263955.1. Classification (NCBI taxonomy): domain Eukaryota; kingdom Metazoa; phylum Chordata; class Actinopteri; order Salmoniformes; family Salmonidae; genus Coregonus; species Coregonus lavaretus. Next base: position 38,219,944 of record NC_140001.1, on the reverse strand, counting down.
TTGACCTGCTTAAAAGTCTTACTCACATCGGCTACGGAGAGCGTGATCACATAGTCATCCGGAACAGCTGATGCTCTCATGCATGCTTCAGTGTTGCTTGCCTCGAAGTGAACATAGAAGTGATTTAGCTCGTCTGGTAGGCTTGTGTCACTGGGCAGCTCGCGGCTGTGCTTCCCTTTGTAGTCTGTAATAGTTTTCAAGCCCGATTTAATGTTTTAAATGTTTTATTTTATACACCTACCTCTGTGTGTGTGTGTGTGTGTGTGTGTGTGTGTGTGTGTGTGTGTGAGGCAGCACCTGTGGAGGACAAGGCCTTTGCTCTGTTAAGGGTCACAGCACAAACGGGGCCGCCCTTGGTGCTCAGCTGTGTTATTCCAGCCTGTCCCTCACCTAGAACACACACACACTTTAACACCCCTAAAGCAGCGTCCGTTGCTTGATGCATTGATCTGTGTTTATGATCTCTGTATGGGGTCTTCCTTATAGGACCACATGCACTCGTCTCTCTCTAACACACATGGGAATACACATAAGCACCTCTTATGCCCCCCCCCCAGTAAGACTGCACACATATCAGGTATACACCCACACCCTAAAACCTCTCTGAATCTTTCATTTCTTCTCATATAAACTTTATAGTTATACAGTGAGCCCTTTGAGTTCAGATGGATGACATCACCAAGGGCTGAACAGATTGCTCACTCACTTTTCGAAGGGTTCCTAGTTCCACCCAGAACTCCAACTGTCCATCCCAAATGGCACCTTGTTCCCTATTTAGTGCACTACTTTTGACCAGGGCCCATAGGGATATGCATCCCAACTCTCTGGTTCTACAGTAGATCTTATTTCAGGCCAGATGGAATTCCAGACTACCAACATGCTTTTTAGATATCATAGGATCCCTCTAGCTACCATAGGATCCCTCGGGCTACCATAGGATCTCTCTGGCTACCATAGGATCCCTCTGGCTACCATAGGATCCCCTTCTATCGCTTTCTTCTGCTGAGCTAAAATTGACCATTGCTCTGGCTAGCTTTGGTGCAGAGCTGGACTAAGCTGCTCTCTCTGTCTGTCTGTAGCTCATGTGGTAATTTGATTAGATCTCAAAGCTAAAGTGGCGAATGAGCCTCACTTCTTCTCTCTATACTCCTCTCTATAAACCCCACAAACACCGTCACACACACACACACACACACACACACACACAGGACGGTGTCATATTAGATTTAATTGACAGTTACTCATAAACCAATTCAGCAAATAAAGTTAATGACCCACCCGCCGCTGTGGCTGAATTGTCTGCATTGACTTGGAATCTAATTTGATCGGGGAAATATATGTATGATGCTCAGTCTAATTTACCCCAGTGGTTGCAAACTAAGAGCTTTTGTGCATAGGCAAGCAGCCTCCCAGCCTCCCAGCCTCAACTAGGTCTCTTAATGTGGGAATGCTCAACTCATATATAAAGCCTACATTCTTCCTCCTGTGGGTCGGCGTGGGTTAATTCTGGAGGGGCTTTTGCCTCTCCTTCTCTCTGAAATGAGAGCAGGGATTTGGTGTTTTGGGGGCCCTATGTTGTTGAATGAGAGTAGGGAGGGCTTGTAGCTGGTCAAGAGAGCTTGCTGGCTTATCACCACTCATACGTTTTCAAAAGCAGCGAGGGAGAGAGAGTATCTGGGCTAGTGCTTTGATGTGGGCCCCCAAGTGTATGGGTGGTCTGGGGGCCCTGTGGGTTTACACATACACTCACTCTCTACTGCTTGCATACACTCCTCCCCCTCTCGCTCTTCTCTCCTCTTCTCTCTATCGTTCTTCTCTCCTCTCTCTCTCTCTCACACATACACTCCTACACACATTTTCATGCTCGCTCGCTCGCTCACACACACACACACACACTCAGGCTACGCTTGAAGCCAAGTGCGATTTCACCAGACCGGTCATGAGGGGTTTCTAGAGCAACCTCACAGAGGCCTTGTTCTAAAAATGTCCGCCATGGTTCCTTTGAAAGTCTGCCCTTTCCAACACACAGAAACAGCCCTAAGCTGCACTCTGCAGCTGCAGGTGAGGGGAACACATTCTAATAGCTAGCACATGAGATAGTGAAGGCCTCATACCAACCAGCAGTCAGGGTTAGAAGAGGGAGAGAAAGGTGTGTGTGTTTGTTTGTGTGTTTTGTGCATGTTTGTGTGTGTGTTGGTGTGTGTGCATGTGTGTAAGAGAGGGCGGGAGCACCCATTAAAGAGCTATGGCAACAGTCTTAAAATGTGATAGACCTAGGTGTTTGTTGTGTTATGGAATCTATCTGGACACTGCTTTTAAGAGTTTGCCATAGGTTTTTGTGTTTTATCAAACTTTTGTTTGACATATCCATTTTATTCCTATTAGCACTATTGGTCATTGTATGGTGTAGGTTCCTGGTCTGCTAAAAATAAGTGAAAGGTAGGTGTTAGTTTTTCCACAGGCGTGTATCAGAGCTGCCGAGTTCTCTTTGAACCGCACATGTTTCTGATGTTCTGCTATTCCACTCTTTGGACTGGGACTTGCTTGTGAAAGGTTGGAGAGCACACACGGAACCTGTTTCTGAGCCACACAGACACTGTTTTTAAGAGTAGCATTATTGCTCTTAGACGGGGCTTAGGCCGAATCCTTCCATTCAAAGGCTGTGGGGATTATACAAACATGGAGTCTCACAGATTAGAGGTCTACCTCTACCTACTCCCCCATTTGCCATTCATTCTTCTTAAAGGGTTTATTTAGCATGGAGTAGGTTTCGGGTCGCGACACTTTCATTGCGTTCTCATCTTGTATGGGATGCAGTATTCAAGCCTCCCTCTGGTAATGCACAGCCCCATGTCGAGTAGCAGCGGCGGCTTTGATATCCCTGTTATTACACTCCTGATATCTCAGCAAGCAACATCCCTTTGATAAGCGTATTTATACATGCATGTCTCCACTTGGCCCCAATACGATTTTATCTCTATCTCTCTCTACAAAGCGCATAAATGAATTCATAACACTCTGTCTCCCTGGCCCCTCCCCAATATTAATAAATGCATGATCTCACGCTGGTCGCGTCTCTTTCATATGCTCATCAGTGTGTGTTTAATACTAGCGCTAGCAGCCCCGCCCTCCTCATGCATATTCATAGAGGCATAATGACCCCTCCCCCCCGCCTCTGGAAATGTAGCGCTCAGGAGGAGATCAAACACTATTCAAATGAGCAGGCTCCATTATTGATACACACACACACACACACACATACTTTGCATCTCTCACTCTCCCTATCTGTGCTGCTATCATTGTTGACCCAACCTGCCACAGGACGTCTATCTGCACTCAATGTGGCCATGCTTTTATGTTAGGAGAAATTGAATATCTTTGCACCCCTTTCATAAGGTTTAGGAAGGTTTACTTGATCCTTACGCATGGCATGCTTTTATTGAGAGGACATGGCTTAGTGATTTTAATTCAATAAAATGTCAATTGCTTGATTTAATACACATCTCCCTGATTTAATACACATCTCCCTGATTTAATACACATCTCCCTGATTTAATAAACATCTCCCTGATTTAATACACATCTCCCTGATTTAATACACATCTCCCTCATTTAATACACATCTCCCTGATGTTTTTGTTGTTTAGTGGTTTTAGACAGGTTTGTGTCCCAAGAGATGTCCCAATCATAACGGGCTTTGAAATTCAAATCCCTTTCTTTCACCTCTCCTCCTCTTTTATTGTTAAAACTACGTTCTTTTCTCTTTTCCTCCTTCCCAGGGTTCCATCTGAGTGGTACGGTAACAGACCCGGCTACGTCCTCTCAGCCTGAGATGGTCTGCAGCGTGAGCGTAAGCTTCGACCGCTGTAAGATCACCGCGGTAACCTGTAGCTGCGGCAACAAGGACATCTTCTACTGCGCCCACGTGGTAGCGCTGGCCCTGTACCGCGTACGGAAGCCCGAGCAGGTCAAACTGCACCTGCCCATCTCAGAGACGCTGTTCCAGATGAGCCGGGATCAGCTGCAGAAGTTTGTCCAGTACCTGATATCAGTGCATCATACGGAGGTGTTGCCCACCGCACAGAAACTGGCTGATGAGATACTGTCAACTAACTCTGAGATCAACCAGGTCCACGGTGAGTGTGTGTAGGCCCCACTGAGGACATTGATTCTGTGCTAAAGGAAAAGGCTGGGCAGATCAATGCTACTCATTAGTCTGATCCTGCCTGTAAACTAAACGCTCTGTCCACCACTAATCAACACTAAAGACCTGGCCTTTATTTACCTTAGAGAAGGGGAGGAGGGGAGGAGAAGAGAGAGGTAGGTAAAGGGGTAAGAGGATGAGTGAAAGGAGGGAGAGACTCGTCTCTCAAGTTTCTACAGCTCCACAAGTTACCTAAAACTTGATTAGAGTTATTTATTAAATTAATAACATGTAGAATGTCTCATTGTGTGTTTGTGTGCCTGTCTGTGTAGGGGCATCGGACTCTAGGGGCCAGTGTGGATGATGAGAAATGTGTGTGTGTGTGTGTAACTAACTTCTCTCTCTCGTGTGTGTGTGTGTAGGGGCCCCGGACCCCACTGCAGGGGCCAGTGTGGATGATGAGAACTGTTGGCACCTGGATGAGGATCAGGTCCAGGAGCAGGTGAAACTCTTCCTGTCACAGGGAGGATATCACGGCTCTGGGAAACAACTCAACCTCCTGTTCAGCAAGGTAACACACCACACACACGTGTCCATCAGACACACACCTGAGAATCAGACACACACACGAGCGTCAGACACAAACACACACACACCTCCCCACTCCCCTCTAGACACTCTCACAGTGTCTCTGTGTAAAACGTTTAAATGACTATTATTACTAGTTGAAGAGGCTGAAACATTGCATTATATCTCCTTTCATATAAAAACTCATTAACATCAAAAGGGTTGCATTTCTCCCAGTGTATTTCCACAGCCAAGTTGTTTCTGTTCAGTTCAAAGCCACTGTTTCTCTGTTAGTCTAAAGGGCCATTAGCATGGCAGTTGGCACATACATTAAACAGTACCATTGTTGAGGTTTGATGTTGCTTTTAGCACTTGATGTACACTTAGCCTGTCTCTACACCAGATGAGTGTTAGTCTGGCTGGTGTGCCAACCTCAGCAATATGATAGGCTCTTCTAGGGTAGAGTTTGCCTAATGTAAAATATTTAGCCTAGCGCTAATGTAAAATATTTACCTTGTGTCCCAACTGACACCCTATTACCTATGTTGTGCACTATTTTTGACAAGGGCCCATCTGGACACTGGTCAAAAGTAGTTCATATGGATTAGGGTATGGACTTTGGTCAGAAGTAGTGCACTACATAGGGAAAAGTGTGCCATTAGGGACACAGCCTAAAGCCTAGCGCTAATGTGAAATATTTAGCCTAGCACTAATGTGTCGACCGCTATGTAAATACTGGCTGGCCATTAGAACCTCAGTTTTAACTTCTACCTACATTAAGCCCTTCACACACACACACACACACACACACACACACAGATACAGACACAGACACACACGCACTGATGCCGTCCTCCGTGTCCCATAGGTGAGGGAGATGCTGCGTATGCGTGACTCCAATGGAGCACGGATGTTAACACTGATCACAGAACAGTTTATGGCCGACCCTCGCCTGGCACTGTGGAGACAGCAGGGCACCACCATGACCGACAAGTACAGACAGCTCTGGGACGAACTAGGTGAGTGTACACACACACACACACACACACACACACACACACACACACACACACTAAAGAACAGCAGGATAAATTCACATTTGCAAACAAACATGCATGCTCACACATACAGTAGACTACTTAATGTACTGTACATATGTGCTAATACAGACAACACAAACAGCAACCTTGCGTGCTGTTGTATTATTATGAAACAATGCCGCCTTCTCCTACGCACACAATCACCATACCACACTCCCTTTATCTCTGCTTAATTACTTATTTATCGACTTTGGATAGGAAGCACTCACATGTCCACTGTGGCCTTCAGTACAGATGACTTGTATACGTACACACACACACACACACACACACACACACACACACACAGAATAATAGGTGGACCAAGAAAGGATGGACGTTTTTCTGCTTTGATTTGTATTTTTAGAAGTGTAACAATGCTTTGAAGTCCAGACTCTGAGTCCTTTTCTGACTGCTTGATATGTAGCAAATGCTGCCTCTCGGCTCGGCTGCTTTCTACTTTTGTCTTTTACTCCTCCTCAGGGCCGCTTCTCCTCTCCTCTCCTCTCATCCAGACACAGCCTTCCTTCCTTCCTTCCTCTACTTCATCTCTGTTGG